>NC_044245.1:89381803-89981803 GCF_003957555.1 Calypte anna | reverse complement strand
TAGTGACAGCATTTTGGGTCATGTAAATTCATCACTTTTGCATGTACTTGCATAACTAGAAGTTGTCTCTTCTTTTAACTAGACACAGAAGGTAAGCATCAGAGACGTGGAGGGGCTCTGAAGACAAGGAGCACTGAGCTAGGATCTGCTGCCCCAGGATCACCTTTGGCTGCTGTTCTTCCGGCAAGTGTTGTAATAGGAAAACAGGTGGTGATTCAGCTGCCTTTTGTCTGTACAGATTATTCTTGAAGTCTTCATTGCCAGAAATTGGACTAATACTACAGGGTGCTGAGCTCCCAAGGAGCCACAGAAAAATTTGTTCGCTGTTAAGTAATTTACATTCTGTGCTCTCAATGTGTGTTGCTGGGATTTTGGTTTGGGTGGGATTTTTGACTATCCACTGGTTAATCCCCTTTCTTTGCCATGATGATAATTAATATCGGTTAAGAATTCTTGAATAAAGCCATGTTGCATCAGGAAGGCATATGTGAACCAAGAAATCCATCTGTTGTCATGAAAGCCAGGGATGAGAAAAGATCAGATGATCAGTTGTCACAGATGTATTGGGACATTCATGGGAGACAAATGAACTGTGAATCAGAAAAGATGCAGCTTTTAGAGACATCAAAATGATACTGATCAACAGCTTGTTATTCAGGCATTCTTGGTGCCTCCTGGTCTCAAACAGATGCAGGTAGAGACAGGAGTGGTGTAGAGCATCCATTCAGCCTGGGGTAAAACCAAACTATAGGAGGCAACGATAAAGTTAGCCAGCTTTTTGTTTTTTTAATCCAAGAGTAAGTATTCACTGATTACAGTGAATTCTAATTAAGACTTCTGAGAATATGGTGTAGTTTATCTTTGTTTCTCTCCAATAAAAATTATGAGGTGCAGACACCCTCAGACTCCAAATACTCACGTCAGTGGAAGTTGAGTGTAAAGCAAAATTTTCAGTGTGGTGACTTTTTTACCCAAATCTCTAGATTTCCTTAGAACTTCTAAAGATTCTGCTGACTTTAAAATGTTATTCACCATATCTATTTTCAGTCTTGTCAAGATTGTTAGAAAGATTTTAAACAAAAACATTGTTTACATAAATTTCCCTCTTTATCACTCTGCTACTATCCTTATAAGACCTGTGTATTAAGCATGGATTGTATATTGTTTTATTGTTTCCATTGAGGTAATAACTATATACTCTATTTTAAAATGCTAGCAGCATAGAGAGCTGGATTTGCAAAGCTGAGATTTGAACTGGAACATTTAAAGTGCTAAAATTGTGTTGTCACCTTAGCCAGGATCCCTATCTGATTCTGAGTTCCTGCTCTGTAATTTTCATTGTAGTGGCTTTATGCTGAGAATTAATTCTTCCCTAACAAGTTAATTATTACTGCATTCCCTCTGCATTCTTTAGGTGGAATTTTTTGTGTTGCTGCTTGAAGTAGTTTATGGAACCAGCTTAAAGATCAACAGTATAAAATACAAGCTTTAAACAAAGAGAAAGAATCTCTCTATAACAAACTTTTATTTTCTAGACAACTGTTAAGAAAAGCGTAGTACTTTCCAGTGAAACTAGAAAAGAACTAGCCGAGAAAGCCAAAGTCACCAAAGAGGAGAGAAGAGCTCAAATAGATGAAAGACACAAGTATTTGGTATCAAGATTAGCAGACGGGATAGGCTTAAATGAGCAGCTAGTGGAGGAGGCCATTATTTCTGATGAAAAGGTAAATGTTAATTACATCATTATTGGAAATTTTTGAAATACATTTAGTCTTCTGAAATCACTTCATAATTAACTACTTGCGATTTCGTTTTTAGTTTCAACTTATAGAACAGTTCTTTGCTCCTAGTGGACTTAAAAAGTTGCTCTTCTTTTGCCAGGATACATTGCAGGTATGTTTCTGTTATTATTTCTGCAAAAACAAAGTTGCATTTTTTTTTTTAAAGCTTTGCATGACTGTTGCAAAATTGAGTAAATCTTAGCAGAAATTTTTTCTTCCTATGTGTACTAATGTGAAAATAAGCTATATCTCATCATTTAGATACTGACACCCTGGCTTACATGGAAACAGAAGAACGCTCTGTGGCATGATTTGGTACTGTTCTGGTTTTCACAGAAGAATAGTTAAAATGGCCAAGTACAGTAATAATCCAGATTTTTAAAGGATAAAGATAATTAAAGCAAGTGTTCACAGTATTCATGTTTTAAAAAAACACTAGATTAATTGACATAGGCATTATAGGAATGGTGAATTGTTTGTATAAGAACAGCCTTCTTTTGGTTTGAACAACACCAGTTCTACTGTGGACAAAGCACTGATTCAAGTGGGTGTAAAATGATGCAATTTTTGCCTAAACTACTGTGGCTTCATGTTCAGGTCTGTCCTGTTCTGTAGAACATAATACCAAGCTTGGAAAAAATTAACAAGAAATAAGATAGTTGTGGTCCCAAAAATGTAGCTCTCTCCCATTCAGTTTTAAGAAAAAGAAGCCTCTTCATAAAAAGCAAAATACTTTGTCCAGCTTCTACTCTGTGTGTGGTATCAGAAGGTCCCAAGAGACCTTGAAATTGCCTGACATGACTGTTTTGAGGCTCCTGAACTGTGGAAGTCCTTCCTCAGCCATTTCAGGTTATGCCATTGAAGAACCACATTATTGTGTGTTAACTCACCACGTGGTGGTATTTTAGGCTTGCTGGGGAGAAAAAAGTGATTGAAATTGCTCATCAGTTCAGTGCAAGAATGAATTATCAGGTTTCTTATCATTTTATTACTCAAGTTGCTTAGAGATTTTGCAAAGCACAGAATCAACTCAGCTTTTCACTGGGACTGTGTGCACATTTCTGGGATGAACATCCTGCTCTCTGACTTAAAACAAGGTGAAACTAAAAATCTTGAAAGTGTTCTACTCAACTTACAAGCCAGAAATAGATGCCCAGCTTGAGTTAAATGAAACATTTCATTTCTACATTTACTTTTATTTTGGGTTTTTTTTAACCATTAAAATACGATTTTATGAAAAGTTTGTTGCAAAAGCAGCTTGGCAAAAAAAAAAAAAAAAAAGAATATTTTTGATGGAAAACATTAATGACATCTCTAACATCTTCCACCCCATTCCTTTGAGTCAGGGGAATTCATTAAATTGTCTGTTCTGTCATGAGTTTGTTTTCAAACATACTGGAGAACTGGAGATTACTCAGGGACAGTACCACATGAGTTTGCCCTGTTCTTATCTGGTTTTGGCCATTCTGAAAGACAAAATACTGGCCTAGGCAGTGTGTTGACCTGACCTAATAGGCATCTTCTTACCAAGATTTGTCAAAGATTCTTTCCTCAGTACTGCTTCTCTCTCTTTTTCACGAGCTTGGGTGCATGGTGTTCACTTGAGGCTGTGCATGAGGGTTAGAAGGTGGTGATTTGGGGTGGAAGTGAGGAGCCACCACTATCACACATCACACATTTAGTCTAGGGACTGAACATTTTAATTTTTAGGAAGAGGCTTCTCCTCAAACTTGAAAGATGAATATACCTGCAGGCTTTCCCCACATTATTTTATGCTATTTTCTTGTTAGTTTCAACAATTTATTTTCCAAAGTCTGTGATAGAAAATCAGGGGGATGCATGTCATTCTTAGGCTTAAACTTTTTGTTACTTCAAAGAGAAGAGGTTGGAGGTACAACTCTGTGGAGAGGGAGCAGTGACATCAAGGCTTTTCAGAAAGGAAGTTTTTCAGAGTGGTGTATGGTTAAAGACATGGACAGAAAACTAGATTTATTTGCATTGGTGGCAGGATCTAGCTGAGTGTTCCCTGTGAGTCCTGCTCACAATTACATTATGACTTAGCAGATCAGGCACATGACCAGATGCAAGACATCTGGTTTGTTTTGATGGAGACTTCAGATTTGATGGAGATTTGATTTAACTATGTTTTCTGAGACTTTTCCCCCCTTCTTTGAGTGTTTTCTGAAAGAAGAGGTCTATGAAACTGTTTAAGGGGATAAAGGCAATCTCATTATTTCTATCTGGGAATTACTAACTGATTCAAAATGAATTTAGCTATAATTCACACATTCAAATAGGGTGAGGTATTTGTATGACAGTAGTTTTTAATTTATTAACCTCTTGTTTATAATTTAATTGCTAGCAAAAGCCAAATGCATCATTGAGGTTGGATGGGTCAACCAGCACTTCGCTTCAGAAGAAATTATTTATTACCATGGGTTCTACTGAGGTACGGTTGAAAAATTCATTTGAATACTGAAAAAGCATAACAGTTCTGCAGTGTTAAACAGCTTTTTTTTAAATTCTTGGATAGATATTTAAATACTTAGTCCATATTCTTATAATGCAAGGCCTCCCAAAATTTCTTGAGCTGACATTTTTCGCGATCCGCGTATTATTTTATATATTAATTATGAGGAAAATTCATCCACTGATTCAGAGATGACGCTTGAATTAAAAACTAACCAGACTGTTGGATTTAAAATTAGTTACAAGAGTGTATTTCTAAACAGGGAAAGCCGGTTATACTAGCAACAAGGCCTTTTGTATAAAGTAATCACCTTAATCGATGGTCGTTGAGAGTAACAAAGGGAGAAACAAAAGAGAGAAAATATCACCGTCCGCGCAGGGCCAGGCCTCGGGCTGGAGGGTTCCTCCTGGTTCTTCGGGCTGGGGGCTGCTCCTGGTGTTTCGCCGTTGAGTCGCTGCTGTGCCTTTTCGTAGCTGGAAATCGGGGTGACGAGCTGAGGAGACGTCCAGCCGAAGAAGCCCACACTTTTCCCGTCTTTTCATAGGGTTATTTATCCCCCCAAAAGAAAGGGGGGGGTCACTTCATTCAAGATGGCCCCGATACATTCAAATCTCCAGGCTTCCTGGGATGAATCATTTCTTATCTTTGTGTCCTGGACCCCTGCTAGGTTTGGGCGACCAGGTGTCAGTCAGGCATTCCTTGAGGTAAACATATGATAATTACCCGCCGGGTGAAGGAAAAAAAACTGGACCGAGAGACATATTTTATGTTTTCGGTTCCGCATGTATACCACAACACTGGAATTCACAAGTGAAAAAATTGTGATTAATGGATTTGACTGTTTGAGAGGAGAGCAGGTCAAATAAACCCTTGTTAAAAATCACAGGTCCTGGCATTTTTGTTAATGACTGCGTGTTTAAGTATTTTCCAGTGCTTGTGCACTCCAAGTTTAAAAATTAAGTTCTTCAGTGGTTTCAGTAATACTGCACATGACTACAAAAATACCTTTAATAATTCCTACATTTCACTCACATTTTTATACAAACCTCCTCACTGTAATGTCTAAACATTATTCAGCAAATATTTAATGTAGTAATTAACTTTTCTGATTAATTTTCTCTGTCTCTATTGAGGTGAATGAGGTATGCCATTCACAATTTTCTTTAAATAAGGCATGCTGATGTCTTTTTTTTGTGCCTCAATGATTTTATATTTTTCTGTTAGAGAAGACATATCTGAGGTTCATTCATATGACAATTGGAATGGCTTTTCAAGTTTGTTATAGGTGGCTTATTAGGTTTAATAGATTAAAATTGAGCATTGTTACAGTACTGCTTTAAAACTTACGTTACTGCAGTCCATCAGAAAGGAGAGAAAGTACATGTTAAGAAGTATTTTGATCAGAAGTTTTTAGTAACTTCTAAGTTGTACTTAAAAAAAAAAACATTCCTTTTTTAAAAGTAGTTCTAAGATGGTCCATTCTTGTCTGGGTATCTATGAAAAGTACTGTAAATGTTTGAAAGCTGAGAATATATTCAGGGTTTTTTAGTAAATTTATGTTGGCAGATCCAGAAAGGAATTAGATGATCTTGTGGATAGATTCATAAATGGGCACTGAAATGACTAAATAGGAATCTGTAATCTAGCAGCTCTCATGCAACAGCTGCAGTTGGTCAGGGAACACAAGAGGAATGGACCTCAGCAAGAAGGCTCACAAGTATTACCTAAACTTAATTTTCTTTGTAGAAATGTGATACTGGACTGGTCTGTTCAGAAGGGCATTTTTTACTTTCTCAAGTCAGATGGAGAAAATCCAGTGTTTGGTTTGAGAGGGACAGATTTGGAAGTATCCTACAAACAGTTCACTGCTTTTTTTTTTTTCATGGAAGTATTTTTTTACAATTTTGCTTTCAGCACACTGAAGTTGTTAAGTATGTTGCTTTTACTATACATGTGTATTCTTTGTAACTGGATGCATTTTGTCCTTCTTCCAGAATTTTACAGGAACATGTGCGTTTTTCCTAAGGGCATCAGATAAAGTTGTAACTGCATCGAATGTTTCCCAGGTCAGACCAAAATTAATCAATGTTTTCTTTGTACATAACATATTGTTAGACCTTTAATCATGCAATGGCAGTCAGTAAAACAAGCAGGGGGTGCTTTTATGAAAATGTCTAGTTCTGTGTTGAGTGGAAGTTTTTTCATCCGAGTAAGGATTTATGACAAGGAAATGATTTAGAAATTGGTTTATAACAACAATAACAATAAATAACTTCATCCAGGGGTGACAAAGAAATTTCTAGGTACTTTGTGTGCCCTTTGGTTGGGATCCTGTCGGAATGGTTGTCCAAACTCTTCAGTTAGCTGCCTTGGTGCATTCTTTCTCTGGTTCTCTTGTGATCACCTTCTTTCAGCAGGGTCTGTCAGGTAGCTGACATCAATCCTCATTCCTTGTATGAGGCAATATTTTTTGGTTACTATAGAAGGTGAAAGAAGCCCTAATTTTCAGACATCCCTTCTTCACACTGATGAGGCTTGGAGTTCAGGCTGATTTCACAACTTTTGGTTTATCCTGAAAAGCTGTGTAGGAACAGCTGGAAGGAGAACCCAAGAACATGTAGAAACACATGGGCTGTTTCCCTATTTCTCAAGAGGAATCTTCAGGGTGGAAAGGAATGGATCAGCTCATATGTCAACTTTGTGCTTCCTAGAGATTCATAAGTCTCAAAAGACTGAATTTTTCCTGTCTTCTCCCTCCCTGCAATAAACACAAACTCTGTCATATGGGAGAAACTGGCATTGTTGAAAGCATCTAAAAGGGAAAAATGGAAGTCAGCTCATTTCTTCATTATCTTTCTGTCCTTTCCTTCTGCTATTTTGTTAGCACAATCTCTTGCACAAGGAAGTATTTAGGAACATTTCTTTGTTTATAACCTTGTGGGCATTGCCTCCCATGGTGCATGTTCAAACATGTGAAGAAACCTGGCATTTCTCATGAGCTTTCTCATAAGCACTTCTTCAAGCTGAGTCATGCCTAGGGTGTCAACCATAATTCCTCCACTTTTTGAGAAAGAGCTTTCTACCATTTTTTAATCTAACGGGATTATAATACTCTAATATTTTTAGGACATAGTATTCCACCCATACATGGCAACTAAGTGTCTTAAATGCTCTTCTTTTGTATGCAGTTGGGGAACTAGCAAGAAAAATGTTAGAGAAATTGATAAACAAGGTCAAGTCTTGGAATTTCTGATTGAATTTTAGTCTGTGACCAATCCAGATTCCGTAGCTGGGGGGCAATATCCTCATAGAACCTACATAGTTATGGACTATTTATGTGTTTGTCTGAATTTCACTGAAAAAGTATAGCATTTCAGTTTACGTGCACTCTGCTAATCTTTTGGGGGTTTTTTTGTTTCCTTAAGGAGGTGAATTTTGGCATACTTGATTGTATTAATGGAAATATCCTTCAGGGCATGGAATTTTTCTTGTCCCAAATCATGATACCAGCACTTAAATCCCAACAGGTAACAAAATAGTTGTGGGTTTTTGGGGTTTTTTTTTTGTTTCTTTTTTTTCTCAAGAACATGTGGAATTAGGACAAGTGGCTGCTGCAGTTCTTTTTGTGCATCAGCTGAACATAAAGCAGGGGGTAAAAAAAAGATACAAGTCTAATTCATATAGTTACTGTTTATTTTCAAGAGTTAGTACCAGCTGGAATGTACATACTGCCTTACTAAGGTGAAATTGTGATTGACTTAATTATAACTAGATTAAGCCTGGACTGAAAGAACTAAATCCTCCTGGCATCACAAAGGATCAGTCCATGATTTTATTCTAGAGCATGGACAGCAAGCACTGTATCACAGCCATGGTTTCTTTGAGTTGTCCTTGTTCTGTGGCACTCACAAAGCATCACATTTGGTTCTGTAGCCTCCAAAAAATATGCTTTCAGAGGTAGGAAATATGGTGAAGCATAGTGTTTCTGGAGAATAATGTGGCTGTTACCATATGCCACCGTTTTCTCTCTCCTAGGAGCAGGAAAGGAGATTAGAAACTGTGTTCTCTAGTCACACTAGGCCAAATCACACTGAAAAAAAAGGCAATTCAATGCCAATACAGTGATAGCAGGGAGATATTTTTATTTCTTGAGAGTCTCTTTCTTGTTTGTCTGTTCTTCCCTAACAGAATAATTAAGTCAACTTTAAGTTGTTTATGTTATAGTACAGATGAATGTATTTTAAAGGGCATACTGAAAAATTTTTATATACTGCCATCTTTTGCACTGATGTGTAGCAAGAGGACAAGGGGAGATGGTTTAAAATTTGAAGAGGGGAGATTTAGGTTAGATATTAGGAAGAAATTTTTTGCTGTAAGTGTGGTGAGACACTGGCACAGGTTGCCCAGAGAAGCTGTGGCTGCCCCCTCCCTGGAAGTGTTCAGGGACAGGTTGGATGGGACCTTGAGCAACCTGGTCTGGTGGGAGGTGTCCCTGCCCATGGCAGGGGGGTTGGAACTGGATGATCTTTAAGGTCATTAAGGTCTTTAGGCCTTCCAACCCAAGGCATTCTATGAATAAGAAATATCTTTCTAATCAAGAATAAGAACTTTTCTGTTCAGAAAACAAAAGAAAGTGTAGCGTCCTTTCAATTTTTTTTCTTTTTTTTCTTTTTATTAATATGAAATAATGAGAACTGGGGAGCTGTGAAAGAAGGCTTGAAGAGCAGCCAGATTCAAGACTTTTTATATTCAGTAGATAAATTCGTTGGCACTTTGTCATCATCAAGACAGAATATAGAAGACAAAATTCAGCTCACAAAAGTGGATATTGATAATTATGTCAGCAACTTACAGAAACCATCTGAGTACATAACTGCAGGTGAGTAATTCCTATGGCATAGCTAACACAAGGATGCTCTTCATAAAATAAGTGTTATATCATTAGCAAAAATGTACTTTGAAGAACTAATTCATCTTCCCCAAGCTAAGCATTTTTCTGCTTATTCTTGCCAGGTTTCTGATTGTGTAAATCATAAAATCATCAATCATTTGCTCCTTCTTTAAGTCATAGGTAATTCCTTGCTACATCATATACGTATTGGCATATGTTCTTCCTAGTTTCCTGGCCATGTAGTTGCTTAGTGAAGTTATCTACTAGTGTTTATACTCTTCAGTTTCTTTTAACTTTCTCTGGTAGTGGTGAGATCCTATCTAATACCAGTCTCCTGGTTTTGAAGGGCTGTTAGTCAAAACAAGACATATTTATATATATACATATATGTAAAAAAAAAAATAAAAAAAGAAAAAGAAAAAAGAATTAGCTGTGTCTTGATTTTTCAGAGTGAAGTAATGCCAAACTAGTCAGTACTTTTTCAGTCCCCTTCAACTCTATGTGAGCCTATGTCAGGACAACTTCCACAAAACCTAGTGACTCTGAAGATGAGTCAATGATGTTATATATCTGGAAAAGTACTTTATATGCATGGTAATACAAGCTTCATGAATTCTAAATATAATGCACCAAGTGAGCTGAACTCTCGTAGCTGCTAGGGCAATCTAAAAGATGTGCTGATAAATTATGTGGGGAAATTATGACTTCTAATAATGGTGTCTGTTGCTTTTAATGTGGAATAGGCTGCAATAGCAGAAAGAAGGGTGGAGAAATTAAATACAAGAAATTTACTTCTGAAATACAAGCATAAAAATATACAGAATAGCAAATGCATTTCTTGGACCTTTTAAACCTGCTTCTTCAAAAACCACACTGCTTTATTTTTTTATCATTGAATGATTTGGCTTGGAAGGGAACCTTAAAGATCATCTAGTTCCAGCCCTCCTGCATGGGCAGGGACACCTCTCACTAGACCAGGTTGCTGAAAGCCCCATCCAACCTGGCCTTGAACATGTCCAGAGAGGGGCCATCCTCAGCCTCCCTGAACAACCTATTGCACTGTCATACCATCCTCACACTAAATAATCCCTTACTCAGTGATTAGACCTAGTCTAAATCTTTCCTCTTTCAGCTTAAAACCATCACCCCTTGTCCTATTGCTACAGAGCCTACTAAAATGTCTGTCCCATCTTTCTTGTAAACCCTTTTTATATACTAGAAGGCCACTATAGGGTCTCCCCAGGGCCTTCTCTTCTGCAGTCTGAACAACCCCAACTCTCTCAGCCTGTCCTCATAGGAGAGGTGCTCCAGTCCTCTGATCATCTTTGCGGCCCTCCTCTGGACTCACTTCAAGAGCTCCATGTCCTCCCTGTGATGGGGGCTCCAGAACTGGACACAGATGGGGTCTCACAAGATCAGAGTAGAGGGGGAGAATCCCCTCCTTCGACCTGCTGTTCACACTTCTTTTCATGCAGCCCAGGATACAGTTGGCTTTCTGAGCTGCAAGCACACATTGCTCACTCATGTTGAGCTGCTTAACCAACAACCCCAAGCTTTTTTTCTCAGAGCTGTTCTTAAACCTGTTTTCTGTCCAACCTCTATCTGTGCTTGGGATTGTCTCAAGTGCAGGACACTTGGCCTTGTTGAACTTCATGAGGTTGCCATGGGTCCATCTCAAGCCTGTTAAGGTCCCTCTGGGTAGCCTGCCATCCTTCCAGCACATCAACTGCACCACACAGCTTGCTGTCATCAGCAAACTTGCTGAGGGTGCTCTCAGTTCTACTGCCCATGTCAGCAACATGCAAGATGCTAAACAACTCGGGTCCCTGTACCAAGCCTTGTGGAATGCCTCTCATCACTGGTCTCATTCTGTTGACCACTATTCTTTGATTGTGAACATACAGCCAATTCATCATCTCTGAGTGATCCATCCATTAAGCCCATATCTTTCCAATTTAGAGACCAGAATGTTGCACAGGACAGCATTGAACACTTTGCACAAGTCCAGGTAGATGACACGAGTTGCTCTTCCTTTGTCCATCAGGTCTGTGAGCCCATTGTAAAAGGCAACCAGATTTCTCAGGCATGATATGCTCTTGGTGAGCAAGCTTGCTGTGTCCCCTCCTTGCTGCCCTAAGGATCCTGAACCCCCCCTTTTCATGGTCACAGCAGCCAAGGCTGCTCTTGAATGCCCTACCACCCCTTCCTTGCTGGTGATAGCAAGGTGCAGCATAGCATCTCTCCTCTTTGGCTTCTATGACTTGGAGAAGGAACTTATAATCAATGCATTCCAGGAGCCTTCTAGATTGCTTGTGTCTTGCTGTGTTTTCTTTATAAATTCACTGTATTTTTAGCTGTTTCCATCATAAAGGATATGCATTAGTAACAGAGCAGGTTGGTACAGGTTGCAGTCTTAATCTTATGCTGTTGTTGGTCAGTGGTTTGAATATACTCAGATTACATTGAGTCTCATCTTATGCTTGACAAGGACATTTCAATTCTGTAGTTAAAAATCTGTATTTATTTCTTGATACTTATGAGACTGTTTCATTCTATGGTTTTGAAGGCAGTAACACAGAGATCACTGAGAAACTTGAAGAAGTGGTTATGATTTGGATCAAACAGATCAGACAAATTTTAGTGGAGAGTGAACAAATGAGAAGAGAAGCTGATGATGTTGGTCCATCTGCAGAGCTGCAATATTGGAAGACAAGAATGTCATCATTTAACAGGTTAAATCTCTGCATTATTTCTTACAGAGTCTGAAAAATAAATGTAAAGCTTTATTCCAAAGAGAGTATTAAATATGTTTATGTGTTTCTTTCTTCAAAGCCTTCTAGAAGAAATCAAGAGTTCAAGAGTAAAGAAAATTATAAGTATTCTTCAGGCAGCGAGATCAAAGACATTAAAGCAGTGGAAAGAGCTGGTAATTTCTATGTTTTAATAAAAGTTTTAAATTACTGCAGTACTGTAATTGTCGTATAGAACTGAACACGATGCTAAAAATAGTCTTGACTGTTTATAGTGTTTTTTGGTGTGTTTTATTATGCTTGTTGGAACATATCAGTGATTCTGAAGTTCAATAAATAGCTTGAAAAGAAGTTAGTGCTACTGTGATGTATCTTAACATAGTGGTAAGAATGTTTCTAGGTCTATCATAAGGCCTATTAATGAGTAATTTGCTAGTAAAACAATAAGCCTTTGCCTAACAGTTATTCACTTATTTGGTTATTTTATGTATTCTGTCGTCAAGGTGTCATATTGTTTTGTTACCTTGGTACTGTAACATTTGTGTAATCCAATTTGCCTTTTAGTCCATTTTTTTACCATCCCTTACTATTTACAAAAAATCTTGGGTTTGTGCCTATACATCTTGTCTACTACTTTGTCCTGTATGGGACAAGGAATGGTTGTGTGAAAGTAAAGCAGTGCAGCAGTACAACATTTTTCTGTCTCTCTCCAGCAGTGCCCTATACAGGCAAACTCTAGAGATGTCTGAAAGTTCATCATACTGCTTTGAGACTCACAACTGGTTTTTTGTAATGTAACTGCTATTTTAGATAAGTGGATCTCTGTAATATAAACTCGTCAGTCAAAATTGTAGGCAAGACAGAAAATAAGCTGTAGACCATGTACAGCCTATCAGACATGCACTCCCCCCCAAATAAAACCCCACCAGAATGTAGATAATCTAGTATTTATTGAAAAGGTAGTCTATTCTTTTGAAAATAGACGAGGAAAAAGTTGTCACCTTACTGAGTTTTTGATTTTATGCTTAAGATATTTGCAGACTTTTATGATAAATGGAATATGGATGAGAGTGTCTGTACAGAGGCAACACAAGCCAAGGATGGTGAACTAGATTTCTTTCTTTTTACCAAATTGCCTCCCAAGTGCTGGATAGTTCTACCTGTCACGAAGGGAAGAATATACAGGCGTTAGTTTTTAACTCATTTTCCCTAAATATTAGAAAAGATGGGAAACACCCTGATACTTTTCAGAGTTCTTGTCTCATTTCTATAGAATGCGTACCACGCTGAAACTGTTCTAAAATACCAAGTTGGGTTATCAAAAGCACACTGCTGCACCTCTACCAGGAAGGAAAAACTTTGGGGTTCTAAGTAAGGAGTTCCTCAAAATCATGTCCAAAATGCTGCTGGTTGCCAAGTGGATCTTAACTGCTTTTACATGCACAAATTGGTATTTCTTATCTAAAGAAGAAGCAGCTTCTTTGAGAGAACTTCTGTGAGGAAATGTTTGCAAGATGGAATCATAATCTTGTGGTAGCATGCACTGTAAAACAGCAAGAACCCATTCAGTAAACTTTAACAGCATTAATTGTATTTTTTTTTTAATTCCTTCAGGATGGTAGTGTAACAATTGCTGCCAATGAGGCTAAAGACAATGTGAGATACTTATATACATTGGAGAAATATTTTGATCTACTTGCCAAAGCTTCACCTGTAAGTAGGACTCTAAAGGCATGTTATGTCAAATTCAGAAAACAAAGGAAAGGCTTTTGTTGCTTAAAAAAAAAGATATTTCTCAGTACTGTGTTTAACTCTTTTGCTTCATGGTCTGTAAGAACTTAACTCCTTTGGCATTAGTGAACCGAGTTTACAGATTAGGACTAAGTCAGGGATAATATTACTTTTTGTGTAAGGAGGGAGTTGTTATTCCAGAAGATAATTGAAGAGCATGAGAAAAATAAACAAAAGATAATGTTTTTCAAACCTTGGCATCGAGCTGACTTTCTTCTTGTGATCATAGATTCATGGCATGTTTTTGGTTGGAAGCAACCATAAGATCGTCTAGTTCCACCCTCGCTACATGGGCAGGGACACTTCCCACTGGACTGGCTTGCTCAAAGCCCCATCCAACCTGGCCTTGAACACTTCTAGTGATGGGGCCTCCACAGCTTCTCAGGGCAACCTGTGCCAGTGTCTTAACACTCTATTAGTAAAAAAGTTCCTAGGCTAGTCTAAATTTCCCCTCTTCCACTGTTAAGCCATTACCCCTTGTCCTCTTGCTACGTGCCTTTGTAAAAAGTCCCTTCCCAACTTTCTTGTAGGCCCCAAGACTGGGCCTAACACATGATATCTATTCCTGTCTCCATGCTTCAATTAGCAGTTTCTTGTGATTGATTTAATGCAAATGTCATAAAATGATCTTAAGCCTTTAGTTGAGCTGAAATTGAACAGCTTCCACTTATTTTACAAGTTAAAGCTATTTCTCTTGCAGGTAGGGCATATTTCCTGTCATCATGGTTCAAATGATAAAGTGATAAAACTTATTTCATAACCATTTGTGTCTCAGATGTCATTTTTTACCTGAGAGCATGAATTCTGAACCACACAGCAACACAGCAACCACACAAAACTGTTTAAGCTCACATGGTTCAGAAGATTTACACATAATCTACCTTCTTACGTTTGCTTTAAATATTGTTTTCAAAGCTTTAACTCTACTTGAATCCATGATGCTATTTTACTTTGCTTTTATTCTGCAAATATTCACTGTTCTGCCATACTGAACTTGACTAGTCCAGTTACTGCCTTGTTCTGTGTTCTCAGTATTTCTGGCCTGCATGCATTTCTGTGGAGTTTTCTGTGGGGAAAAACCCCCTCTATTTTTCTGTATCCTCAGATACTGAGAGATTATTGTTGCATTGCCTCTTTCCTCTGGATTTCTCTTCTGTACAGATCTAGGCAAAATGCATAAAGGTCAACTTCCTTTCCTACAACAGGCCCACTCTTTTCTAGCAGTGTATGACTTCTTTTCCTCAGGTATCGTACTCCTTTGAAAAGCAGACTACAGCACCTTCCTACAGTGGAGGCCATGGCCAAAAAGATTACAACCTCTGTTTTTCCTCTGGAAAATCACTCTCTGGAAAAAAGCCCTGTTCATTTGTCCCATTTTTTTTTCTAGGTCATAGTGTGTTAGGTCGTTACAAATGAATTGAATGGTCCAATTCACAATGAGATATCTACAAGAAAAATGTGTCACAAAAAAAAAAAAAAAAAAAAAAAAGATGGTTATCTGCTGAAAAACATATTCCCAGAGCTCTCACATTTTCAGTTGTGTAAGTTTTTAGGAAACTTATACTGCTGATGTTCCCATTTTTTCCTGTTGTAGGTAACAATGATGGAGCATGTACCCAGCTTAATGAATACTGTCTCTATGATCTACTGTATATCACCTCATTACAACACATCAGAGCGCATGACATCTCTTCTTCTGAAAATTACTAATCAAATGATTAACACATGCAAGACATATCTACGTGAAGGTGTTTCAAAGATCTGGGATCTGGACAGGTGATAGAATTTTAATAATTCCATCTTCTTTTGTTAATATTAGAAGTAAAATAATAAATCAGTCATCAAGATTATTAAAAGGCAAATTTAAGTAACCACTCATCCTCTTACCAGGTAATGATTTTCATATTAATTTTAAGCTTTGAAGTACTCATTTTGTATAAAATTGAGTACTCTACAAAAACAAATTTACTATATGTTATGAGAAAATTGAATAGTGTGTAGATGTGTATCAGTGTATAACACTTGATATTTTGTCCCCATGTCTTTTTTTAGATGGAAACACAGTCAAGCAATTAGAACTGGGAACAAAGAAGCTAGGAGGACAGGCTGACAGAGTTTCATCTAATGTTTATATTTGGCTGGTAGTAGACAGTAAAGTCAGTTTGAGGAAGGGGATACACCAGGGAATACACCAGGACCAGAATCACGGTGTGATTGTACTTTGTTTGGAGTGAAGTATGTGGGTGATAGGATGGGACTTAGGCTCGTATTCCCTCTTGTATTCTCATGGTGTATGCTATATAAGCAAAAGAATAAGGATTGCAAATTAAATAAACTAGAATTACTGTAAGTTTGCTAGTTAAGCATGCGTGAGACTAGTTTTGTTTTTCTTTTCTATTGTTCCTGTTACACCTATTAGTATAGCAAGAGTCCCTGCTTTTCAGCAGATAGAATCATAGAATCATAGAATCATAGAATAGGCTGGGTTGGAAGGGACCTCAGAGATCATCGAGTCCAACCCTTGATCAACTACCACAACAGTCACTAGACTATGGCACTGAGTGCCATATCGAGTCGCTTTTTAAATGTCTCCAGGGACAAAGAGTCCACCACCTCCCCAGGCAGCCCGTTCCAATGTCTGATCACCCTTTCCGTGAAAAAATTCTTTCTCATATCCAATCTGAACTTCCCCCGGCACAATTTAAGACCATGCCCTCTTGTCTTACTGAGAGTTGCCTGGGAAAAGAGACCAACCCCCGCCTGGCTCCATCCTCCTTTCAGGTAGTTGTAGAGAGCAATGAGGTCTCCTCTGAGCCTCCTCTTCTTCAGGCTGAACAGCCCCAGCTCCCTCAGCCTCTCCTCATAGGATCTGTGTTCGAGTCCCTTCACCAGCCTGGTTGCCCTCCTTTGGACCTGTTCGAGGACCTCAATATCCTTCTTGAACTGAGGGGCCCAGAACTGAACACAGTACTCAAGGTGTGGCCTTACCAGGGCTGAGTACAGGGGCAGAATCACCTCCTTGGACCTGCTGTTGACGCTGTTTCTGATACATGCCAGGATGCCATTGGCCTTCTTGGCCACCTGGGCACACTGCTGGCTCATGTTCAGCTTCCTGTCAATCCAGACTCCCAGGTCCCTTTCTGCCTGGCTGCTCTCAGCCACTCTGTCCCCAGCCTGGAGCTCCCCATGGGGTTGTTGTGGCCAAAGTGCAGGACCCGGCACTTGGCCGTGTTAAACCTCATCCCATTGGAGTCAGCCCATCTTTCCAGTCTGTCCATTATACAGAAAATGAATGAAAGTTTGCCTCAGTGCTAAGGAGCTTTTGATCTAAAACATAAGAAGTGAATAGTGAGATGGGAGGAGCAAAAGAGGATGGAGAAAAACTATCAGTCATACAGTGTTGGTCAGTTAGAATGACAGTGGGTTTAGCAAAACTTGTGATGCTCTTGAATGTTTTGTAGGCATCACTACCAGAAGAACTAAAGGAGATTATTTCAAGGAAGGGATGAGTTAGCTCCTCTATAGCTACTTGCAAGGAGCTGATCCCAAGTGCTACATGGAGGATAAATGGAAGCACAGAAGTGCTTGGATCTTAACAAATGGGTGATGAATGTTGATTTCACTGATGGAACAAGTGTATCTGAAGGCTGAGAAGTTAAATGGAGATAGCCTAGGAGGGACAAATACTGTAGGAACAAGTCGATTTTTTTCATGTCAGGGAGAAGGTAGATACCATAGAGAGGGCGTTAAGATCAACATGATATCTGAAGTTATCAACTAGGAAAGTAATGATTGGAATAGTCTCTTGAAAGTATAAGTGGAGACCAATTATGGTTACTGAGGTGAGATGGCAAAGGTGTTATAAGATTCATTTTAAGATATTGACAGTTGGAATGTTTGTGCTTAAGTCAAGACAAAGTCAAAGGTTACACTTGACTAATGTAACTAGTCTAGAGGCATAAAAGTAAGTCTGACAAATAATTTTAGTCCCTCCTGTATTTTTCTGTGGATAAGGGAAAATGTTGGGAAATTAGCTGTCCTCAATTAAGTACTGGTAAAATACATTTTTTTTTCATTCTAGCTGAATTTATTTTTTCAAGTTTCTTTTCATTTGCTGCTGCTGTCCCTGCAAAAGTTTCTCATTTCTCTCTGTCCCAGCTAGTGTTTTCAATCTATAAAATTTAACCAGCATTTTAGTTCTCAATGATCTTTTGGAAGATGAAAGCCAAAGTGGCCAACAGTCTTGGGTAAATGGCATATTGCTAAATTCCCTTCCTCATCTATATATCTCATCTACTACAGAGTTAAAGAACAACTGTGTGTAAGATGTAAATAACTGTCCCTGACCTTAGGAACCAAGATCTCCCAGCTGTATCTTTTTAAAGGGACAAGACTTTCCTGATGTTTACTGTAGTCTGGAAAAACACATCTCTAGTCTTGTCTACTTAATGAATGAAAACCCATCAGCAGAACTCAGTTAACAGAAGATTAGAAAAGGCCAGATTGTAAGCATTCAGTAGCCAGGGTTTACCTGTTTTAAGTCCTTTCTGGGCAATGGTGTAAAAGTTTAGGTTTGATGACAATAAAACCAAAACTAAAAATATCCGATCTAGATAATAAATTTTAAACAAAAAATTTTAATGTAGTCCTCATATTTTGAATGTTTTTCAGGTACTGTATAATTCTTTGTTCTCATATTAAGCTGCATATCTGAATGAGGTGTTTATTTTTATTTATACTCTTCTAAAGATCTCCTTAGGGTGATTTTCTGTCTTCTGTGCTTTCCTCCTCAGCCCAGAATTGCTAAAGAGAATACAGCAATGCATTTCCCTCAAAGAATTGTACCAATCATCCTTTCGAAGAATTAGAGAAGAACTAAAGGAAATTTTAAGTAACAGGCAATTTGATTTCAGGTAAATAATTCTAATACTGAATCATATTCATATATAAAATTTACAAATGAAATGTCATATATGCTGGCTAGCAGGAAAGCTAAATACTCTATAAAAATGTAGTATTTATTATAGTGAGAACATGATATTGCAGAAGTGATTTGTTTGGGGTTTTTTTTGTTTTCAGGTTTTTTTGGGGTTTTTTTTGTTTTGTTTTGGTTTTGTTTGTTTTGTTTTGTTTTTTGTGGTTTTTTTGTTTGTTTGTTTTCCAATCAGGAATACCCCAGTAACAGTTTTTTGCCAGAGACTTGTTGCAGTTGTCCAAGAGTCCTTCAGGAGAATTTATGCATATGTTAACTTAATACCTATGTTTATATATGGTTGGAAATCCTGACAAATTTGAGTCTAAGTGAAAAGACTTCAGAGCACTTTAGTCAGCTTTGAGCTGGTTTATCTATCACAATGCCAATTGGAATTTTACCTGTATGGGCACTCAGTGGGGCATTTCTTAGTATTGCACATGCACATTTTGGTATCTCCTGAAAATGTCTTTAAAAAAGACCAATTCCTGTAAAATGTGGTCAAGACTTTTAATGGTTATATATAAGAATTAAGCATTTTGTGGTTTTTATCCATTACTTTAAAATGATTTTAATTTTATTTGCAATTATTACAACGTGGATTTTTTAAATGTGAAACTTAATAGCAGTTCTGGAAGGATATAAGTGGCTTAAATAGAAAAAAAACCTATTACAAATATATTTGCATAACAGTCTCTCTCTATTGTTAGTGAAAACTACATATTTGGGAAATTTGATACATTCTGTAAACGTTTGGAGAAGATTTCAGATATGAGCAATATTATGGAAAGCCTTCTACAGCTCCAGCGTTTAAAAATTGAAGGTATTGAAGAGATCAGTGCTCTTTACCAGAGCATTGCTACAAACACCAAGTCAAAACAGTATGATGTTCTGGATCACAGAAAAAAAGAGGTATAAACATTCATCACTTATCTGAAGGTCTTGCCCTTAATTCTGTGATTTTCAATGGAGTTATGCAAAGAAGATTAAATGTTATAGTAATGTGTATTGTATTTTCCATTAATAATAATTCTTTCATATCTGTTAATACAATTTGTGATAAGGCTACAAAAAACTTTTCTGATATTTGTTTTGAGGTGCATCTATTTTGAACTATGGACCAAAAACTAATTCAGGCAGGTCAGTGGATTAAATGCACTTTATCTGTTTGCAAGAGTTACCCAGTGTTAGTGAAAATACCTAATAAAATAGTAAAGGAAATATTAATAGTAAAAATAGTAAAGGCACTAAGATGAGCATTTTAGAAGGAGAAGTGACTGATATCAGACCAATGCTGAATCATTAATTTTGAGCTGTAGCCTGCTTGATTTGCAGGATTAATAGCTTCACAATACAAGTGTATTTCCAAGAAATGTTGACTTACTCTCTTGCCTTTCTGAACTGCATTTTACAACAGTCAGGAACTTTAAATGTTTACTCTAGAGTACCTTTGGCTTTCTTCTGACTGGGTGGATTATGTTTCTGTAATACTTGCTGTGTGATTCTGTTCTGAAAGAGAAAATTTACTGTTAACTGGAATTAGAAGTGTATAAATATTCTGTGACTTTTCTACTCTTAAATAGTTGGAGCAATATATATTATGGACTATCTTTTTGACCTTCAGGTGTGCTCTCTTTGAAAGGAAGTTTGCATTTTGTAGGTCCTCAGTATTTTGGACTTGCAAGAAAGATTATTACAGATAGGGGCTGCCAGATGTGGCAGCTCAACAGAGGTAAGGCTGTTGCAGTTCCCTGTTCTCAGGTCCATTCAGCTGCAAGGCTGAGCATGTAGTTCCCAACAGGCATGGATGAACACAGACACAAAATACATTTATACACAGGTCTGACTGCACAGCTCCACACAAGCTGGAAACACAGCAATCATACAATTACAGCCAGTATTAATGGCCACATCCTCTGCCTCTCTGGCTAAGCAGGAGGAAAGCCTTTTAGTGGAAAATGCATATAGATTTATTTTTTCTTCTACATTTTTCTAGTTTGAAAAAGATTACCTTGAATTTAAGAACCAAATTGAAGCATTGTATGAGTCCATACAAGAATTTGTGGATTCCTGGTTTGAGAAGACATTAACTGTAAGTAATTGTACAAATGCAAATCACTTGTTTTGGTGCTCAGAAAGGCTGGGTACTCACAGCTCCTACTGAAATCCTTCATTTCCAGCAGTGTTCTTTGTGCTGGTTGCTGCCTGAGATAATGTGGGAGGGCATCAAGCCTATTACAAGTGTTCTGGAAGTTGCCTGCAGTTCTGGAAAATAATGTTCTTTGTTACTTGGTGCCAGTTTTGTGTTTTATCTTTCCTTACAATTTTTAT
This sequence comes from Calypte anna, assembly GCF_003957555.1. Classification (NCBI taxonomy): domain Eukaryota; kingdom Metazoa; phylum Chordata; class Aves; order Apodiformes; family Trochilidae; genus Calypte; species Calypte anna. The sequence continues at coordinate 89,960,817 of NC_044245.1, read as the reverse complement.
ACCTCTATTTCCTTGATTTTTTTTTTCTACATCCTGGTGTTCCCATGCTTCCTGTAGCATTTCTAAGCTGGTCTGGTAGGAATCATGAAATAATTTCTGCCGTTTGTTACCTTAGGGTCAGTACTGTTCATTAGTTCAGGCCCTGATCACAATAAAAGATGTTAAGGAAGCATGAGTAGAAGTGTGGGTGTGCTGCCACAACTGTTTGCAGAAAAAAAAAGAGTGATGACTCAAGAAAAGAGTGATGACTCAGGAAAAAAAAATAAATTCCAGTATGCTGGTGTGGTAGCAGTTTCTTGGGTCATAGCATGACAAATGCATTCTATATGGCACAAAATAACAGAAGTAAAATTCACTATCTTTTCTGCATCATATCTGAAGCCTTCTCTGTGTTTCTTAGAAAGCAACCTAAAAACTTACATGGCTTGTATTCTAAATTAAAAAATACTTTACAAACCATTACTTTCTGAACTGTTAACATCTTCTGCAGTAAATGCTCCATCTTCCTTTTTAGACTGAGCAGATGCTGGGATTTCTGATGAAGCTTGAACAAATTGGAGATGATCATATTGATCTTACTGAGAAGTATTCCATTGTGCTTCAGCAGTACAGTCAAGACTTGGAGTTTGTTCAAGCACTTTACCAGAAGCAAAAAGAAAATCCACCTATACCACGTAACATGCCACCAGTAAGAACTGGAGTAAATGAAATAGCAAAAGGACTTTTCTTCTTGACTGTGTTTAAAATAATGGAACTACAACCTCTTATCTTCTCTTTTTTAGGTAACAGGGAAAATTATGTGGGCTCAGCAGTTATATAGAAAAATTGACCATCCAATGACATTCCTCAAAAAGAAAACCACACTTTTGAAGGTTGGAAATTAATGCAGGAGGATTTAGGCTAAGATTTTAAGCATGTTACTAACAAAAACATTATTTTTCTTTTCCTGTTCTAGCTTTTCTAGCAACTTGTATTCAAGCTCACACAACAGTGTAGGTGTGTTTGCTCTAGGATTTTAATTCCTTTTTGCAGCATTATTATTCTGCAGCTCAGGACAGTTTTTTCCCTTGATACATTAAGCTTATGACTTGAGCTGGTGCTTTTGTTCCTTCTGGAGCTTGACTCATGTTAATCCTGATACAGCAGTGTTGGCCCTGTACCTGAGCTTAGAGTGTTCTGTCTGCTACACTCTGTAACGAAGAGGACTGAGATATTTAACCTCAAGCACTAGGCACTGTTCATAAAATAATAAGCTTTCTCAATGGGACATCAGTGCCTTGCATCTATCATACGATAGCCTGTTCTATGGACAAGACTGGGAGGAAAAATAAGGAAATTAATTATATTGTTAAAGCAGTTAAATACTTCTTAATAATTAAATTCCTAAATATATTTCTGTGTCTTACTTGTCTCTGCAAGAGCATGATTTAAAGCTTTCTATTCATTTTGTTTTCCTGATGGTGACGAGGAAGTGCTTACTGGAGGGCATTTCTCCTGTGTTAGATTCGTCAATGGTGTTTGCTTTTTTTTTTGTTTGTTTTTTGTTTTTTTTTTAAACTCTTGAGTTGCAGACTCCAGAAATGAAAAAGGTTGTTAAGAGCTACAATGAAATGGCTGCTGTTCTTTTGGAGTTTGAACTTATTTATCATAGAGCCTGGTGCAGGTTTGCTGACTGGGCAAGAAATTCTCTGTGTTCTTCCTTACTTGTCAGACACCCAGAAACCAAGGTAAATATGATTTTTAAATTTGTATTGCTGTTTAGTATTACACATGCTTCTTTTATCTTATCATGAGTAGGCTAGCATAGCATTAAAGTGATCTTAATAGCTTTAAAAAATGAACTACTCATAGGTATATTTTGTGTATATTTATATTATATAGACAGATTTCATTATATCTCTAATTTGTAAGGCTGCTGTCTCAGTGCCCAGAAGAGGCAAGTACTCAGCAAATATATGTATCTATCATTAATTTATCTACATCTTTTTAGATACTGTTTCATGTCCTATTTTCTATGTTAACCAAAATTTTAGTCAAGGAAGGAATTTTTCATTCCATGAAGGTCTTTTCTACAGTGGTCAGTTGCACTGTGTTGAGTATATTGCATTTATTCATTAATTTGCATACAAAACTGCGTGCTGAAACAGAAGATCTTACCATTCTAACTCCACATTTTTTCTGCTATATTACAGAGAACATATGGTTAAAATGTTGTATTTGCTGAACTAGTGATTACGTAATGAATAACTAGAACCTAATGTTCAATTTTATTTAGCATCTTGATAGCATTTATTGCCCTGAAAAGTGTGCTGTGATGAACCTTCACAACATTTCTCTCTAGTCTAATGATGGAGAAAGCGTGATGAAAGGCAAGCTAACTTCCACAGAATGTAGCTGTAGGAAGACACAGGAGACAAATGTTTGGGGAACAGAGAAGGAGTCACAAGAAACTAAAATCAGTGCAGGAGTTTGATTCATGGATACTCTGGAAAATCCAAATATTTGTAGAGGATGAAAATCTGTATAGAAACATGTATATAAACTTAAAAAAAACTTCTCTAGTCATCTACATCTTATTACAAGTTCCAGTTATATCACACTACATATAACCACCTAATTACTTCCTAATTTTCTTTCCTCCCCCTCGTACTGGGCCACGAAGGAGTTGTTTGTAAACTTAGACCCAGTGATCCTGGAAGTACTTTATGAAACAAAATACCTGAAAAAAATGCATTTTGAAGTTCCAGATGTTGTCCTTGGCTTGTGTGCAGATGGAGAACAAATTAAAAGACATCAAATGGAGTGAGTGAACATTTTTTGATTGTTTCTCATCTGGAAATGAGTCTGTTGCATATGTTTTTGACTTATGATTTTTCCCTTTGATGGAGTTTAATTGAAATTTAATTGTTTCCCCTTACATTTCCATAGTAATATTGGTAGCATGCAGTTTTTTCATATCTCTACAAGTATCTCACTACTAGAAAATGCCAGTGTGCTTTTGTTTTGTTATTGCAACAGCTGCTCTGTCAGTGGAGCTGCTAGGTACTGCTAAGGCATCTATATACACTGTCATGTAGGGATTACAACTCCAATTTATTATAGTTAGCATCAAAAGCTTCTTTCTATTAGAAAAACAAGCTGGAATTTACCAGTTGATTGAAGCACAATCCAAGCATTTGTATAGGTCACCTAAGTTGTAATACACTTTCTAATGCTGAATGTCTTTTGTTGATTTTAAATAATTTATTTCTTCTTCTTGTAATAGTCCAGTGCTGTGCTGGAAGAGTTCTTTTCATTCTCAGGGATGTTGATTATTAATTCTCTAAGTCTCTAAGCAAGGATGATAGGTCTTAAAAATCATCCTTTGTGATGAGTGTTCTTTAGATAGTTTTAACTAGAAATGGACAAAAAGAGACAAAAAGTTTTAATGAACAGTTGAATTCAACCCCTCCTCCCTTTTCCTATTGTTAAATCAATGTCTTCCACTCTTATAATGTGATATTTTATATTATTTATCTGCAGAGTGTTTTAGGACAAGGGAACCTAAATTTTCTAATGTGCAAGGCAAACTCTTTGTGCTACAGTCCTCTAAGAAGCAGCAGCCTCAGCTTTTGCCTTCCAGGAGAAATAAATAAGTGCAGGAAATGTTTTCAATAAAACAATTATCCAAATTGACTTTCTAGTCTAAAAAAGACTTCAGAATGACTCCCGAAGTAAAGAAAGAATATTCAGAGACTGCAGATTTTTGCACAAGCAACACTGGAAAAACAGTATTACTGGTATATTGAGAATCTGGCCTGTTTTTCTTTAGGATTTGGTGCCCTAAGTGGTTTGTTTATAGCTTTTCTTATAAGCAGTAATTTCATGACATGTCTTGTGAGATAGGAAGAAGGGAACTACAATGATGTGTTTTCAATTTTCTGTTTTTTTTTAAATTGTAATTAATTTTTCTTGCAACTAAGTTTCTCTAGATTGATCACAGTCACTTATAGAGGTACTTATTTCCCCAGTCTGGCTTTTCTCTTAGTGGGGAGGAAAAGGCTTGGTTTGAGCTAGGAATATCTGGGACAAGTTCTGATTTTTGTCATGAGATCAGAACTTGAAAATCTTGTTAACAAAATGTGTCCAAACATCTTTATGTTTCAAATATCTCAATTTAGCACATTATAAATATGATCACATCTTTCAGACTCCAGAATCTGTTGGTCAGCTACAAAGAGTGTCTGAATGGGATTCCTGTTATGCTGAAACCACTGATGAAACCATTCATAGAACAAATTGATGATGCCCTTACTCCAGGCCTCCTGCAGCTGTCATGGACTTCTTTGAACATCAACAAATGTATGTAGCAAGAGAAGAAGTAGGGAACTGCTGATACGATGAGGTGATGACTGTTGGACATTTCCTTGCTAATTTTTGGAAGAGCACTCCATCTATACTAGTGAAAATCATGCCAGGTCCCTTCCTTCTGACTGTGGAACTATGGAACTAAGTCAGACATGAGTAAGGTGAAAGTTGTATGTCTGTATCCTGATGGGATAGGCAGGGATAGGCCAGGGATGTTTTTGCAGCAATTTTTTTGAACAGATCTTGTTAAGTCATCTTTTATGATGACTGATCCTTTTTCCCCTCCCTGATGATGCCTCTTTACCTCCTCTATGTCCTCTCACATAAAAAACCCAGCCCTCTTTTACTCTTCTGATAAAGTGGAAGGCTGCTATAAGGTCTCCCTGGAGCCTTTTAAAACTACCTTTAGTTTAATAAACATATCTGCTAAAACACTCAATCTATCTGTTTCTAAAGCACATAAGGTCACATGCATGAAAGAAGAAATCCAGTGATGAAACCAGTGTGTTAATCTTGGCTGGGGAAATTTTAGACATGGAATTTATAATTTAATTACTATTATAAAATTGTAGGTTTCCACTGGATATATGTAGGAGGATAAAGATAATTTTGAATACTTGTATGCTTTCTGTGTTCCGTTGTATTTTGTTGATCCTTTTCATGAAAGTGAGAAAGAGTTTCTTTTCAGGAAGAGAGAGTGTTTGAAGGCTATTGTGCTATTTGTCATAAGATGCTTTCATTTCAAGATTCCAAAGTAGAGCAAAGCAATCATGTTTCTGTTTCAGATCTTGCATATTACATTGCCATTGAATCCTCATTTTATTGTAATACCTGGGGCGGGGGGGCAGCAGGAAGTAGATGAGATTTAAGAGGTCTGTATTTTGCATTATTTGTTTTCATTTTGTTTTCCTTATGTAGTTATTAAGAGTGTTTATAGTACCCTGAGAGATCTGGACTGTATAGTCAAAGAAGCAGCTGATACCCTGGAATGCAGAATTGAAAGAATCCTGGAGGAGATGTCTAACACCACTCTGATAATTTTGCCAGAAGATGAACCTACAGATGTGCTTTCTTTCCTGGAAGAGATAGAAAAGCTTGCTATCTCTACTGCTCACAAGCTGTCTCAGTAGGTTTATTAATTGCACTGATTTGAAGGCTGTATTTTGGAGGGATTATTTATGGATTTTTTTTTCTGCATAGTTTACTTTTAAGATTTTATTGTAATAGAGTACTAGTCTAAACTAGAAGTCTCAGGATGGAAGGGAGAAATTCCCAAGTACCTTTAATACAGCATATGTAAAATTGCATCTGTAGTGTTTAGCATTTTGTATTTTTCTTCTTATGGCTTTCTAATCAGTAGCAAGAAAAAATAAGATGGGTAAGACTTGAAATATCATCCCCATGTAAATTGTCTGATTTTAATTGCTAGCTAGTTAATGTAAGATGTCCCATTCTCCCAGTGCCCCAGATCTTTTTTGCCTATGCTTATTTTCCAGGTTCTAGTAGAAAAGTTTTCATTTCTTCTCCAAGTAATTATCTGTGCTCATTGTACAAAAGAAGATGCTTTTTGTTGTTGTTATATTTTACTAATTCTGATTTCACCTATTATGTCACTGCATCATCATGATCAGCCAGTTTTATTAAGCCTAGCTGGAAAAAAGCTGTTTAAAAAATTATGAAGTCCAGTTGAATCAGATGTAACAGTCTAACAAGTGGGGGTTTTGATATTTTGAATTTCTTATATTCTCTGTATGCCCAAGCAATAGGAACAAACTGAAACATGCAAAGGCATTTCCCTTGCACATGCAACTCTTCACAGTGCAGCAGGACTGAGGGTGTGAGCCTGGAAAATAACAAAGGGTATTTCTTATGCTTGATTTGCTGTGAGTGATTGTAAGGTTGTTTTTGTAGACAGAGTCAGCAAGTGGAATGCTCTGTGTATGAACTGCTAGATATTCTTAAGAACAGGCTGAAAGCAGATGCTGGAAGAAATCTGGAGGTAAGAAGTCAACATTATACAAAGTAACCTTTTATAACCTATTCAGATAATTGACATGTCATGTCTCTACTGGATAATATTTTCCTAAGAAATTTCCCTTTCACTTTGCAGGATCCATACACCTGTACACATCTTGACAGGAAACAGAAAACACGCTGCCAAGAATGCCTGTCCTGTAGTTACTATAATCTGATGGGACAGCTTTGTCAGAAGAATACTGACTCTTTAGTTAGATGTAAGTCTGTCTGTCTTAGGTATAATTTTTTAATATCACTTGAAGATTTCTTTTCCCCCAAGCTTGTTGCAATAAGTATAACCTCACTTTAATACTGTATTTATTTAGGCACAAAGATTTCTTTAGAGTCCTTAAGACAGCGATTGCGAGTTGTTGACTCCAGGTATCAGATGACCAAGTTTGTAGAGGCACAGAAGGTTCCCTTGTTCAAAGCTGAAATTCAACTGGCTATTCCAAATGTTGTCTTGAGACCAAGTCTTGAAGATATTCAGGTAACATAATAATTGCCCATCTCAGTAATTTATGGTGAAACATATTAAATGCATTGTTTGAAAACAACATGTGCAAATTTAATCTGATAAAAGAACTAAAAGGGAAGAAAAAAAATTTTCACTCGAGTTTGTGACATCTCTGTGTGCTAAGGATATGAAGCTCAGTAACTTAGAGACAAAAATTTCAAAGTGAATACAAAATTAAAAATTAATGCCAGCTTGATTTGACTTTTAATTTCCTTACACTCTTTCAGAATACAAAATGAGGCTATCAGTTTAAAGTATCATTCATAAATCACCATTCTAGAATCATGAAATGTAAATAAAAATATTACCAACCTGAAGCCCTAAGCTGTGAAAAAAATTGAACATTCATTTAATTTAAACTAATTCCTCAAAAATTTTGTACACATACTTGCAACTTCCTATGATATCTAAAATAATTCACATAGTATTTGTTGTCTGTGGTGTTGGTTTGTGGGCTTTTTATTTAGCATTGTCACTATCAAAATCCACAGTTTAATAATTTCTCAGATTTCATTTGCACCTTTCATGGTGGTGTCAGTTAGAAATCAGACGACAAAGTGGAATTTTAAAATAACATACAAAGAAGTTACATAATAATTTATATATCTGCCTGTATAGATTACAGACTGCACATCCAAAATTCAGGCAAATTTATACAGGCATTCTGATCTGGATGTGAAGCTATTACTAATAAATCACTGTGTTTATAAACGTTTTAAGGGGAAATAGTATGGTAATTATGATTCGGTAATTATGATTGATTATTGCTCATAAAGGTCTTAGGTTCTGTTTTGAGAACCGCATAAGCATCGAATGACTGTGATAAAGCTTTATGGACTACTCTTTCCCCTCACAAAATGTGTTTTTAGTGATCTTAGCTCATGTGCTGTAAAGACAGAAGTATAATTTTTCCATTTTGGTATTGTTATGGAGGTCCCTGGTTTTGTCACCTGGCCTCCCTTGTTTGTCATAATCTCTCTGTGCTCAAGGTGAATATTTTGCTGTTTTCAGAATGCTGTAAATAAAGCAGTAAATATCATATTATCAATAGCCAAAGACATCCCCCTGTGGAAATTTGCTCACTTACATCATAAACAGCAGCAGGTAAGTAGGTTTTTTTTTTTATTATTATTACATGAAAAATTTAGTCATTTGGTTAATGTATCAGTGCCAATACTTTGACTTGTAATCTGGTTGATCTTTCAGTTAAATGAAAGTTTAATTTTTAATCTCTATATATCAAGTAATTAAATATAGGAGATAATTCCAAACCTTATATTTAGTGCTTTCTAATATTTAAATCAAAAGTTGCTTAAAAAAAAAACCCATTTAAAATCTACTTTTCAAGGATGATGATGATAGTGTAGATCATGTGTGAAAACTCATATAGTCCGTGGATACTACTAATTTAGGGTAAATTATGATAAATCTTCCCAGGCAAAACCTAGATTTTAAGTTAAACTTTCAGGCTGCATACAACATCTATAATGCTACAGTAAATACAATATAAGTATTTTTAGTGGCATTAAAATGAGAGCTGAAACCTTGGGAAAGTATAGATACAAACTGAAGTTTTTGAAGTACAGAAATGCACAGGGATGGCAATCAAATGGCCTTAATCCTGTCCTCTGGTAATGAAATACTGATCTATTTAGATCTGTGCTGTAGGGAGTCTGTGTAAAATATCTTTCTGTTTTGTCAATCTGACATGAAAAAGAGATCAGCTAATTTCAGTGAAAAAACCCCCATTTAAGTCCGGCAAATAATGAAAAAAAACACCAAAACCAAACCACACACACACAAAAAAAGCTGCAACAAAAAATCAAACAAGGAGACAATGGATTGTATTCAGTTTCCTTAAGCAGAAATATTTTCTTATTTCCAAGCAGCCAACACACCACTGTCTCCAGGACTTTTTTGACTGAAAATAGGTATAGATTATACTTCTACACTAAAGCAAGCAGAAAGATCCGGGCAGTTGTGTAGGAGCAGGAAACAGCACAGTTGTATAAGATACATATTTGACAGATGTTGTTTAGAGATGATTAATGTAGAACTCCACATGGTAATTTTTATAAAACAAGCTTTGACTCTAGAACTATAGTTTTGTAAAAATCCAAGCTAAGAACAGGAATTCTCCTTGTGGATACATTCCCTGCACTTTCTATCTGTTCTACTTAGAAGTATGTGTGTGTGCGTATTTGGGCATTCTGTAATGTAAATAAACCCAACCCAAAATACTGGACATATTTTCTCTTGTTTTATACCAGATTGAACAGGCTGTTGCTGTAGAGCGAGGTGATGAGAGTGAACTCACCAGAACGGTGGCACTGAAACCCTTGGACAAGCAGATCATCGAGCATAAGGATGTAAACAAAGTGGTGATCCAACTAAATACAATTATATTATCCCTTAAAACTGAAGCATCGGATCTTCTGAACAGCTTTTCTGAATTTTCAGGCATATGGAACGAGGTTAGATCCAAGTTTAATGCAATATGTTGCTATATTGCAAAAACTTCTAAATTAATTATTTTGGGCTGTGTAAGGAGGCTGTGTGTTCAGTAGGAGGCATTGGTTTCACGGTAGGACCCATGTACTCATAATATGTTCTCTGTGTTGCCCAGAATGTCATTCTTTACCAATGAATCCATCTAAAGAAGAAAGCAGAAGAGCAGAAAATAAAGTTGGAGCACAAAGATGCTTGTGGCCTCATATGCTTACTTATCTTTCTCACAGCATCTATTCTGCATAATAAAAAAAAGAATAATTTATCGGAATCTCTGAGAAACTGCAGACTAGAAAATTACTCCTACATATTAAACTAGTCCTTCTTCAGTAACCACTGCTGAAAGCTTATTTTCTGTTTCTTCACAAAACAATCTAAAATCTAAAAAATCTTTCCAGTAATATGGATTCCAAGCCAGAAAAAAATCTGGATGTTGGAGTTACCTTCGTTAGGAAGTGAGTCCACTCACATAAAGAGTAAAGCTCTGAAAAGTGTTTTGGCAGGAGGTATTTAATGAAATAAACCCTTTTTACATTCTGACTAGTGAAATTCAACTTTGTGTGGATGGGCAGCTACTGGTTGTATCTGAATAAAGTGCTTTAGTCAAGCCAAGAAACAAGCAGTAAAAGAAGGACTAATCTTATCTTTGTAACTGCTCACTAATTTAACTTCCTAAATCATCTGTCAGGCACCTGTGTTCCCACAGCTGTCTCTTTTGTAGTTAGAGTTCAGGCTTTTCACCTTTTTCATTGCTTTCAAAGCATTGAGTTTTCATGGAGTTTCAAGGCATTTTCACCTTTTCATGGCTTCTAGTATTCCAAATCTTAATGCTTAGTTACCTCAGCTTATGGAGATCCTGTCTGAGCTAACCACGTGTCATTCCACCCAGACACGACACCATCAGATGGGATGATGCAGTAACATGATAATGTTTCCTTTTTACTAAGTAGTAAAATTAATCTGCTCCTTATCATTGAAATTCCTCAGGAGTTGGTGCTGTTTCTTCCTGTCTTAATAATCTGTGGGACCAGTGGGAACTGTCACTTGCAAGCCATTGAAAGTGGTAGGACACCTTCTCTGAGGTGACCTTATAGCAGCCATCCACTACTGTAAGGGGGCCTGCAAGAAAGCTGGGGAGGGACTTCTTACAAGGGCATGTAGCAAGAGGACTAGAGGCAATATCTTAAAACTGGGAGAGTGAAGATTTGGATTAAGAGGAAATTCTTCACTGTGAGAGTGGTGACACACTGGAACAAGTTGCCAGAGATGCTGTGGGGGCTCAATCATTTCAAGTGCTCAAGGGCAGGTTGGATGGGGCTTTGAGCTACCTGGTCTAGGGGGAGGTGTCCTTGTCCATGCAGGGAGAGTGGAGCTACATGATCTTTGAAGTCCCTTCCAACCCAAATCTTGCTATGATTCTATGATTATTGATCAGAAAAGCCACAACAGCTTTACAGGACCCTCACAGTGCAGGCTGTAGATGAGTAACATCGTTCAGCTGGGTGAAGGTCACTTGTCTGTAACTGAACTGAGAATCTCACACTTTTATTGAGCTGATGACACTGAAGTATTCACCTGTGCAGAGACAGGACTACCTTATGAAAAGTAAGGATACTCAGTGCTCTCTTCCCTTTAAATCAAGGTTCAACAAGCTAAGTTTTTCTTTTTTTTCTTAGATCCATCCTTCTTTTCCAAACTGCTCTTGCTTCAAATGGCTGAGCTGTTTGTAGCTGTAAACTGAGGTTAAATACACTGTTTCTGCTAGAGTGAAGATGTCTCAGTATAATCTCTACCATTCAAATATCTGTTAGAGGGAGACTAGGAGGGAAATACTTCCACTAAGGTTATAGCAGCTAGATTGTAAATTTCATAGTAATATTGGAATGGATGAGGAATGTCCTGATCTGTGTCAGTGTTTGAGTTACAGATAGGTTTCAAGTGCTTCAAGAGTAAAGTGCAAAGAGTGGAAGTCCAGAAAAACAGTTCAAGTGAAATAATTTTGTCCTAATCTTAAACTCTTTGAAAGACATAATATATAATTTGTGTTTGCACAGATCAGGCAGCTGCATCCTTCTACTACCCCTTACACTGAGGTTAGTGTAATACCAATGCTAGAAAATAATTAAAATAACCTTCTTTTACATAGGATCCAGAGGAAAATATGAGGGAATTTATGGATACTGAACCAATAATGGCTGAATTCCAAACTCAAATCAGCTACTTTTCTGTAAGTATTAAGTCTTTAATAAAAAAGAACCACTCAGAGAAATTGTAGTGAAGTTAAAAGCTTATCACTTGTGTTTTGTCTTAGCAATTAGAAATGCAAATCAGAGAACTGCCAAATCATTGTGTACTGGAGTCACTAGATATTACAACAGAGTCATTGAAAATAGCCTTAATTCAGGAATGCTGCTCAAGACAAAGAACATTTGGATCAGCTTTGAATAAAAAGGCTGCCACAGACATGGATGAAATTTATTCATTCATTGAAAATGTTAGCAAGAGATTAAGCAGACCTATCCATGACCTTGATGATGTACGGGAGGCGATGGAAGCACTGAAGGAAATTCGAGAGAATGAGATTAAAATTGACATGACAGTTGGACCTATAGAAGAATCTTATTCTGTGCTTCATAAGTACAATCTGCTCTTTCAAGATGGGAATATAGAAAAAGTTGATGGATTGGCTTATGCCTGGAAGAACCTAAACACCCAGGTATTAGAGCTGTAATTTTTCTCAAAGTCTCTCTCTCTATGTATAACAAAGTTTTTTTCAGCCTTTTTTGTGTTGAAGTGTTAGAACAAAGCTATTTTCTTACTTAGAACTCTGCTTTTTTTTCCTTCCTAAAACAGTTTTAAGCCTGTTTATCCTCTTTGTCTGCCTGTAGGCATTGCAGGTTGAGGAGCTGCTGCTGAAGGTACAGCCAGACATGAAAACAGATTTACTGAGTGGTGTCCAAAAATTCCAGATTGATACTGCAGAATTTTGCAAAGATTATAACGAAAAGTAGGTGACCTGTGGTGCAATACAATGATGCTTCGTCAGTGAATGTTCAAAAATGTTGTATCTAAAGGGTTTCAGAAAGTAGACATGGCAAAGCCTCTGTGCATATATGACAGCTGATAAACCTCCCTAATCTCAGAATAATGTAAAATGGGTGGATATTCTGTCACAGATTTGTTCCCATAATTTCAGTGCTGGAGTTGGTGGAATTCTAGAAGATTTTAATAGCTTAGAGCGAAACAAGTAAAATCCCAATCCAGATCAAAATGTAGAGGGTTTTGGGGGGGGCAGGTATTTAATATTAAATAGATAAGTAGTTCCTTGGATGTTAGTAAAGATTCCAGTTATGGGTATCTCTAAATTCATTGAGTCTTAGTCTTAATTCTAAGGTTAATTTGGCTTTTTTCATCAAACTGTGGGATATGTGTGATTCATTGGACACTTCTACACTAGACACAAGGAAGGAAAGGCAAGAATTTGGCTCACTGTGATCTATTAGGGTCCTAGCACAATGAGTGCTCAGTGTGTGTGTTTTTGGCAACAAAGTTCATGTCAGCAGCTGACCCTGGGAATCTGCTGCACACCTGTAACTCATGGGCAGTGTGAAGCAGCTTTAGGTACAGCCTCTCCATCCTGTCTTGCTGTTAAGAACAGAATTCAGTATACGAGTGGAGCACAAAGTCTTGAAAAGGCCTTGGAATACATGTATTCTTCTCCCATGGCAGGTGCATTTGTATTGGTGTTATTAACAGGGTGGTCGAAATAGTAGCCTGATATTTGGCTTCACCAGGCATGAAACTTCTGAAGGCAGGCATGCTAGCCGTGGATTTTAGTGCAAGCTTTAAGATGCCAGCTATAGGCACAAGGTGAATTTGCACCTAAAAGTAACCTGTTGGAGCATGAGGTTGCCAGTGGATGCATGCATAGTGCAGCCTTCTCTTCTGTACTGGTAGCTCTCCAGAGGAACTCATGGAAACACCTTGTGGCTGCCACAGTTGTAGGGACACTGAGACCATCACACTCTCTGGAGCTGCCTGGACTCTGGGCTAACTTACAGCTAGAGCATCTGAGGGCTTCCCCCTTCCCTTGGTGACAGCACTCCCATGTGGCTCTGCTGGGAGGCAGAATTATATACCAGCTGTCAAGAATATAAAGGAAAATAATCATTAAAATGTGTTTGACAGAAGAAAATAAAATGAAAAATAACAAAACATTTGTAGATCTGTTTAGCTATTTGTAATTTGTATGGTAGCTCAGATGAATTTTATTATTACAAAAAATGCTGGGCTTTCTTTCTGGGACTATTTAAGACGTGATCTTGCATTTTCTCTTCTAGTGTCTTTTGTAAAATTTCTAGAAATATGTTAGAAAATATAGAATACTCTCCAGAAGTAAGGTCTGGGCTCTGCTCTGCTTTTTTGTAAAACCCATGTGGTTGATATTGACACTGATTTCTTTCTTTCTTTCTTTATTTTTTTTACAGGGGCCCAAGTGAGGAGAATATTCCTCCCCATGAAGCAAGTGGCAGATTACAAATCTTTCAAGCCAAATTTGATGAACTGTGGAGGAAATATATCTCCCTTTCTGCTGGGGAAGAATTATTTGGTCTTCCTATCACAGGTAGTTTCTCAGGGGATATGGATACTTCAGCCTAGGCTATTAATTTTTTCTTACAGGTCCTGCTAAAGGCATTCAGTGCTGGATTCATTGTAGAAAAATTCCTTGTGGTAAATCATTATTGTCTTTCCTATGAAAAGCAGCTGTGTTAAACTGGCTCTCAGTCTGCACATACATAAGCATCAGGTAGAAAAATACTGCACTGTTTCATGTATTTCAGGGTCCAGCTGCTTAACTTTCTTGCTCTTTCTGTTCAGAGCTAAGCACGTCTGCTGTCGGATTCCTCTGCGTCCACACTTGGGAAGCACATTGCCAAAGTATTCAGGTTTTTCCCACTCCAGAATACTTTTCTTTGTGCTGTGCAGCTGATCTGCTTGGAAGACCATGGTGTGAATTAAAGCCACAGCAGAATGTATGATAAGGGCTTTAGTCTGAACATACTAAATTCAGTATCTTTTCCTGTCTGAAGACATACGAAATAATCACAATAAATTTAACTAGGAATTCACAAAGATAGGAGAGAAACTGAACAAATAATTTCTGCTAAGGAAATCCATTTAGAATACTTGTATCGTGTAATGTATCCTTTGTATTTCTTTTGAAAATGCATATCCCAACCTCTGCCTCTTAAGGAAAAAATACAGATTGAAATGGTGGATCTATCAGTTTTTGTATAGAACTATAGTCCTTTGCCATTTCACCTACATTTTCAAGGTTATCTTCTTCACAGTTGTAGGTCCAGCACGTCCCTTATAAGTTTGCATCTACTGCTATAGAAGAATATTTAGAAAAACCCTCAACAGTATAAACAAGTGATGTACATCAGAATCAGCTGTATGCAACTGGAAAAGTTTGCCCTACAAGACATTATCTAAAAGACTTAAAATTCATCCCCTGTTCTCAGCACTACTGATGCTGCACCTCGAGTACTGTGTTCTCTTTTGAGCCTCCCACTAAAATAAAGACATTGAACTGCTGGAGTGGGTCCAAAGAAGGGCAACTAAGCTGGTGAAGGGTCTGGAGAGCAAATCTTATGAGGACTGGCTGAGGGAAACCAGGGTTATTAAGTCAGGAGAAAAGGAGGCTGAGGGGAGACCTTATCACTCCGTACAACTACCTGACAGGAGGTTGTTGCAAGGTGGAGGTTGGTCTCTTCTCCCTTGTAACAAGCAACAAGACAAGAAGAAATGGCCTCGGCTTGCCCCAGAGGAGGTTTAGATTAGATATTGGAAGAGGATTCTTCACTGAAAGGGTAATTAAACACTTGAGCAGGCTGCATAGGAAGATGGTTGAATCACCATCCCAAGACATGCAGATGTGGTGCTTAGGGGACAGGGTTTAGCTCTTGACTTAATAGAGGCATGTTAGTGGTTGGTTAAGTTATGGTTAAACTCAATGATCTTAAAGGTCTTTTCCAAGCAGAACGATTCTGTGATTCTGTGGTTTCAGACATGTATTCAGTATCAGTTTTAGAACTACATGGATTTTTATGTTCATGGATATGGTTTTACCTAATTTGCATTCACAAATTTCTTCCTTTAAAATTTGAAACAGAGTATCCTGAACTGCAGAAAATTAAACGTGAACTTTCATTACTTGAGAAACTTTACAGTCTTTATAATTCAGTTACTACTAATATCAATGGATACAATGAAATCCTTTGGAATGATTTAAATATTGAAAAAATTAACAGTGAACTTCTGGATTTTCAAAACAGGTAAGTTATTATTTGTTGAGGCACATACAATTTTTTATTTCTCAGCTTTCAGTGTTAATTCCTGCTATCCTGCAAAAAATCTCCTTGAGAGGCAAAAATCTGCTGGTTTATTTCAAGCTCAGGCTTGCTCAGGTGCTCAGCAGAGTTGCAGCAGTTGCAGATTGTGGTGCAATATGCAGCCTGTGCATGAGCTTGCCTGGCTCAGCAGAACTATCATTGAGACTTGCTGGGGTATTCCAGCATGGTAGGTTGTAGCTTACTTAATGAATTAGGTGCATAAACCTGTGGCAATGTGGTTGCAAATATAAATAACTTTCATAGCTGATCTACATATGTTGCCTTCTCAGTGAATTTACAGCTAAATAATTCACCTTTTAACCTCAATGCAATTTTTTTTTTCCTCTCAAGTGTTGAGCTAAGTGTTGGTAAGGTGACCACCAATAAACAGTAAATATTTTTTTGTAATAGAAATCTAACCCAATACTATTCTTCCTTTAGTAGGCTTGCTAGCATTATTGTATCAAGCTGTTGTTCTCTTTAAAGCTGGAAAAATTTAGACAGTGCACAGGGAGTACCTGGGGAAAAAACCTAAGATTGTATGCTATATTATGAAAGGACCAGGAATATTAGAAACAAAAGTAGAGTTTTAGCATAATTGTAGAGATGTGTGTAGTTCTTTAGTGTAATGTCCTTTTTTTCTACCCCTTTTAAAAAATAGTAATATGATAGAAGAGCTAGAACTGTGAAAAGAAGAATCACAAAAATATCTGTAGGTGAAAATAAACCAAATTTAAAAGAGATAAGGAGGTTAATTTTTTAGACAAAATGCATGTATTTGACAACATTATAGAATTTTATTAGAAGTGCTCAATAGAAGTTTCCCTTTATGTTTTACTGTAATATAGTGTAAAGAGCATGTCCAGTAAATTTAAGATGAAAATTTAAACCTGATTAATGCAGTAGTTTTTTAACATGGTATGCAACTCATGGAGCTTGCTCTTAGAAAATTTTACTGAGACCAAGACAAATAGAAATGGTACTTACATTAAAAAATTAGTATTTCAGTACCAAGCTAGAGATCCCATTTCTGATTGTGAGCTTAGCACAAGGTGTGTATGAAGGTTGTTGTTGTCCCTCAGCATGGCTGTAGCCAGATACCACCTCTTTAAACTTTATCTATACATGTCAGAGTATAATTTTCTATTCTGCAATGCTTTTATCTGGTATAATAAGTAATGTCTAATTTTGGATTCAAGATGAGAGACTACGGAGATTATTGCAGGGCCATGAGAATGTGCTTGTGTTCACCTACCTCTCACCAGCAAGCAGTGAAGAATTCACACATGCTCCAACGTTGTGAGAGAGATCTGTCTGACTTGGAGCTGTGAAGAATGAAAAATTTATTTGAAGCAACATTTCATTATGGGCTGGTTTTATGCAGTTTTTGTTTTCTGCCACTGAGCTATAAGAGAACTGCTGTCAGTCTTTGGTATAAACTCGGTATAAAATTGGACTTGTTTGGTTGAAAAAGGAGTATTTTTCTGTTTGCAAGCAGGTCAGCTGTGGTATAGGATGTACTTTTATTTTTCTTCAAGAGTATATGTATTTCAGTCCTTTTCCTCCTTACAAATTGAGGTGCAATTTTAAATCTTTGCGAACACAGTGACACTGCAAAACCTTAAGTTTGGACATGGGTTTGTGCATGAAATTAACTTTGTTTAATTCAAACTGAAAATCAACCCATACCATTCCAGTGTTATTTTCACTGTCTTTAGCAGTGTTTCATACTTGCAGTCAGAAACAAACAGCTATCTTATAATTTCAGCTTGCAACTGGATTTTTATTTACGGGCTGCTGGTGCACTGGTTGCAAAAGGAGAATATATTTTACTATTAAATGGTGGATTGTGATTATTAAAAATGAAATTGCTTTTTTTGTTTTTTTTTTTTTTAAAGAATCCGTAAGTTGCCGAAAGCTATGAAGGAATGGCAAGCTTTTCAAGACCTAAAAAAGAAAATTGATGACTTCACAGAGAGCTGTCCTTTACTTGAAATGATGGCAAACAAAGTATGTTCAGCAAAATAATTTGGAGATAAGATTCACTTGAAAAACTATATTGAAGATTGTGTTGTAGGACTATAAGATGATTTATGCAATTCTTTTGTACAGATAAGAGCAGCTATATTTATGGCAAAAATCTAGTCTGACTTAGTTACAGAAAAGTAAAACAAAAGACTTCATTATGTGATTAGAAGAGCTATTAAAGCTTTCAATGGGATGGAAATTAAGACTCTTCTAGTTGTTTAAGAGACACAGTCCAAAGTATGTGATCATTCTAGTCCTAAAAAGAATACAATTTTAAAAAATCTTCCCTAATTCCTATGGACTTTTCTAGGCAATGATGTCACGACACTGGGAAAGAATTGCACAAGTAACTGGGCATCACTTTGATGTTGACTCTGAAAACTTCTCTTTGAAAAATGTAATGGATGCCTCTTTATTAAAATATAAAGAAGACATTGAGGTACTTTTCTGTTTGTTTCTAATGAGTAACTTGTTAACTAGGGCTGTGCTTTTGGAATCAAGTCAGCTTTGTAACATTAAAAAATTTGGCTGAAGTTGGAGAATTCTTTTGAAGATAGGAGTTTGGTAGCTGGTATTAGCAGTGATGGTTATTTAATTAATTTTTTATTTAGGAGAATGAAATGTATAGAGGGTATTATATTAACACTTAGAGGGAATTCTGTTATCTTAAGAGTGGTATGATTCTGTCATGCTTCTTGTTTAGAGTCTGTCTACTTTTCCTTTTAAATGTCTCATCAGAGAGGTAAAATCATTGCTCTAAGTCTGATTCTGTTTAGTGCTCAAAATCTTTGAAACACAGTAGAACTGGAGCATGTGGGATGAAAGGAGAACAAGGTTCTTTTGTATTGCAAAAGTGACTCTTCACAAGAGCACAGAGAGATGAGAAGGCATGTGTAATGTGCACAAGCTACAGAGCTATTGCACCCTCTGTTTTGGGGAATGTAGTTACCTAGCAGGTACATTGGTTCTATGCTTGTTACCCTTAGCAAGGAAAAGTATAGCTAAAAATAAAGGGCAACAGTTCCTAACTGTAGTTCTATTGTCACAGCTAAATCTGTGAACCCCCTACCATTAACCTGATTTTTCTTGTCCACACGGAACACTTCCAAGACAAAAACATTCAATCAAACCTTTTCTGTACCCAATTTCCATGAAATAATTAAAGCCATGTGAGAGATTCTGAGTGATAGCCTTACACCCAAAGAAAACCTTGAAGCTTCTGATGTAATCCACTATATTTCTGAATCTGAATTTGGGGTCCAGTCCCAGTAGCTGCTCCTTTTCTCTCTGATGCAATAGTCAATTTTATGATAGTCCTGTCATTGTGGTCTTCCAGAGGTAGCTGGCAGTTCTGCTGTCTGTGTACTCTCTATTCTTGGGATGTTGTTGTGATTGGTAATGTGTCTTTTTCTCTAATGCCCTCAGTAAGCATTTGAATTCAAAGAGGCAAATTCTGCCTGCAGATTCAGAGTCAGTAAATTTTCAAGTGTAAGGTGCTAGTAAAGATGGAGTATAGTCCATAAATTGTCCCTGGTCGAAGTAGTATTATAATATAATCTAGTTTGTAATATAATAATTTTGAGGTCCTTCAGTGTATATTTTCATTTGCTAGAACTTATATTAAAGTCTGGATCTAGCCACTGATTTTTAATTGCCTTTTTAACTGTGCATTGTATTAGCCTTAGAGGAATATAATTTACTAATAATTTTACACAGGATATCTGCATCAGTGCTGTTAAAGAAAAGGATATTGAAGCAAAATTGAAGCATGTCATCAGTGAGTGGAGTACTCTTGCTTTCAGTTTTGGCCAATTCAAAACTCGAGGAGAACTCCTTCTGAAAGGATCAGACATGCTGGAGAAAATAACTTTGGTGGAAGATAGCCTCATGATATTGGGGTCGCTCATGAGCAACAGGTATGAAACTGAATAAATGCACATATTTTATAAATCTGATCAAATGCAAAAGCAACCAATTATCATCTTGTTTTTTTTTTCCTTTTACCTCATGCTCATACAGGTATAATGCACCATTTAAGTCCACTATACAACAGTGGGTTCAGAAGTTGACCAGTACTGCAGAGATAATTGAAAACTGGATTACTGTACAAAACCTCTGGATTTACCTTGAGGCTGTGTTTGTTGGTGGAGACATTGCAAAACAACTACCTCAGGTAACAATATGTTAATGGCAATATGTTGTACCCAGAGATGAGCCACTTCACAGTTTACTTGCCAACGCACATAATGTGTAAGTGTTGTGGGCTGCACACAGGCAGCTCAGAAGCAGCTTTGCCAAACTGGGGTCCATCTGTTTGAACTGCTTAGAACATGATAAAACCTACAGGAACAGGAGTTTTGCAATTCAGGCTCAAATGTTCTTGTGAGCCTCCAATATTAGTGAATCATATGGATAGTACAGTGCTCAGGACTGTATAAAACTGGTATGTCTCCTTTACCATATATGCAAACACGTTTATAGGCTGTAAGTTACATAATAATAGGACAAAGGATTTTCTGTATAAATTCTGTACTTGCTAGGACTCAGTATAATGAAGTCCCACAGAGAGATGCTGCAAGGCTTGGGCAGCTGCATGTGTGGTGATCTGTGTGAACTGCTGCAACCTCTTCAAAAGGCAATGGACCTCCCATGATAAAAGTTACAAAGGAGTTAAGGCATTATCTGGCTTGCTACAGGAGAGAAATACCAGAAGAAGTTATCTTCTATGTTGCATTTCCCAGTGAAAGGCTTTTTTAGAGTTTTAACATGCTACAGTTTTGTAGCACTGGCTCAGCTGGTGCTGTAACTCAACATACCAATTATTATTGGTAGTTATTAATATGATTTTTTTTTTTCATGCTGCATGTCTTATAATTAAATGCTTATAAATTCCAAAATGGACATTAATTTTTTTAAGTGAAGTAAAAAATTTTAAGCTACTATTTAAGAGAATAGTCCTTTTGTTTGTTTGTTTGTGAGGTATCTTTATGCTGTTAGTCCTTATCAGAGAATCAATAAGCAGTTTTTTCAGATGAATAAATGCTCCAGCACAACTGAGGTGTTTGATAACTGCTGAAGCTACTTCTTAAAAGTATGATAAATGAATGACTATTCTGGAAAAAAGCAAATGTGGTGACTGTCTTTAAAGGAGGAGAAGGAACAGCTTGGTGGAGGAGTAATGATAGATGAGTGGGCTTAATTACAGTTCCTGGATGAATACTGCAACAAATAACCGTAAGCATCTGGAATTTAGGAAGGACATGAGTAACAGTCAGCGTGGATTTGTTAGGAGCAAAATCTGTGGAACAAATCTAATTTATTTTTAGAGTGGGCAACAAGCTTTGTGAATAGGGAAAAACCAGTAGTTGCTATATATCTTGACAGGCTTTTGACATCATCTCTCACAACAGGCAAATGTTTTTCAAGAGTGGCATGGGTATGATCCTGTCTTCTGACAGGCAAATGGTTTTGGATGGTCTCTTGAGATCTCTCCTAGTTCTCAGATAATTTATGATACCATTAACATTTCATTTAGTGAGGGTGGAGAAAAAGTTTCTAAAGTCAGTTTACCCAGTGTAGAGAAACATTTATTCTCCAGCTTCCAGTATCTGAGAATTTGTCTCCTTTCATCTACCCCGCCTTATAAGTGCAACAGTTTCAGACTGTTTATACTGGGTTTTTTTATCAGTTATTACTAATAACAATTTGCTTCTCGTAACATGTGTGGAGCAGCCATTACATGACATTGTGTATTGCTTTTAGGAAGACTCATTTCTGTGAAGGCTGAGTTTTGGTGTGTGTTGGAATCCTTTTGTATGGACAGTTTGCCTAAAATGAAGTAAAAGACATTTTCAGAGCTGTCCTGGTAGACTCTTTCTCTTGCAATTTGAACTCTGGTCATTATAAGCTCTGATCATTATAATAATCTCTGTAAGTATTCATACATTAGCCCTGCAAAGAAGACTTGAACAGCAAGGGAATTATTAAACTGTTACCTTGTCTCATGAAATTCTCTGATTTTTAGAATTTGACAAACATGAGGAAGGGCTAATGAATCTTTCATGTACTACAGGAAGCCAAAAGATTTCAGAACATTGATAAATCATGGCAGAGAATTATGAAGAGAGCCCATGAAACATCAAATATTGTCCAGTGCTGTGTTGGAGATGAGACTTTGGCACAGCTATTGCCACATTTGCTGGAACAATTGGAAATGTGTCAGAAATCACTGACTGGGTATCTGGAAAAAAAACGGTTAATGTTTCCAAGATTTTTTTTTGTATCTGACCCTGCTCTTCTGGAAATCCTTGGTCAAGCATCCGATTCTCACACTATTCAGGTACAAGTAATAAGGCAACATTGTTCTTATGGTAAATATTAATAAGTAGGAACCATGGAGTTTTTCATTATTTAGTTGAAAGAATTTCCTTCACTTATGGAAAGATTTATAGAACCTTTTAATACAGGATTTAAAGGCAAAGTAAGAATGACATATCATTTCTGTTTATGGAGCTTTTTTTTTTCTGACTCTATTGTAGGCACATTTACTAAGTTTGTTTGACAATGTTAACCGAGTGGGATTTAGTGAAAAAATCTACGACCAGATTTTATTGTTTGAATCTCAAGAAGGAGAGCAAGTCAATATTATTGAACCGGTTTTAGCTCAGGTAATGGAAGTATTTCTAAATTTTTTTCGTGACTTGGTTTAAAGTAGATGGATGTTGTAGAGACCAACATTATTGCATCATGCTATTATTCGACTAGCTGAATTATAACGTTTCAATGTGAGCAAAAGACAGAAATGACAGAACATTTGTGTCCTTCTGTAACAATTAATTTACTTTTTTTTTCAGCAGTACTGATGTGAAGTGTCAAATCCAACACATATCTCTAGAAGGGCTGTGAAGCAGACAGAAGAGAGAAATCTTTTAAAGATTAGAGAATAACAAAGAGAGAAATGGGAGTATGAAGGACTGAGAAAGCAGTTGTGTAGGGATTTTTCTCCTTCTGAATTTTTCATGAACTAATTCTTTAAAAGTACCTTCTTGTTTTTTTTTCAGGGCAATGTGGAATTCTGGTTAGGTCAGCTGCTGAATGGGATTAGGAAAACAATCCACACCATCATTAGACAGGCATCAATCGCCATTAGTGATTCAGGATTTAAGCTGCATGACTTTCAAGCAATGTTTCCTGCACAAATAGGACTTTTGGGAATTCAAATGATCTGGACAAGAGATGCAGAGAATGCTCTGAACAGTGCCAAAACAGACAAAAAGGTAGTAGTTAACGAATCTTTGGGGATTAATTAAGAGTATCGTTTGGTACAGTGCATATTGTGAAAAGTTAGAAGTAATATAGGAAAAAGCAAAAACATTAGTCAAGTAACAGAATAGCAATTAAACTAATTAAACTGCTATTAAATTAATAGTATTTAAACTAATTAAAATAATAAAAAATGTGTTAGGCAGTCACACCTCCTCAATATCCCTCAGCATGTGCTTTAGAATTGTTCCTAATCCTATGATTTTCTCTGTTGTTATCCCAACTTGAAAGGGACAATTTCTCCGTCTGGGAATACAGGGAATCTTTCCTATTACTTTCCCAAAATCAGATCAATAAAGAAAGAAGAGCTCCCCCAGTATGGGGAATTAATTGTGCTTCATAGCCACTGGTCTACTGTAACAGAATGTATTAGATTCTTCAGTTGATGAGTTGGTTTTTTGTTCAGGAATGGAAACTGTAGAAGCCATGTGAGGAGGTGATGGTTTAATCTCAAACACACAGAGCAGGCCTAGTTAACCCCAAGGTTTTATTGCTAACACTGAACTTAGGAAGGGGTAAAGAGAGGATGTGAACTCAAGAGATGCAAATTACCAAATTACCAGTGTGTGTGTGTGTGTGTGTGTGTGTGTGTGTATATTTATAGATATATAAATATATGAAATATATATATTACCAAAATATACAGTGAGATTTTACTAAGAACTATTAACATTATCCTGCCATAAAAGTAAATGCAGGGGAATGATACCATGCTGTAGTTTGATAATGAAGGAAAACAAAGATTCTAGACAATGGAGAATACTTCTTAATGCTAGATTTTCTGCATTGTACCAAATTTTAAAAAGAATTCTAGTTCACTCTAGTTCATATAGTAACTCGACACAAAGATTTTTTTGCATTAACTAGAAAACAACTTTTGTTTACTTGGGTTATACCATGTGTGTGTGTTTGGGGAGTGGGGAGATAGTTTAAATCCAGATTTAGGATTACAAGTCAAAGAAATGCAAAGAAGATCATAGATGTCATGGGCCCATATGTTCGTAGATGTTTTTTGACTTTTTGCCCTGAACATGGGAATGATCTTTGTACTAACATAGCTGCTGTTCTTGCTGTGTGGAAAAGATAATGCATACAACAAATAAGAAGTTTTTGGATCTTCTAAATGATTTGATTGACATGACAACACACAATCTGACAAGAATGGAGCGCACAAAGTATGAAACTTTAATCACCATTCACGTGCACCAGACAGATATCTTTGACGATTTGGTAAGTTTTTGAAAACCTTTAAGAGGCTTTCTGCATGGAAGTTTTTCACATATGAAAATTTATAAACAAATCTTATTTTCTGTGACTAACTTGGATCTTAGTGCTGTAATATAGCATATCATACTTAGCTTGATTTCACACAGATGTCATGCAGAGTTAAGGCCGAATTACATATATGTATGTATAGGAGTTCAGACTTCAGTTTTTAAAATGCTTGTTCATACCCATCATGGAAAAATTTACGGTGAGCAGGAGTTTAACTTTTAAAATGAAACTGTTCTCTCAAATTCAGAATTTGATACATTATTTAATTGAAATGCAAAATGAAAATAAGTCCCCTTAGTATTGCTGTCATATGATTTCCAGTCCAGCTGATGTGTTGATTTAAGGTAATAGTTATTCAAAGATTGAAGTGGTGAGGCTCCATATATTTGAAAAAGGTGGCAACAATAACCAGAGCAAATAGTTTAAACTTTTACTATAATTGAGTTGCATCAAACTTCCTTCAGATAAGTATTTTGAATATAGGAAACTATAATTATAAAAATCAAAGACAAATAACTTGAAAAAAACTTTCATTATGCAAAGGTCAATAATTCAGTGCTGCATTGTTTACTTATATGTTAGAAAGATAAAAATTAAATACATGTGTAAAGAAAGATAGAAAATCACAAAATAAAATACTGACAGAAAGAAAACTGCCATCTTCTAATATAGGCAAGGGGTATTATCCTCTGCCCATAATTTAAAATTTATGTTCATAATTGCTTTTTAATAGGATATTTCATTATAAATATTTTTATGTCATATTACAATAAAATTAAATCACAGAAAACTGGTTAAATTTAAAGGGTCTGTCTGTGAAATAAAAAAATCAGAAGCAAGTCCAAAACTGGGTAAATTATCCTTAATTGGCGCATGCAGTATTATCCTTTTCGATCAAAACATTATATTTCCTGCTAAACACATCCTTTTGTGATTGAGAAAAGGTAGAGGAAAGCAGCTAATAATTCTGAATCTCCTCTTCACCTTACCTCACATCAGCAATGCTGGTAACCAGGACTACATATTCTATAAGAAGCCAGTGGCTTTGAGATCGAGTGTCAAAAATGATGATTCAAGATGTATTAATCTGCCTGAAAGCTAAACACATGTGAGGAAGGCTCATGCTAAAAAATACATCCCAAATAAACAAACACATAGACACGTATACAATATATTCAAGCATTGCCCACTCTTTAGTATTTTTGTGAGTAGCGGCACCAGATACCATTCAGGGTAACCAATATTGTTACTTAATTTATTGTGCAGTTTTTCATCACTGTTCTTCAGTCTCTCTGTAAGACAGAATTCGTAATCTCTGTCCACAATTCAGAGGCATTTCAAAGTGGCCAAAAGGTTTCTAGCATGTCATTGACAGCTCTGAAAAGAGAATTCTACCTATCTTGGCTCCTGACTTACTCTTCCAACTCCTGAATGTGTTCAGAGGAGACTTTTTTTTTTTTCTTTTTTTTCTTTTTTTTTTCCTCCCCTGTATGGAATTTAAGATGAATTTGTTATACTCTTTCACTTCTATGTTAATGATATTTCTTTTTTATTATAGGTCCGTATGAACGTTAAATCTCCATCTGATTTTGAATGGCAAAAACAATGTCGATTTTATTTCCTTGAAGACCTGGATAAATGTGTTATCCGAATCACTGATGTAGAGTTCACCTACTGCAATGAATACTTAGGGTGCACAGACAGGCTTGTTATAACTCCCTTAACTGACAGGTACTTATAAAAAATTGCATTGCATAGTACTAGAGCTAACACTTAATTCCTTTCACATAATTCCTGTAACTTTCAGGAGAAGTCAGAATGCTTTCTTTGGTTGCACTGTAGTGCTGCAATATCGATGATGGACAGCAGATGTCAGTGCTTATGTACTCAGCTGGAGAAAGAAGGCATCCTCGGGAGGGGGCTTGAATTCTCTTAGAGTGTTAGCTTGGTTTCTAGGTGCTGTGGTAGACATGGAAAAACTTAGTTGTGCTCAAGATAAGTATAGCGAACCCCCATACAATTCCTAAACAGAATGGATCTAAAAAATAATATATTGCTGCTTGCAATAAACTAGTAGCTGCACCAGACTTTGGAATGGTGGGAAGTGATTCATTTGAAGTCACTCTAGAGGAAAAAGCACTAGCTCAGGACATAGCATGGAATAACTTATGCTAATACCTTTTTGAAGAAACACAGAAAAAGCTCTGAGGGCAGTGCATAAGTAGAACTTTTTATAGCAGGAGAGTTAGTCATACAGCACTGTACAAACTCCATTAGATGTATATTTTCCTAAAGTACTTGTAGTGCTCTAGCTAGGCAAGAGGTAAATATGTACATGAGCCAGAGCTTGTTGGTTTTTTTACATGTGGACAGGAATGTCAAGATACTGTACATGTTCAGTCATTTGTTGTGTGAAGAAGGACTGCAAGCCTCTTAGCAGTATGTGCTACTGGATTTTATATACTACTGGTATTTCAGACTTGCCAATTTCTGAGCCAAAATTATGCCCAGTGAGCTATTTAATAGCCAGCCCCCTATGACTTGGATACCTGGCTTTTAATATGTAACACATATCTGCCAAATTCTGTGTTGTGTACCCTGTTATTCCTATGCTAGATGGAGATCTGTTTGTGGCAGTAATCAAGCAGTTAATTAGTGGATATGGCAGCACTACCACACAGCCAAATTTCTTGCCCACCAGGAGAGACAGCATCAAGAAAATGGTTTCATGTAAGATCTGTTCACAGAATTAAAATGCAACTTAATTAGTTAGAGACTGATTTAAGGTTCTCCGTCAGATGAGTTTGAAAGCTAGTGCAGAGTGACATTATTGAATAAAATGAGTCATTTGAATGAGTTTAGACTATAATAGTCATAACAAAAATGAACAGAAATATGTGTCTGGGGGTTTGGACTCAATGATCTGCAAAGGTCTCTCCCAACCTCTGACATTCTGTGTTTCTGTTATTTTGTGATTCTGTGTTTGGGCAAACCTAGAGGAGCCAAACAGAGCTGCAGGACTGGTGGCTATCCGCTGTCATACGTTGAAAGATTATTTGAAGCAGATGTATTTTCTAGTGCTGGCATACCAAGCAGTGTTGCACAAGATCAGAGTTTATTCCCCGTATAGGCTTTTTCCATATTACTATTTTAATATTGCTATATGGACTTGTATGAGCTTCTGACAATTTTCAGGTAATGATATCTTTACTTCCCATTAATCAACTTGAATTTAAGGGCTGTTTAATTATTTTGTGTTCAGAAAGAACACAAAGCACATGATAAATGCACACTAGTGTTAGTACATTGTGTTAAAATAATGGGACGGAAATTGAGTGTTCTGAAACATCATATCAGACACACACCACGTCATGGCAGATATAAAAATGAAATGCAAGTTCTGTTTCAGAGTTGTACTATGTATACAGTTTGTCCTTGTCTCTTTTTCAGTAGTAGAATTATTAGGAGTGGTATTTTTTTTTTTGTAAACTGTTAACTGATTACTGAGTAACAAAGTGATAAAACATTGTTACTGCTATTATATGAGAATGAATACTATATTATTTTATAAAAGTGGTTATAGCTGGCATTTGGGTTTTTTCAGTGCCCATTTTCTTTCTCTAGATACATTATAAAGCTGTTGACTCTCACTGTCAAATGGGCTTACTGGGATTTTGGAGCTAATGTAGGTTAGAATAGGAGTTTTACCATATCCTGCAGTAGTCTCCACACCATCTGGGGAGGTGAGACTTGAAACTGGGGTTGTCAAGAAGAAGGTGATCCTAGGACTCATGGGTCCCCCCCTCTTCTTCCTCTGTTGCCCTTTAGAATCTTGCTCTCATCCATTCTTCTCCTGGGACAAAAGGATTTCATGTGTGTAGCAACACTACTGGTATGGAAATATCAAGAACAGGAGCTTCTTCCAGCCTCTGACAGAGAGCCCATCTTGTGTGCTCTGAGGAGAGAGTATGAAGAAGGGGAAAAAAAGGCAGAAACCCAGCAGGTCTGGGTGCTGCAGTGTAAGACTGAGTGATGGAGGGAGGGTGTGTGTGAGAAAATCACAATACTACAGTATTTTGGCATTCAGCATTTAGAATTGGCTTGTGCTTTTCCTGGGTTGTTGGAGTCATCGCTGTGCTGGACACATGGGTTTTCTGCAAGTGGAGCAAAGGTGGTACCTGTTAATTCAGTTTTGCACTGTGCAAAGGGGGTGACTTGAGAACTTACCACAGGGAATCATAGAATGGCTTAGGTTGGAAGGTACTTTCTAGAGAAGCACACCCATTTCTGCCCCCTTTCCCAGCTCAGTATAATACAACTGTTGTGATTACATTGAAGAATTTCAAGTAACTTCTACTAAAAAAAAAATGATAGAAGTCTTTCTTCTGTCTCTAGGTGTTACATCACACTGGCACAGGCCCTGGGCATGAGTATGGGAGGTGCACCAGCAGGACCTGCTGGGACAGGGAAAACAGAGACGACCAAAGACATGGGCAAATGCCTGGGAAAGTATGTTGTTGTTTTCAATTGCTCAGACCAAATGGACTACAGAGGACTTGGCCGTATCTATAAAGGTAAGAAATAATGTGGTTTGTTAATTTTAGAGTCATAAATTTTTGTCACTTCACTAGTGAGTTAGCAATAATTACTTAGGGTATTTTCTTCTTTGTTTCTGTTATTTCCAGGTGCTCATCAACTTTTCTTGATATTTGGTTATTTTCCCTTTTTCCTTTTTTCTTCCTGCATGCTTATATATATATAAGGCAAAAATATAAAATATATATATATCTTCATGTGTTTGCTGTCTTTGTCCTTTTTTCTGTTTCGCTTTTAGTCCTGTCTATGTGTCTTATTTAAAACTCTAGAGCTTTATTGAAAACAGGAAATTGAGGTAGTGGTCAAATTCTGACAGCTTTCAATGATAAGCAGAGCTTTGAAGTTAATTATGCAACCAGTGGTCAGGTAATCCAGTATCTGTGGGCTCCCATTATATTTATTTTGTTGGATATAGGTACTGTTGGTTATGAAGTCCAGCAGACCCCAGAATACCACCATTTTTTGCAAGAGTTGGGTTCTTAGATCTAACGCCACAGTATTATCATCATATGCAACAAAAGCTAAGTAATACTGTGTAATTAGTCCTTGTTATCTGACTGCTTCATCTAATGGCATTCTGGTGTTCAATATGAGTTAGAAAAGATGATTCTAGAACTCAACAAAATTGATGTTTGGGCAGCCATGGTGCATTTTGAAGTAGCAATGCTGATTCTTGTATTGTGTGAAGTTCATTGTACCAGGTTTGTAGTGTACCTGTACTGATTCGTCTGTGTGTCTCACATTTCTTAGACACAGAGAACTCTGTAGTTCGGGTCCTTTGATTTCTGCTTTTACTCCATTTCTGTATTTGACATATGATGTTCTGTGTGAGGACAGCAACATGGCAGGGCACAACAAAACTGCACTGCCTCTAAGCTGTTAGCTGTGTACGTATGTCTGGGCGTATGCATGTGTGTCTATTTCCTTTCCTTTTTTGTTTTAAACACCAGCAGCTTTGCAAGAACTGAATTTATTAAGAACTATGGGATATTGGCCTTGTCTGACAGTTGGATTTCCTATCTCCACACAGCAGGTGGCATTACAGAACAAGTGATTGGTTTTTTCCTTTCCCAAGAAAAACAGTTTGACTGGAATCTCGCTTCACTATTCTGTAGAGACATTAATTTCAAAAATCTTTAATACATTTATAGAAAGTGTAAGAGACAACATGATATGGGAAAATGTTGTTTTGTTTTTGTTTGGTTTTGGTATTTATTTTTGTTTTGTTTTAAGAATGGATCCTAGTAGTGGTGTCACACATGTAACAAAATGGGACTTCACAGTCACACAGCACTTGTGGAGGGCAGGTTGGTGACAGCTCGTAACATCAACTGACCAGTGACCATCAGAGAAGATGAAATAAGCTGGGTCCAGGGTCCACCTAGGAAGTTCAGTCAGAAACATCAGAAGGCAGGACTAGAGGTACTATGGATAGTTTTGGGATCCTCCAGGAAGTCCAGTCAGTGAGTCAGGAGAGCAGCAGATAGGGATGTGCCCAGCCGTACATACAGCAGAGCTCAGGCAAAGACTGAAGACTAAGATCTACCTGAGCTGAAAGGCAGCTCCTGGAATGGAAAACAAAGAGTGTTGGTAAAAGTCTCAGCTTAGGCTGCTCAGGGTAATTAAGGCCTGTTGGTGCATCCAGAACCCTGATATTCCTCATACATAAGGGAGCACATTAGTTAAAGGTCTGCCACACCATTAAAGTCAAGGAACTTTCTTGATTTGTTTTTAATGACTGTAATACTGAATCTTTCATGTTTCAAATTTTGTAGCTCTCCATAGAGCTACTTTAATCTTTACTTCATTATAGCATTTATATGTATT
Source organism: Calypte anna (assembly GCF_003957555.1). NCBI lineage: Eukaryota > Metazoa > Chordata > Aves > Apodiformes > Trochilidae > Calypte > Calypte anna. The sequence goes on along the minus strand of NC_044245.1, from coordinate 89,929,986 downwards.
CCTTTGCTTTTAAATTTTGTGATTAAGTCCATGTGACTTTTTGTTCTCTTCAAATTATTTTATTTTGGATCAGGTTTTTTCTTTATAATATCACAGAAATCAGAAGCTAATTTGGTTCTGCTGGTATTGTTTTTTGCCTAATGTTACTCCACTAACTTTATTTAATATTCTTCCAATATTACATGAGTAAAAAGGATCAATTAATGCAGCAATAATAAAAGAAGTGGTTAATATGCATAAGAAAGGTAAATAGTGACTATATAAGAAAAGTGACTATAAGAATTATTTTAATTTTTTATTTCTTTTGCAGTGTGCAAAAACTGACAAGTATTGATTTGGCTATGATAACTGATCATAGTAAAAGATAGGACAGAGTAGAAGAGGGCCAGAGAAGAAACATAAAAGGGGCTTCAAGGGGATTTGGTGTAAGATGAGATTTGCTACAGAAATATCTTCAAGGGTAAGAGATCAGACAAGGAATAGTAGAGGGAAGGGAAGGAGGATAATGTAAGCAGAACAGGTCAGAGCAAAGACAAGAGAAGAGAAAACATGAAAGAGAAAACAAAATGAAGGAGGCAATGCATGTATTAATAGTACTTATTATTGATTTTTGAGTACTTTCTTTTCCATTAGCCTAAGTGTCTTAAGGAAATAACGTTACACATAAACCACCCCTTTTTTTTTTTTTTTTTTTTTAACTAGTGTCATATAAAGTATGCGAATTTAGGGAAGCTCTGATGATAGTTGCTCAACATTGCAAACACAGAGACCTTTTCTTGGACATAGGCTTGATTTCTGCATTCAGCACTGCCTTCAAACAGCTTAAGCCAAACTGAGCTCTACCAGCCTAGTGGAATGAATTAGATACCTCTGAACCTTTGTTTGTTGCACCAGTTAAAATACTGATTCAGGTGGAGTAGGAAATACTAGTTCTGGTGTGGGCTTTAGGGAAGGAGGAGATGGCATCTGTAAAGTTCCTGTGTAGACCTGCTGGCCTTTGTCTCTTGTGAAATAGATGTGGAATAGCAGGAGATGACGTAGGTTTCCCACTACTGGTCTGGAAAGCTGCCACTGTAGACTCTCCTATTTCAATCCCGCTAACATAATACAGAAAGCATCCTTCACTCCTAAGACATTAATTTCATGATGTTTATGGATACCAATGTCTGTCTAGAACTCCATGGCTTGTTCCAAATAATAGCTCTAAGTGTGACATCAGATTCTGCTCTCTTGGACAGCAGGATGCTACTCTCCAACAATTTTTGACAAATGAATTAATTCTTATGAAATGCTGCATTGCCTCTGTCAGAAATGTAGTGGTTTGTGGATTAGATTCTCTGTTTTTCCTTTAGGTAGGTTTCTCTCAAGATCATCTTCGACAATTTCACCCCCTGTATAAATCATCTGTATAGATGATTTTCTATGCTATATGCACATTTATGCTTCTAGGTTCTATAGATAATATTTTAAAACACTTTCTGTTTTATGGTTGCTGTAGAAGTCTAGAATTATTTGTGAAGTTTACTTGTCTTTCTTCCAAGTGTTAATTCTTTCTATGTTATTAATGCACAGACCACTTTATTCTGAGTTGTTTTACTCTGCATTCATGGTGTCAGTTCTTCTCACTTTACATTAAGTTACATAGAACATGCTATATTTTGTATATAAGTTATTCTTGCTTGAGCTGATTTAAAAAATATTTTTCTTTTTGCCTTTTTAGGTTTAGCTCAGTCAGGTGCATGGGGTTGCTTTGATGAATTTAACCGTATTGAGCTTCCAGTTTTATCAGTAGCTGCCCAGCAGATATATATTGTACTTCAGTGTAAGAAAAATAAGAAACCTCAGTTCGTTTTCACTGATGGCGATGTTGTTGACATGGACAGAGAATTTGGCATATTTCTGACTATGGTATGTGTATGAATATGTATTGTATGTGTATGAATATGCATTGTTATAAAAAATCTCTTCCTATTGAAACTTCCCCTTGAAATTTTGCTGTTGAAGTCCTTGGAACTGTTGGTTAGAAAATAGTGAATGTAGTTTGAACAATGATATGGTCAAATAAATGATGGCATTTTCTCTTCCCCACACTTTCAACTGCGCCTTAGGATTTGAGGTATGAATTTATCACTAAATACATACCTTAAATGCTTTATTAGTTGAATAATTGACAGATGTAGACTAAAGCTAAAACCCTCATCATTTTAGTCTAAGTCTGCCAAAAGAAAACAGAAGTAGCTGACCACTGCAAGGACTACTGTAGTTGGTCTGGTCAGTATTTCATCACCTTAAAGAACTTGTGACCATGATCCTTCTGTATGACAGCAGGGAGGAAACAACCCTCACTCTGGTTCATGATGGCTTCTAGTAGTGCAGAAGGTGAAGAAGGAAAGTGTAATTGTACCTTAAAAGATGATATTTATCACCCCGTCTTTACCTGACAACTCAATATGGAAGCATTTGTCTTTATTTCAAGATTTCCTACTCTTGAACAGATGTTAAAATTATAATTTTGATTTGAAAAAAGGACAAATTAGTGGCACACAAAGGCCAATGGAAAGACAGTTTGTAAACAGCTGGAAGAGTTTAACAAGTTATCACTGCATAGCCAGTGACTACTGTTCTCACAGCTGAGCAATGCAGGAGTCACACAAATGACATAGACATGTTCATGGAAAGGTCAGATCTGCTTGTTTATATTATGATCAGTAATGGCTTGCACTGCTTGGCTGACTTTGCACTGAAATGGTCTGGGGATTCTCATAAGAGTCAGTAACCTCCAGCACTGGAACACTACCAAGACCATGAGGAACTAACCATTTAAAATTACTCCAACAAGATCTCTAAGAGGTCTGTGTGTCTTGAGCATCTCCAAACAACACATGTGATACCACATACTCCATGAAGTGCAGTTTAGGCAACTGTGTAATGATGTATAATTGTGACACGATGAATGGTACCCTTTGTAGGCTGGCAGGCGGTCCTCTGTTTGCCAAATAATTATCAGAGAAGACAAACCATCCTATCCTGCTTGCATTATAAAATATCTTATTTTGCATTTCTCAGAACCCTGGCTATGCTGGAAGACAGGAACTTCCAGAAAACCTGAAGATTCAGTTTCGCACAGTTGCTATGATGGTGCCTGACCGCAGCATTATCATGCGAGTCAAGCTGGCGAGTGCCGGTTTCCGAGACAACCAAGTCCTCAGTCAAAAATTCTACACACTCTACAAACTCTGTGAAGAGCAGTTATCTAAACAGGTAAAATAAACATTTGTCCAACTATAAGCTGTCAGTGGCAGGGAATGTAGAGTGTATACTTTCATAGAATATATGATTATTTTGACACTCATGAACCTATTGATTTTATAGGGTTTTCAAGTTCCAAAAAAAGAGTTTGACATAATTAAGTTTTTATTTTTCAAACTAATCTTTCTTGTAAAGGGAGTTCAGTTTATGAATTTTAAACAGTGTGTCATTATTGGAGAAATTATGAGGAATGGTGTGTAGTAGAGAACTCATTTTTCAGTCTCCTTATTTAAGAAACTACTAGGCTTACTGGTTAGACAGTGTAAGAACTGTAAATAACTGAAGAGTGCCTAGAAGGCACTACATTGTTGACTGCTACCTGAAAAGTGCTATCCTGTTTGGTAGGAGTGTTTAAGTAGAAACAAAGGATAAAGCTGCTTTTAAAGCTGCCTGTTGCTTATGCCATATGCTGGCTGTCCATAGAAGGATTTAAAAAAGAGATCATATGAAGTGTGTAGGGAGATAGCAGCTCAAATGAGAAACCTGCTTTAGTTGGGTCCTAGGCTGGAACCTGGGCAAATTGATTATATTCTCCATTATATTACTCAGTTCTATACCACATATTTATTAGTGACTATGTTGACTTCCATGCAGAAATCCTGGACTGTATGAGAATAAGATAGTGGTACATTGTATTGGCCTTATTTCAGAGTAAGAATTTCTATTCATTTCTCCATACTGTAATTTCACTCCCAATACATACAACCAAACTGAATTCTAATTTTTGTTTCTCTCAGGTTTCTTTTTCTGGGAGAGTTTTATTCACCAGCTTTATGTTGTAGGTTAACTTTTGCAGGGTCATATTTGCTACTTTCATATTACACTATTGGCTCTCAAATTCATTTTTAGGGAATCTGAATCATCCTGAATTGATCTAGCATCACTCGTGTTACTCCATTTGTTGCTGTCCAACATATTCTCAGTCCTGTCATTTGCCTGTGTTTTATAATTATCAGGCTCATAGACTGCATTTACCAGAAGATACTATTACAAGTCTTAAGTGAACTGTGTGGACATTATTTAGGAAATCTGTGTATGCACAGCACAGCTTCAGCAGTCAGCAACATATTAAAAATATTTTATATATATATATATATAAGCATTAATATAAGTATTCAATATAGATCTCTCTTTTTCCCTTCAGACTAGGCTTCAATAGGATTAAGTTTTCTCATTGCTTCAGTTTGTGGTCATTTTTGTCCTGGACATGATTCTTTCCTTCATTATCGAAGAGTCATTTAAGCAGGCATCAGAAATTTGGCCATCTACCTCTGAAAAAAGTGCTTTGCTTGTTGTAATTGTTTTACCCATGGACAGTGTACTTCAAAATAACACACCCTACCAAACAAAACTTAACTGCATACAAAAAGAATTTTAACTAACTTAATGATGTAAAGCATTTTGTATGTGACCATTGCTGCATCTGCGCTGAGTTTCTGAACTTCTTCATCAGGATGTTTGTAGCAGACATCTGCCACAATGTTGATTACAATATTATATATTATAATTATATATTATTATAACATGTATATATATATAATATAATAATCCTAACCCAAATCTTCTTAATTGGCTCATCAGCCATCCGAAGGCATAGCCTTTCACTGTTAAAGGCCAACTCCTACTCTGGCCCTACTGTCTTGTCCTTTCTAAGTAATCTGTACCCATCCATTGCAGCACTCCAGTCTTGAAAGCACAGTATATCTCTCATCCCAGTTAGACTGTAACTGTGTAACTGCACACAGGCCTCTAGTTAATTTCTCACTTTTTTCTTCAGTGCTGCATGGATGGAAAAGGCATTTCAAGCTGGCACCTAATTTTACTGGTTACCCAAGGGAAATGTGAGAGCTTTTGCCATGATGCTTCTCTCACAGCCCTTCCTTATACATTTGAGAACAGCTGCTTTTTGGCTTTTTGAACTGATTTTGTTTTTTGTTTTTTGGTTTTTTTGTTTGTTTGTTTGTTTGTTTTGTTTTGTTTTGTTTGTTCTTTTTATTCTTGAGGTTTCTCTTGTCCATCTCAGACTGCATCTTTTGCTTTTCAACTGAGTCAACCACTTCCTCCTTTGGCTGAGAGTTTCTCCCCCCACCAGCATTCATAGTTGCAGTAGTAATGGGATATTTTGAGTTCCTACAGTTCCTCATAAAGTTTGTTGTAGGCTGAGGAAATCATCTAATGTGATAAATGAGATCTAATGTGTTCATCTGAGTAGGTATGGGAGTCCCATGAACTGTAGATATTTGTAAGACTACTGTGGGACAAAAATTGCTTATGTCTACCAAGAGAAGTAGAACTATAAAGTACAGACAGGCTTTCCTAGAGGCATATAAATCTGTCCTTCCCAATGGATCTTATTTATTTAAATTTTAATGGTAAATTTTAAATTTGAAGTAAATACGCCCGGGTATCTAGGCAGCTGATTTGAAAGAACAGGGTCATATAAGGAATCAGTGCAATAGGAACTGGCAGAACATTGCCTGCTTCCAGCAAATGCAATATACATCAACAGAAGAAAATTTAAAAAAACCCCAAGTATTCACCAGCTAAATTTACCTTCCACAAAATCTAAAAGGAATTGCCAGAAGGAATACATGAAGTCCTCCAGACATTTTACACACACAAATGCAGACTCTATAGACAGAGGAAGTCTGACTCACAAAAAGCCAAAGGCACCCTAAGTGAGAGTCGTCTCCTTCAGTAAAGAAAACCATAGAATAAACCTTTGCAAATGTAGGAAGCCCAAGGTGTCCACAAACCTGTGAAACAGTTATTCTGACAGAGCCCCCACATCTTAATTCTTTGCCTTTGTTATGGGAATTCTAGCTAAAGTTCCTGACTCCCTCCTTTCACAGATGCTCACCCAGATTGGAGAAAGCCATAGAAACTGTAGAGAAAAACAAATCTTGAAAACAAACCAGGCTATAATCCCTCTGTTTAATGTGCTTTCCTATGGAGAAAACCACTGATGCCCCCCTTCTTGTTTTTTCCCCCACAACAGTAAATTATGCTTCTATTGTTCACATTTTTACTTGCAGATTTTTAATTCTTCTTTACAAGAGCATCAGCTCTACCACTGCAATCCATTTTGCCCAAGTGTAAACATTTACCTGCTGCTACAAACAATGCAGTAATGGAATAGCTTGTAATCCACTTTTGTCAGTCAATTCTAGTTGTTCTGTGCCATTCTTGAAATGCAAAGCAGTTTTAAAACTGGAAGACTGATTAAGAAAAATAAATTATTGTTGCTTTGAACCTGCATCATGTAAGTCAGTTGGAACACACAAGAAAATTGTCTTTAAAAGTAATTCTAGTTTATTTTAAATTTTTTGATAGATGTGTTTCTTCAAATTTAACAAAGTCATCACTTCCATAGAATCGTAGACTTGTGTAAGTTGGAAGAGACTTCCAGAGGTCATCTTGTCCTTCTTATAACTCAACATGGATCAATTTAGAACAGGTTGATAATGCCCTTGTTGAGTTTTGCATCTCTGAAGGGGTGGAGATGTTCAGTCTCTCTGAGCACCTTTTCTGTTTAGGACCACTCTCATTGTGAAGAAATTTTTTTATTATACAATCCACTGTAATTTCCCCTGCAGCAAATTTTGACCATTATCTCTTCCTGTCACTTGGTCATACTTTTTGGACTCACTCCAGTATGTCAATTACGGTCATCTAGCAAGGAGAAAAAGAAACACGTCATGTCATGATTCTGGATATTTCGCTAGGACATTATCATTTGCTAAATTATATCATACTTTGTCATCAACATGTAATTTGCTTTCCAGACTTCACAGGAAGTTGTTAATCCTTTTATCTTAATGCTTCCATCTGCAAATGAGATTTCCTGGCAGTACCTGGCTGAACATTCATGTCTAACTTTTCAACTGTAACAATGTGGCACCTGGTTGAATAAAAGAAAATGAGGCTGGGTGGAGCCTTGAGTGTTCGTCCATTTACCTTTACAAAAGGAAAATAATTCTTACCTAAATAATTTACTACAATTTTTTGTGACTTTCCTTGACATTTCCATTTACAGCCTGCAGTTTCCCATGCAATCTGTTCCACAGTTTCATTTTCCTTGTGTTGATAAAGTTTTAGAGAAAAGTTATTTTGATTCTTCCTTGCTGTAGTTAAGTACATTACTTCCTGTCTATTCTATCTGTTTACCTCTTTACAGGCATATCTTGCACATTGAAGACTTATCATAACTCATCCTACACATTTTCTCTTCCTACTTCTACAGTAGAATTTGATTTACATCTTCCTGGTACAGCGTGTTTTCTAGTCAGCTAATTGTCTTATTCTCTAAATTTTCTTCAGTAGAGTTAATCTGCAAGTGTGGAATCCAATTTTTGGGCATAGTGCAGAACTGCCACTGCAATGGCAATGTCCTTTCATCTGTTCTAAAAAGGACATTTTAATATTTATTGCCCACTGTAATTGTAGATAAATCATTGGGGAGCTTATGGCTTCATTCCAAGGTCAGATATTTTTACACAATTCTTCTTCACCTGACTTGTTTCTTAACTGTATGAAGAGTTATAGCTCTTCTTTGTTTGTGCAGTTGATTATTTCTGTCTATGTAGTATTCTGCACTTTATTTAATTGCATCACACATAGATAATTTGAATTTCTCTTGGTAATTTTGAATCTGGTTGTGGTTTTGTTCACCAGCTTGATATAATCAGGAAACCTAATCAATAAGTTATTTCACAAAATTTTGGTTGTACTCAATGTATTGTTCCAATTTGTCAGCCTGGGAAATGGGAGTGGGGGCTGGGGAAAGGTGTTGTTTTAATATTCACTTTGTTTCTCACCATCCAAATATACTTCAGTTGGTCAATATTAAATGAATTTTCCCCAAGTCAAGTCTTTTTTCCCTGTGATGGTAACTGGTGAGTGATCTTTATCTTGACCCACAAACTTTGTTTTCATTTTCTTTTCTCCCTCTGTCCTGTTGAGCAGGGGGGGATGAGAGAGTGGCTGGGTTGGAATCTGGAATCTGGCCAAGGTCAGCACACAGCAGATAGTATAAAATAGGGTTTGTGCAGTTGTTCTCAAAAACATTTCTGACTGATCAGAGGGAGAAAATATTCTCCAAATGTAATACTATCTTTACTGCCTCCTTCCATGTTTGTCTTATCACTTAGTTTCCCAAGCAGCTGGCCTTAGTGGAGACTCCATAAATTACAGCATCAATGCTGACAGTTTTCCTTCTAGGATTTGCATCAGTGGTTGAAGAGGAACCAAATTATAGAACATTTAAATATATTTCAAGATCTATGTTAACTAAGACAGAATTGTATGTTAAGGTACAAGTGCTGAAATAAAGTGAATATTTCTGTTATGGCTCTGCAAATATGCAGCTGCATCTGTAGTGTTCCAGCCCTTACCTGCTTAAATCCAAGACTGGTTAGTTTCACCTCTATGGTGCACATGACTGTTGGAATAATATTCCTTCTGTCCTGAAACAAGTTTTTATGGAATCCTTCACAGAGCAGAAAGTCATGAAGCACAGAAAAGGATAGGCTTACATAGAAGAAATTATATCTGAATAATTTCAGTATGTTTCTTCATATCAGCAAGATACTGGTCCTCTCAATCAGAAATCCCAGTACCATATATCAAGAGAGCAACAGTCCTTGCAGGAGCTGAAAATAGAGGGATAATCTGCAGATCTGTGGTTTGCTGTTTGTGCATTTTGCAGATTATGAATTTAGGAAAATTACAGAAGATGAAGCTATTACAGATGACTTGTAAAAGTGGTAGTCTGCCGCAAAAAAGGGATAGCTTGTAGATACGGACATATAACACTGGATAATGTCTTCAGGATACTTCAGGACAGCAACAGAACTGAAAATTCTGTGGAAAAGATGAAGAGCTGTCAGAATAATGATGTTTGGAAATTCAAGAGCATAATTATTAATCAGTTTAGTTTTCAGCCCTCTCTTGATTTTAAAATGTTAAATCTTTGTGGAACCAATTGTGCTTATGTGTTATTTCAAGGTTCACTATGACTTCGGGCTTCGAAATATCCTGTCTGTTTTAAGAACGCTTGGAGCAGTGAAAAGATCTAATCCCAAGGAGCCAGAGAAAACTGTAGTGATGAGAGTTCTGAGGGACATGAATCTTTCCAAACTGGTACTGTAACGCTGGTGATGTTTCCAAAAATGAGTACTTTGTTTGCATTTTTAGGTGTATTTATTATGCACTTAGAAAATACATTTTTCTTCAGCAGCTGGATAAATTATTTTGCAGCTTTTAATATCATCTGTCAGTGAGTGGAGAGTCAGAATACAGCTACACTCTGAAGGTTTGTCTTTTAAAGAGAGGAAAAGACATGAGAAGTCTTAGCTGAAAAAATCATTATAAATACCATCAGAATCTAGGGAACCTAACCTGGTCATCCAGTTTGCTCTTGTTTTTATTTTTTTCTGCCCTATCGAAGGAGAAAAAGGAAAAATGTATTGTGTTAACTTCTAATAATGTAATTAAAGATCCTTCTTAATCCAGAATATCAATTTATAAATATCTTAGGAGTCTGTTGCCTTTTCAGAACACCATAAAAATTACTCTAAGTAAGGTAATTGAAAGCAGCTAATGCCTGCTTTTATAGTCCAATATTTTTTGGTATTACTATTTAAAGTATTCATCTTTTCATTGCGGTAATTGCAAGGTTATAGCATATCTGTACTCTGTGTATTTACCTTGGGAGCTAGTTTTGTGATGGAGCCAATTACTGTGCTTCTGATATTAATCTATTCAGCACATCGGTACATGTGTTCAAACCTATAGGCATGCTTCATTTGTTTACAGAAGAAAAAAAAATCATAAAATATCAAAGGCAAAATACAATTTGAATAAATCTTCCTGGTTTGTGTGACAAATGAAGATTTGTGAATGCATATATTGAAGAAAACTATATTAAAATGTTAACATTTTTATAAGTTTTAAGTGTTTAGAAATTATTGCTTGTGATTCTGTTGTCTGAAATTCACTTAATGAAACTGATTGATAATTATGATATTTGTTTGGGAAAGATGGAATTTTCCACTGTCATATTTTAAGTAGCATATTCCTGAAGACTATTTACAGCTGTAATAATAGTATCAATGAATCAATAATGTAATTTACTTTATCCTTGACAGGTGGATGAAGATGAACCTTTATTTATGAGTCTCATTAATGACCTATTCCCTGGAATTACTCTGGATAAAGTTGGGTATCCTCAACTACAGTCAGCCATTCAGAAACAGGCAGAGGAAGCAGGGCTTATTCATCATCCACCATGGATACTTAAACTTATTCAGCTGTATGAAACTCAAAAAGTCAGACATGGTTAGTATGCTAGATGGGGTTTTGAGACTGCATAAAAGCATATTTTTTATATTATGTGCTAGAGAATGCAAATTATTTCCACAAAAATGTATTTTAAAGTTGAATAGATGCAATTTTTTAAGCCTATATGAGTATTTTGCAAGAGAACTCCTAAGACATTTTTTTGGTGTGCAGTGCACACATAGTGAGATTTTAGCTCTGTTGTATGAAATTTTTATGGGAAATATGAGTTTGGCCTTCAGTGACTGGAATTTCTGTGAAAAAAGTTAAATGTGGATTATACATTGCAATTCATAAACAGTCAATTTTTTTCAGTGTTCTGAAAACAATAATTGTCCTCAGACACAGTTCAGTCATGAAGCTCACGTTTAATGTTATTGTGAGCTTATGATGCTGAGAAGATTACAAAAATCTCTCAGAGCTTTACTTTGATATATACTACCAAGAATGCAGCACAATTCCAAGTTCTTTTTGTTCAATATGGTCTTAGAACCATAGAATGTTAAAGGTTTGCAGATCATCTAGTCCAACCCCCCTGCTCAAACAAATTGACCTAGAGCAGGTTGCACAGGATCACGTCCAGGCAGGGTTTGACAGTCTCCAGAGAAGGAGAGTCCACCACCTCTCTGGGCAGCCTGTTTCAGTGATTTATCAGCCTCAAAGTAAAGAATTTTTATGTTAAGATGGAACTGTCTGTGTTCCAGTTGGTGCCTGTTGCCCCTTGTTCTGTTGCTGGGAACCACTGAAAAGAATCTGGCCTAATCCTCTTTGCGTCTGCCTTTATAAGCATTTGTAAGATCCCCTCTCCCAGTCTTCTCCAGGCTAAACAGACCCAGGTCTCAGCCTTTCCTCACAAGAGAGATGCTCCCATGCACTAATCATTTTCACAGACCTCTGTTGGATTCTTCTTCTTGTGCTGGGGGGCACAGAACTGGGCAGAGCACTCCAGGTGCAGCCTCGCTGGCACAAAGCGGGGGGGGAGGATGACATCCCTTGACCTGCTGGCCACACTCCTCTTGATAATACCCCAGGATGCCACTAGCTTTCTGGGCCACAAGGCCACACTGCTGGCTCATTCTTAACTTGTTGTCCACTGGCACTTGAAGAAGCCCTTCTTGTTGTCCATGACACCCCTTTCCAAATTTAATTCTTAGTGGGCTTTAGCGTTCCCCATTGCCTCTGTGAATACTCTTATAACAGTAGCATTCCTATATTTCTCCCAAGTAGGCAGTCCCTTTTTTCCACATTCTCTAAACTTCCTTCTTCCACTTGGTGTTTTCTGAAACTTCTAGCTCATCCATGCAGGTCTCATTTCTCCTTTGCTTGATTTCTTACTCATAGGGATGCACAGATCTTAAGCTTGGAGGAAGTGGTGCTGACTATTAATCAGTTCTTTTGGACACCCCTACCTTCTAAAGCCCCACCTGACTAGAAATAAGCTTACCTACTACTGGACCAGGGAGGCTGAACAAAGGTGGCTTCAAGAGGTCCCTCCCAATCTCAGCTACTCTGTGATTCAGTGAAAATACATTTTTACAGTGCACAAAAGGCTAATGAGTAGAGTTCATCCTGTTTTAGGATGGGTACCAAAGATAGTATTAAACCCAGGTTTATAATTCATAGCGGCGTAGAAAAAAAGGAAACAAACCTGCTTTGAAATGTCCCTGATCCCACCAAGCTCTAACAACTAAGGGTTTTTTCATATATGAAGGAAAAAATATAAAGGAAATGCAACCAAAGTAACAAAGATTTATGAAGGTGCCATCCTTTTTATCCTCCATTTTAATGCAATAATAAGTGAATAATAAGCCTAAGCTAACAGAACAAACAAAAGGAAATACCCATTTGCATAGCATGGTATGAGATCTTAATTATGCAAAGGTTTAGTTCAGATTGCTGGTTAGATGAAAGAAATGGTTAATGCTGTGCTGTGTTAATAATTTACATCCAGGTTCAATGTTCCATATGAAATCCTAACAGGAAAAATGTGTAAAATACATGACTTCTCTTGGTTGAAAGAGAAGTAATACATGCAAATGGTGTGCTTATACACACAGGCACGGCACATGTATACATGGAGATTCAGTGCCATGGATCTTGAAATTTCTTTTGCATAAATTTGATCCAAATGTAGTTGAAACTAGCAGAAAAGCTATTTCGTTAGTATTGAGGGGCTTAGATTAAATCTCTCCATATGGAGCATAAGGCATGAGTAAGTGATTCTCTGGTGACCCAAACAGTATTTAGGAATTCTCATTTTCCTTTAGTTTTAGAGGCAATCTGCATTGTACTGGCTTAGGCTTGTAACTTGGGTTTGGGATTGTTTGTTCCACAAATAACCTCAACCCTTGTTGAAGAGGTTTTCAAAGCCACCTAAGGACTATGTTATCCAGTTTCCTTTAGGATTAATGGTAGTTCTCTAGCTCCTTTACATAAATTTAGAAGTCTAAGTTTGAATGTCCCGTCTGCTTTTGGACAGTCTCTGGGCCTCTTGAATTGTTGATTTAGAAAATAAAACTAAAAAGGATCAACTGTAGGATCAAAATGTCATCATTAATGAAGACATGGCTTCTTTTCCTTAGGCAATTCACTGATGAAAGTAAAAGTGTGATTGATGTTAACTGTTGTTTATGTTAGAGTAATGCAATTAAATTTCAACATGAATGAATAAAGGTACATTTTTTTTTGTTATTTTTACTTTAAAAAGGTACACTTGATTTTTTTATATCATTGGGAACTACTCATTCTCACTAAATACGTTTAGAAATTAGTGGTTTTGTTTACTACCAATCATGTCAATGTCATTGCATGCAAACATCAAAAGGCAGTTGTCTTTTCCAATTAGAAAAAGAAACAGAATTGCTTGAGGGAGGATGCAGACCCACATAGACATGCCTATCATAACAGAGCATACATTCATAGAGGTCTTTTAACAATATTTTAAAATTCAGTTTCAGTCAACACTTAGCAAGTTGAGTGATAAACATTGGTTTTTTTTTTTTGCACTGACTTATGAAAAAATAAAGCAAGGATCGTTGATGCAAAGAACTATTTGATGGTAGCATGGCATTTTGCCATTTAATTTTAATCCATGTTTGTATTGTTTTAAGGTATGATGACTCTAGGTCCAACTGGTGCAGGAAAGACAAAATGCATTAATATTTTGATGAAAGCAATGACAGATTGTGGTGCTCCTCATAAAGAGATGAGAATGAACCCAAAGGCAATCACAGCTTCCCAGATGTTTGGTACCCTTGATGTTGCTACAAATGATTGGACAGATGGTATTTTCTCTACATTATGGAGAAAAACTTTAAAAGCAAAGAAGGTAATGGGTATTGTAGCATGGTGGTTAATAGGGACATTTAATACTCTTTCTGTAAGGTCTCATTAACTGTAATTTATGTGAAATATCTTGCATTATAAAATCAGATGGGAAAATACAGTGTTAGTTTTGCCTTGTGTCTGAATAACTGTTCTCCAGAGTCACAATTGCATGTCTCTGCCAGAAAGCACAAGGCTTTCCAAGTACTTGAGTTTCCAGAACTAAATTGGAAAAGATTTTAAGGGTTTTGCTTCCTTCTGTAAGCAGGTAGTCCTGTCATTCAAATGCAAAAGCAAGAGCTACTTTGTGTTTTGATGTGAGGACAGGAATGTTAATTCTTCTGTCTGGTTTTATGTCATTGCCACTCTATTTCACAAATTATAGCAGAATGGAAGATGCTCTGTCAATATAGACATTTCCATTCCATTACCAAACCTGCAGACAATGTTTCTTGGAATTGTAATTACAGTGAAATCTTTCAAAGTTTCATTCAGTTCTCACGTGGCAAATGTGAAGCTTTATGTGAAATACTGAGGTAACATCCCACAAGGGCTGACTGCTTGTGTCTATAACTGTATTTAATGGGAAATATTTAGTCCACTTTATTGGATGCTGGACTGGATGATGTATTTGTGCAGCAGAAAGGGACAGCTTTATACTTAGAATGTTCCCAATTAAGTTTTGTCACTGTTCTTTAATACACTTTTTGATGTGACACAGGATAAAAGAAGAAGAGTTAAAATCACTGAGCAAATTATAAAAACTGCAGATAATGCTGAGCTTATCAGCACCAAATTATAACTTCTAATTTAGATCCAAGAGTTTGTTCTCTGGGATTATGTAAATGTATCTTTTTGGTCATTGTATATATATATATACATATAAAAATATATATATATAAACATATATATATATATATACAGTGTTTATATGTATATATAGTGTGTATATGTATATGTATATATATATATAGTGTGTGTGTATATATATAGGTATATATATTGTATATATAACATTGTATATGTTGCTTGTGCTTGTGTCTCCCTTTTTTAGGGTGAGCATATCTGGATAGTTTTGGATGGCCCTGTTGATGCAATATGGATTGAAAATCTGAACTCTGTTCTGGATGATAATAAGACCCTTACTTTGGCCAATGGAGATCGTATTCCAATGTCACCCAGTTGCAAAATTATTTTTGAACCTCACAACATTGACAATGCTTCCCCTGCAACAGTTTCTCGTAACGGGATGGTCTTCATGAGTTCTTCAGTGTTAGATTGGAAGCCTATTTTAAGAGCTTGGCTGCAAACACTACCTACTACATACTCAGATGTTTTATGGAACTGCTTTAATGCTGTGTTTCAGGTACTTAATTCAAGAACTCGAGAGGGGAAAATATTTCATTTCTTATTCTTTATTTAATGAAGCATTTTTTCTTCCTCAGTGCTTTTGCTATTATTTACTTCTCTTTGTTTATGCAATAAAATAATGATGAAGGATTTAAAGCAATAGGGAAAATTATCTCTAACATTAATGAATGAGTGAAACTGTAACAGATGAATGATTTGGATGTTTTGTTTTGTCTGCACAGGTTTGTTGGCAATGAATTGTTCAATCTATGATTATCTTATAATGTATGTTGGCAAAACAGAGAACTTCTGTTTGGCTGTAATTCTTACTGAAATTTTACCTCTTGATAGAGGTAAAATGCATAAAGGGAATGGATAAATTTCCTTGATTGTTTTAAATTTGAAGAAGTAAATTCAGAAAGATATTAAGTTAGATTCACTCTGTTGGAATCTTCCTCAATTTCTGCTGCAAAAAGAATGCATTTGGCCCATTGCTTATTTTTTAAAGACCTCCTATAATTCATACCAATTAAAGGCAGTTCTATGCTCTGTGGTGTTCTGAAGCCCAGCCCAGATGACTATAGTGTTGTTTTTTCTGGTTTTATAACCCATGATTCTGTTCTGAAGGAGATTTTTGAGATGGCATCACTTTGATACGTTCCCTGACTAAGCTGTTCAAACAGCAGATCCAAAGGGAGAATTCTGAATGTTTTTTCCCCTCCATCTGGCCTTAGCATACAGAATCATTAAAAAGGTTTGATTAGTGTTATGGATGGTTGTACTCAATAGTGGATGTAGAAGCATAATCTCAGTAATATACTGTTTTCAATTACACTGAAATTCTAAATTTTTTCTTCAGATTTTTTAAAAAAGAAACAGCTATTGTTTTGCAGTCTTTCACTGTTGCTATCTTTTGATTTCCTCAACATCTGTGGAACAAATGCAACTTACATTCTTTACTTTTCCCTTGGCTCCCTCTTGCCAGTTTACCAGTATAATTGGTGTTGGATTTCATGGGGCTTTATCTTGTAATATTTTCCATCATTGTTGGATTTTACAAATGCAGTTTTTAATGAACTTTGAGTGACATATTGGGAAGTTTCTTTATAACTCATGATAAGTGCAAATTTTGGAATGCCTTAACAAATGTCTCATTACAGATCTGTTTCATTTCAGTGGCCATTTACTTTAAAACCAATATTTAACAAACTATTCATTTTGTTTTACCTCCAAAACATAATAATATGACATAGTATTTACTGCAGCAGCAGAACAAACAATTCTGATAATGAATTTTAAAATATGCTTCCAAAGTAATGTATATGGATGTCAATTTACTGCTTATTTGCCACAATTCTATTTATTTTTACACAACAACTTGCTCTGAAAAAATAATAACCACGTTTGAAATACCCAAGCCTGCAGCAATAGCAGTAGTCCAGAAAAATGTGTATTTTATTAGATTGAGAGATAAAAATGCAGTGAAATACAAAGTTAGTTCTGTGCTGAAGGCTGCATTTGGAACTATCAAAATGTAAATGAAAGCTGTCATGCTGTCAGTCTTCTTTCACTTTTAATGAGCTATCTTTTCTTCTCAGATAATAGAAACCATAATGATGATTTTACAGATGAGGGTAACACTACTTTTGTATTCAGGTATTTTTATAGTTACTATTTTTCCCAATTAAAAAAAAACACCACCAAAAAACAAACAAACAAGCAAACATAGGAATAAATTTTAAAAGAGAAATTGTGAAATGAGATACATCAACAGTGGTAGTCAAACCCCAAATACAAACCTTGTTGAATGTAAGGCTAAAAAGAAAAGTGTGGATATAAGCAGCTTACAGATATCTTATCTATAGAAGGAAATGAGGATTGGGGTATAGTTGGAAATACAGCAACTAAGGAGAATCAGTCTTTAAATATAACTATAAAGAATTTTTGAAATAAAACTAAATCCAACCAAAATAGTTGTAATACAACTGCTGCAGTAATACAGGTTTGTCTACAAGAAACACACATTATTTAGCCTTAAAAAATAATATTTGCCCCTGAAAGTCTGCATATTGGATATAAACATTATTAGTGATGGAACAGTAATAGTACAATATAGTTGTGAACAAATGGAAGAAAGTATTTATTGTTGTAATCTACATTATAAATTTCACTGTAAGCCATTAGTTTTTATATAGAAGACAAGAGGTAGCCCAAAAGATAAGGGTAAATTAAAAACAAACAAAAACCTACCAAAATAACACCTGCAAAACAAAGTTATTTTGAATTGAAATTATCTTTAAGTCCTTTCTGTTCCACAGAGTTTTTTTTAAAACAGTGATGTGAAGAACTGGACTTTCACCCTCCCTTTCCCAGTTCTTTCTTTTCAGCAGCATTTCCTTCAGTAATTTTTTTAGTAATTCAAGTAATTTCAAATAAACTTCTGTCCCTAACTAAGGTCTCTACTCTCTTAAATTTAGAAGCTATATTGCCAGTTTCTTGTGTGTGAATGATGCTGCTGCCTGTAAGCAACAGAAATGCTTAGCTGATGGAAGTAATTATCTGAGACGGTTTCAAAGAACTGAGATAATTACAATAATTACCTGAGTGATGTTATTTAGTTTGTCTGCAAAGTGTGAAGCTCAAACCAGTGATGGATGTTACATGAGTAACATCAGTTTCAGCATGTTTCTGTATTGTTTAAATGAAAAAAAATCTAGTGATTTTTAAATTACACTCTTTCCTTTTAAATCATACTTTTTTTTTTTTTTTTTTTTTAATAAAATCTTGTGTCAGACATGACCTATTCTACATTAAATCTCACCCCCTAATCCTATTTGGTAAAAGCTGCTATTGGCTCTGGAGGATAGAGTTGAATACATAATCTAAAGAGTTTCTCAGTTTTAACATTTGAATGCTGATGTTCAAATTAATATTCCCAATACTAATAACTTTTCATCATTTCGTTCTTCCTGTGCTTGTCTAAACCCTTTGAGTATGTTTCCAACTTCTTGTTGAGCATCCTACAGTCCAGTGAGGTCCGCAGTACACTGGGTGGAATGGGCAACATCTGCCTTAATTTTGTGGTCTCCTCTAAAAGGATAGCAAATTCCTGACCCAAACTCTTTGCAATTTGTGTGTATTTATCATGGCCTAATCTTTTCCATACCCTCTGTCTAAGCAAAGTACAATAATGGGTAGTTAAAATTCATGCTAATTGCTGTCTTGATCTTGCATCCTACTTTTTTCTGTGTGTTGTTTTAAAATTAATAGTAATGATGTATTAGCATATATGGGACTTATTTTACTTTTTCATAAACGCAGAGAATTACTCAGATCTCACTGGAATAATAAGTATGATGAAATTCCTTCTGGTGAAAATCTGGCTCTTGAAAGCAAAGACTACTTTGGTTCATGAAATATCTTTATTCTGAATATCTCCAATCAATTATTAAACAATTTGCAGTGCCCTGTGAGACATCTAGACTATTTTAAGGATGAAGAAACTGAATCTTGGAGAGATTTAGGTCCAAATTTTGAAGGTTTTTAGAGGCAAATTTCACACACAGCCTTCAGTGCCTTATTTCTACCTATTCCTTGTGGAACCCACAAACCTCCCATTTGCCACTTGAGCACCCTGTGTGCTGCTGGGGGCAAACCACACAGTTAAGAGGATAAGCTACAAAAAGCAACACACAGAGGTGGAAGCACTTTTGAACAAGAAATAACATAAAAAGTGATGTTTTCTAAGCCTCCCTCCTCCTATGTATCCCCTGTCTTCTTTCTCAGACCACTTACTCATGAGCTCTATTCTAGATTAAAAGGCTTAAGTGAGGTTTTTTCCTCATAATATTTGCTGTGTGTGTTACCCACTATTCTAGCGAGATGGAAGTCAGGAGGATGAGTTAAAATCTTCGGTCTCTGTGCCAGTAAATACTCAGCATAGGGCATAAGATTATTTTAGTGACAAAAAGGAATAAGCTGAAAATTGGAAAACAGCTTGTGAATATGTAGGTAAGCATCTCACTGATTTTTAAAAATATCCAGGTGATCATTTACATCAATTTACAGCTGATTGAATGTCTTAATTGCCTTAGGACTTGGGAGCCACAAGTGGAAATCCTCTGAAATTAGTATCTTCATAGTTGTGTCTCTGTTGTGCTTTAATTCCCAGAATTGAGTAGGCAGTGTTTTATGAAAATTCCAGATGTAAATTGAACCCACAGGGAGGGACTTTAATAAAACTTGTTAAAAGAAGATGAGATAGGGTTATAATTTACATCAGTCTGTACTAGAGATGGCAATTGATATTTTAAAATAACTCTGCACTACAAATCCCAGAGAGAACTGTACATCAGTTTTAAACTTTGCTAAAGATGTTGCAGAATGCTTGGAAAAGGCAGGCATGGGAGCCATCACTGGACTAACATGAGGAAGGTCCAGATTTCTTTAAAATCAATTGCAACATTCTCTTTGGATCCTGTAAGTGTTCTACAAAAAACAGGAATATTGGTTTAAAGAGGGACAGGTATATTATGGTGCAGTCTTGGCAGATAGACATTTATTTTGGTGAGTTTCTGCGTAATATCTTTATGATTTTAACAATTCTGGTGCTTTTAGATTCCCACTGCAAAAATGGCAATGGAGCTCATATGAATAATCTTGCTGACTGGGGTATGTCAAAGTTATTTTTTAATAGGTTATTCTTAGCAAAATTTCATGGTCTAAATATGCATACTTATAATCCTAGAATTGGCCTCATTTAAGAATAAATTATATCATTAAAAATGGTAAATATATTCTCTAAGTGATATTTTTCCTTTCCAGGACGTGATAGATTTTGTTTTCTCTGCTGTAACACCAAAAATGCCGATTTTAGAATGTATGTACATCAAGCAAGCTATTGACCTCCTACAGGTAGATATGACATTTAGTTTGTCTCCTTGGGTTGTTTGTGCTGGGACATTGTTCTAGAAGGGCAGTTTTTACATCTGACATCTTCATTGCAGGGTTTACTGTCTGACCCATACGAGGGGCAGCTCAGTGAGGAACATGTTACTCGCTTCTTTGTTTTTGCTATAATGTGGTCAGCTGGAGCTCTTTTGGAACCAGATGACAGGCTGAAAATGGAGCTGTTCCTAAGGAAGCACTCTGCAGTGAAAGAACTTCCAGCTGTGACTGGAGAAGAAACCATATTTGAATTTGCTATCAGTGCCTGTGGCCAATGGGAGCACTGGTCAAAGCAGGTTTGTATGCTATGACATGGTAAGATTTCTTAATGAGCATATGAGAAAGGAATCTGGTAAAAGGCATATTATTTAAAACATAATTTTGCATAATTTTGTGAGGAAGATTAACCCTACCAAATGCTCTAGAGTTTCTCTTTTTTTTTAAAGATTTTTTTCTTTTCTTCATAAATACCTTTGGCAGAGAATAGAATATGCATTTGAAGTAGCTTTGTAAGGGAAATTAAAGTGATCTTAGCTTTGTCTGCTGCATATTGCCCTGCTATTTAAGAACTCTCAGCAAGGAAAAGCTGTCTTCTTGTAATAGAGTATAATGGAATGAAAATGAAATGTTGGTATAACACTTTTTTAGGAAAAACTTGGCAAAATACTGATTGATTATAAATGAGTACTTTGCTTTCAGTAATAAAAATATTGCTAATGTACATTTTATAAAGTACATTTGGTTTTTGATGCAAAGTGATTGTGTGGGCAGGTAGAAAATCTCAGACTTTTTGAATGTCTTTCTTACACAGGTCCCTGAATATATTTACCCTAAAGATTCAGTACCTGAATATACTTCCATCCTAGTTCCAAATGTAGACAGTGTGCGAACCAGCTTTCTGATGCACACTATCATGAAGCAAGGAAAAGCTGTTCTGCTAATTGGGGAACAGGGAACAGCAAAAACAGTTATGATAAAGGTAGGTGGAATGGAAAAAATATGTAATATCATTGTATGATAGCATTGGAGCAACTGACACTTTCAGAAATGTTATGTTGAAATGTAAGAGTAATTTCATTTTTCTTCAAATTACATACTAACATTCTGAAGCATTTTTTCAGTACTCACATTGTCTGTACACAAAAAACCCTTAATATTTATATGTTAGTATGAAGAGTTAAACTTCTATCCGTGGCCACAAGGTCATGTGGAAAATGGTCTTCCATACACTATTTTTTCTTTTGAAAAGTCAAATTGAAGGTTTTGCTAAGAGAAACATTGCTCCATGGAGCATATTTTTTTCTCCCTCTGTTGCCATGTGTCAGCTGATCTTTCATACACCTTAGTTGTATGGCTTGAAGGCTTTCTTCACAAGCCAAACTGAGGAGAAATAAACAACTTCCCTCTTTTCTCAGCATAATTTTCCAGAGGGTAAATTTAGTGTTTGTTATCTGCTTTCTTAATTCCTTCACTGAAAATTACAAATTGTTATTTCTGTAAAAGAAAATAATTACAGGTTTTGTACTGAATTAACAAACATATGCTTTCCATATTATAAAATGGTACAGGTTAATCACATGACACGTTAAAAAATTAGTAACTTATTGCAGAAAACACAATAATCAATAGGCTGGACAAACCCAGATGTCTTACCAAACTTGGAATCTGTTATTTCAAAAAATGTAAGTGCAATGGTTTTCAGCATGTTTGTGATTTCCAGGGGAATCTGTTGACTCTTTGGCCAATGAGAGGCAGCTGAATAAAACCACTCCACTGCTGGGACAGCTGAATTTGCCATACAGGCATCTGTACCTCGAGTGGATGTTTTGCAGAGGTCTTGAAATTGGAAATATCTGAAAAACACTGGACTAAACTGACCTTTGACTTTCTTAAAATCTGGAGCCACTTTGTGTCCCTCAGCCATGTGCTGTCTGAGCCCTGACATAAAGTGAGTTGTACAGATGCCAGCAGCCATTAATACTACTTTTTCAGCTTAGCTGTTGATGCCAACACGCAGGCTGGTGTCGTGCCAACTCCTGTTCCTGGCACCAGCTGGAGAACTATTTTAGCAGAGTGAAGAGGCGGGATCTGGGTGGTGGTCTTGATATTGTGCATTCTGGATTTTGGCCAGATACTGGCAACCTCCAGCATTCAGCTGCCATTCCTGTCCCTAAAAATAATTGGAGCTGATTCTTGGGAGTTGCTTACACTGTCTATTCTATAGAGCCGAGTATGTTCCTTCCTACATGCCAGTAGATATTTGACTGCATTTAAGGTTAGAAGTGAAAGTTGACTTCCTTCACAAGTGTTGCCCTTCAGCTTTTACCTTCTCTAGAATTTTGTCTTGCTACACCTCATGAAAGAGAAATTTCCAGATATAAGCATCTGGCTTCATGAAAAACTAAGGACTTTTCAGACAGTAATTTGCAGCAATCTTCAGCTTTGAGTAAGGTATCGGTATACATCACAGTAAATACCTTAGAGTGTTTTTTAAGACTCTCTACACTATTAATTCATGAACTGCAAAACCTCACATTTTAACTTGAAACTTATATGGTAGAGTTGAAAATTGCACCCAGAATCTGACTGTTTAACAGAAAAAATCCCATTAAACAACCTCTTCCTTTGCAAATATAATTCCCATTCATGTTCTGTTGATTATTACTGCTACCATGTAAACATTTTGAAACACTATAACAAAGAAACCACAAGCATGTTTTTGAGAAGTTGTGTATTCATAGTTGTGGTGAGTTGACCTTGGCTGGCTGAAAAGACCCTCACCAGCTGCTGGTTCCCCCTGCCTCATCAAAAGAATATGAGTTAAGAGAAGGACAGGGAAGTCTCTCACCAATATCATCAAGGATAAAACAGAGTCAATCTTGGGAAAATTAATTTATTGCTAATTAAAAGTATAGTATAGGGTGGTGAAAAACAAATCAATTTTTTTTAATTGGCTCGAAACACTCTCCATTCCTTCTCCCTTCCCAGGCTCAATTTTGCTCTTTCAGTCCTCCACTTCCTCCCACCATGGGCAGAGCAGGGGGATGAGAAATGGGGGCTACAAGCAATCCATAACAGCTCATCTCTGCTGCTCCTTTCTCCTCACACTGTTCCCTACTCACCCACAAGGTCCCTTCCACAAGACCTTCACCAGATGCCCCAGCATGAGTCCTTTCTGCGGGGCAGACTCCTTTTCAATGGGGCAGGAGCAGACAGCTCCAGTGTGAGTCCCCCATGGGTTATAGTTCCTGTCAGAAAACCTGATCCTGCATTGACTCCACAAACTTCAGCTCCTGACAGGAGCCTGTTCTGATATAGGCTTTCCACATCCTACAGCTTCCTTCTGTGTGCATCCATCCACCTGCTGTTGCCTGGTGACCTCCAAGGTCTCCAGCGTGGGTATCTACTCCAATGATGTCTTCCATGGGCTGCAGAGGGACAACCTGCATCACCACGGTCTTTCTCCATGGGTTTCAGGGGAATGTCTCGTGGAGCACCTTCTCCCCATTCTGCTCTCACCTTGGTGTCTGCAGGGCTGTTTTTTTCTCACTTCTGTCTCTCAGCTGCCAGGCTGCATTTTGTCATTTCTCACTCAAGCTGAGAGGCTCAGGTGGGGTCTGTTGGAGCTGGCTGGGATCAGCTGTGTCTGGCATGGGGAAGAAGACCCATCCTCTTGTCACAAGGGACTGTCTCACAGCCCCCACTGCCAGCACCTGGGCACCTGCACCTCTTACATCAGTCTTGTACAAACTGCTGGAGCAGCAAGGAGAGGTCTGAGCAGTGACCTGCACCAAACCCATCTTCTGCCACAAGGACTCACCAAATGCAGGACTGCTGCATTTACACTGCACGAAGACTGTCACTTGTGTGATGTCTGAGGAAAACTTGTTCCTGAAGGGCACCTTTTCTTAAGCTGAGATCATCGTATCAACACTGTATCAACAAAATTAACAGTTTAACACTGTTCATCAAAATATTTTTAGGGGGCTTAGTTGTATCTTCCCTTCTGTTGCTCCACAGAGTGGATATCTCACTGGAATTGCTTGTGGAGCACTTAAACAGCAAAAAGTTTATTTTTCTGGGGTATCAAAATGGGAGCATCCCTAGTCAATCCTGTTTTGAAGAGAAGAATTCAAAGGACATTCACCTCTCTAATTATTGCAGAAGACTTGAATCTTTAAAAAGATATAATGTTGGGAATCTGGAATTTTTAACACTATTTGTATGTCCCAGTACTCTTGCTAAATGATATATTTCCTGTGCTTTATTAATATGCCTTGGTGTGACTCCAGGGTTGCATCTTTTTCTTTCTCTTACTATAAAACCTTACTAAATACGAAGAGTGGAACTTTGTTGCTTTAGGGCATCTGCAGCAGTTGTGGGAATAATACACAATAATAAAACCCAGGGATTCCTTTCTTCAGTAAGAAAGGATAAATATGAGTAAACTCAAAGATGGGTTCAATTTTCCCTCACCATTCATTTACACTGCTTTTGTTGTAAGATACAGTTCCTTGCAGACTGGTGCAATAGATCATCACTAACAGCTACCATTTTTAACAACTCAGATTACTAATGCAAAGTTTATTTGCATCCTGAGTTGTCATGTCTCCTTGTAAAATTTAGTGAGGTCTGTTAAAAGCTTGTAAAAGTTAATACTTAGGAGCTCTATGCAGAAAAATTTAACTGAGAAGTTGGAAATGGTATATTTATCTTAAATAAACTGCTGTTTGACATTTTGAAGTTAATAGCAGGGCTGAGATTTCTTCGTTGTCTGGTAGTTTTTTTGGTTTGTTTGGTTTTTTTTTTTTGCAGGGGTACAGAGCATCTGCCTCATCTGACTGAATTCATCTGGATTTACTGATGCATTTTACTTAACTTTGCTTTATCTTGCAGGATTACACAAGCAAGTACAATCGTGATGTTCACGTGACCAAAAGGCTAAACTTTTCTTCTGCAACTCTGCCAAATATGTTCCAGAGGAGCATAGAAAGTTACTTAGATAAGAGAATGGGCACCACATATGGGCCTCCTGCAGGGAAGAAGATGACTGTCTTTATTGATGACATAAACATGCCTGTTATTAATGAATGGGGTGATCAGGTAAAAGGAAAATGTTAACATTTGGGAACTGGTGGTCTTGCCATTAATGCTGCTGATGAAAATACTGATCTGTGGGCTGTGAAAATAGGAAAGTTCAGGAAAAAGATATCATAATATGGGCCAGACCAAGTGTGACTGCTAAAAGCCATTTCCCCAAGCCCCTTTTTGCTGATGAGATGTCAGATCCGAAAGGTTGGGGTCAGCCTCAAGCAATTTGCATCAGTCATTGTAGCTTTTAAGCCTTTTGTTTTGGTTGCATAAAGATCTTACAGAATTTCCAAACTAGCTGTACTAGGAACCAATCTGGGAAAGAAAGATTGTGAATGCAAGAAGCAGTCAGGTACTCTTTCCTCCTTCCATCCTCTATAAACTTTAAGTGCACTAAATATTTGGTGAAATCTAATGGTGCAGTTGACATACATGATATTGATGAATGCTGGGAGGCGTATACTCTAAAAATCTGACTTAAATTAAAAATACTAAGATTGAGAAAAGTAATTTTCTTTCTCCCAATACAGCTCTGAAGTCCTGCTCTCTCACTCCTATAAGAGTGAATCTGTGACTATATTTTGTGCTAAACTAAACATTCTTTGTCACCATTTAAGTGCCTGTGTCAATCTGAAAATATAGTCTGGCTTGAAAGTTTAAAGTACTGCATATTCTTAGACTGGTATTGTGAAAATCCAGTTGAAGCTCTGATCTCATGCCCACAACTACTCAGCACATGAAGCTTACGTGCAGCCCATCCACTGCATACTGCATCAGAGAGCTTGATGCATGGCTTTATAAATTGCAAAAGTGTCCAGCAGAATACCTGAAATTAAGAAAGATAAGAGATGTCTTTCCTCTAGCCTACCTATTTATTATACTAGAGGTTTCTTCCTATCTTTAAAGTTGAGACCCCTAAAATACTTAACTTCCTCTTCTATCTTTTTTTTTTTTTTTTTTCTTTTTTTGGTGCTAAGTAGATCACCAATGAGATTGTAAGACAGCTGATGGAACAGAAAGGTTTCTACAATTTGGAGAAGCCAGGAGAATTCACAAATGTGGTTGACACCCAGTTTGTAGCTGCTATGATTCACCCTGGAGGAGGCCGGAACGACATCCCACAGCGCCTGAAACGCCAGTTCACCATCTACAACTGCACCCTGCCTTCCAGTTCCTCTGTTGACAAAATATTTCAAACAATAGCTGAAGGCTATTTCTGTGAACAACGAGGCTTCCCTGCAGAAATATGTAAGCTGGCTTCAGCACTGGTATCTACAACTCGAAAGGTCTGGCAAACAACAAAAGCGAAGGTAAAATTCTATTAAGAAGCCTCTGAAACATCTGTACCATGGCAAAGCAGCAGGACCTGGGTCTTCTGTATAGGTCGTGTGTGTTCTTACTTCATGTTGGGAACCTGTGACCTGTATATGTGTCTGCTGGCTGATGCTTCTGTTCTGGATTTGTTGTGACAGCATCTAATTAGCTGACTGAAAACATAATCATATGAAGTGCCTTCTACAGCTAATGTAAGCATTACATTCTATAAGTATACTGTAGTAGGCATAGATGACAGGAAGATTTAGAGATCTTCTGGTTGAGAAAATGTGAAGAGCGTAAGGAATGATAAATTAAAAATTAGATAGGAATCTTCTGTAAAGATATTTGGGATTGTGAGAAACTTTAAAGATCTGATTTAAAAGAAGGAAGTCAAATTTGGCAGAGATAGCATCAGTTCAAAACAAATAAAATCTGGTATTTCGTAAACTCTGAATATTTACTTCTCCATTTCAAACAGATTGTAAAAACATTTACCTCCAATTCCTCAGCAAGTATTGCTTTGAAATAGAAAATGGAATTCATCTGTAGAATGAATTTTGAACAGTAAGAGTAAAATTGCAGCACAGAAATGTGTGCCAAATTTAATCTCCTAGTGAAAAAAGTGAAGGGGACTGGTGGAAAGATAGGAATATGCAGGGATTTGATAAATTGTCTTTTCTAATCCAAAACCATTTGGTCAGAATTTCCCAAACACAACTATAAATATTAACTTGGCTTATACAGAGAAATAGAAGCTATTGAAGCTATTGACCAGGCAACTATTGACCACTGTACTCAATGGAAATGATACTTACTACTTTTAATTAACTGTCTATAAAGAAAATGTAGCTTTTGCCAAGTTATTAATTTTCTCAAATCTTCTTTTCTTATTTTTTTGCTCTCTTTACTTTGCTCTTCCTCATCTATTTTTCCTTTTCCACATGAACTTTTCCTCACGTGTTCTTGTAAAGGACAAAAGAGTGTGACAGAAATAGTCTGGAGGAAAGGCCAGGAATAACACCACCGGTTAAGCAATGCTGAAATGTTTTTTGGTAGCCTTTAATGCCATCCTTAACTAACCTGCCTTGGGTACTCTTCAGTCCATGTTCCTGGGACTTGAAAGATTCAAAGAAACTTTAGGAAACCTATGTGAAATTGGAAGAGCTGATAGTTCCTACTGTCATGTCTTCATTCTTATCATTGCCTCTTAATACAGTGCCTGTATTTTTTGCTTTAATGCAATAATGATTTTTAGTTTATGAAAAAATCCATATTCAATGCCATATAGAAAATACATATTTTAGTAGTTATTTTAATCTAGGTTATGACATTATTTTGTAGATGTTACCAACTCCAGCTAAATTTCATTACATCTTTAACTTACGAGACCTCAGTCGTATTTGGCAAGGAATACTTGCAGTTACTTCTGAAGTTTGCCAGAGCATCAGTGTTATGGTAGCCTTGTTCCAGCATGAATGCAGACGTGTAATTGCAGACAGGTTCATCAGTCAAAGTGATAAAGAATGGTTTGAAGATATGATGAAAAAGGTAGGCAAGTAATGTTACAGTATTTGCCACAGAAAGAGATCAAGAAAATGTTTCATTACTAAAACAATCCTTAATGCATTGTAGATTGCTTCTGCAGAACATGGTGAAAATCTATTTGAAGATAAACCAACAGAATTATACTTTGTGGATTTCTTGCGTGATGTCCCAGAAGCTACTGGAGACGAACCTGATGATGTAGAGTTGAAGGCTCCTAAAATTTATGAGCCTACCCCATCTTTGTCTTATTTGGCTGAAAGATTGCAGATGTTCATGCATCAGTACAATGAAACCATCAGAGGATCAAAGATGGATTTGGTATTTTTCAAGGTATTAGTGCCTTTAATTATGTTAATACAGAAAGTGCTGAGTCTTGCAGTTACTGATACATGGATCTCAGATGTTTCTATCAAATCATTGTGGAGATATCTCAGAATGGCTATCCCTGTATCCAGTAAGCCTTACAAATAAGCTCTATGAAGTCAAGCTTTTTTGCTCTCAGATTTTTCCATATCTCTGCAGTTCCCCATCTTTTCTTTCTCCTGCCTTGCCTAATGCAAGGCACAACTCATTTGTTTCCACAGTGCATATCATGAATGTCATCTTGCATCTCAGAAAGTTACCACCTTCTCAAAGGTCACTTGACGCATGATGCTTTCATCATCTTTAAACAGGGTGGTCTGTTAGATTTTTAGGGCATTTCAGATTAACTCGTGCACTAAAATATATACAGCAGTGGAATAAGAAATGTCTATGGTGTGTTCTACTTTTGGCAGCCTATTTAGAGGGCCTTTAAGTAGGTCAACTAAAAGGTGGGGTGGGTGTTGATACACATACTTTCTACTTCTCTTTCTGTCCCCTACTTTTCTTTCTGTGCCCTCAACTCTGCCAAGTGCAAACACTGCATATGGCATTGTTTCATATGAGCTTCATACTAGGACATTTCTTTTGAGCTAGCCCTGCTGTCCACTGAAGTCAGGGGAAATCTCTTGTTCATTTTTATGACTACAGGACTGAGTTTTTGGCATAGGCTCCATAGAAGCCGTCTAGCTCTTGCGAGGCAGCTACCTGGTGATGTGCTTCTAGTTGAACAGACATTATATTATTTTTACATATTTTCATATTTTTTTCTCTCAATGTACAGGATGCAATCATCCATTTGATTAAAATATCACGGATTATTCGTACTCCACAAGGAAATGCATTGTTGGTGGGTGTGGGTGGATCTGGAAAACAGAGTATGACCAGACTAGCATCATATATTGCTGGATACGAAAACTTTCAGATAACTTTAACAAGGTAACACAATGCAGGGTACATAGTTATTTGCTCCTTTATTTGCCATAGAAATAAACATCTCATAATCAACTTAAAGAAATGCAAATCTGTCAAACATTTTATTCCTCACTGTAAACTACATTTTCAATCAAAAGCATCTGTGCAAGTCCACAGTCCAGAGATGAGAGATCCCAGGTCTGTGTTCAGCTGCCTTTATGCTAATGTCAAGAAATCTGCCTTTCCTTCAGCATCTGACTCTCAGTGCACTCTTTTGAAATCCCACTAAAATACCAGTTTGCACTAAAGATAATATGGAATAATATGCTGGTGTATTCTGCATAGTAGGTAAATGCTGATGACCAGGGGAAGTAATAACATTTTCTGTAGAGACTTATGAACCAGGACGGTATTGTTACACCTGATATCAATGGCTTAATAGCACGTAGTGCTGGAATTTAATAATTTGTAGAAATCTGAAGTGACTGGGAGTAACTACGGCCCTCTGTTTTTTTTTCTTTTGAGGCAGGGCTTATAGAGGTAAGAACTGAGGGTGGACCACATGTATTTCACTCTACAAACTACTCAACATGTTAAAAAATCTTCCTTAGAGAGATATGTAAGGTCTTTGGACACTATTATGAGGTTTCTGATTAAAGGAAAGAGAAAGAAAAATATATCACTACCTCTTCCGAGGTTCAAGAAGCAGAAGTAAGGAATGGTGATAGCTTCAAAAGAAAATCCAGCTGTATTTATGTAATGGTTACAGGTATCAGAACCTACATGACAACTTAATGTATCAGTAATAACCTACAACGCTAACAGAGTTTATGTCTGCAGACTGTAGGAAAGCAGAGTAGCATTATTTTAGACAAAATATTTCTCTTACCATCTATTTTTTCAGCATTTTAATCTGTTGATTTCACCTCCTTTCTCATGATTTTTGGTACTGATCATTCACTTGGGAAAATGCTTGAGAAAAAAACTAAAAAAAATTAAATCAGGAGATATGGTAATATTTTCTTATTATAGTAGGTTTTGTTGGGTTTGGGTTTTTTCTGTTTTTTCTGGTTTTTTTTTAATCACCTGAGCCAGTTGATAGATATCTCCTAAGTTGATCTGCAATTTTTGTTCTCTCTTTCTTTAATCCTTTTCTATACCAGAACATATGCCACCAATAACCTTTTGGATGATCTGAAAATCTTGTACCGCACTGCTGGGCAAAAAGGAAAGGGCATTGTGTTTATTTTCACAGACAATGAAATCAGAGATGAATCATTTCTTGAGTACATGAACAATGTTTTGGCTTCAGGTGAAGTCTCAAATCTTTTTGCACGAGATGAAATAGGTGAAATCACGCAAGACCTGATACCAGCAATGAAGAAGGAGTATCCAAGGCGTACTCCCACCAGTGAAAATCTTTATGATTACTTTCTTGCTCGAGTTCGTAATAACCTGCATGTTGTTCTTTGCTTTTCTCCTGTTGGGGAAAAATTCAGAACTCATGCACTCAGATTTCCAGGTCTGATCTCAGGCTGTACCATAGACTGGTTCCAGCGCTGGCCTAAAGATGCTCTTGTAGCAGTTGCACAGCACTTTTTAGTTTCCTCCCATATTGAGTGCACAGATGAAGTGAAACAGAGTGTTATTAACACCATGGGAACATTTCAAGATATTGTAGCTGAAAAATGTGTTGAATACTTCGAACGATATAGGAGACGAACATTTGTGACTCCAAAATCTTACCTGTCCTTCATTGGAGGCTACAAAGCTATTTACAAAGAGAAGTTTGCCAGTGTTGCGAGTTTGTCTGAACGCATGAGAACAGGTACTTTACTGTCTGTTTTGTATTGATTTTCTGTGGTGGTGTTTTTGTTTGTTTTGTTTTAATAGGGTGACAAGACTCTGAGTAAAACAATGTCAAAGTAAGGATTTAAATCATGACCTCTTTTAAAGAAACAGTTACATGCCAAATGCAGAATTTTCATAATACTGCAGAGCACAAGGTCATACACAGTAAATAATTAAAGTTTCCAAAACTGAATGCTGTTTGTAGGTGAACGTGAACCTAGGAACTTTCTCCTCCCACTGTTTTCAGTTGCAGAACTGACCTATATACATGCATTTCCATAGGCAGAGGGTGGTTGGGTACCTGGAAACACGTGGAGCTTTTTGAAAGGTCTACATGATGTGTTTCCATTTAGATACATGTATTTATATATAAGGATTTTTATACTTACAGCTTTACTAAGTGATTTTTTCTTTGATAAAAATGTTAGAGCATTGCATTGCATTGCTCAAGAATCTGTAGTTTCTTTTATCCTCACCTCATCTGGGTGTTCCTGCAATGCTGAATTCAGAAGATCAGCATAGTTTTTTTTTTGAGCCTTCACTTGCCTTGCTCAGGATGCCAGGTTCCTCTTAATTTTTTACAGAGAGTACTCTCATACTGCTTAGGGTCTCACGGATTTCTGAAATTACACACATAATTCTTAAGAGTACTATTCACAGTACAAATGCTTTTCAACATATGTGTTTGATATTTAGTGTCCCACTAACATATAAGAAGTGATCAAGTGACAGATTCTGAAGAGTCACCCATTAAAAAAAATACAAAGCTTTAAATAGCAAATGGATGTTGTGCCTGCTTAATTGTGATGTTCAACAAATGGAATCACTCACTGGGGTTCCTGAGCATTAATCTGAGTGACTGACAGATTGCTTCACTAAAGTGCCTCTCTAAATAGGTCTTTCTATTCCTAAATCAGAATTTATTCAACACAGGTCTTGCAAAACTGATGGAAGCTGAGGTTTCGGTAAATCAGCTCTCAAACGAATTGGCGATGAAAGAGAAAGATTTGGCTGTAGCTTCAAAAAAAGCTGATGAAGTGTTATTGGAAGTAACTATGAAAGCCCAAGCTGCTGAGAAGGTGAAAATGCAGGTGCAAAAGGTAAAAGACAAGGCTCAGGCCATTGTGGATGACATTGCTAGTGATAAAGCAGCAGCAGAAGATAAGCTTGAAGCTGCAAGACCTGCATTGGAAGAAGCTGAGGCAGCCCTGCAGGTCAGAACCAAAGATATTCTGAACATGGATGGAGTTAATAATTGTTATTTGCAATAATATGGCTTCTGCTTCTGATCTGGAATAATATAATATTGAAAGTACTGACACTAATCTGTTAATCCTTGTTGGGGGTAAAAAAAAAACCAAAACCAAACAAAGAAAAAACCCAAAACAAAATTTAAAACTAAATAAGTAGAGAGGTTAGGTGGTTAGAACCATCTCTACTCTCTGGTAATAAAGCAGTTACTGAATGATACTACCTTTAAGGACATTCTTCAGTATCACTTCTGGGTTACCTGCAAAACTGCATCAATTGCATTACATATATGGTCGTTCCAAAAACTCTCTTTTCCGTCAAGCGTCTGTTTAAATAAATGGATTGGTTTATCTTTTAATTTTTCAGACAATAAAACCTTCTGACATTGCAACTGTTCGCAAACTGGGTAAACCTCCTCACTTGATAATGCGAATTATGGATTGTGTGCTACTTTTATTCCAAAGAAAAATAGACTTGGTAACACCTGATCAAGAACGCCCAGGTGTGAAGCCATCATGGACTGAGGCTCTGAAGCTAATGAATAATTCAGGATTTCTTAGCATGTTGCTTACTTTCCAGAAGGTAAGAAGTCAATAATGCCACCATTACTCCCAATGTTGTCTTTAGAGATCATCTTCAACCTTCAAAGGTGTTTTGAAACAGAAGAGGCTTTTGTGTGTCTACATTTGTAGATACCTTTGTGACTGCATTCATCTCCAGTGTTTTATTGTTTCAGTAATTTCATCCTGGGCAGCACAGTTTTGGTAGCAGACAAAGATATCCTAAGAACAAGATCAGATTTCCAGAAGCTTAGTGTTATCTTTACTCAGGCAGTTCCTGCTTCTCAGTAAGAATCCTTTAAAAAGGATTCTTGATTTTTCAAGTGGCTCACCATTTCCAGTGCTACTGTGTCTGCTTGCAGATATAGCACTCTAGAACTCTGCCTCTGGGTTCATTTCATGGGAAGCTATGAGGAAATACAGAAGAAAATGAGCTCCCTGTCAGGAAAAATACTGCCACATTTGGGAACTTTTAGGGTTCTTTCACTAGAAAAATAGTGAAATGCAGAATGAACTAAGAACTGTAATATATATATATATAAAGCAGTTTTTTATTTCTGTCAGAACAGAACCTCATCCCATTTACAGCTAAGTTTCATTGGACTGTGAGAGAAGGGAATTTTCTCTGCAGGGATTCAAAGGAAAGATGTCATAGGTAGCTGGACCAGAAAAAGAGCTAGGCTGGAATATAGAATGGCAGAATCATGGCCCAACTTTTAAATCCAAGAAACATAGTATGTTTTGCAAAACCCTAGGTTTTCAGCAGTGTTGCAGAACATACTCTTATCATTTGTACGATAATTTTTGAATCCATTTTCTCTGTGCCTTTTGCTGATGCCTTTTCTAAGCTACTGGGGAGTTTTTGTTGTGCAGATGAGGCTTGAAATGATGATTCTCACTATCCCCAGGAGCCATTCTCTCCCAGTGAGCCATATTGGCAAGGCACTACCTGGTTAGTTGCACTGTCTCTGTAGACAGTCTCTTCCTGGGGCTGCCTATCTGGCCATCTTTCCAAGTTCTATCTTCTCTTAATAGAAAGAGGAAATTAGTTTAGAGATAATGGGGACTAATTATGCACTTCTTACTGAAGCTTTGCTCTAATGAGGCTTCCAGTTTGGGCACTTATTAATAGTGTATGTGTTCCTGCTGGTAGTTTGCAACACATCTAAGTTTACTCGGAGGAGTCAGAATGATCTTTGTGGGACTGAGCTCTTGCCGAAAGAGATACTGATGAATGTGGTGAAGAACTCTAGACTACTTCTATCCCTGATGAGATACTTCACATGCTGTCCTCCCACCTCATTTCTTGTTTCTAAGACTACTACATATGAGGAAAAAGCTCATCATGTCTGGAGATCTGAGTAGACTGAACTGATTACTTGTCTGTGAAATTTTTGTTCTTTCTGGTTTTTTTCGGGCAAGAAAAGTTATGGGATGAAATGGTTCCTTGGGTGTAAAATTCACTACTTAGAAAGAAAAGCATGACATTTTTCAAGCTTTTGATCAGAGACTTGGGCCACTGCTGGTTGGTCTTTGCTTCACCTTTGACAGCTTGCTAGCTCATAGTTTTGAGTAGGAGAATGAAAAAGTCAAAATGTTTTTCCAGCACTACTTTACATTTTAAGAAATGCTCATAGTGAAAACATAACCATGTCTGATTCTAGCAATAATATAATGAAAGTCATTGTTATAATAGTAGCTAGGGATCAGACAAGTACAAGGCAGTCTTTTCTGCTATGCAGAAAATCAGGAAAAGGGAGTATCACTTGACAGTGTGAATGGGAGATGATTTTTAGATGCATGAAAAGAAAGGCATTGATACATTTCCAAAAAATGGATGATTCTTAATGCCTCTGTTGTTAAGCAACCATTGTTACCCTGTATAAGCTCTTCCACTCTCTACATTGCTAAAGGGGATGAATTCCATTTCCTTCTGACACTTAATTATAGATTAACCACCATCATCAAAGATCTGACTTTTTATGTTCTCAACAGATTGTGAATGGGGGGAAAAATCTAAGATTAGAATAATGACATGAACAGCTGAAAAAAAAATCACTCTTACAGTTAAGTCAGCACCTTGCAGTTCACCCTTTTTCCTCCTTGAAGCCACACATTCGACTCCCTTATCTACGTTCACCCTGGTGCCTGTCTGCTGCCATGGTGAGCTTGTTCAGGGAACTACCCTAGAAAAAAATTAATCACTAGTTTGCTGATTTAGACTTCTGTCACATTAGCTTCCAAATTAGCTCAGTGAGCATCAAAGATGGAGCAAGACTATCAGGCTGAGGGACGGAGAAGATACAGTGCTATGGAAGCAGTAACTTAGATCAGCCCAAGTTGATATGGAGATATGATACAAGTAATGTTTGTGAATCTTGTGGGACAAATATGGATATTAATTGCAAACTGAAGTCAGTCTGTTGCAATGGAAGTAGGAGGCATTTTCAGCTGAGTTTACAAAAAAACCCAAATCTTCTGTCCTTTCCAAGAGTGAAAGGCAACAGTGTTTTTTTGTTCATTTCTTCTGTGAAGGGGTACCATCATGTTTTTAAAAAGAAAAGTGTTTCTCTGAAGCAGACTGTTTTCTAAAATAAAGAAGGATTTTTTTCTTTTCATTGTCTAGGACTCAATTACAGGAGAAACTGTGGAGCTTCTAGGCCCTTATTTGGAGATGGAGGATTATAATCTTGAGACTGCTAAAAAAGTATGTGGAAATGTTGCAGGTCTTTGCTCATGGACACAAGCAATGGCTTACTTCTATGGTATTAATAAAGAAGTTCTTCCTCTTAAGGTATTTCTTATTACTTATTTTATTTTCCTAAAGGAACTACTGTATTGTTAAATGTCATGTCATTTTGGCTAAGAAAGGTCAAGAGTTTCAAGAGATTCTTGTTTCTTCACATACAGTTATGAAGTCAAGTACACAATGGCTGAAGGTGTCCTGACAATTTTTTCCACTTACACAGCTACTCTGGGGTACAGTGATGACTTCCATGAACACAGTGGGATTTTTAGTGTTCTTTTATAGGACCTGGATGGATATCTGCAAGTGGGAGATACTGATTCTCTCTCTAATCTCCAGCTTGCTGCCAGACACTACAGTTTCATGAAAACCTCTCAGTTCTACTGGCCTGGGTAGGAGCACACTCATTGTGCTTTTGGTAGAATCTAAGAGAGGAGAGACTGGTTTTGGCACAGAAGTATTCTTTAATGAATTTAGCTGGAATTTTCTAGGCAAACTTTGGAGAGTCAAACTGCTACATGTGAGTGTATATACAATAAAATAAGTAGTCACTTGGCATAGGTTTCTGTCATAACATTCCTACCTTCCTAAAGATAGCTTTATTCTCTTGGAAATGCTTAATTTCTGAGCATATGGGGGAAAAAAAGGACTTTGAACATTTATATAGTGATTCATAATAATTGCTTTTACAGAGAATTTTGTCTCTTTTCTGAAGAAATGCATACAGTTGGTTATGCTTCCACTATACCTATGTTCAGTCTCCTGTTGTATAAATGACTGTATCAATGATATATTCAAAACTCTTGGCATATTCTTTCAATAAATCTAGACAGATTGATTCAAGTTCATTAGAGGCATGATATTTTTTGTGTAAGTAACTGGTAGAGAAGACTATGTTTTTATGATATATATATATATAACTAGCACTTCTCTTCAATTAATGGGATGGTCACTAATGAAAACAGAATTTGAAGTGTGGTTACTGAGAGCTATAAAAGGGAGTTAGACCTAGAAGAAATAGAGGATTTATATGCAGATGCAACTCTAGAAGCTGCAAAAGGGCTCTTGCAGTTTTATTTTGATATATATGACCTAAGATTACCTATAATTTATTTTTGTATTCCAGTATTTACACTGTTGTCACACTGTAGCTGATAAAAAAAAAATGAGCACATGTTTCTTGGCAAAAGAGTGTCATGTATAGCAACAGACACAAATATTTTAAAAGTGGAGATCACAGAAGGAGAAAGTTTTTAAAGTATGCGGGAGGTATTGCAGGAAGCACTGGAGTGATGCTAAGAAAGTAATTGAAAATAAAGATACAATTAAATTGTGTAAGTAGTAGCACAGGTTAAATCACCCAATGCTAAAAGGGATTTTACTTAATGAATTGATCAAGCTTCTTTATCCTAACTGCTGTTCTAGGAGATAAACCCCTTTCAACACCTGCAAAATCCATCTAATATATTTTAAAATTGCATCTTAACTGAGATTCTGTGCCTCGTTTATATTAAATGTGACAACTTATGAAAACTAGTTAATAGTGACTTACACTGTAGTAAATACAGTGCAAAAATAACACATTCCTAGAAATGGATACCCACATTTTTGGATTTCTGGCTTGCAGACCGAGGTTCTAACTTAAAATCAAACACATAACATATAACCAGATGCTGCCTGCAAATACAGTGCTGTGTGGTTGCTGAAAATACAACAGCCACCATCTGAGTGGTACTTTCTTATAAAATTTCAGCTCATCTGCAAGGTGTTCCTCTCTAGCTTCTTACCTGGTAGTGAAGCCTGTTGCATTAACCTGATATTTCTGAGACACCATCTGCTATTTATCCACTCGTTGAAGAATATAACTGCAGAATGAAGAAGCCCTGGATTTTGCTATGATTCTGTTAGCCTCCAATTAAAATAATGTGTATAGGAGTATAATTTCCCTTAGAGATGTCTCCAGTCATCTCAATTAAGATCTCCTTAGGCTGTTATGGTAGTCAAGGGAAGTCTGTCTACAGTTTATGAATTCTGTTTGATGTTGAGGATTCACCAGAACAGGCAACAAGAGAAAATCTTGCACCTGAGGAATAGGTAATAGTCAAGGACTGTCAAAATTTCATGGTCATACATTTAAATAAGGGCGTCCTTGTCAAGGTAATGCCCACTGGGCAGGAAAACAAGCATTCAAATCTGAATTCAAGGCCCACAGTAATTGTAGAAGGAAAGCTTATACTCTGGGGTGGTGAAGGGGAGGACTATGTCATCTGACAAAACAGATTGAAGTTAGGACATGTAACTGAAGGGACAAAGTGGAGAGTCTTCCAGTTGGTAGTGTAGATTGTGAAAAGCAAGCAAGAGGCATGATCTCTGTGTATTTAAAAGTTGATTTCATCCCAAAGGATGGTCAGTGATATCAAAGAAATAGAGGCAAGATTTTATTTAAGTTCAGTATGCATGTATCTTTTTGTATGTGTACTTATGTATGTATGTATACATATGTATATGTCTATAATTTGTGTAGATTGGGGAAGCAAAAACATTGTCTTTGGAATGGCTGCAAAACCTCTGTATGTATTTGCCTCTCTTGTAATGTTTCCCTCAATAATGGTGAACCCAAACTTTTAATGATATTGAGACCTTGAGAAAGTTGATACTAAACTATATGAAAAATCTGCAATGATCTGGAACAGGGGCATCTTGAGATTGAACCTCCCAGTTCCACAGAGAGGTGCCAGTCAGATGCCATGTGCCCAGGCCAGGACTGAAGAAAAAGGCAGAGGTGATCACCAAACACATCCACAGAGGCTTAGGAGCAGAGGCAGTGTCAAAGTGCAAGAAGCCTTCTGGCCTGGCCTGGCAGTAGTGAGTGCAAAATGGACTGTAGAGAATGGTCAACTTGTAAACATAAAATTCCAGAAACACAAGAAAAACTAGGGAAGCTCCAGATTTCCCTTACCTGTGATGAACTATAAAGTTTCAGCTGCTTTTCTCCCACTTCTAGTAGTATTTCCTGAATTTACTGAGCAGCAGCTGCTTTTCTGAGGGATAGAGTGTGGGTCTGGGCATTCTATTCAAAAGTAGGGGTTAGCATTAAATGGTGTGAGTTTTCATATTGGCATTTTTTTTAAATACTTCCTTGGTTCAGGGCCAGATATACTTGGTGCTTTGCAAAATTGAGTTTGCAATGAATCAATGAGAAACATACAGCTATATCAATATAATAAATTAAACAGTGCTAGGGAATTTTTCTAGACATTGGAAAGTGACCACCTGCACTGTTAAATTGCTAGAATGGTCCCTGGTGTGAATTTGGTTTGGCTAAGCAGCAATTTCTCAGCAATTTTAGGCACCTTTCAGGAACTAGCTTCGTTCAAGGGACATTCCCACAAGGCTGTTTTCATGCAACATGTTGTTTTAGAGTGCCCATCGGGCATGTGCCCTTTGCCCCATGTCCTTTCTTTGGGTACCACTGCAAAGAATCTGGCACCATCACCTTTACATAGCAGATAAGACTGTGGGTCTCATGTCTCAAACCCTCATGATTCATTCACATAAAAATCCATTTATTCAGGCTACCACACTGCATCCAACTGGAACAAATTATGAATCCTTGGTTTCTGCATGACTCAGAGGGATGAAATGAAGGGTGTGAAGCTTTTTCACAGAGCAACGCCACTAAAATTAGAGAGGCCACAGTGGCTCTTTGTGGATGGGAAACACATTTCCTTCCCACCTGTAACTGGCTGGAAATCTTTGCATGAAGCTGCTTGCAACTGTAATAGCTGTCTAGTGCAGAAGATTCTCCTTGGCAGCAGAACTTTCCTGCTGCTTTCATGACAAAGCTCTGCAGGGGAAGCTGCCAGCCAACCTGCCAGTGATGTTGATACAAAAGCAGTGCTTGTCTCCATGTAATTTTGAAAAATAGAGTTGGAAAGAGAGATGGAGAGAGAGTGATGATTTCACAGTGGAATCTGAAACAAGTAGTCTTTCTACTTTTGAGAATTACATAGGCTGGTCATCCTGGTAAATTAGTAGTCATTCTTGTGCCACCTGTGAGTCTTCATCACCTGTGAGTAAGCAGCCCACAAATCAAACTAATACCAAAATGTATTACTACTTTGTTATGATTACCCTAAAATTTGGGTTCAATTGTCTGTAAAATTCATATTACAAGTCAACTTCTGGAGACTGTGTAAAGTCTTGTTCAAATAATTTTTTTTTCATGTTAGAATACAACATATTTTTTCTTTTTGCTTGTCTGAAATATATTTTCATTTTCCCTACATTTACAAAGCTGTTAGTCTTTTAAGAGCTTTTAAGAACTGGGAAGTGTGTTTTATCACTGCTTGGAGATCTATTTTTCATCTTTAGAAGGCATAATTGCTCATACATGTTGGGAATTCACATGGCCATTCTTCTCCTTTGAGGTTCACGTCCTGCTGTGGTAAATGTCAGGGTGAAATATGAATCCACTCAGCCAGGTGTAAACTCCCTGTTGTTCCAGCTGTTCTGCTTAGATTGCACTTCCCAGTTCTCCTAAGATCTATTTCCTTGTGTAATCCCACTATTTGTCAATTGAAGGTGAAGCAATATGCCATAACTTTGTTTTATTTCCATTTTTTGCCCTCACAGAGTTTAGGATAAGAGGATGCTCTGCACTGGGGAAGGTGGGGCAGGGGTGAGGCAGGAGAGGGTGAGGGCTGGTGCAGGGCTTTTTAGATCTTAGTAAGAATGGCCTGACAACAGATGACTTTATAAGGTAATTGATATAATAAGACAGAATAATAAATAGAGCTTTTTAATAGCTTGTATGACCAAAAGAGAGAGTTTTCTCTGTATGGACAGCATGTGCTTTGTGCAGCATGCCATGGGAAAATATACTGAGGCTCTGTCTGATGCTGTACTTATGTGATGTGCCCAGCATCTGAAGGGACAAAATATTTACTCACTATGTTCTTTTTCTTATTATGATTCATTTTAAAGTCTCTTTGCACTGTCTCTCTCTCTCTCTCAACTCACCCTTCCCCATCCCACACTCCTTAAGTGCAGGACACCATAACACTACAACACCTACTCACAACCCTTTTACTGTATAAATTTTTCCTATTCAGTTAAGTTTTCCAAGTTCACTAAAAAAATCACAGCAGTGGTTCTGGAATCTGCTTAGCTGAATTTTAACAAGACTCACTGATTTAACAATGTTTATGAGATGCTGTTTAATGTACTCTGATAAACAGTAGAGTAAAAATATTTCATCATTCTTACATGATGGAAATTTTATGAGCTGCCATTTGGCTGGCTTATCTCAATTATAAACTATTTGTTTATCTCTAGGATCTGTCAACAGAAACAGTGGCTACAGTAAACATTTTTTTTCCTGACAGTGCTATTCTCTAGATTAGTAACAAAGCAGTACTGCTTTGTTGATTACTGCATATATGCTTCTCTAATGTTATGCTCATAACCATCAAAATTCATGTTTTATCATGTCTACGTCTTGAAATATGATCTTAGATCCTCTTTTTTTGTTTGTTTTTTGTCGTTGTGGAGCTTTTTGTTTGTTCATTTGTGGTTTAGTTCGTTGGTTTTGTTTTTTCCTATGCAAAGCAAGACAAATTATTGATTTTAGCATATTTTGACAAGAGTTCAATCTCTATTTTTAGCCAAGACCTATTTTATTCTATAATATATTCTATAAAATGAAAACCTGACCCATGCTTATACTGTTTATTAAGAGTCATCTTAATAGTACAGATTCCTTGTACTGGTACTCTTCAGCTGTAACATAGTATGAGCATCAGGTTTCATATTTGTAATAAAAGTTTTTAAAGATTCTTGGTTTCCAACTTCATAACTCTTAAAGCAGAAAAAATAGAAGATACGTGATATTTAAACAAATGTTTTAAATACAGTAAATGGAATCAAACCTTGCAAGTGTGAATTTCATAAGAACTTCGTCAGTCTCTAGTTCTTTGCAAACTTATATTTGGTAACACATTCTGAATTCACAGAATACTTTTTTTCCCCTGTTAGGAATATACAAGTTAAGAGGCCACATTTAAATGACTGGCAACTTGTCATATATGGAGATTAAAAAAAAAAATCTTTGGGGTTTTAGTTTCCAGAGGAAGAAAAAATATGTTTGCTTTATTTTTATTGTAGAGGTAACTGAAGGGAAAAGAGAGAAGAGTACTTTCTTCTATCATGATTATTATTTTATAGTCCATGAGGACAATGTTAATTTTATTTTCCACTGAGAGAATAGTACAGAAGACATTGTATGGGCTGTCTACACAGTTATTTCAAGTGTATTGTGATTTCAAATAGTTGATCATCGTGTGATCAATAGATCATTATGAAAATATTATTAAATATTATTAAAATTAAATATTAAATTAAAAATTAAATATTATTAAAACATTTTAAGATTGCATTGAATATCTTTAGCTTTATACTTGTATTCCAGTTTTAGGTTTAAAATTAATAAAGGAACAAAACTTGCTGTCATTTAAAAGTTGTTATTTTTAAAAGGTAGCCAGTACAGTACACCGTGTGCCATTAAATGGGTGTCATTTGCTCTCACCAAATAATAGCTATTAACTGCTCTTTACTTTCAAATATTTATAGGCAAATTTAGCCTTGCAGGAGGGAAGACTTGCAGCTGCCCAAACAGAGCTGAATAATGCACAAATTCAGCTGGATGAGAAGCAAATGGAACTGGATCAAGTGCAAGCCATGTATGATACTGCTATGAAAGAGAAACAGGCTTTAATTGATGATGCTGAGGCATGCAGAAGGAAGATGAACAATGCCAGAGCTCTGATAAAAGGATTAGGTGGAGAAAAGGTAGGAGCACAAATGAGCAGGTTTCCAGCACAAAGTAGGTGCTCAGTTTTGAAAATACCCCATAATGATTGTCAGTAGTGCTCAAGAAATTCAAGGCATCGTGACATCTTGGTATCACAAGACTTTATTTCAGTTGCATGCATATTTTTGTTTGCTTGAATATAATGTATCTTACAAAGGAAAACAATTTCTTGTGTTAATTCTTCTGTA
The DNA here is from genome assembly GCF_003957555.1 of Calypte anna. Classification (NCBI taxonomy): domain Eukaryota; kingdom Metazoa; phylum Chordata; class Aves; order Apodiformes; family Trochilidae; genus Calypte; species Calypte anna. The sequence goes on along the minus strand of NC_044245.1, from coordinate 89,887,023 downwards.
TGAAGATTTAGGTCATACCGTGAAGCTCATATTGTGATAAAGTTCAGAGTTTAAAGCCAAAGAGCCAAATTTCTTTTAGCTTTAATAGGAAAAGGAATTAGGCTTAACCTAAATAATTGTCCTAAAATATTTATAAGAAGGATTATTCTCTTTTTCTCACCAAGTATACAAGAATAGGAATTTGAAGCATGACTAATTTCCTGATCTATATTTGAAGTTCAGATTTCTACTCGAGTCTTTTACAGATTTATAGGCTAATCATTATCCTCTGCACTGAGCTTGAAATTTACCTTTCCTATGCAGATTTTTCTGGCTTCAGCCTACAAGTTTCTAGAGGAAGCAGGATATCCTTTTTTTCTTGTCTGATTATTTGCTTTGATATTTCCTTGGCTGATTTCTCACAGTCTTAAAATTGATGAGAGCTTTGACTTCAACCATAGAGTCCTGTGAGGCCAGGACTTGAACATTTGTTTGCATAGCTGTACTTCAAAATACATCAGCCAAAAAATGTTAGATGTTTTATCTTATTTTCAGTGAAATTCTAAATGTGTGAGCAACACCAACTGTGGGTTTTCTGAAAACTTGCGCTATGAGGTCTTTCTTTTTAAAAAAAGTAGACAAAAAATTGAAACAATATATATGGCACTTGGAGCCTTGGACAAAGCTGTCCCTGGGTTAAATGTGTATTTTATAAGCTTAAAACACATAGATCCTGACCAAGATAGCATGCAGAGTGATTGGAACAGAAATGTGGAGAAAAAGGAAGAAGTAAAACTCAAAAATGATATTAAGAAAATCCCAAAATCATGGAATAACTGAGACTGGAAGGGACCACTGGAGATAATCTGTCCCAGCCAGCGCCCTGCCCCGTCCCTCCCTGGCTCAAAGCAATGTCAAATCAACATTGCTCAGGACATTGTTCAGCTGTTTTTTCAGCAGGTCCAAATTCCACAATCTCACTTGGCAACCAATCCCCGTCTTTGAACACTCAGACTCTCAGTGGAAAAAAAATCTTGTGTGTTTAATTGGAATTCTGTGTGTTTCAATTTGTGCCCATTGCCCCATTTCATTTCTTTGGGTACCACTGAAAGGAGTTTGGCACCATCACCTTTACTGCCTCTCATTAGGTATTTGTACACATGGATAATATTCCCCCTGAGCTGTTCTTAAGTCTAAACAATCTTTAAGTTCTCTCAGCCAAGTTTACCCTCAACCTTTATATCTGTGACCAGTTATTTCTTGTTTGCAAGTCTGAGGTTTAGCAAACCATTTTCCCTTGTTAGATCCTCAGTTACCCATGCTAAGAATTTTTTGTCAGTGCACTTCATATAGCCTCGTGTCTTGCTGTGTTGTCCATCCAGAAGATACCACAATTGTTGTAGTTCCCTGTGTAGACCAATGAATGCAATGGTTCCTCCCATTTTCTGAAAACAATCTCATCTATTTCTTTATGATCATGTTGTCTGTAGCAGGCATACACAAAATCACCCATAGTGGTCTGCCCTCTAATCCTAACTAGTAAACTCTGAATTTGATCACTGTCCATCCCAGAGTTTTAGATGCAGAGGTCCCTGCATTCCAGAGGCACTCTCACATAAAAGAAAATTCCCCTCCTCACCTTCCCAGCTTATCCTTCTTAACAAACCTGGATACACCTGGCTGTTGCAGCACCCCAGGTGTGGAAACCTTCCTACCATGTCCTCATGACCCCCATAAAATCATGACTCAGAAGTTTCATGCAGATCTCTCATTCCTCCTTTGTTCCCCATACTGTGCACATCAGTGTACAAGCACTTCAGAGAGGTTTCCTGCTGTGAGAATTTCCCAGGAACAGTATGGAAGCTCCCCCGTTGTTCTGTCTGGCAGGCACTTCTTTGTTCATGGGGATATACTTTGGGTTGTGCTCCATTAGCCCTGTACTATTGATTGCGAGGTCCATCCTGTTTTTATCACCCTACATGTTCTATTTGCTAACCCAGCTCTGTACTTCCTTGCCTGGTTGTTGGTTATCATCTCCCTCTCACTTAATTCCTTCTCACTGCTTACCAGTCAGGCCAGCTTGCAGGCAAAGATGCTTTGTCTCCACTTGGTCAGGTGGCTGCCATCTCTTCTGCTTCTAAAAAGAATGATTTAGAGTAAAAAATACTTCTGGTTGGAAGAACAATTACTTACCAGAAAGAAATGTATCCTTAAGTTAGATCTTCATGTTAGTCTTGTGCTGGCTTAATCTAAATTCCTTGTAATATTTTACATACAGCTTCGTTGGACAGCAAGCAGCAAAAACTTTCAAAATCAAATTATTAATTTAGTGGGGAATGTTCTTCTGGCCACCGGATTTCTCTCTTACTCTGGACCTTTCAATCAGGAGTACAGGAATTTGCTGCTCCAATTGTGGAAGAAAGAGATGGACAACAGCAAGATTCCATACAGCAAGGTAAGTGTTCACACTCTCTTCACCTTACTCTTTGCCTTATAGAGTTATAATGTTCAGAGCATTCTGTTCCAGAAAAGTACATAATTGCAAGATTTTTTACAGACTGTCACATTTCATCAAATCTTTAAAAAAAAAATCTGAGCACTTGACAACTGAGCTTCTAAAAAATATGTTTTAAGAACTCCTTTATGTTGATGTGAGAGACAGGTATATAGGCCATTGCTCTGGCAAATGTGAGAGGGAGATGCTGCTGGAGGTCAGTTGCCCTGGGAGGAAATTGCATAATATGGGAAATGAAGTAAAATTTATCTCCTTAGAACAGACATAACTTATTATAAGGGGTCTGTCAGCTAGTCAGTTTTCCCCCATAGATGGTGGGTTTTTTTGCAAATGCCATGTTGTGTCTATAATTTCAGCCATAAAGCCAAGCAAATCGTCCCCACCAAGCATTTATTGAAAGCAGAAAATATATATACTGAAGAAAAGTAACAGTCTCCCTCAAAATAGGAGGAATAACTTGTGAATATGTGATTGAGAATACCACTCCACAGCTGGTACTTGTGTGCCCCTATAGTTTTGCAGGCAGTCTTGGAAGTAGCAGCTCCCAAGTGAGGCCCTTGGGATGGCACAGAGGTGGGCGTATTGGTCTATGGCTTCTCAGTTGCATGGAAGTTATGCACCAAGCAACTTCCAGGAATCCAGCAAGATTCCCCCCATTGCCACTTATGTCACTTACAGTCTCATCTGCTGCCACTAATAATATGCTCACTCTCTCTCTCAATATCCACTTTTCACTATGAACTGTAAATCTAGAATATAAAGACTGAATTTGAATGCAAGTTTTTTCATATTTTTTTCTGAAATACTACATTGTAAATTCTTTAACATTCTGTAATTAATATATTAAATTTTGAACACAAAAAACTAGTCTAGGAATAAAAGTTGCCATTATTTTAATTTAGGTTTACTTTAGTACAAAATTTGAATAATATAGATTTGCTGGAAAATATTTGTAAAATGGAACTAACCAGGTCTTCCTTTTAAAGGATCACACTTTTATTATTAGTGTAGCTTGTTTAATTCTTGATTGACATAAAAATACTCTTACATCCAATTACATAAAAGACTGCTGCTCATTTTGAAGCAGGAAATATCTCCTCTGCACATCTGTGTATTATCAATTTTTAACATCCTATCGTACCCTCTGCTGTGTACCCACACTATTTAATTTACTTTCATTTGAACAGTCCTGTTGAAATTATTAAATTGAACAAAACCACCCCAGCTTGCTCCAAACTTAAATTTAAATCCCTGAACATTTGTCAGCAGTGAAGCTGTTCTCAGCAAGCCTGACATTACAATTTCTCCTCAGTTGGCCTCTATGGGCAGAGGTGGCTTTGGTGCCATCAAGCAGCTTCAGTTCCCTGCCATATCATATGCAATCTTTTTTAAAATGAGCAACCTGCATGCTGGGATTATGATACAGAGCAGATTTCTTTAAAGTAATCTTATTCTTTCCTTTCACCACCATCTGCCTCAGCCGTGCTGGACCTCACAGCTGGTCTGGTGCTGAGGCTTTGCCTGTGGCCAGCAGCAGCCTTGTTCCTATTCCATGACTTTTAGGAGGTCTGTCTAATATTCTTCCTTGCATCTGGAAAACATATTCATGCCGAAGGCAGAATTGAAGCCATAATAATCAAAACTGTATTTCTGAGTAAACTGGCCAGGTTGCCTTCCACTTGGTTTTGTGAATACTTGTGTAAATTTTATTCATCAGTGAAGGTTGGAAAAATAATTCACAGAGTTCCTCTTACACTCAGTTCAGGAGTGGAGGCATTAAGCCCAAATGGCTTCTGTCCTCAGCTGTCAAAGCTTTTGACCCAGCAGGTGATGCTGGAAAGTACTGGGAGCAAGTGAGCAACCTATGTACAGCTGTGGCTGTACTGCTGTGAAGCCATTGGAGGTAGATCAATATCCCTGATGCCTCTTTTTTTCAGGTTCTTGGGGGATTTGACTCCTAAAACGTATATTAGGCAGACCTCTTTGCCATGAGAGGTTTTTCATGTGATTTATCTTTTTTTTTCTTTTTCTTTTTTTCTTAGCTGGTGCATAATGCTTTTTTTGTGCAAGTGTTTAACTTTGACCTGACAAAGTGAAACTCACAGCCCAACCCAATTTATGTTATGACTTACAAAGATAAATGTTTCTTACTTGCTCAGCAAAGCTCTTTGAAAGCCCTTGATGATAAGTAATATGTAAGGCCAAGATGGATTTATTAATAAAATACCAGTAGCAGTGCACTCTTAGGCAAGATTCTTTACCAGTGCGTTATGGGTCTTACCTTACATACATTCAACTCAGAGAGGCTTTTTCTCAAATTCAGTGTACAAAATGTTCCTAAAACCTGCTTACTTTGGGGAATAATGCTTACAATCTTACCATTTAAGGGTAAGAACTTAGATGTGTAATGTCCTTAGCAAGTAAGACATAAAGAACTAAAATTCTGATTCTGTGAAGATATTCTGACCACATTACTACTCAGCTGCATCCTTCAAAAATTGAGGAATGCTTTTTGATTGTTTCTGTGGTGATGGATTTTTTTGTTTTGTTTTTTTCATATGGGCAGTATAGACACAGGATGCCATAATTAACTAGTTTCAAACCATAATTACCATTCTGTTTAGATAGTCACTATTGAAGACAGGATTATTTCAATGACAGTGTAAGGAAGAGAGTTTTAATTTTTTCCAGTGAATTAATTTTTCTCAAAAGGCAGCATATGGGCTTCTCTTGATAATTCACACCACAGGAGAGAAAGTAGCTCTCCAGTTCAAGCAAAAGACTTGACATCTGCCTTACTTTGTCATAGACTGACTGGCTGTGGATGTGCGAGTCATTTAGGCATAGCAATTTAAAATTAGCTATCTATATGTGTAGTTAGGCCCTTAAATTAGCAAAGTTTCAGAGTTGCATAATGACTGATACTTCCTACTGCAGTAAGAAAAAATCCAAAGCTTTCCTGCTTAAGGAAGTAAATACAGTTTTAGATTCCAATTGCTGAAAATTTTGATATTAAAAGCTTTACTACTCTTTTCACAAATGGAAACTGGATTCTAAAACTTCCTCTGTAGTTTGAGAATAGTTTGTGTTGCTTCAATCAGATTCTTTGATAATCAAAGTAGTAAAAAAAGGAAGTAGAAAAGTTTTGATGCTTGCAGACACTGGTATCACTAACTCTCATGATTTATCACAAGTCTCACAATATCTGAAATTTTGCTTTGGGGTTCAGGTGTTGACTTATGTGATTTTTGCAGGAGTCTCAGGCTTTTCCATTTTAAACATATTTTTAGAGAAAGCTTACAAATAGAAATTACTAAGGGTAAAAGGATAAAATTGAAAAAACCCTACAACTTTATTCTTTTTAAACTCACGTAATTGTTAAGCAACTTCTCTAATTTGGAGAGCTTGGTTTGTGATTTTAAACACTGTTTTCCTCATATACACATTCATGAGAGGCCAGTCACTGTTCTCATGGTAAATAAAATGAAGCAGGTTGGTCTACAAGAGGAAATCAAACTCTAGACAGATATATGATATATGTGTTCTAACCATGACAACAATACCTTTCCGTGATAGTCCATGGTTATTGATCCGTAGAACATCTCTTCTTTTTTCTCTGAGCCTCTCAGAAGCCTTCCTGTGTTCATAAAAATATTTGGAGGGCAGTTAACAACTTTATAGCAGAAGAAAACTCTTCTGACCAGGACAGTCCTGTCTTTTGTGATAGCAAGAAAAAAGTTTTCCAATACCAAAATCAGCTTGTCATTGGATATTGAAGTGGCTTCAGAGTTTCTCCAACTCTCTGATGGACACGAAAGCCTCAAAACAATTAAATTTTGCTATTTTTCAACTTCAACGATTTAGGCACTGAGCCCTAAAAAAAGGGAACAGTAAATAATAACTAACAGGTGCACTTCTCTTGTGCATTATGATCAGAATAAGGAGAAAAAAAATCTATCAAACATTTTGGTATAAGTACTGATTTTGTAATTGCACATTTTCTATTAGGATCTGAACCTCACTGGCATGCTTGTTGACAATGCTACAGTGGGTGAATGGAACCTCCAGGGTCTTCCAAACGATGACCTTTCAATTCAAAATGGCATCATTGTCACAAAAACATCTAGATATCCTTTGCTGATTGATCCACAAGGTCAAGGAAAGATCTGGATTAAAAATAAGGAAAAGAATAATGGACTCCAGGTAAATCGTTAATTTTTTTTTTTTTTTTTTTTAAGCATGTATGTCATTTCACATCGTTAGATAGCAATGGAAGCTATTTTTACTGTCGTCATACTTTGACTATGTGTAATTTAAATCTGATGTTTTATTATATACACTTATGCAGAAATTAAAACAAGACTGACAGACAATCTGTAACCTGTCTGTATCAGGGTGAAATAGCTTGGAATGCTTTGTCATCTCCCAGAAAGACAGCTTCAAGAGCAAATTAGAATTGTATGTTATGCCATATGTATTTTTATGAGCAAACATTGAATTATTTGTCATAGAGAAAGAGAAACATAGAGGAAAGTAAATTACTTGCAAAATTAAGACCAGACAGGATCAGGGAGGTGGTGATGCATGACAATAACATTTTAGGGTAAGCATTTCAAGAGGAAAATAGGGGGGAAAAAAAGAGAGGAATTGGAAAAAGAATGGTAGGCTAAAGTAGAATGGAAATCTCGTTGTCTCTGAGGCGTATTAAAGGCAAAGCCAAAATTTAGGCTGCATTGATGATTAAATGCATGTGACAATAATATTTATTGCTTAATTTATCTACACTTGTCACTTTCTATCTAGCAGTGAATCCTATTTGGGACCTGGGTGTTCTATTTAATTCAAAACTTTCTTTTTTTTTCCCCCTTTTAATCAGTCTACCCTCCATGCTTTTTTACACCAATAAGGGTAAGATGGATTATGATAAATAATGGAGGTGGGTGAGGAGCTGGCAGAAATCCCATGGGATAGGATTAAAGGGAAGTCAGGGGCAAGCAATATCACAGTGAGGGTCTGCTACAGGCCACTCAAACAGGAGAACCGAATGAATGAAGCCCTCTTTAGGCAGATAAAAGCTGCTTCACACTCACAAGCCATGGTCCTCATGGGTGATTTCAGTCACCCCAGCATCTGCTGGGGGGACAACACAGCAAATCTCCAGCATTCCAGGAAATTCCTGGGGGCCATTATCTAAATCCTTAATCTTCTGCATCTTGACCTAGATCTGTATCTCTTAGCAATGTTAAGAAAGACACAATTTTCAATCCCACATCAAATCCAGTTTCTGGAAAATTGAACAAGCTCAGAAAATAGTGTCGCAACATAGCTAAAAATGAGAAGTACTGACTTAGAAGAGACAAAAAGTAATATACAACATTCAAAGATCGTGGAAAAATGGATGCCTTAATAAAAAAGGTGATTAAAAGCTTCCCTTAAAACGCGAGTTGTATTCACAGAAGAATTTAAGCATTTTGAAGTCTATTGTTTGAAAACTACTATTTTACAGATTAGATAGATATGTAGATAATGGAGTCAATAGATAAGAAGAAAGGTGATCTCCTGTTCTGTTAAGCTTAGACCAAAACTTCCATTCATTTCAGTTGAGGCTAGTGTTGGTCCCTAAAACCTAATCATTTCTGTAGCTATCCCAGGATAAATGTAATTTTTGAAAATTGCAGTAGATTTTACACTGTTTTCTGTGTGCTTGCAAATGCATCCTGTGTTGTGTCCAATCTTCCTAGGTTACAGCTATGAACCACAAGTTCTTCAGAAGTCACGTAGAAGAGTGCCTGTCCCTTGGCCGACCTTTGTTAATTGAAGATGTTGGAGAGGAACTTGATCCTGCTCTAGATAACATCTTGGAAAAAAATTTCATAAAATCTGGCTCAGCACAGAAAGTAAGATGAATTTGGACCGTGAAATTAAAAACCAGTAAAACAGATGTTGGGTATCTGGTAATCTGGGTACTGCTGAGAGTCACACCTTTGCACCACTGTGAAAGATGAGTAGTGAACTCACAGCACTGGGGGTTTTTTGCCCTCTATGTAAAATATTTAGAAAGTGTGAATGAAAATGTGAAAATAGAGTTAATCTGTTTTTCACTGGAAAAAATATTTGTTTTTCTAAATTCAGCTTTTGAACATTGAGTAACGTTTTATTTTCAGGTGAAAATTGGGGACAAGGAGGTAGATCTGATGAAGGGGTTTACCCTTTATATGACAACGAAATTGTCTAATCCTGCCTATACTCCAGAAATAAGTGCAAGAACAACTGTGATTGACTTTACTGTTACTATGAAAGGGCTGGAAGATCAGCTCCTTGGCCGTGTCATCCTCACAGAAAAACAGGTATCTAGTAGCTTGCAATGTTTGTATAGAGGGAAGGCTTATTCAACACCTGCACCATGAGTGGATATATATATAGATAATGTCTTCGTTGAAATAAAATTGAAGAATTAAAATGTGAATGAAAGTCTAGAGGTTTGTGCATTTGCTGAAAGAGAGTGTGGAGCTGTTTTTTTAATTGCATGGAGGCTCCTAAACATATATTTTAAGATCTGACTAGAAAAGAGAAGTAAGAGAATTATTCATTAAAAATGTATCACAGGCATATATATCACATAGATAAAGCATCTTTATTCCTTCATATATAGCAAAGGCTTCTTGTTCAGTCAGAAACCTCTTTTATTTCTGAATTCCTTTTCAAGCTTAATTTGATATACATGAGAAAATTCTTATTTGCTCGGACTACTTTTGCCAGCCAGGCCCTAGTGTGCAATTTTTAAGGAGCTCTGAACACTGACTTGACTGCTCTTACTAAAGTTTCCATTTAATACGTGGAAGCAAATATATGGAAAAATATCCTCTCTTAGGTGTTTGTCAGGAGTTTTATTTCATAAGATGAAATCTGATATATCATTCACAATAATTTAATTCCTTAATTTTTACTATTTCTTTTTGTGTGATCTAATTTAATAGACTGGTTATCCAAAAACATAGGTGTTAATTCATCATAGGTAACTGGAGACAAAAGTGGGTATTTTACTGTGATGGTCACACCAAAAATACATGAATATTGTGGTCCAATTACACTGAAATGAAATATTTATTTCTCATTTTAATGAAATCACAGAAGTTGTATTTCACATCAAATTGAATGAATTATTTATTTGAAATGGAACATTTCAGAATTATTTCTCTGAGAAAAATTTTTAAAAATCAAGGTTTGGATTAGTAGAGCTGCTATTTTCAGTAACTCAGGTAGGCTTGCTCATGAGAGAGAATGTAGCAAGATGAACCTCTCTTAGGGAACAGCACTTCAAGGTCCAACCAGGTGTTCCAGCAGAGACTCACGAGCAATGCTCTAATCCTATGGCTCTCAGAGTTGACTAGCCTGGATCAGTGCTGTTGCTCCAAGAGCAACTGACCTCTCTGCTGGCTTGCTCAGGACTGAGCTGAGCCTGTGAGTTTGAGCCTCACCTTTTATTGGCCCCCTAATCCTGCTCATGCGCAGTGGAGGCCCACCCTAATCAGGCACAGGTGGGCTTGACACAAGCTCATGCCCTCTGCCTGGCAATTAGGGGCACCTGGTTGCCTTGTTACACTACAAGAGAATTTCCCCCCCACCCAAAAAAAAAAAAAAAAAGTGGAATTCATTCAGTCTTCAGCTTCTGGAAGCATGTTCTAACCACCATGCTTTAGTGGTGCTGTCATATTCTCCACCCAACATCTCTCCACTTTGCTCAAATGAGCATTTACTGAAGTAAGGAATGGAATATAAGTGGCCTTCCTTGAGTCTGATAGTCACAGGCAGAGGCTAGAAAGTTATTATTCTGACCAAATTTCCTGTCAGTTGTTCTATAAAAAATGGAAAAGCTACAACAGGACATACTGGACAATAGGAATCCATTAGCAAGAAGAGAGAAATGCTAAGGATGCATAACTTTTAATCTTTACACCAGCAGAGCAAGAGAGGTGATTCTCCCCCTCTACATTGCTCTTGTGAGACCCCACCTTGAGACTGTGTCCAGTTCTGGTGTCCCCAGCATAAGAAGGACATGGAGCTCCTGGAATGAGTCCAGAGGAGGGGCACATGATCCAGGGGCTGGAGCACCTCCCCTATGAGGAAAGGCTGAGGGAGCTGGAATTGTTCAGCCTACAGAAGAGAAGACTCTGGGGGGACACTGAAGCTACTTTCCAATACCTGAAGGGAATCTACAGGAAGACTGGAGAGGGACTTTTTTCAAAAGAGTTTCCATAGACAGAACAGGACAAAATGGTTTTAAACTGAAGGAGAATAGGTTTAGGCTAGATCTTAGGAAGAAGTTCTTCAGTACGAGGGTGGTGAGACTCTGGAATAGATTGTCTAGAGAATCATAGAATCATAGAATTGGCTGGGTTGGAAGGGACCTCAGAGATCATCGAGTCCAACCCTTGAACCACCGTTGTGGTTGCTAGACCATGGCACTGAGTGCCACATCCAGTCTTTTTTTAAATATCTCCAGGGACGGAGAATCCACTACTTCCCTGGGCAGCCCATTCCAATGACGGATCACTCTTTCCGTAAAGAAATTCTTTAAAGAAGTTAAGAATTCTTTAAAGAAGTTGTGGCTGCTCCCTCCTTGGAGGTGTTCAAGGCCTGGTTGGATAGGGCTTTGATCAACCTGGTCTAGCTGAGAGGTGTCCCTGCCCATGGTAGGGAGGTTGGAGTAGATGATCTCTAAGGTCCCTTCCAGCCTAAGCCCTTCTATCATTCTGTGATGATTCTCTGTTTATGTAAGCAAAACTGAACAGCCTCAGCAGAAGTGGCTGCAACTGTCCTGACTATCTTACCTCAGATGGGATACAGAGGTATAAATCAGGACAGAAGTGACACTGGTTTCACATGAGCTACATATAAAACTCATCTCCTCAAACACAGATTCCCTTACTCTGGTTTTTTTTTGTTTTTCTTTTTTTTTGAGAAAACTTAGAAAATTCATATTGAAAGTGAGTAACAACACCTAGGCTGCATTTTGGGTCAAAAATTTAGGCACTGAAAATATTAATCCAGTGCTATGTGTCACTTAAAGAATGCTGAGGAGGTAGCTGGCTAGTAAATGCAATACTTGCTGCATAGGGACGTGGTTGCAGGTGATCAACATTTATTACATTTCTTTCCTCTAGCAGATATGAATAAATCGTGGTGGGCTGTTTCTCTTTTTTTTCAATAAGAGGTAAATGTTATGGTATAGGTAGCCAGAGCAAATGGAACTCTGATAAATTCAGTTCGAAGAAGAGACAAAGCATGTGCAGAGAATCTGAAGAACACGTTTTCTATTACAAACAAGATAATGAGTTTATGATTACTAAACTAAAGTAATAGATTAAAAGAACCAAGATAGCCTTTAAGATTGCTAGAGTGATCAATGAAGTATATCATCAAATTAGTGTTTATTCTTCTCAGCTGTAAAGGTTGCTCCTGTAACTATATGGGGAGAAAAAAATATCAGCATCTTTTTGTACTTTGATAATGAAGTTGCTGCCATTATTTGTGCTCAGAAGATCTGTGTTTGAGTGTTCTGTAGAACTATTCCTTTTGTGTAATTTCTGTCTTGTTTTACATTAGTGGTAAACAAAGATGAGAAAGTGAGGGAAATCTGAAGCTGAATGACTTATGCTTAAGTCATTCTTCTCCTTTAGGATGCAGTTATTTGTAACTGCCACAGAGCTGCATTCTCTGGCCTTATAATTAATATATTACAAACAGTTTTCCAAATAAGAAGTTTATGAAAGTAAAGAAATTTGTCACTTCTTTGAAATACACGAGAGTCATTCCTGTGCTGCACAACTTCGTTCATCTCTTTTCTCTAACCTGGCATGTTGACAGGAATGAAAATAAACTGGAGCCATAGGTGTAGGTAGACTGGTACTATTAATTACTCTTTTCTTGCAGGAAGGTTGACTTGATTGATTAAATAAGTGTAGTCAGCAAGGGTGAAGTATAGATACTTCATTTCACTTGGCAGTGTGTTGTTTTGTCTGTCACTGTTCCCTTGCCATTGTCTGTCTTGTAGAAATAGCATTAAAATCCTATGACATGGATAATATTTGTATTACTTCCTATTTTTTAAGCAATGGAGGAGTGTATCTGGCAAAGTCACAGTCATAGAAATTAGAAATTGAAAAGGTTATTAAGTCAACTTCCTAACAATGTAAAATCTATCCATGCAGTGGAATTTTCATTGCTTTGTCTGATTTAGTTTTAAGTGTTTGTTGTAATGTGGCTTCTATCCCTTCTCATTGGAAACTAGCTTCAGTGCTGTCAGCATCTTACTATGATTAAGTTTTTCCTGGTAATTCTGATTTGTTTTCACATTTCAGTATGCTCCACTAACCAAATAAATGCAGTATACATATAAATTACTCTAGTGTATAATATTTCTGTATTTTATAGAAAAAGCAGAAAATCCTCCAATGTACCATGCATGAAATCACATGCTTTCTGTGTCATTATAAGGAAGCTTTCTTGTAATAAATCTTAAATATTCTAAGAAAAATTTCTAAATACAGGAACTAGAGGCAGAAAGAGTCAAACTGATGGAAGAAGTGACATCTAACAAGAGGAGAATGCAGGAACTTGAAGATAATCTACTCCTCCGCCTAACCAGTACAGAGGGCTCTTTGGTTGAAGATGAGTCTCTGATAGAAGTCCTAAAAACCACTAAAACAACAGCAGAAGAGGTGAATGTTGAATGAAATGCAGTTACATTTTGTAACTGTAATTTGAAGATTATTTGTAGATAGATTTTTCCAGCTTAGTTGCCATTCAGAGCCACTATATAACTGTATATATATGCCTTCTTATCAAATAAAAAGGAGAAATACTACCATTCTTTTCTCATAAAATGTTGCAAAATTAAACTATTACCTGGATAATGCTTTATATTCCAGGCATACTTTGCAGGTGTAAGTTTGAATCAAATCCCATTGTGCTTGGTGTTTGAACACATGAAGACATAATGTCAGTGTTGAAACACTGACAGGGGAAAGCAAAGCTTGAGTAAGAAAAATACCATTGTGATCTTAACTAAAACCTTTTCATTTTGCTTGTGCAGTAAAGTCTCAAATGACGTGACTTAAAGTGAAGTGACTTAATCTTATTGGTCTTTTCCCTTAATTTTAAGGTCAGTGAAAAATTAACCATAGCAGCGGAGACGGAGGTTAAAATCAATACTGCACGTGAAGAGTATCGGCCTGTTGCTGGGCGTGGTAGCATCCTTTATTTCCTCGTTGTGGAGATGAGCTTGGTGAATGTTATGTACCAGACCTCCTTACGGCAGTTCCTTGGCATTTTTGACCTTTCAGTGGAAAGATCTCAGAAATCTCAGATCACAGCAAAAAGAGTAGTACATGTTATCGAGCATCTCACTTATGAAGTCTTCAAGTACACAGTTCGAGGGCTGTATGAAAATCACAGATTCCTGTTCACATTACTTCTAGCACTGAAGATTGACTTGCAGGCCAAGAAAATTTCACACACTGAATTTGAGACACTGATTAAAGGTAATTTCTCTGCAAATGTTCCTGTTTACATTTGCCTGTGAGCTGTCAAATTTAGATTTTGCAGTGCTTGCTCTAAAAATATGTTGTGCCCAGTGGATCTGATGTTTTTAATGGGTGAATGAAAGCATCCATTTCCCAAGAGGAAATCAGGAGATGAATTTTCCAACACAAGAACAATGTAGATTTTTTTATTATCAAAATAATGCTTAGATTAAGATATTTAACTCTTTTACATTGCCAAAAAAAAAAAAAAAAAAAAAGTCCATTACTTTTTAAGAGACCCTATGGTTTTCTCCTGTGTGCCTCTTTTTTGCATTGCCACGCATCCCATGTCTGTGAGCTTGGTGACAATCAGGAAAATATCTGTCTAAGGCTTGCGAACAGGCATGTGAATGCACAAAGGCTCTCTACCACGTTTAATCACTAATATAAAAAAGTGGTAATCTGTTACACACTGTTGCACTGCATTATGCATGCCACAACTGTGTGTCACTGCTCAGACATAATGACAAAGAAAACCTGTAGTAAATTTTATAAAATTTGATCAGAATGGACCGCAGTACCTCCATGATATGGTAGCTACAATCAGTCACTTGCCATCCAAGTATCTCAGTTTGCTTTGCTGGCACTGATTTGATGTTCAGCTATGACTCAGCTGTGTTGGAGGTGCAAATGGGCAGGATGATGATGGAGTGATTATTGAAATAAGAGGCTGCTGAAGTTGCCTTGTCCTGGAAATGAGTGTACCGTGTGCTTTTTTATTCTGTAGTCTAGGTGAAGGGAGAGCAGACTAACCACAGGTCCTTCTTCCATCCAGTCTGAAGACTTACATTTGAGTGTGCCTTTAGGTAGATAAATTTTATTCCAGCTCTACAGATGGAGAAAAAGCAGCACAAATATTACTGGGATATCAGCTGTGGGAGGCAATGACACCACTTCCCCAGCATGTCTGTGTTAAATGACATGCAAATTCTATGTCTTCATAGTTTACAAAGATTTGTACTTCCTGAATTATAGAAATAATTTTTTAATTATTACTTGTAATTTTTCTGTTTAACTATGTCTTTTTTTTCCCTCTACAATGCTTTTTACTTTGCAGGAGGTGCCAGTTTGGATCTGAATTCTGTGGAACCAAAACCAAAAAAGTGGATCCTTGACATGACATGGCTCAATCTTGTACAGCTATCTAGCCTGTACCCTTTCAATCAGCTTCTGGTGCAAGTTGTTAATAACGAGAAGGCTTGGAAAACTTGGTTTGATAAAGAAGCACCTGAACAAGCTGTAATTCCTGATGGATATGACAGCTTACTGGATCAATTCCATAAACTGCTCCTTGTCCGTAGCTGGCGCCCTGATCACACTGTTGCCCAGGTAAGATGCTTTTGTCCAAAGGTTGTGCCATGTGGCATCTCCAGTAGAACTGTTGATTATAAACCCCACCAAAGAGAGGATCCTTTTTGTTATTATCTTCATCTTTTATTTCCCTATTGTTTTTCCTCAAGTGTTAAAAATTTTTGCCTCTCCTCACTAGGGCAAAATAGCATGATTGAGATATTTTTTTCTGGAACTGGTGTCTTCTCCAGGCCACCTTGCTCTTGGGTGTTTCTCTTCATATGTGCCTCAGAATGTGTGCTGGTAGTTTACGCAGCTGGAAAAATATGTCAGTCAAAAAAAAGCATTTCTTATTATAAGGAAAAAAAGCATAACTTATTATAAGGATAGCTTTAGAAATTCTTTTAGAAAATGCCTGTGAAA
Source organism: Calypte anna (assembly GCF_003957555.1). Taxonomy (NCBI): domain Eukaryota; kingdom Metazoa; phylum Chordata; class Aves; order Apodiformes; family Trochilidae; genus Calypte; species Calypte anna. The sequence goes on along the minus strand of NC_044245.1, from coordinate 89,871,231 downwards.
AGAGGACAATAGAGGCATAGGAAAAGTTTGACCTTTAAGTATAAAGTCTGAGCTGTGTTTATTTTTTTAAAAAATAGATATTCAGTGTAACAGACTGGAATTGGATAATCACTGGACAGGAGAATTTGTTTGAAGTTCCAACAAATATGTGGAAGATTGTAACTGGGTCAGATGAAAGATCTGGCTAATCTGCTGTGCTCTAGAGACAGTGTCAACAATACATACTCAGAGGAACTAAGAATGGGGATGGTATAGAGGAACTCTTTTGTTTGGCCGTCCACCAAGCTTCAGCAGTCTGTAATTTAGGGGAAATATCTTGACTCTCCTCAGAGCCAACGGTGAATCTATTCTGAACAGATTTCTTTAGTTCTTTTAAAAAAAGCATTAAATATCTTCTAGCAACAATCTGCACAGAATGGCTCTTGTCTGAGCAGAATTATTTTCTTTGTTTGAAGTTGACTCCCTGAGAATTTCACTGATTGCCTCCTGTGGGCTGTACCTTCTGTTACAGTAAAGTTGAAAAATGAAAGTTTAGAAAGCTGTGCCTGCCAATGTAGGTATTGATAAATTCCACATCTGTGATTAATTCTAATAAAATAATAAAATAATAGTTAAAAGAAAAGGTATATATTTCTGGTAACTTTTTTTTTTTTTTTTTTTTTTTTTTTTAGGCTCGACACTACATTGCAGAATCTCTTGGAGGAAAGTACACAGAAGGATTTATTCTTGAAATGGAAGCAATGTGGTTAGAAAGTGACTGTCGCACACCTTTGACATGCTTTTTATCGGTGGGATCTGACCCTACTGAAAGTATAGAACGCCTTGCAAAATCAAAGGTATCCTCCTAAACTGAGTTTGCTGGAGCTGATTAAGACATTTAAAACTATCCTTTGAGCTACAGATAGTATTTCAACATTTTATAAAAGTTCATGCTATGATATATGTTCATGCCAGTGTTCTCTAGATGTCAATTTTGGACAAGCAGCCTTATCATAGAATCTATAGATGCCTCTGAACTAGACCAGGTTGCTCAGCCTCATCCAACCTGGCCCTGAACACCTTCAGGGAGGGGGCATCCACAACATCCCTGGGCAACCTGTGCCAGTGTCTTGCCACCCTCATACTGAAGAACTTCTTTCCAAGATCCAGTATAAACCTATTCTTCTTCAGTTTAAAACCACTTCCCCTTGTCCTATTGCTGGACACGCTTATGAGAAATTCCTCTCCAAAATGTGTTTACTGAGGAAATGGAAATGTTACATTCCTGCTTTTTCCACTTGTTTAATTGGAATGAGCCCCCTGTCTGTATCCAGCAGATTATAATAGTCCATTGCTACATGAAAGTACTTTAGCTATAAGAGCAAACAATACCTTTGGTTTTACACAGTGTTTTGCACTCATTACTGGATCTGATAGTAATGATGCTTAAAAGAAGAGACAGAAAAAAAAAATTTAAAATTATTTAAAAATCATAAATCATAACAAGAGACATTAACTTGGACACCCCACCATTCAATCAGTTCACTTGATGGAGATGATCAACGTTTCTTACAGCATGACACTACTTTAAGACACTCTGTGCTTTATATTATATGGTCCACAATGTAAATGCAATTATAATTTTCCAAAGAATCATAGAATCAAAGAATGACTCGAAAGGTTGCAAAAGATCTTTAAGATCATCTAGTTCCAACCCCCCTGCCATTCCTCACACTAATCAGGTTACTCATGGCCCTATCCAGCCTGTCCTTGGACACTTCCAGGGAGGGGGCATCCACAACTTCCCTGGGTAACCTGTTCTGGTGTTCTTCTACCCTCATAGTAAAGAATTTCCTCTGAACATCTAATCCAAATCTCACCTCTTCAGATTTTAAACCATTTCCCTTTATCCTCTTGCTACACACCCATGCAAAAAGTCCTACTTCAGCTTTCTTGCAGGCCCCCTTCATATACTGGAAAGCCACTATAACATCACCTGGGAGCCATCTCCAGGCTGAAGAACCCCAGCTTCCTCAGCCTGTCTTCACAGGGCAGGTGCTCCAGTCCTCTGATCATTTTTGTGGCTCTCCTCTGGATGTGACCAAGGAGCTTTATGTACTTTTTGTGCTGGGGACTCCAGAACTGGACACGGTACTCCAGATGGGTTCTCACAAGAGCTGAGTGGGAGAACCTTCTAGGACAACAATATGTCATTCACAGTGGATCTCCATAAATTTTCCTGACTGCTAGAATACATCTTAATTTAGAGGTGTAAGCTTTTGGTATTTACTAAGAGTTACTTGCAAAAAGCTGGGAGCATCCACAAGTCTCTGTAGCTTATTAGTTAGAAAGTGTAGATGCTCAATCTCATTGAAGATCAGAATTTTATTATTTTACTTGTCTGCTTCAATTTAGGATCTAACTCTCACCTGAATGTGTGAACTGTGGGATCTTAAGTCTGAAGAGTTTGATGTGATCCTTGTTCCCATTGACACACTGTGCAGCCAGATAGCCAGCCAGGAGAGAGAAGAGTGGCAATTGGATGATCAAGATTTGTAGTTTTATTGGAACTAATGCACTGGAAGAGTGATTTTATTCCTGTCAACAAAATATTCTATTGCCTTTTCCTAAGACATGAGAAATACTTCAATATCATAGAAAATTTGAAATTAACTGCGAGAATAATTATAGGCTAGAAATGGAAAAAATAAAATTTTAGTCCCTTTTCTATTCCAAGTAAACACATTAGGTGGTTGTGATTAAATTCCTGTATTCAAGGCCTGTGGTATGAATATAAATGTTTCAGTGTTTTGTTTGTCAGTTTTGTCATGATGTTTTCACTCACCTATTTGGCTCTTCAACATATGTATCCTGTGAGAGGGACAACCAGATAGGTATTTACCCTGTTCCCAGTAGGAGTTAGTTTCTGAAATCAATAAATAAGAGTGGCTCCTTTGAAAACAGTTCAGAGCACACAGTTGAAACTTAATTCTGACTTGCATGAGGAGTTGAGTATTTCTATGTCATCGTCCATGTAAGGGGATGAGGGAATAACCTCCTAATAGAGTCACTTCCAATCATCTGAGTCACTTAGAGTCACTCTTGCAAGGAGCAGAACAAAATTCTCTCTCATCCTGTCAAATTTTAAGCAAGACCTTTGCCTCTCTGGGGAAGTGCTGGTAGATGGAAGGTATTCTGTAATTATAACTGTTAAAAGACAGCAGGTTTTGCTAGTACATTGCAATGGGGAGTTTTAATATGTTTTCATGCTTTCAGGAAACATATAGAGTAATAAAAAGTGAGGCTGAAATAGAACTAAAGAGATTGCCTTCAAACATTGTTTATGAATAAGACATCATCTGGATGTGGCGCTCAGTGCCATGGTCTAGCAACTGCTCCGGTGGGTCAAGGGTTGGACTAGATGATCTCTGAGGTCCCTTCCAACCCGGCTAATTCTATGATTCTATGATCAGCTGAGCTCTCATAACCCCAAGTTCAACTGCAATGTTAACTCTAAGTGTAAAGTTAATAGTAATGTTCTTCATTGATCTCTTGAAGTAAAGATCTTACCACACAGCATACAGAAGCCATTCAAATTTACAGAAGTCATTCAGATTCTGCAAATCAAACTACAAACACAGATTTATTTTTTTTTAAGTAAAAAGTTATAGTAGCATTGTGGGAGGAGCACTTCAGTAGTTCTCTATCTTTTGAAAAAAGTAACCTAGAAATTGCTTACAGTTTTCAGAAAGATATGGAAGAGGGCTTTTTTATTATTATTTGCCAGTTTTCCCACGGATTGTACGTAGTCCCTGTGTTTCCCTGGATTTTCTCTCTTTTTTTTTTCCAGAATAAACCTTTGACTTAACATAGGTTAGATGCACCAAGGATCTGATCTTAGTATATATGTGATTCTTTGCCTCCAAAGTATCATATTTATAGCTGTTCTGGTTTTTTTGGGTTCTTTCTTCCTTTTAATGACAGAAAGCTTTCAAAATACACACTAGGCCTATTTTTCAGTGCTTTCCTTTTTACAGGCATGATCTGTAGTCTTAAAATGGATTGTCAGGACCAGTGGTTCCTCAAAGTATGACATTAACTATATAAATCAATTATCTGCAGTTGGAAATATTCAAATTATTGATCAGGATTTTTTTTCACTGTATAATTTAGTTGTTCAGGAGTCCTTCTCCCAAAGAAATGGAAACAGTATCTCTGACTATTGAGCTATATAACCTTACCTATAAACAAAGCAAACTCCATCTTAAAGCTAGTTGGATTTCAGCCCCCTTTACTTTCACTTGAGGATGCAGTGAAAATTTAACTTTCTGAATTAAAATTAAATTCATTACCTGTAGCACTCTGACTTCATTAAAACCAAATGTTTTTATTCTTGCAGAGATGGTTTCTTCTATCAGGGAACGATGCAATGACCCTTAAACAGAGCTGTTATAGCTACTGTAGTGACTAGAATTATAGTATTTTCATCTGGATAGTGATGTTTTAAGATGAGACAGACATATTGATATGATTCAGTATTGAGAGAAACATTCTGTACGCAGATATTTTGATAAAGTTCTTTCAGAAGGATTAAAATGAGGACAATCCATAGGGAAAAATAATATTTTCTTGTCTTGATGTTTCTATAACTTTTAATGAATGTACATTTGAGAAGTAACATTGCCAAGAAGAGCAAATTTTGAGCAGATCCTTTGATAGGGAATAATGTACCAGCTGAATATTTATGCACTCTGCAGGGGTAGTCACAGTCTTTCACTGACAGGAGCACTGCCTACACTCAGATATATCTTAGAAAAGGTAAATTTTGTGCTCCTCCAGCACATACCCAACTTCACAGGCTATTTAACTTTGCTTCTTTTAGCTGCAATTTCAGGTTTTACTGACCTGAGAGTAGGAGTTGACTGCTTTCTTAACTTTGCCATTCTCTTCTTAAATCTCTTGCCAGGATGTGAAGGATCATACACAGCAGCTGTTTTTATACTGTTCAGTAATATCAGGTCAAGGCCTGTTCTCTGACTCTAAGGCCAGATGACCCACCACAACTTGTGTCTGTATGCTTTACATTTTTCTCCTGCAAAAGTAGAGCAATCTCATCCATGTTGCTTAGGTCAGGATGACTTCCTTCTTTTTTGTTTCACAGTAAGAGTCCAAATAGCAGGAAAATTTAAGATTAACCTTTGTGAATCTCAAGCCAGCTGAAGATAGACTGAGATGAATAGGTCTTTATTCAGCTCATAGCTCAAAGCATGAGGGGATACTCAGCTGTAGGTCTTGAATGTGAAACTGTCCATGAAACTAAGTTTCTCCATCAGTTCCCTTGCCCTCAATATGTATACAAAATAATATACTCAAATGGGTTTGATAATTCTGGTTTTCCCTGGCAGGAGTCAGGCAGACAACTCAGGCCAACTGACTACTTATTTGTAGAGAACAAATGTAGTAAGCAAGGATGGGTCTGGCTGCAACATTACATACAGACTTTGTATGGTTCTCATCACAGCCCAGTCAGCTGGTCTTTTTCAGATCTTGTGAAAGCTTGTATCATCTTCTGCTTTTCTGAACAACTGGCTTTTTTCTCCTATGGCCTCTGGAGGGAAGACTCCATAAATTTCCACAGTCCTTGTGTTTGTATTTATGTCATTTGTCTCTTCTGATCCAGGAAACTAACAGCTAGAAAACTACCTAGAGCTCGCTGATCACCAAAACAGAATCCTATTCAGTGGCTCCACAGCTACCAGTTAACAATGAAGGATGTTTGCTAAGGAATGAGAACCAATCTCTCCCATCCTGCCTGCTTCCTTGACATTTCTTTGTAAGATGGAATGAGTATGTTCAGACAGTAAAAAGACACCAAAATTTTTAGCTTTGCTCCATGCATTAATTATTTGGAGTATTAATATCTGTTCATCACAAGGTAATCCATACCATAAGAAAAAGAATAGCCAGGCAGCTATAGTTCTGTGTGTATGTGTCCTCCCTTATTTCGGAAACTGGGCAAAAGGAAGGGAAAATATTTCAGTTGTCTTATCCCATTGGCTTTGTCAGGCCTGCAAAAAAAGATCATATCTTGTGGATGTAGTTTCCTCTCTGCAGGCAGAAGATAGGAGCAGCTTGGAGGGGTTTGCTTTTTTGTTTATGGTTTTAGTATACTCAGTCTCTATTGGTACTTGTGATTGTCTTTGTGCCACAGTGTCACTAGACATAATCTACAGAAGCAATACATCACATGTATAGTCATTCTAAGGACCTATACATAAAATAAACTTTCTTTTTTTCCTTCCAGAATGTTCCCTGCCATGCCATTTCAATGGGTCAGGGCCAGGAAGTCCATGCAAGGCGCCTGTTAAATCAGTGTATGCAAGATGGAGGATGGCTCCTTCTACAGAACTGCCACCTTGGTTTGGAGTTTCTTAGTGAATTAATGGACACCATTGCAACAACAGAATCCATGAGTGAAGATTTCAGGGCCTGGATCACTACAGAGGCTCACCCAGAGTTTCCTATTAATCTTTTACAGTCCTCTATCAAATTTACTAATGAACCCCCCCAAGGTAAAACCATGTTTGGTTTTGGGTTTTTTTGCTTGGTTGGTTTCGGACTTGCTTTTTTGCAACCCTCTGTAACACTATACTTTGGGGGTGTTTTAGTTTATATTTTCTGTTGTTTCATTACCTAAATACATCATTGTGTTAGTCAGTCTTGCAATGTGCAAAGCATAACTGTTTTGGGGAAAAAGTGAATGTTGTTTATTTTTGTAACAGAAATTGATAGCAGTTTTGTGGTTGGTTTGTTTGGGTTTTTGTTTTGTTTTGGTTTTGTTTTTTTGTTTTTTTGTAGAGCTTGTAGAGAATGCCATGCCAGCGGTCCTTTCCTAAGCTTAGTCCACTCCATCACTCTTTTCTTTCTGTCCTTTTGACCCCACCCAAGGGTGCAGGGAGGGATTGATCCTGTACTCTACTGTTTAAGGAAGAGAAAGGAGAAGGGGGTTTCAGCAGGGGGGCTACAACTAGATGATATTGCTTCCCAGTCAAAGCATTCTGATTCTATCTATGATTCTATGATTCATATTAATATGTAACTGTGGCTGTTGCTTCTTGGTACATCATCCTGGCACTGCTGACAGGAGACAGACCCCAGCATCTTTGTAATAATCCTTCAACTATCTGTGAGATGCTACTGAATCACCCTTTAGATTCTGTCATGGGCAAGAGAGTTAATTACAGCCCATAGTGGATCTGAATACTGGGGTTTACTTAACAGCAAATGAGATTAGGACTTTTATGCTACTTGCTTATTTTACACACTCCCTCTCTTATGCTCCCAACCTCCTGTATTGCATTCATTTTATCTTGACTTCCCTTCCCAAAGGAGAAATCACTGCTGAACCAGGACTTTTGGGCACAAAGTAATGTTGATCTCATGCTGTGCAGCAACTTGTAGCTGCCAGCTTTGGACATTACTGGCCTAGGTCCCTGGGCATATCCTGGCATTTGCCTCTGTGCATCTCCACGATCTCTGAGTCCACTACCAGGATTTTTCCTTAAGCTAGGATGTTTACTCATGCTTTTTGGGCTTCTAAGGTTTTTCCTAATCTAAATAGTCTGTGTGCAGAAGCATAATGTGTAAGCAGGATCCTAACTGGCAGTTCTGACTCATGTTTCTTTCAGTTTTTGCAGCCTTTACAATTCACAGCTAGCAAATAGCAGGTTTGTGCTTAATAGTTTAACAGGTAAAGCAAAAGCCACATATACAAGCAAAACAAAACAAGGAATTCCTTCACTACTTCCCATTGGCAGGAAGGTATTCAGCCATCTCCAGGACAGCTGGGCTCCATCATATGTAATGATTACTTGGGAATACAAATCCCATCACCCCTTCATTACTTCTTCTGCCCTCAGATTTATATCCTAGGCATGATGTCATATGGTATGTAATATTCCATTAGGCAATTTGGATCCTTTGCTCTGGCTATACTCCCTCCCAGTTTCTTGTGTACCTATATACTAGCAAAAGCTGAAAAGTGTATTTATCAACAAGTATTATCAGCATTCATCTCATACCAAATGACATACTGAATTCAACAGATACTGCTATTCTAGCTACTAAGAATAAAATCATCTGAAAGCAGGACAGTATGTCAATCAGACTCTCTAATTTTAGTGTGGCCTGCAGATTTGTTGAGGTTGTCTTTTGTCTTTATCCAATCCACTGAGGAATATATTGATCAATATCTGTCCCTGGTGTATTTTGGTTTTTCTTCTTGCCAATGTATATAAATATGTGATGTGAGTGAAGAAAACAGCAAGGCTTTTCTCAGTGGTGAGAGAAGTGATAGAAAGAGAGGTGACAGACACAAAGGGAAATGCAGGAAGTTCCACTTCAGCATCAGGAAAAACTTAACCCACCACAATGGTGATCAAATACGGGCACAGCTTGTTCACTTACGTTCATAGACCTCACAACCCACATGGACAAGGCACTGAGCATCCTGCCTTAGCTAACCCAACTCTGGGGAGTGTTGTTCAAGGTCCCTTACTGTTTGATGTTATTTTGTAGGATATGAAGACATCCAGCGTTTCTAACCAGTCTCTGACTTGTTGCTCTCCTGCTACTGGATGTCTCTCTCTTACCCAAACAGTTGCTACCTGCAGACACCTTTTATATGTCTATAGAAGTGGTTTACTGTGCTGCATATATCTACTCATTGTGTATGATGAGGAAGGGTTACTTTGCATTGTGGACTATAGCAGAAAGAAATCCTCAAGCTTGGCACTAAATTTTTACTCCCTCGTCTATAACTGCGTAATTCATTAACCTGTTCCTTCATTTATATATATATTTATATATATATTTATCTATATATATATTTATATATCAGCAACAAAACACACACACACATATATATATAAATATATATATAAATATATATATAAATTTATATAAATATAAACACACACACACATATATATATATATATAAGTTTATATAAATATATAAATATATATATGTGTGTGTGTGTGTTTTGTTGCTGATATCAGTTAGTGAAGTCAGTAGGAGCTGCAAATTGTTATGCAAGGTCATATTTAATGCCTCAGTCTTTTAAAATTCAGCATTCATCTTAATATTCGTAAGATGTCTACAAAATTTCTGGTGAAAGACATCCTGTTTCAGTATATATACTTAACTCTCAAGAGCAGTTAGTCAGTCTGTTGTTAAAATTTTCTTCTTTCTCTTCTTCTCACCCCTTTTTAATTCAGTGCTCAGTGTCCTTTATTGTGCTGTGACCCCTCCTTATAATTTAAATACCACCATATAGCTTGAAGAACCTATTTTATAAGTTGAGTTATAGCCAATTTACAACCTACACTTAGTAATAGAAATATGCCTGGTGTAACAGTTTAAAGCATGATGAAATATAAACAGTTTTAGTAGTCTGATCCTGTCCTGCCACATCAGTAGCATGACATGATAAGGCAATTTTGTTTGTTTACTTTGTCTTGATTTTGGAACTCTTTTATTCTACCCTAATTTTTTTTTTAAAGCTATTTGTTTGATTATTGTTTTACTGGATCTTTGTGAAGTAGGAAAGAAGAAAAAGGGCTTTTATGGTGTCATAGGAAATGTGATGGCTTGGACAATCTATTCACTGCACTCAAAATCTGTCTTTTTAGACTTGTATTAAGCTGATTAGGTAGAAGATAACTTAAGAGTTACTGTTATCAGTAACTCGGACTCTGTCTCAGTAGAGCTGCCTGAAAGCATCTGGGAGTAGTGGGGCTTCTGCATTCTGTGGAAGCTGAGCTTATATCAGTATCATCTGCCTAAGACTGTTCCTGGGATATGAAATGTCAGTGTTCAAACACACCTCCCCAAGTATTAGTATTTTCACTGTGAATCTGGATTCTCATCTTGTCAGCTTGGTGCCTGTATGCCAGTTTGGGAAGCTGCCTACTGCATTTTGAGATTGCTATAGGAATGAAATCTAAATAAGATTGTCTTCTGTAGAAATAAAATCTAACTGTATCTGTAAATATCAAAACATAAACTCTTGGATATTCAGTGCTATATTCCATATGGTGTTACATGTCTTTTTGATTGCCGTATACTTGCTCCATAGCTATTTATTTATATTAAAGTTGGGTTTGGTAGTATTTAGAATATGATAACTTAATTGTAATTCCTTCCAGTCTCCTGAGCTTAATTTGGCATGTGATCCACCTGAAACAACACATAATTGAAGTTTGCCTGCTAAGACCAGCTGAACAGATAATTGATTCAAAGAGATTATTTGAAGCTGGAAATAAGATGACACTGGAAATAGGACTAGAGAATTCCACTTAAGGGAAGTTGGACTTATGGGCTACATTTTTTTGCTCATATATTACATATTTGTACTCAATTTCTAGGTGTGAAAGCTGGCTTAAAGAGGACATACTCAGCTATTACTCAGGATCACTTAGAAGTGAGCAACATGCCACAGTGGAAACCATTGCTGTATGCTGTAGCATTTCTTCACTCAGCTGTTCAGGTCTGAAAATGTGTTTCTTTTATTCTGTCATAAAGCCATGTTTCATTTGTTCATGTACCATGCTATTAAATGAAAACCATGTATCAGTGGGAATCCCATGTTGGTAAATTAGCACAAGTAAAATAGAAATACTTTTTAAAATAGTTGGTGAAATACAGCCCCAAAAGGGGCAGTATATTGCTGTTAATATTTTCTTCACAGTATCAGTCACCTTTCTACCTTTTCTTATCTGTTTTACAGGAAAGGCGAAAGTTTGGTCCATTGGGCTGGAATATTCCTTATGAATTTAATCAGGCAGACTTCACAGCCAGTGTGCAGTTTGTTCAGAATCATCTGGATGATGTGGACATCAAACGTGGAGTAAACTGGAGCTGTGTTCGCTATATGCTTGGGGAAGTACAGTATGGTGGCCGAGTGACTGATGACCTCGACAAAGCCCTGCTGAATACATATGCAAGAGTGTGGTTTGGAGAGCATATGTTTAGTGAAAATTTTTGTTTCTACAAAGATTATGTTATTCCCAAAGGCAAAACAGTTGAAGATTATCTCCAGTACATAGAGCAATTGCCAGTGGTTGATACACCGGAGGTAAAGTATTTCAATATATTAGAGGCAATTTTTGTCAGATAAATAATTTAGTCAAGTCAAGCATTCCAGAGCCATGAATGTTTAGGTCAAGAATAACGGGCAGACCATTGCAGGGGATATCTAGTGTAGATCTGCTGACCAGGAAGAGGTAGCAGAGGACTTCTTCAGACAATTAGAAGTGTCCTATTGACGGGCCCTGGTCCTCATCGAGAATTTTAACTACCCTAATTATCTGCTGGAAGGGTGTTACAGATGATTTCAAGTAGTGTAGGAAATATCTTTAGTGCATTAATGGCAACTTCCTGGCACAGGTAACTGAGAAACCAGTGAAGGAAGGTGTTTGATTGGACCTGATACTTGTGAGCAGGGAAGAACTGTTCAGGGCTGTGAAATCTGGAGGCAGCCTTGACTGCAGTGACCAGTGGTGGAGTTCAGGATTCTAAGAGGGAGAGGGAATAAGAAAAAAAAGTAGCACCACGGTCCTGGATTTCAGGAGATCATTTCCAAACATATGAAGGACAAGCAGGTGATTGAGAGTAGCCAGCATGGAACTGTGAAGGAGAAATTATGCTCAACCAGCCTGTGGGCCTTCTACAATGAAGTGACCAGCTTGGTGGATTAGCAAAGGGTAGTGGGTATTTTTCAGCTGAACTTTAGTATAGTCATTTACGCTACCTTTTATAATATCTTAAGGAACAGCTGACAAAGTGTGGGTTAGCTAAGTGGGTGTTGTGAGGTGGTTTGAAAACAGTCTAAATAACCACCCCCTGGAGGGTTGTCACCAATGGCATGAAGTCCAGTTGGAGACAGGGGACAAGTGCTGCATGCCACAGGTCAATACTGGGACAAATGCTGCTGAATATCTTTGTAAATGCCCTGGATGGTGGTGCAGAGATCACCTTCTATACATTCACAGGAGACACAAAACTGGAAGGAGTGGCTGATAGACCAGGTTGTTGTGCTGCTATGGGAAGAGATTCTGGCAGGCTGAAGAATGAGGCAGAGGGGAATCTCATAAAGTTTAACATGAGAAATGCAAATTCTTGCACTGGTTGTCATGGGGGACAACAAACCAGCAATGCACCCACATGGTAAAGAGGCCACAAGTACCCTGGGCTGAGTTAGAAAGAGGGAGGTCATCTAGAAGGTCTAGGGGGGGGGGTGGCCATTCCTCTCTATGGAGCACTGGTAAGAGGGTGAAAAGATTTCAGGGTTATAAAATAAACTTTAAAATCTTTGAATCTCTGAAGGCAGTGAAAACAAAACGCAAGTGTATTTGTTTTGGCAACGTTTTCCAAGTGAGGGTAAATGCAGCCATAATTATGCAGCAGATCTATCTGAGCCAGCTCATGAAGTGGTTCCTATCAGTGCATGAACCTTGACTCGATCAGATTTTACATACTCCTTTCACAGATCTGCTTTTCTAAGCACTTGGAAACTTATCTCCTAATGCTGCAATGTATTTTTAAAGTATATTGATGTCTTCTAAAAATCTGAATGCATGCCATTCCAAAATCTGTCAAATTTGCTCATGGAAGCCTTTAACCTTTTAATCTCTTGGTCTTCATTCCACAAAGGATATTGTGCTAGTCAAAACCGTGCATCTTTGTTTCCTCCCCTTTCCATTTTTGGCTAAGAAAGAAAGGCTGAATAAGTCTGATTGCAGTATCCTTGCTCTTTTGATGAAATTTCAACCTCTGATCAGAATAAACACTGACTTATGAAGAAGGCTATTGACCTCACCAATCCCTTTGAAAATTACTTTGATTTCAGAGGGGTATAGAACTTTAGCAATTGGTTTTGAGGATTTACCAGGCTGAAAAAACCCAACCCTGAATTACAGAATTCAACATCCCCTTTTTTTAACCAAAATTTTTGATACAAAATTGTATCAAAAAGAATGAGTGATTGTGCACATTAATTAATATACAGGACATCCAGGACACAAGTCCAGCCACTGTGTAACCACTACTCTGGTTTCTTTGTTCTTATTCCTTTGTACATCATTTGCATAAAAACACAGGACGAGGGCTGTCTCCCATGCAACGTGCCTGTCTTTGGCAATATTACACCAATTTTTAAGTTAGCCCTTGGACTACAGTTTGTATTTATAATAGCAGGTGTTTTTTCATGTTTCTAACTTGAACAAGCAGTGTTGCCACAAAACCTGCTAGAGAAAAAAAACCCAAACCTGTTCAAAAGCAAACAAGCTCTATGTAGGAACAAAACCAGGGAAGAGTGCATCTTCAAATGCACTTCCATGTAGAATGTGAGTGTCATAAAGTGCATAGATATTTTCACTTTTTACAGCTCTGAGTATTCAGGCTGGGTTAACCACTATGTATTAATTCTATGCTAGTTATAATCACACCTTCTCTCACATGCAGTATTAGGTCTGAACTGTGTTCTCTGTGCTGTTGTGAAGATGAGATCCACATCTGATATAAATCAGTGCAGCCTTACTGGCTTTGACACAGATGCAGCCACTTATACTGCTTGTCTTGGAGATTCTAGGTTTGCAAACAGAACAGTATTACATATGATCCTTTTTATTCAGTCCTCAGAGTATGTAAATATTGGCTACTAGAAGTGGCTTCTTGTTAATATACCAGTTCTAATGTCAGATATAAAGAAAAAAAAACAAACAAAAAAAAACATGAAAATGAGAAATGGAAGATTATTTGGCTTTGCTGCTCAGTTTGAGAGCAAGCCTTCCTCACTGCTGGATCAGTGATTCAAAGCTCGTAAGGGATAGTTAAGAGCTATAATTTAATGAGGGGCTGTAAAATAAGTCACAGTAGAATTCCTCCCGTAGAAGGGCTGCAACTGTCAACCTGACAATTACAGACTTACTGATATTTCAGTGGAAGTTTCTGGGAAAGCTATTATCATTCAGACAAAGGGCAGCTTTGCAGTAATTTTATGATAGCGGTATCTTAAATTAAATAATTCAATTTCAGAAGGAGGGGAGGTAAGGAGTGGGAGACTTAACACAAAAATAGCTAAACCATAAAATATCCTAAATATGTAACCAGGCATAAAATCTTTACTTGGAATATGGTCAGTGTTTTATTCACTGTTACTGAATGCCTTAAGCTTGAGATTGGGTAAAACAAAATGTGTCAGAAATGGTAACTGGTCTTTTTATTAGAGGCATCTACTTGAGCTGGTACAACAGCAATAGATCTGTAGAGACTGAAAAACAGTGGTAAGGGCTCAGTGTCCACATGTGACATGTTTCCAACAAGCTCTAGTCTGACCCAGTGACAGATAATCAGTTTGTACCCCCTGATAGCATTCCACAAGATACGTGCTATATGAAGATAATCAGAAGATCAGTTAAAAAAACAAACCAAACCTATTTATATGAATGAAAACATGGTTGCATATGCAGTAGTAATGTAACTTGAACTAGCCAATTAAATCTGGCTGAGGATTCCACTGACCTATTCATATCTATTGTTTTACAGAGGTCAGGACTTTCTTCCATATTTATCCATCTTCATGCATTTTTTCACTGATAGAATTTTAGAAGGAAAATGTTAATTTAATTTTTTTTATTATTATTTTTTTACTTTTTTACTGTAAGGTATTTGGACTTCATCCTAACGCAGATATAACTTACCAGACTAACCTGGCTAATGAGACATTAAGTACAATAGTGAGCATCCAGCCCAAAGACAGCAGCACTGGTGGGGGAGAAACCCGAGAAGCAGTGGTGCAGCGTCTTGCTGATGAGATGCTGCAGAAGTTACCTCCAGATTATAACCCTCATGAGGTATGTGCTGCTTTATAGATACAGATGTCTTATGTATGTATATGTTTTATGAGTTTCATTGTGCTTCTGAAATTTAAGTGGTATGTGTTTTAAAAAGCTCTTAAAATATGTGTTTTATGAGTCTGTTTTCTTTTACTATCTAAGATATTCCTTCATTGGAAAGATATTTCAAATCCACCTTCTTAGTGGATGAGGTAAAGGCTGTGGATATTGTCTACCTAGATTTCAGTGAAGCCTTCCACAGTTTCTCACAGCATTCTCCTGGAGAAACTGGCTGCACATGGCTTGGGTGGGTGTACACTTCACTGGGTGAAAAACAGGCTGAAAGTCTGGGCCCAAAGAGTTGTGGTGAATGGAATTAAATATATTTGGTGGATCATCACAAGTGGTGCTCCTCAGGGCTCTTTTGGGGCCTGTTGTGGACCATAGTCCACTTAATTAGTCACCTTAACTCAAAAGAGACATTAAAGATTTCAGAAAGTTCTTTCCCTCCTTAATAGCTTAGAGAATAACATGGTGCTTCATTCTGAACATTCAGGGATCTTACAGTGGTTACAGCTTTCAGTTTACCTACTCTTATTATGACAGTGCCATTATGAATAATGGATTTTATCACTGACTTTTCATGCCCCAGATTTTTCTGACTTTGAGCCATAACAGATATATTTGTTGATCTTTTCTTGCATATTTGATTAACTGTCTCATTAAATGGAAAAATCAAAAATAAAGCACACTTGCACACTTTGTAAGTAGGATCATGCATTTCATTAACAGTAACTATTGAAAACCCCTCATTTCCATGATTTTATTATTTACAATTCTGTTTTGCACTGATAGTGTTTGGTTTTGGGGTTGGGTTTTTTTTCCCCTGGCTGCTGTCCAAGCTTGGAGACTGTACCATATGCAGTATTGCAACTTGTTGTGTTATACTTTATTTTTCTCTCTGGTCAATTTAGAATGTCTATTTAGGTTACAACCAGCAGTCTTGGAGCCCTGGTAATTCTTATTGTCCCCTCTTTTCTTCCCTTTCTTGGAAAGTTACTTACAGTCTGCAACACCTATTTTTATGAGAGCTCCCAGTAGCTTTCTCCATATGGTTAATAAGTTAATCCAGCCCTGTTTGTGTGTTTCTTTGACACCTGCTTCTTGAGTGATTCACAGTGATAGGATATAAAGCATTGACTTGTAGAATTTGATTAGGAATTGAGCCAGTTTTCTAGTTTTCACATAATAATCTATAGTAAATATATATTAGAATTACCAAGTAAAAGGAAATATAGTAAGTATAATTATTAATAACAGTAATTTAATAAATTTGATAGTTTACACCTTAGATCAACACCTACAACCTGGATTGTTCTCAGCCCTTTTCTTTTACCCTTCCTATCAGAGTAAAAGCTTTTTCATGGAGCCAGTTTCTTCTAGTTTTATTCAGCTCCTTAGAAAATTTTCTTTTCAATTTGCAATTGCAATAGAATACTGGATGTCTGGCTAGTAAATATGATTTTGCCACATATGTAATATGTGTATTGAGCTTCCTTTTTCAATATACTTGCTAAATCCTCTAAAGGAGTAGTTCTTAATTCTCTTGTTAAACTGCCAACTTTTTTCCTCCTGAAGAATTCCTAATACTTAAAAGATATCAATACTCTGGACATTTTATTGTAAATAGAGGATATGCTTGCACTCAGATTTTACCTCTGGGAAATTTGTGCAGTGACTTTTAGTCCTGTAAAATGCACACACACTTCTTTAACCCAAAATTCACTTCTAAATGGTTTGAACAAGTACTATTTTTCTCTAGCATTTCTTCTGCTTAATCTTGTTCTCATCCATTCTCATGCCTTCTTGGTTTATTCACTCAGGTTATCCACAAAACTCACAAATATAGTAAGTAGCCTTCCCTTTTTCAGTCACTTTCTTGAGTGTCTTAGCTTTGGAGACAGCCAATTATGGAGTCAGTGCTGTAGTTAAGGACAAAGAGTCTGGAGAGTTTACTTTGGAATTTCCACCCTGCAGTCTTGTCTCTATTTTACTATTGTATTTGGGTACAATACAATCTTTTCCATATGACTGTATAAAAAATCACCACCAGTTGTTTTTATCACTGCTTCACTCTCATCATCCAGTAGTATGACAAGCTATTATCTTTTCTCATGATCTGCCAATCATGCATGCAAGGCTTTAATTTGCTTATAAGCAATCATCTTAGAATGATGCACACAATTAGATAGTTCTTTGCTTCTTTGCCACTTCTCCAACATCTTTGAGCTTCAAGGGAACCTTTTTTACTTCAGTTTGTTGGCATCTGTTTTCTTGTGATTCAAATAAGGAGATTCATGCTTGTACAGGACAAGACAATATTAGGTTTTAATACTTCAGCATCACCTTAATATTCCCCCTGCCCTCTGCTCTGCTTCATTCTTAGAGGCACAGGATGCCCTGTTGGATCTACTTTTTCCCTCTGTGTTTCTTGGAAATGTATTCTGAACTCAGGATGTTTGTTTGTTTCATTCTCTCAACAATAAGTGTAGATCCCACCTCTTCCTGATGATTTCTAGGTTTCTCTGTATATCTTGATCTGTGAATTTCACTTGTCATTCAACAAATCACAACACTATATATGTGCTGTTTGTTCAGTCCACATTACTGATGGATAGGATGGTACTTTTCCACAGAACCATCTACAGATTACACTTTGTTTCTGTATCATGGTTGTAATCTCTTTTTTCCGAGTATTTACAGAACATCCTGTGGTCATTTCCCAACAGTTTATTATTGGTAACAATAAGCAATGTTTCTCCATAGATCTCTTTGGCTGCAGCAGTGGCACTACAACTTCAGATTTCACTTCTGCAGTGTTATGGGATTCAGCATTATTTCTTGCAGTTCCTGATTCTGCAGCATGTCCTTCTTCATTTTGCCTTGTGGATTTACCCTTTCTCTCATTCTATAGACATTAGAACTCATTTGAGTCTTTACCAATGTTTTCCTTGTTGGAGAGTACTTTCAGAAATAGTGTGACCATCAGGAGAAGGAAAGTATTCGTGCCCCTGTACTCAGCTC
The DNA here is from genome assembly GCF_003957555.1 of Calypte anna. Classification (NCBI taxonomy): domain Eukaryota; kingdom Metazoa; phylum Chordata; class Aves; order Apodiformes; family Trochilidae; genus Calypte; species Calypte anna. The sequence continues at coordinate 89,853,271 of NC_044245.1, read as the reverse complement.
TGGTGATGCTGCACCTTGAGTGCTGTGTTCAGTTCTGGGCTCCTCCCTACAAGAAAATCATCATTACAAGAAAATCTACTGGAGTGCAGAGAAGGCAACCAAAAGGGTGCAGGGTCTAGAGAGCAACTTCTCTGAGGAGAGGCAGAGGGAATTGGGGTATTTGTTTGGAGAAAAGGAGGCTGAGGGGAAAAGGGGAGACCTCATCACTCCCTGCAGCTACCTGAAAGGAGGTTGTAGAAAGGTGAGTGTTGGCCTCTTCTCTCAAATAATGATAGGCCTAGAGGAAATGGCCTCAAGTTGTGCCCCAGAAGGTTTAGACTGGATATTAGGGAGAATTTCTTTACTGAAAGAGTACACAGGCACTGGAATAGGCTGCCCAGGGAGGTGATGGAGTCACCATCCCTGTAGGTATTAAAAAATCATGTAGATGAGGCATTTCAGGACATGCTGCATTAGGATGGTGGGGCATGATTTTCGGGGGGGTGGTTTTGATTGGATGATTGGTTTGGGTTTTTTTCTGGACATCATGATCTCGGAGGTCTTTTCCAACTGTGATTCTGCATGGTTCACTTTTCTGCCACTAGTGCCCTGTTCCACCTCTTTGCTGCAGTTGTTGATGTACCAGCAGTGTGGATGGCTCAACACAGTAAGCAAAAAATCTGTATCAAATGTGTTTCTCATCTGAACTGAAGCTCTGCTTTTCTGGAACCTCTGTGAAAGGGTGGAGGTGACATGAGTAAGCTGTAGGAACACTACATTTTTTAGTGAAAGTTTGCATAAACTGAGAAAAAAACAATGTCTGAAATACCAAAAGATTTTGTTCACTGACATCTAACCAAAAATTTCATTAGTTAGAGCAGAAAAGAAGGGAAAGTTTAAATATTCTCTGAGGGAAAAACAGAATTTAGTAGAAGCTAGAATATAATAAGCAAATGAAATTAAACTTGCAAGTATAAGAAGTGAAATGGGTTATGTAATGACTTCCTGTGGTGTCTGAACAAAAAGGGAATGAGTTCTGTTGTTTGTCAATTTAAGCCAACATTATTACCTATATTTAGCACTTCATTACCTGCTGATCAGTCAAAAAAATCTTGAAACAAATGAAACTAATATACTGAATTGTAAGCGACTAAGGGAATGTGCCAAAAAGAGTTCCTATGTCTCATTGGGTAAGAAGATAAAAAGAAAAACATTCATTAGTCCAAGCAGTCCAGCTTGTGTTCACTTTTATAAGAATTTTGTCCTCCAGTAAGGCCACAACATGACAGTCTTTGGGAATCCAGTTATGAGATATTGTCACTGGAGAAAAAGTATAAAAAAATTAGGAAACAAATGAAGGTAATTAAAAGCAAATACTTTTCAGGGAAAAGAATTGATGCCTATTTTATTTTTTTATCTTTACCTTTTATCTTGTGGCTCCCTTTAGAAAGTGTGGAGTGAATTTGCATTGAGTTAAAACCTCAACAGACTAGGTTAAGGACAGATGGTATGCAAACCAATTATTTGCTCTGGATTTCACTTTCTCTTGATATTCTGTGAATTCAGAAAAATTTTGGGCTGTCACACTGAAGCCTTCATTTCTCAATAATTAGCCTTTGACAATGAATTCAGAATGGACATCTTTCTAAACAGGACAACCATTTTATACCATGATTTATTCTTGTTCTTTTGTTGCTGTGGTCTTATAACTGACTCAGTGTCCACCCAAAAGACTAGAAACAAACCAAGTCACCTTTGCATGCTTTATCAGACTGCAGTTTGACACAGGTGATAGAAGAGCAAAATAAACCTTCCTTGTGACCTAAAACTGTATTCATTTTTCTTACTCCAAAGCTAGAGGCAGAGTAAGAATTCTGCTTTCATGACCCCTTTTGCTTCTAGGTCTTGCCTCACGCATAACAGAGATAAGTGGTAAAATGATTAGGTCCAGTCAGTCCATGGGAGTGAAGACAGATACAAGATTAAGTGTCAAGCCTGTCACACACAGAGGTTTATCATGAAAATAATCCTTGCATCTTGAAAAACATCTTGCTAGGCAATAGACATGGAGAAATGCCAAAGATACTGCACTTTACTGGCGCTTGCCTTCCAAACCAAGTAGCAGTATTGGGTTTTTTTCCTTAAATATTTTTTGTAGTATTGCTTTTGCCTTATCCTCTTCTAAGGCTATACCTGTATTAGCAAGTATTACATGGCAACAGAAGTTCATAAGAGGATCCCAGGACTGCATTAGATGTTTTATTGGGAAATATCCTTTGGTCGAAGTCTAGCCTGGGCCCGTAGGCTGAAAGCTCATTAGTGGTTGGTGTACTTTACACTCCCTGAAGCATACCTTTTGAGTTAGTTTAATTTGAAGTCTAGACAGTTTGTGTGCCTGGGGTCTACTTTTCAGTGCAGGCTTTTTGCTATCAAAACAAACAAACAAACAAACAAAAGTCTGAACTGAAACACTCATGTAGAAGCTTTTGTACAGTGTCTCTGGTCTACTTACCAACCCCATTAGACATGGTGGTCACTCAGCTCTAGAGATTCCACTATTTTCTATATGCTTCACTGCTCACTTCCTTGTATACAACAGGGAACTGGTCTCTGGCATCACTTGAAAAGAGCTTAGGCTTAGGTTTGGGCACACCTTGACCTTGTCGTTGTTATTCAGGCCTCTTACAGAATGATGGACTTCCCATTTCTGCCGATAAAGAGCATAGCAACTGACCTAGTGTAAGTGAAAATAATAGCATTTACTGAAAGTGATAACTGCCTTTCTGCTGAACTTCTATAAAGTATGTGGTGACAGAGGAGTTGGTGACCTCGGAGCAGCTAAGAAATGTGCATAGAGGAGTTTGACACAGTAGAGATTGTAAAATCATGTAGATGCAACTATTAAGATTATGATTATAGTTGCTCCCTTCCTAAATCATCTTAGGATGGTTCACATTGTGTCATGTTAGATGACAACTGTTTTCTTAATAAAAAGGAGAGGTTGTAAGTGGGCTTTACAGAATTACACTATTAATATCAGAAAGGCTGTTTTAGTTAGTGAGGTTTGTTATTGAATTTTTTTTCCTGTTAGTTGGTGTCCGTCTCTTTATGTCATAATAAATACAGTACTGTAAGTAAGTAAGCTGATTGCTTGATAAGAATTCTAATACAAAACCAGTCAATCATACCTTATGTCTTAACAACAAGACTTCCAAAAAAGGTTCTATGTTACACCTACTAAATCTTCCTGCAGATCAGGATTGACTTGTGTTCAATATGGTAGTACAGTATGTATTTTTCCTCAGTTGTCATATGTGGTTATGCTTGGTGCTCCAGGCTGAGTGCTTTGAACATACCCAGGATGGATAAAGAAATTGCTGCATTATTGAAAACATTTGTACCTGTTTTTGAAGGAACATGAAAAAAAAATCAGAAGAGTGTTTAAATACTGAGAATTCACTAGTTAAACAATTTCTATAGTTATCAGTACAGTAATATTTTAGGATATTTATTTCATCTCTCTTTGTAGAAACAAAAATATCAGTATTTTGGAAAATAACCCCTTTAAAATCACCTTTCATACATTTTTTCCTCTAATGGGAGACATTCTTCCTCTAAATGATCTCTAAAAGCAACACATGCATCATAGAACAGGAAAAAAGTGTATTTTTTTATTTAAAAGATAAAATGCATGGGCAAAATTCTGTATAATTCCTTTCTTAATAGTGGCACGCAGGAGACTTCTAAGTATTCTGGGGAATAAAAAAATCCAATTTTTTTTTCTCTTTTTGGCAAGAGGGAGAATTATCAGTTCCTGTGAAATTTTCAGGAAGCAGAAGCTTTCCCTGGATTTTTTATGAACAAATCAGAAGACTTCATTGCATAAATCATCAAAAAAGAGCTTATTGTGTTAGTTCCAGTCTCATGATAGCTGATTTTAGTAGTGCTTTTTCTTTTACAGGAAGAAACACATTAACTCTGTCTGTAAAATGAACTGTCACAGTGCAAAGCATTAACATAATTGGCTGGCACCTATTTCTTGGACATTCTGTCTGGCAGACTCAGGGGTCCTTATGATTAAAATATGATTAATAACCTTGCTGGTAACTGTGTCCCAAGGAGAATAGCACATACCACTGAAAAAGAGCACTTTATCTGGCTTGGAGTTGAACCTTGAGAACTGAAAATTGTCAAAGCATTTACTCATTTATACTAGCTATTATAACTACTCAACTACTATACCATATTAATCTTTCAGAAACCTGCTATGCAGTGTAATAGTCAGGTCTTTAGTAATGCTTACTATGTGTATATAATGTATACTGTGCCTAATAATGTGTACAAGGAGGTATGTATCTGGAAATGGAGAAAGCAACCTTAAGTGGTCTTCTGGCCTTGGTAAAATTGCATCCATTATATCAAATCTTGTGGCTTCTACTCAGCTTCATTGGGATTCCAATTATAATCTTCTCTTTGAAAGAATAGACTTTCTATCTCTTTCTTCATATTTTGTTAATAAGCTCAAAATATGCTGTTAAATTATTTCACCAAACTGATCCTACAGGGCAGCTCTTTCCTAATAAATTAATCATAGAATCATAGAATGGTTTCAGTTGGAAGGGAACTTAAAGGTCATTGAGTTGTAACCCTCCTGCTATGGGCAGGGACACCTCCCACCAGGCCAAGTTGCTCAAGGCCCCATCCAACCTGGCCTTGAACACTTCCAGGGATGGGACATCCACAACTCCCTGGGAAACCTGTTCCAGTGTCTTGTGCTTAGTGGCCTTAGAGGTATCTAAATTTGGGGATCTCATTTTATTTTTTGAGATATCTTCTTGGTTCCAGGGGTCCTTTGAAGAATTGCATCTGCAGAGGGAAGGAGTGACTACAGCTAAGGTCAGAGTTCAGACTGCTTTAGTCTGAAAGATGATGCATGTGGCTGAGTATTTAGTGAGTGTGGAGAGAAGGCCATCATCTTTCTGAAAGCTGAGTCATCATGGGGAAAAGCACTTGTGCTGCTCTTAAAAATCAGTAATTCTGGTACTATGTGAACTGTAGGCACCGTGATTTCTGCAGGCGCCCCTAAATCCTCTCTCCTGCACTCTCATATACAGTGATCTTTAATATACATGCACCATACAGTGTATATCTGAAGCATTTTGTGTGTGCATCATATGCTAAAGTGAGATGGAGAATGCTTTTGCTACGGTTGCTGTGACACGTCCTTAAGTATCAGACAACTAATGCAATTTTGAGAATGTTCTCTGTTGAATACAAGTCAAACTTATCCTCAAGGATTAAGAGGATCAAAAGTTTGCCCTACAAAATAGGGCACATAACTGTGTAGTAGAATTCTGTGGCATCTGTATTATTCCTAGCAATCTTGCTTCTCTAGTAATGCATCTGTGACCACTTTGTCTTACAACTGAGCCATGCTCTATTGGAAGCAGCAGCTTTTATATTTCATAGTGCTTGTTAAGTCGAACTCTATTTGTAGCCTTATTTCAGCTCAGCAGGGCAAGAAGAGGTGAGAAAGTTTGCCTTGCACAATTTGGAAATACGACGAAGTTACCATCAAACATGTTTTTATATTGCATGTGGTATGGGTTTTTTTTTACGGTCTAAGGCCCTGCAGCCTAAGAACTGCTGTGTCCCTTCAAAAAGAAGGAACTTTCCCTCCTTAGAATGATGGAGGAGCTCCTTTTGGTAAGCTAATGAGTTGCAGTGTGCTAAATCTTATGGTTGCCACAGGGCTTGAATGGCCATCTGTTACATAAAAGTTTCTTAGGAATTATGCGATACGATCGAAAAAACAGCCTTTTGCTCTCAAAAAACTATTGCATAGGGAAGATGAGATTCAATTTTATAATCATGGCACTATTCTTGTTTAGGTGAAAGCCCAGCTTCAAAAGATGGGAGCTATTCAACCCATGAACATATTTCTCCGCCAAGAAATTGACCGCATGCAACATGTTATATCCCGAGTTAGAACTACCCTCACTGACCTCAAACTGGCTATTGATGGTAAGTTACAAGATTAAAAATCATACTAATTAGCATGCAGTCTTTATTACTAACAGTTGATTATACTGTATAGATAAATAAATACTTATCCTCCTTTCCTTGTTTTTTACCTGTCATGGTTTAACACTGGCCCAGCAATTAAACCGAGTAACACATGCTCTCTATTCTCTCTCTCCTCCCTGATAAAGAAAGGAGAGAGAATAAGGGAGAGAGACTTATGGGTTGGAAGCTAAACTACACAACTTTAATGAAACAGTAATGATAAATAGGAAAAATTACTAAATATATACAAATATACAGGAAAATTGATCCCAAGTTCCTTCCCTCCTTTTCCCCCAATAACTCTCACGTCACCACTGAGGCTGCAGGGCAGCCCTTTGAAAGTCCAGGCCGGACTCCTGGAGTTGGCAGCAGTCGGGAGCTGGAGGCAGGAACACAGAGATATGGGCTGGCATGGATCAGGACCACAGGCAGAGGAATGGATGGAATCCTTCCAGGATGCCGAAGCAAACAGGGACAGGCAAAGAAAGGGAAGGAGGAAAGGCAGGAAGGGCAGGAAGCGCAGGAAGCTGGCTTGACCCTTGTGGTCCCTCAAATTTATACTGAGTATGACGTGTATGGGATGGAATACTCTGTGTGGTCAATTCTGGCATCCGTCTTGTCCGTTCCTCCCCAAAGGAGGGCTGCAGGTGGGACCGCTTTATTCCTTCTGGAGGGTAAAATGTTCCTCAGAGCTGAGCAGTGTCCTTGGCTCTGCACACCAGTCTCTGGCTGTAACTATAAACATCGAAGTGTTATCAGTCCTAGAAGCACACAGTCTGAGAAACTTGCTGTTAATTTCAGCAAGTGCAGCTACTTACAAGAGACTTATCTGAAAGCAAAAGCACAAGACAGAAAATCACCTTTATCCTGGCCTGAACCAGGACATTACCTCTTTCTCTTTTGTCCTTTCTCCCTCAGTTATTCTGGTTTTTCTCTCTCTTTACCATGTGGCAAATAATTCCAGCCCTTAAAGCCTCCTGACTGCATCTCCAGGGACACTCAGCCTTAATTTATTCTGTATGCACGGGCTCCAGTATTGTAGTTCATGTCTCACAGCACTTCTACACTTTTGTGATTCTCTCTAGGATCTCTGCAGAGCTCAGAGGAGCTGAATTGCATGCTGAGGTCCACAGGTTGTGTGCCAGAGTAGTTTATGAAATTAAGCTGAGACATAATGAAATAGAACAAGGTAGAAGTGTTTCTGCTAAGTAATTGAGTGACAGGACACTCAGGAGGCCAGGTGGTAAAGACTCTAATTTAAGGTGAGATTTGAAATGTTTGTGACACTGCTTATACCAAACCAGATGTCTCTAAATGGAAACTGGAGTGAGTGGGAGTGCCAGTCAAAAGAGAGTGTTCCTCTTTCAGCCATCACAGGAGGTAGGCAACAGCCCTCCATATCTCTCAGAATACTTATATTTGACTGAAAGTGAGCCACGGTGAATGTAGTTAAAATAAATCAAGAATACAAGTGACTGAAAGAATACAAGCTGATGGGAAATTTCATCAGAAAAAGAGTGAGAAAAAAGAAGGGTTGATGATGCCTTTTGTTTGCACTTCCCATTCTGCAAAATCTGGAAGGGTTGAAATACCCAGGAAGGAAAGTATACTGTTCCTCAGTGAGGAGTCTTTAATTAACAATGAATGAAAATGATGCAGGAACAGGTCAGTTCCACTGGTTAAGATCTCACTCAAGTCTGCTGTTCTCCAGCAGAGAGGCAGAAAACATATGATACAGGAAACTGTGCCCACAGGGAGAAGGTAAGACTGTCTGAAAATTAGTCCTTTCTCATATAGGTGATGGCAGTACTGTGATCTGTCGTACTGGTGTTTTCCAGTCTTTTGACAATAAGTCTTACATTAAGGCAGATTCTTTTAATTTGTATTTTTCTTATGTAGGAGTCAAAAAGGATTTTTTTCCATCATTTGTCTGATACACTGAGGCATAAACGCATGCTTCAGAAACATCATGTCTATAATCTGAATCTAGGAAAGATGTTCATAAATGTGCCCAAGGCTAATTAGCTTCCATATCCTGTAATAACCCATGCAAGATCAAGCTGAAAGACACAATGTTCCTCTGTTTCAGTACTGAGCTGAATATTCCCTTTTATATGTGCATAGGGTCCCTTTTCAAGTAAATTAAAATAATGCTTTCCATCCTAGAAAGTATTAATCTTTCCTTGATTGTGACAGATATATTTAAAGTCTCAAAATGTAAAATATTCTGCAGAGGGGTGGATGAGTAACATAATTTATTTGTACTTAGTATTCAGTTCCACAGTGGGCACAGTCCTGTACCAGGTGTTTAATCAAGTTAATGCTGTAACTTTTGTGCAATCCTCTAAAACATTATAATTTTCTTAGGGATAGGCAAGCTAAATACAGTGAAAAATTGCTCTGAAAACAAAATTGGATGCATAGTTAACAATAATGATTAATGGCTTCTGGCATATTCACAATACATCAAGTGCATATGGCAAACCATTAATTAGGGGAAAGAAAGAACTGTAAGCACTCTCTCTTGCCAGCACTCTCTCTTGCCTCAGCAAAAGGGAAAACCCCAAACTCACTCATGCTATTTTCTTCCCCAAAACCAGACAACTCCAATCTCAGATCATCTGGGGTGCTTCTTTTTCTTTAAATGAGGCAAAATAATCTGTCTGCTTAAACAGCTCATGTAAGTTTTGGTATCTGCCCCGGTGACGTGTCTGGCTCTGGCTTCACAAACCTGTCAATGCCTGAGCACCTGCTTATAGCAGATCTAAATTTTCCAACAAATTTTGTGTTTAAGGCATCTTCACATTGTTTCATGTAGCTTTGTGAAAGGAGATCTGAAAACTTGATTCTGTAGATTAGTTGTGAGTAGATGGACCTTTTCATTTTATTTTTCTTCACTGAGTTACATTTGAGGTAATGCAAAGCCCTCCTTGGAGAGAGTCCTTGCACAGCTGAACGTGAGGGTATTAGCAGAGCCAGTTTTGTCCCTCTAGCCAGAGGGCAGATTAAGGAGCATTCAGCTTTTGAGAGGGGTGAGGATGCTCAGCATGTGTCAAACATGTTTGTTAGTAGCCATGCCCCACAAGCCTGCACCCCCACCATTGAACTTCACTGCCTGAGGGGTAGTTATTTTGGACCAAATTGTAATAATTAGATTGTAGCTGCACTTTGTACTCTCAGTTATGTCCCAGCCATTAGTTCTGTTATAATTACTTATTGATTGCCTAGAATTTATTTCAGAGTTGCTATAATACAGAGCTCCACATAAATCAGAAATCAGCACTGATGTTTATCTTCTCAAGTGACCCAAACAGAGTCTATGTTCCAAGTAGAGAAATATTTTAGAGACAAGGGAAGAGCTGTTTTCTCCTCTCTTCATCTGAGGAGCTTGAAGACATAGAGCTTGAACCAAAACTCCAGATCCTAATGGGTTATGAACATCAGAGCTTAAGCCCCTGCCAGATGGTGACCATATTCTTTGTAGGAAGAACACTACGGATACACACTTTGGAGTTTCTACATACATGTCTTATGTTCCTTACATGGGAGCATAGATACCTCTGGCCCAGAATACTAATACCTTAGCTATTTGTTAGATAAAGGGCCCTTCAAACCCCCTCTCCCATTAATGAAGGTAGTGTGTTTGTATGCAGTAAATCTAATGACCCATTCAGTTATTCCCAGTCTCTTAGAGTTTGTTTGAGTAGAGGGGAACTGAATGGATAGGGAAACTCCTTGTCTAGGAGATGGAGGTGGGTTTCTCTTTATGTCTCCATGCACAAATGTAGGAGTGGTAAATGTTTTGATGATCTGTCTCCCTGATGTGTGTTTTATATGTGAAAAAAGAAGAGAGATTCTATGGGAGTTATCCCTCGTCTCCACTGAGTGGGTCCCATGAATCTCAGCAGTGTAGTGTTGTACTAGCACTGAAAGTGAATATTGAATCCTTGGCAATGGAAATAAGTAAAGCTTTAAATTTGGTTTTATTTCCCGGTTATTATTTTTAACTTACTCAGTTTTGTGGTTTAAGGCTTGTCATTAAGGAAGCAAATGCTGATCGTCATGGCATTTTTTTTTTCCTGGTACCTTATGGCTTGGTGTTTATAAGCTAATCTTTTGGAACGGCCTACTTCACGAATGAATGAAGGCCATATCAGAAACCTTGGATTTTTTTGTCCCTCCATGTCATACATGTGTCACATGATCACAGAAATCCCACTGCTATTTATGCAGTACGTGCAGAGTTTGGAGAGAGAAGTCCTTTTTCTGTTAACATATTTCCTGAGAATACAGTGATCCCTCTAAAAGCTTTTACATGACTTGTAATGTGTCAAGATTCGTTTCTACGGCCCCAGAGTTTTTGTTCCTTACATTTTTCTTAGCACTTGTATGGCAAGTACTAACAGGGGAGCTGTAAGACCAATGGAGGAAGCAAAAGTAGTGGAATAAATACAAATATCTGTGTGAGAAGTCACCATGGCATTAAGCCTCTGCCAGCCTGTTAAGCAAACTTTCCACTGCAGCTACAACATGGCACTCCTCATGTTACAAAGATAGCATATTTTCATGCATGTAAGGCACACCACACATAACCTACATGCCACAACTTGGAAAAACAAATCACTGATTACTGTTATCCTACACTGAAAGAGAGGGCAATCCAGCCTTTTGGAATGACAGGATCAGGAACAAGGATATTACTAAGGAGAGATGGGACTTTGGCATTTGCCCTCCTTTTGCCCACACAGATGTTTGTATACCATGTTCATGTTTGCCAGGGTTTAGGCCCAGCCGGTACCAACCAGGCTTCTGCTTGCTCACCCACACCCCCACTGTGGGGCAGGGAGGAGAAAATTCACCCAAAAGCTCCTTAATAGAGAAAAGGACAGGGAGGTTCTCATTCCCCAGTTACTCTAACAGGCAAAAACCAGACAGGTTCAACTTGGGAAGAAAGAAAAATAATTTAAACTACAAGGAGAAAGAGAAAAAATAACATGTTAACACCTTCCCCCCGGCCCTCCCTTCCTGCCGGTCCCGGATCCCTTCCCTGCTGCCTCCCCCTCAGGGCACAGGGAGGGGCAGGGGGGGTTTAGGGTCAGTTCCCCACACGGTGTTTCTGCCGCTCCTTCCTCCTCAGGGGGAGGACTCCTCACAGCCTTCCCCTGCTCCAACGCGGGGTCCCTCTCATGGCAGAAAGTCCTTCACAACCCCTCCGACACGAGTCCCTCCCACAGGTGCAGTCCCTCAGGCACAGACTGCTCCAGCCTGGGCTGCACACAGAGTCGCGGCTGCTGCGGGAGCAGTCACCTCCCCTGGCACAGGGTCCTACATGGATGCAGATCCACATCTGACCCTCTCTGTGATCCCGCACAGGCTGCTGCTTCTCGTCTGCCCACCTGTGACACTTCAGGGGCTACAAATCCACATTTACCCCACCGTGGTCCTTCAGGGACTGCTCCACCGCACTCCTCCATGGGCTGCAGGAGCACAGCTGCCATCTCACCCATCGAGGGGACATCTCTGCTCGGGCACCTTTCCCCCTCCTTCTTTGCTGACCTCAGTATTGCTGCCCTGGCATTGCTCTCACCTCCTCATGTCCTCTGAAAATCATTTATATTTTTTGCATTTTCATTTTTCCCTTTCTTGAATATGTTACTCCCAGAGGCACATCCAGCTTCCCAAATCTGCTCGGCCTTGGGCAGGGGCAGGGTCAGCATTGGATCCGGGGGAGCTTCCAGCAGCTTCTCACAGGAGCCACCCCTGTGGCCTCCTCTTTTCCTAAACACCACCAGACTAACCCAAGACAATGTTCTTTAAATGTAATGTAAGTTATGTGCATGAAAACTCAATAAAATTAATACACTAGGTTTATGTTTTTATGTTTATCTTGGACTGAGAAGGGTGAGAAAATACAGGTGATACTGTTGAGGCAGAAGGTATTAAGGAGTAAAAACTTCTGGATTTCTTTTCTATCTTTCTAACATTTTTTGAAACTTTATGATTCAGACAAAGCTGAATCATAACTGGCAATAACAAGTCCTTAAGGAATACTGATGTATTTCACTTGTTTCTTTACATCTCAGTCCTTGGTTTGCTACCTTATTAAAAATTATTTCCTTATCTGCTTTGAGCTCCTCACCATCTGGATTCTGCATTGCTAACCAGCATGTTATCCTTAGGTATTTCCTGATTGTCATTCATATAAGCACACGCTGAAACCCCCAGAAATTCATGTAGATGTGAGGTAGCATATGGTTCTACATGCACAATAGGAAACACTTAGAATTCATACACCATCTAAAAAAAAATAAAAAAAAAAATCATGTGTTAAGCCCTTAAAAGAGTGAGGTAAAGATTCACTATTCTTTTTCTATGTCAGAATATCATAATGTTTTTTGCACTATGACTCTAAAACAGATTTCTGGTTTTTGTACATAACACCATATAAGAGGCATATAAATAAACTCCAAAAGAGCTATAAGAGGTAGCTGATTATTTTAATCTATGTGGCAAAAAAACTTAACCTCAGGAAACTAGTCTTGCCAGAGTGCACAGAAAAGGTAATTTCCCATTAACTGAAGGAGTATGGACTCATTACCACTGGCAAACTAAGTTCTGGCTTTACTTATAATGCTTTAAGACTGCTAGCACTTACTCTATTTTAGTTTTTCCTGCTGGTGATGGTAATGGACTTTCAGTCTGAAAGATCTTGAGCTCTTATGTCACCAATTCTTACAGTCAGTGTGTGTAAGTCTTGCAGGGATCCTCTGTGTATTCCACTGTTGGATGGTTTTAGGAATGGAGGGGCTGAGTCTAGTGTGTCTTGTGGCATAGTTACTCGTGGCTCAGCACCTCTCATCAGTTATTTACTTCTTATCCTGAGAAGAATGCCAGAATGCCTCCTGTATTTTTCTACAAAGTGTAGCACATTATTTCTAGACTTACTAACAAGTGTTATGCTTGCCATAGTGCCAGCCAGAACAACTTTTTAAATACACACACACTGCACAGCTAGGACAGGCTACAGAAAATAGGTTATCTGCCTGTTCTACTGCTCTAGCTCAGGCTAGTGGTTTGCATTACTTTTGGAGAGGTGTGCGTGGATTTTCATCTTCAAATTACTGCTTTAAAGTTTTAACTCTGAGTCCTTTAGTGGGTGCAGCCAAGTGCATCTAGTAGTGGAGCTGGTAAGTTTTCAGAACAATTTGCAAGGTTACTTTCAAATTGCCTTCTTACTGACTGAAGGAATTAGCTGTTGCAGAGAAGCTGGGATTTGTGTGCTCTGCTATGTGAAAAAATCACATGCTACTCAAATTTTTTCAGTTCCTTTCATCTCTCCTCACTTGAAGAATTTAATCAGAGGATTCTGCACCAGAAAAGAGAAGTGGGAAAAAAAACCCAGAAAACAGAATGGGGGCAAAGGTTAAGTGCATCTAGAGACAATACCACAGTGTACAAGGGAAAAATGGAGAGAGTGTTGCAAGACTTGGCTGCCTGATTTACTCTTCTTGTTCTGGAGACCGGGACCAAAAGGACAAGATAAATTGTTTGGGGCTTTGGGATTAAAACAGCATGGTTGAGGTAAAAAAGCTTCTGAGAGCTCCCTGAGAATTGTCTCCAAATGCTGAAGCACCCAAGTGCGGCAAGGGAAGAAAGAAGGGAATATACATAGAGCTGCCTGAAGCAAAGAATTTGAGTTCTTTCAGCATGGCAGTGGTGGTCACTAAGATAGGAGAAAAATGGTAAAGTTTGCAAGAAAACAAAGTAAAAAATTAAGTTTTAGGTATGGGGAAACACACAGTAGCTTTTGTTGGTTTTATCTGATACTCTGTATACCTTGTAACCTTGGGTGTAATAATAATGCTTTCTCTATTGGAAAGCACAAGCAAGTTATCTGTTGCCATCAGACAGACAGAGAGGAAAGCTGATGAAGTTACAAGCAAGTTGGCATTTTCTCTTCAACACGGTCAGTAAAGAAGAGGGGGTTGCAGCTTGGTGGTGGAGGCAAGGTCCAATAACAAAGCTGGTTGTCTAGGAGGTAAATTTGAGTGGGATTTAAACCCTTAAAAGATCAACTTCTACAGTTGCAGCTGTGACAGTCAAGGATGGATTAGTGCTTTCACTGAGCTTTTCCCTCTATGTACTATAAAGGCTAGCTGAACAGCTTCATTGTCTAGCAAGTATTGTCCTCAAGGGATAATCTCTAGTCCTATTATAATGATGCCAGCCATTGGAAAACTGTACTTGGTGGAGAAACTAGCTTCTTCTCATCTCATTTATATCCTACATAATTATTCTGGTTATTCTTTATTCATGTCTGTGCCTGTGGGAAGAAAATCAGTCAGTGGATTGAGGAGTGGGGTTTTTTGGACGTTTTTTTTTTTTTACTTTTTTCTTTTTTTTTTTTTTTTTTTACTCATGCTAGAGTTTAAGATGCTTCCTTTGTTCCCAACTTTATCCACTTATTTAAATGAGATACACGCATTTTGTAGTCTTTCCTAATTGTGAACTTCAAAATGTGGATCCACTGTTACAAATTCCACAGTTTTTGTGTTCAACTTGTGATAGGTGCGGTAGTGAAAAGGGGCAAGTCCGTGAAATAATACAAGGTCCTGATGTAGTCCATTCAAAGCATTGTATTTGTTGAATGAATCACCCCCAAATCATATCAGTTTAAAAGAACAGTGACAGTTCATTGACAGTAAAAACTATTTATCCTCAGACCTGAGTAGCTTTATTTGGCTTATTGTCTATACAGCAATTGGATGGATTTAGATATAGTTTAGAAGTGAGATGATATAAATTTATGACTGTGAAAAAGGGGAATCCTAATTTCCAAACTGTGTATAGTGGGCAAACAGTATGGTTACAATACATATTATTATTGAAGAATGGAATGTTTAACTTAAAGACCCTAGCATCTTTAACTGAACTTTAATTTTATTCCTTTCAAGAAAGGGAATATCACAAAGTAAACCTCAAAATAACCAAGTTATAATCAGCTGGCCTGTCTGATTCATAGACGATTAAGACCTGTCATGTTCATAGGACATTCGGTCTCTTCATATGGAAGCCAGTGCTCTGAGCTTCTCAGAAATTAAATTTGAGAAGCCTGTGGCATTGTGCTGCTCATTGAGTTTGTCAAGTCTGGTTTTTCAAACATCTGTACCACCTTTCTCCAGGAAGAGGCCATAATTTTTCTCCCATGTTGGTAATTTTATTTCTGACGATTGTTTTCTTTTTTAAAATTATATTTTTATTTTTATCGCAGTATTTTAGCTGCAGGAATGCATCCCAGCACCCACAGATGTCATCTAGTGCTGAAATTCAAGCCTACTGCCAGAGATGACACCCACTCACTAGGAATATTTATGCAGCTCTCTGGGCAAGGCCAGAACTGTGAGCATACCTCATCCTCAGGAACACTCTGGCTTAGTGCTCTCAGCAGCTGCACTGACTCATAGCGGGCAGACATCCTAAGAGATGTCACCAGGCTTTGGGGCAGAGACTGCCTCTATGTCCCCACATGAAAACCTCCTCCCTGTCACAAGATAAGGAAGAACACGTGGCTCTTTCACAACCCTTGTGGAAGGAGAAAATTGGCTGCGCCAGCTTGGAAACGAGGCAGAACCAGAGATGAAAGAGTTCTTGCTTGCTTAGTTCAGAGTGTAATGATCTCCAGGGCTCAAAAGACATGCTCTTCACGTGTTTCCTGCCCTCACTATGCTTTCTCCAAAGTTAAAACCAATGTGTTGCATGAATTTTTCCCACTTCTGCCTCCAGAGGGTGAAAAGATTGTATGGTCCAATATTACATTTTTCTAGACAAGGGAGAGATGACACAGAGTGGCTTCTTTCTAAAATGGTGGTGCTCTTGGTTGTATGTTAGAGAAGCTTTATACCCAAAGAGAAACTTTATAAATTGTGTTATAAAAAGCTTGTAGCTAACCCCAAAACATAGTTCTGAACCTGACTGTGAAGCCATTACAAAGAATGTGGGTGTACTGGGTTGCATGACAAGGTTTTTGGTAGTAGGGGGTTTACAGGGGTAGCTTCTGTGAGAAGCTGCTAGAAGCTTCCCTCATGTCCAATAGAACCAGTGCCAGCTGGCTTCAGGATAGACCCTCCACTGGCCAAGCCTGAGCCCATCATAAATGGTGGTAGCACCTCAGGGATAATATATTTAAAAAGAGAGAAGAAAACTGCATGACTACATCTGTAGAGAGAGGAGTGAGACGTGGGAGAAACAACTCTGCAGATGCCAAGGTCAGTGAAGAAGGAAGGGCAAGAGGTGCTACAAGCACCAGAGCAGGGATTCCCCTGCAGCCTGTGATGAAGACCATGGTGAGGCAGGCTGTCCCCCTGCAGCCCATGGAGGTCCAAGGTGGAGCAGAGCAGATATCCACCTGCAGCAGACAGAGGAGCCCATGATGGAGCAGGTGGATGCTCAAAGGAGGCTGTGATCCTGTGGGAACCTGTGCTGGAGCAGCTTTTCTGGCAGGACTTGTCACCCTGTGAGGGACCTATGCTGGAGCAGTCTGTTCCTGAAATTCCTGCCCTGTGGAAAGGATTGCTGGAGCAGCTGGTGAAGAACTGCACCCTGTGGGAAGGATTCATGTTGGAGAACTTTGTTGGGAACTGTGTCCCATGGGAGAGACTCCAAGCTGGAGCAAGGGCAGAGTGTGAAGAGTTTCCCTGAGGAGGAAGGAGCAGCAGAGACAATGTGTGATGAACTGGCCACAGCTCCCATTCCCCCATCCCCCTGTGCACTGCTGAGGGTGAGGTAGAGAAATCAGGAGTGAAGTTGAGTCTAGGAATAAGGGAAGAGTGGGGAGGGAAGGTGTTTTACAAATCAGTTTTTATTTCTCATTGCCCTACTTGGATTTGATTGGTAATAAACTAATTTACCCAAGTTGAGTCTGGTTTGCCAGTGATGATAACCGGTGAGTGCTCTCTCCCTGTCCTTGTCTCAAGCCACAAGTCTTTTGTTGTATTTTCTCCCCCCTGTCCAGCTGAGGAGGGGAGTGACAGAGCAGCTTGGAGGGAACCTGGTGTTCAGACAGGGTCAAACCACCAGAGTGGGATAGGCAGTATGTTTTAATATTTGCAGTTTCGTAAAAGTTGGTATTTCTTTCATAGCATGTTGGCACAAAAGAGGTTTCTCTAAATGAAAGGTCATTATCTGCTACTTGAGAATGAAGTCTATTTGCCACTTATATATAGGACAAAATATCAGATTTGCACACTTTTATTGCAAGTGTTTAGTTTAGCCTATGCATTCTTCTAATTGACCACTTCTCTTTCTTTTACATATTCTGTGGTGAAAGCCACCTAATTCTGTTTGGGATGTCATGTAATGCTTGTTGCAGTTAAAGCAGTTGTGTATATGAGGAGGCACTGAACACTGGGATTACATAAACATTTCATTGGAATGGGGGCTACCAGCAGAGTTTCTATAATTTGAAATATTTTAGGTGGAACAGAGAAGACATTCTGAGACATGGCCACATGCCAGCTCTCAGTACTATTTCAAGTACAAACTGATAGGATGTAGGAACTTCTGGCAGACAGGATGGTGAGTGTCACTGAAAAATCATTGTCTTAGTAAATGCTAGTAAAACACTGTAAAATACAGGAGGAAACAGTACTATGCATGGAATATGTGGATTCACTCCACCACTGCCAAAAAGATAGATACAAAATCTTCCCTCTAGGTTTATTCTATGTACTGCTTTCCCACTGGGAATCTTAATGATGGAAATGTACAAAGTTATCATTATTAACAGTGAATTTTGTTAATATAATCACTGTCAGTGCATGCTTAGGAGATAGATGAGTTATACAGTTTATTCCTTGATTGTGTATGTGGAAACCACTAAAATATTTTTTTTAATTATTAGTTATATTCCGAACACAGTGTGAAGATAACTAATATAAATATTATGTGTGAGGGAGGAGAACCTGTTTTTTTTTTTTAAAAATTATTTCTGATAAAATAACAGAAGAAATGTCTACTATGTCACCTTTCACTTAGAATCAAGTCTAAGTTTGAGCAAATTAACTGCAAACTGATAAGACTTTAGCACAACAGGCGTGCAATTAAGGCACAATAAAATAGGGCTTATTAGACTCAGAATGTCATTTGGTAGTTTTAATTGCCTTTGCAAGCAAGGGGACAGTTCATTCTGAATGTTTCACTTATCTTCCAGGAACCATAATTATGTCAGAAGAATTACAAGATGCTTTAGATAATATGTATGATGCCAGAATTCCGAAACTGTGGTTTAGGATTTCCTGGGAGTCATCTACTCTAGGATTTTGGTTTACTGAGCTTCTTGAAAGAAACCAGCAGTTCAGCAGTTGGCTCCAGGATGGCCGACCAAATCAGTTCTGGATGACAGGATTCTTTAACCCACAGGTAAGCTGCTAAGTAACAGCTAAATTAGACCCTGAGAGAACTCCGAGCTGACTCACTTGCAGCTGTATGAAGTGTAATCTAAATTCAATTTTTTAGAATAAATTTAGGATAAATTAACCTGAACATATATGGAAGAAAATTTTGCTGGACCACAATAATATTACTGAAATAATGTAAGGCGTGTTCTGGTTGCTTCAGTTATAGTATGGAAATTTGGTAAATATGTCTTAGCATATTTCAGTGTTATCCTCCTTTCCCCTCCTTCTCTATTACAGCAGCTTGTTTTGCATTTATTGTATGAAAATCCCTTTGAGTACAAAACAAGGTAAGTTTCACCATTCGGACACAGGAAGAAGAGATTTGGTCTTGGCTCTCAGTCCCTGCAAACAGGTTCCTTGAAATGGAAGGTTTGGTTTTTATACTACCCCAGAATTGTGCCAGACTTGGTCTGCAGAGACACATAAAAAAATAAGAGTCTCTTGGCTGCAGCAGCTAAAATTAAAATCTGGCACAAAATGAAACACACAGAAGGGAACAGCTGAGAGCAGAGTTAAAAGAGGTAAAGTATACATACCTATATGATGTGTAGTCTCTTTGCACAGCTATCCACATTCATTAAAGCTTTTTATGATTCACAGATGTTTGTGGGAAGTGGGAGTTGTGGAAATGAGTCACTGTGAGTATCCAGCCAACAGGTTTCTGTGAAGCCTTAGCAAAAAGCTATTTTAAAGATCTATTTTAATCTCAGCACTTGTTAGCAATGCAAAAGCTGGCTGAAACAGCTGCCTAGAACAGAGGAACTGACAGTGGCAAATATTGTCTAGGACTACGGGTGGGAAAGATCCATCTATCATGTATCCTGTCTCTGTCAGCTGTCTGCTGATACCACTTTAAATGTGGAAATGGGCTAAGAGAAGCCCTGAGCAAAGGGTTCCTAAGCAAAAATATGAGGGAGAGGAGGGCACGTAGTGACAGGACAAGGTGTAATGGTTTTAAACAGGAAGAAGGTAGATTTTAATTAGATAATAGGAAGAAATTCTTCACTGTGAGGGTGTTGAGACACAGGAACAGGTTGCCCAGAGGAGCTGTGGCTGCCCCCTCCCTGGAAGTGTTCAAGGCCAGGTTTGATGGGGCTTTGAGCAACCTGGTCCAGTGGAAGGTTGCTTCAGAGGGAGCAACCCATGCAGGATGGGTTCAAACCAGATGATCTTCAAGGTCCTTTCCAACCTAAACCATTCTACGATTCCATGATGATGCTTCCATACCTGGGTTGTTAGCAGCACATTGATAGTGGCACTATGAAATATTCCTGGGTAATTTTTCGAGCTATCAGGCTTATGCAACCCAAACAGGCTTTTGCTTTTGTTGGTGTTTGCTTTTGCACTACAGACAAACAAGAGGTGATACAGATTTTTGTACTGGCCATTTGAGGTGGCTTTTTTTGTGCTTTGGAGTTGAGCCAGTTCTGAAATTTTGTGAGCCCAAATTGGGTAACCTGTGTTTTTCTGGGTCTTTACATCTGTGTTTCTCAAAAGAGCTGCCAACTAATCAGAGTAGAATGCCCCCAAACAAGCTGTGATTTAGTAAACCATACTGAGTGAGAGAGCATCCAGGAATACAAAAATTAAACACGACTTAATGTGTAGTTCCATAAGTCCCTAAATACATAGTGTGTAGAGAATAGAAGAATGAGGTGGGCTTACCTGATTAAAGAATTTACTTGTGCTGATAATTGCAAGCTTAGGAATTAGATGGTTATTGTTATAGTCTCCATTTTCTGTAAATGGCTGTGGGAGTGGCTCATTTTATAAAAAAAAAATAACGCAACAACTCCTTCTCCATTTAATTAACTTATTTTGTTATTAGTCATATTGCTGTGTTTAAAATCATTATTTCATATGTCAAGCAACTTGATTTTCATGCTCTCAAGCAAGTTGAGGTGATGAAGTATTAGTTTTGCAGTTCTAATGGCTTGTTTGTACTACCTGAGAAATTGTCAGGAAAAAACCCACCTTTCATTTGTGGTATTAAATGCCTACTTGTGTAGATCTCACTGTTTACTTTATAATCAATGGATAAACACCAGGGATAGCACAAGACAATAAAGTAGATTTATAGCACTGGGAGAATGAGGCATTCTGGCAATAAAAAATAATACAGGACCTGACTCTGCTTTCTCTTGGACTGTTTATGCACTAGGATAAATTCAGTAATTTCACAGAAGTGAATGTTTATTTATAGTGATACAAATGAGAGAAGGCTCAAGCTTTTGTGTACAAGAAACCAGATTTCCTGTGTGTGTGTCTGCATTCAGCCAAGTTAACTAGGGTGAACAAAGCAAGAAATGCCATGAATTTTCTTCCCTCCTGAAAGTTAATCTGATGTTACTGGATTTTTTCCTCAGTAAACCTGCCACTGTGCATATCTCACTGCTGCCTTCCAATTTCCATATTGTGGCTGATAATGTTTTACTGTTTCCTTGTTTGCATCCCTGTATCCAGTTGCTGTCACTTGTCCTATATATGGATTTTAGCCCTGTGAGGCAAAACTGTCTTTCTGGTTGTATAGGACTTAGCATAATGAACCCTCAGCCTATTTGTAAGACCCTTAGATGCCCAAGCAATATGCATACTAATAAGAATCTGAAGTACAATGCTTCCATTCCTCAGTGTCCACTTAATTCTAGAAAACCTGCCATAATTTGCTTGCTGTAGAAAGTGCAAAACAAGTGACAAACAAGGAACCTCCTAAGCAAAGTAAAGGAGAGACTATGATTGGGAAAGCAATAGACTTGAGTGATTTCTATATTTCCTGTCATAGCTTCCATGTATTCCTGCTTCTCCCTCACTAGAAGATTCTGAGTTAGATTGCAGGGGTTGTTATAAAGCAAAGGGACAAAGCCTTAGCAGCCTTCTGTGAGCAGGCCAGGGAGAAGTTCAGGAAAAGACAACAGGAGAAATATTTTCCCTGTTTCTGAAATCTCAATGCACGCCCCTTCCCCTCCCCCCCACCCCAAAAAAAAAAAAAAAGAAAAAAAAAAACAAACCACACACACACACACACACAAAAAAAAACCCAAAACTCCTCAAAAAACCTGAACAAACAAACAAACAAAAAACCCAACCAACCAAAACCAAACTTAACACAGAAACAAACAAAAAAGCAACAACAGGGCAAAAATTACCAGAGATCAAAACAAATGTCATGGCAAGTGGTCCATCATGTCCATGACACAGGGTCGTGGGCAGACCCAAGCCCTCAGCTCTTCTGTGGCACCTCAAGCCATTTCATTTTTCCGTGCATTTGTTGTGCCATTCACCAGCCTTGGGATACCCAGCTGGGCCTCCATCTCACAGCTGTAGTCTTCAAACACTGTCTGGGATTCATTCTAATGAGCAGATAAGTGTAACAAGTCCCATGGCAGACAACATATAGGTCCTGCAATCTCTGTAAGAATAGTCTGCAGCCTAAATCTTATCCCTGAAGGCAACTCCCAGCTCTGAGCTTACTTTTATTCTAGTGTTTCCACAGTGCCTTTGAACTGATTCCCTTAATGCAGTCGTTGCTCTGTCCTCTCCTCTTTAGGCTCTTCTTTCTTTAATATTTCAGTTTATCTGGCATCCAGTAGCCCTCTGGAGCCTTCTGCCAGTGAACTCCTCATGTGTTTTAAACTATTGCTACCAGCACATTTCTACAAAATAAAATACCACAAATCAACTGCAAGGAGTCTGCTTTCATTTAGTGGCATTTATGATAGAGGAACTGGGCCTTTAATCCTGTCTCCCTTAGCTATATTCTAGAGTCCTCAACCACTTCAAACGTAATTACAATTATCTGTGCTATCACCAAGCCTCTTTAAAACACTTCTCCTGAGGTCTCTGGAACGATATTAATGAGAAGCAACCAATGTCAGTTAATGAAAACATCTGAGTTTGTCAATGTCCTCTCATGTTCTTGAAACTTGAAGGGTGGTGTGTGGCTACAAAGTGCTTAGCAGGGGCAACCAGTACTCCCATCTGTACAGCCAGATTGGCCTTGGCATTCAGTACACCAACATGCTCATGTTCCCTCATCTGACTCCTTCATATTCCTCTGGCCCTGGCAATAGCTCAAGAGAGCATCCTGCACTGTGAATACTGAAGAAAAATAAAACTGTTCAAAATAAAAATCATTCAGTTCCCTTGTTGCTCCTGATTTCTTTCTGGCTGTGCTGTTGGCTCTCTAATACCCACCTTTGGGTGTTCCCCAGGTGGATTCGTATGTCTCCAGACACCACATTTCTCTGCTCTGAAATCTGTCCTTGAAACTTCTTCCTTCCTCACTGTCCTTCCCAGTGAGTTGCTCTTGCTCTGGCATCTTCAGGATTTGTGTTTTGTTCATTCCTCTCGTGGCTATGCAGATGGGTTTCCATGGGGAAAAGTAAGGTGCACACCCACAGCCTACCTACTGGAAGTACAAAGCTGTCTATGCCCTCCTATCTTTTAGGGCTAAGTTACTTCTCATGAACAGCAGTGAGCATGCACATGGACAGTTCTACAGGAGAAGCTCAGCAGCATCCTCAGCTAGGCTTGTCCTGGGTTAGCCTGTGCCATATCATGAGCTTGTATCTCTCTGGAAGGGAGAGTGAGTTTCATTCTGTGCTGCTGAAGTGCTCTGAGTTTATCTTGCTGGTGTCTACAATCAGTATGTAATTGTGGCATATTAAGGGTTTGTGCTGAGCGAAGTGGCAGAGGCATTTCACTTTTTAATTGGAGGATTCCATTTTATATTTCTGTTGTATTCTATAAAACGCTTCCTGATTTGTTGACTGAAAAGCAATTTTACAGTGTTGGTATAAGAAATGGTGAGTAATATAGCACAGGAAATACCAGGGTTATTTGTGGCTCAGCAATTACCTGTATTTGGAACCTCACAAAACACATTAATCTGGCAGCCTTGTAAACCTCTCTCCATCTGGCTGGTTGTAAAGTAGGCATAAAGAGGTGAGTTATACATGCAGCTTCTGATATGTTAAACAAGCCAGTTTGGTGGCTTCTCAGCACCAACACCTGCACACCAAATGTGTAAACCCATGTGGCATTGGGGAAATGTAGGAAACCACTGGATTTGCACAACTGAATTTAACATGCAGGTAAAATTTTGTGGGATGAGGTTTTATACCACTGCTGTCACTATGATATAGGGGGAAAAAATTGAAATGGGTAAATTCAAGTATTTTAAAACACTCTCTGTCATATTCAATCTCCTTAGGGATTCCTAACTGCTATGAGGCAAGAGACAACTCGGATGAATTTGGCAAAAGGTTGGGCACTTGACAGTGTTGTTTTACACAATGAAGTGACGAAGATGATGAAAGAAGATGTTACTGGCCCTCCTCCTGCTGACGTTGGTGGGGTTTACATATATGGCCTTTTCCTGGAAGGGGCAGGTTGGGACCGCAGAAACAGTAAGCTGGTGGAGTCAGCCCCAAAGGTAAGGATCAAGTGAGCATCAGTGACTGTGGTATAATCTGATGTGTTCAGAGAACACCAGGGAGCATCTTGAGTGCCTGCAGCAGTGGTTTCACACTAGGCTTTATGAGGTTAAAACAGCTGCAGGGCTGGCAAGAGGACATGGTGTTAACCCACCAGGACCAAACATAAAGGCTTCTATCAGAAAAGGAATTTAGGGTGAGCTGCACAAGAGCAGACCAGATGCTGGGCTCCTTGGCTTCAGGGGCTCTAGCAGCACAGCTACATTCAAATAAAATAGCACAACACATAGGCAGCCTTCTTTTGACTGAACAAGTAGGACCCTATCATGACTTCCAAAGCCCAGGACTGGGCTGGATGAAGCTGATGTAAAGGTCAGTGTTTGGATAACTGGAAATCCCTGGCATTTGTTTCTGAATAGGAGGAAGAGTATTAGTTCTGGGCTTATGCTCAGTGTGTGGAATTACCTTTTACTGATGTGACTGAGTAGATTTAAAACCTAGCTATGGAGCAGTGATTAGATGCTGTGGCCACTGCCCAGGGAAAGCTGCCATTGTCTGTACTGGTAAACTTATTCCAAACCAGTGATAAACTGTTCTGAAATTGGAGTTGAGGTTAATTTCTCTCCATAAGTAAAACACTCCTGGGTCTGGCTAACAGCAAACTTTTCCAGACCAGACCTTGCCAGCTGTAGCTTCTGGTGACAGCTGTTGCCTGGTTTATCAAAGACACCTTCAAACATAGAGTTTATGCAAATGCTCTCGAGTGTTCAGCAGCCCTTCATGTTGCACTTGGACTCAGGTCTTTTATTTTTTCCTGGCCAATGGATAATTTATATTGCTGAAGACCTGAGGGGATAGAAGACCTGAGTCTGGAAAAACACCCAAGAGGCACCTTGGATCTTTGAAGTTCCACTGCCAGCAGTGCAGGGGTAACAAATGCAATGTAAATGCAGCTCAGGCTTTGTTGTTCCTGCTATCCAGGAAAGGGGAGGTAAAGAATGGGGAACACTACCCAAAGGGGCAAAGGATGGGAAAAAGAGACAATGCTCTCTTTCCCTCCTAGAACCACCCTGCTGTTTTTCTACCTACTCCCATGGTGTTGAGGTTTCTGCTGCTTTCTTTTCCTTGTGGGCTTCCTGACGTGTTGTCCATGAGCTACCACTGGCTTAAAGTTAGGGTGACTGCAGCAGTGAGTTGTGTGCTCTCACATGTGCCTCTGCTGAAGTGCTGCTGCTCTAGCTGAAGGCCATCACTGAATCAAGTTCCAGCATTTGCAGTTCAGAGACCCAGTCCTGCTTCTCTAATGCAGCACCCTGCGTCTCTTTTAACTTTTCTCAGGTGCTGTTCACAAGTCTGCCTGTAGTCCACGTGTATGCTGTTAGCACGACAGCACTACATGACCCAAAGAAGCAACAAGGAAGCCTGTACTCCTGCCCTGTCTACAAAAAGCCTCGGAGAACAGACCTGACATACATTTTCTCTTTGGATCTGAAAACAGTGCAGAATCCTGATCATTGGACTTTACGGGGAGTTGCACTGCTCTGCAATTCAAAATAAAGAGCAACAGGCAGCTGTAGAGAAAGAACCAGCTAGGAAGATTGATCTGCAGGCAGTAGGACTTCTGCTGTTATTGCCAAAGTGGCAGCTACCTTCTCATAGGAGTGTGGGAGTGACAGAGAGAGCTTATGTTAACTGTGCATAATCAGTTCACTCTGTTCGTAGCAAAAATTATAAATGTTCTTAACCTGGGAGTTTCAAAGGGAAAACAGTTTTAGTTGTAAAATCTGACAACTGCTATAAAGCAAGTGACAATATAATCAGCTACCTTGCTCATAATCGAAACACTAGGAAAAAAGTGCTTATGATAGTGGCAACTGCTCTTACATTTATGGTGCTTCTTTTGTAGATGCTATCTTTTCTTCTTAATGCAAGGCTTCTTCATAATATAGTTCTTTTAGAGTTCCACTTTGTAGTTAAAAACTTATAATCCATCACAGCATTAAAGCTGTAATGACAAATGAGTGGAACATGCAGTGAAACTTGTTCATCTGCATGTAATCCAATGCACAGTTCCTTTGATTTTGCATTTGTAACCTTACTGGCTGGCCTTACAAATGGATGCCACCACTTCCTTACATAGTCCCTTGTTCATGCTAATGATCACAGAATTTGTATAAACAGGTGACATTCTCTTTGCAGGTGTAGTGACCTTCACACACAGTAATTAATTTCTAAAACCACATCCCATTATAAGGACGATGTCTCCAACATCCATTATTAGCAATACAAGTTTCAAAACTCTTCCCAGAGTAAACACATCTGAACACCAGTTTGGATCTACTAGTATTTGCTAGGGGTTAGTGTCTGAATCCCTCAAACTCAAACCTCTTAACTGCTTTTTATCCTGTACTTTGCATCAGTTTCTGATTTTCTGATTTCTTCCTAGCTGTGATGTTGGGGGGGATGGGAGGAAAGACACACAAGCCAGTTCTGGGAGTAGATTTACCTGAACTTGTTGATGTAATCTCTGTTTGTTATCACCATTGCTTTCTATCCTGTAATCCAAAAGTAATTGCTAGTTCTCTTTTAATAAACAGACAACTATTGGCAGAAAATGTGTCTGGCTTTTTTCACTAGCCCAAATTTAAAGCAAAACAAATTGCTGTTGGATGTTATGAAAGAAGGACTTGCAGTGAGTCATTTGTTAATTGCTTTTTTCCTCGTTACAAACACTTTCAGGTTCTGGACAAACACTTGCATTTCCTTTCAGCTGGTGTCTGAGACAGTAGCTCCCTCTTTCCCATAACTTTTACTCTGGTTTGCAATCGCAGAGCTCTTTTTGATGAAGAAGTTTGAGATTCACACTCCCACCCACAACTAAGCAGAAAGTGCCAGATTTCCTCTCAGAAAACAGAGCAGACAGGGACAGCAGACAGGCTCCCTTTCTCCCACTGAGCTGGGAGCAGCACTTGTTTCACACAGTGCTGCTGAGATTATTTTACCAAGTGTAACCACCTGCTCCAAAAAAACCCACTCCAGGCCTCCCTGCAGTAGAGCTGTGCAGCAACAAATTCCATTGAGAATTTTGTTTCTGAGAAGGGTGAAGGATTTGGTTTCCAGATCACTGATCTCAGAAATTATGGAAAAGGGGAGCTTCAAGCAGTAAAAGCCTCTGCTGTTGTGTAGAAATTGAGGTTGTAAACCATAGTGTTCTCCCCAGCCCCTTACCTGTATGAGGGCACGTGGAGTAAATGAACTTTGATGTCTTGGTACATATAAAATTCAAGTCAATAACATTGATAATACCTTAAAATGAAGACATAGTTTGCACTCCTGAAGAACTCACTCCTGGCTATGAAAACAATTCTCTGAACAATAGGAGTTAGAAGTAAACATTAAAAACACATTTTTGATAGAGGTTATAAGCAGAGCTACATGATAAGCTCTGTGGAAACTGCATCGCTCCCTTTCTTTGTCAAGTAAAGTGAGAAAAATAAACTCTGTGCATAGCATATATAGAGGCTCTTGTGTTCTAGCACTTAGTGCTCTGCTGTACACAAATGCAAAGAAATTCTTTGAACAATCAAATTTTCATTTAAATCACTAAGCCCTGTGTATTAGGTCAGGAAAACATCAAATCCTGCAGAACAGAATGTTGGCCAAATTAAGAACCAGAGAAGTGATGCAGTATTTCCCTGAAGATAGCTATGGTTTTATATGGAACTGGAAGAAGAACATAGCCACCACCTAGTTCCAGAAAAGACTTCCTATATTTAGTAAAAAAGCCCCAAACAAAACCTCCAGTCTATCCTATAAACAAAGCTTTCTTTTCCTTTCTGTTTTTTTTTCTTTCTTTTTATCTTCTTTCTCTTTTTTTTTTTTCTCTTTTCTTTTTGTATGTAATTCAGTGCAGTGGAGATGTATAATTTATTGTTGAACCCAATGTCTTCTTCTCTCTCTCTCCTGCCCTATCCTGCTCTTCCATTCGGTGGTTTCTGCTTCCAATCTGCCAACATTAATTTGATCTGAAATGTCCCTGACATAGTATAACATTGACCTTCCCCAGCCTAGCTACTAGACGTTCCCTAGCTACTGTGCTAAAGCTGTTTAACTTCAAATGTGATGTAGAGCAGACTAAATGAGAGAACTGGAAGGCAGAACATTTGAAATCAAACTAATTATATTTAAATTATAGATTAACAATTAGCTGGGAGTCCTCAAACAATGTATATAGGTAACCAAGTTATGCTCTGCTGTTAAAATGAATCTGATATATTAAATACAATACAATTTGGCAATATTGTACAAGTTTCACATAGATATGAATGACTAACATTGCTTTACATAATTGCTTTGAAGGCAGCTCTGTTTAAGAATGAAGAAAGCAACACAGTCCTGCACCCCATGTCAGCGTTGTGGTCCTGTTTACAAACACATCTGATGTCAGGGCACTGGCTCCTGAGTGTTGCAAATAAACAGCATTCCATACTCCAAAGGGTGTCTGTCTCATAATCCCTGAGGCTGTGGCTTGTCGATAACGATGATGATAGGAAACAAAGGATTGGGTTATGGATTGGCCCTGTATTTCAGCAGCTTAGATTTTAATTGCAGTGAAGCTCAGGAAAAGCACAGAGAATGCAAAACAAAACAATTCCTTTGTCTGGTCAGTTAAGTTCATGAGCCCCATGATCCTCTGGATGGAGTAACAATTTTTTATAAGATCTTGAGGAAACTTCAGATACAATAATCTATTTTTTTTTCTCTGTTTATCCAGAAACCATGCATTAATCTTCATCCTCTTTTACTGCTTCATACCCTTGCCTTTCTCACAATCTCATCTTTTCAAACCATGAATACAATACCTCATTCTCTTTTTCTCCTGCTATTCCATATTTACTGTTTTCTGCTTTTTTTATTCTCACTCCATAAGTGCATGAAATGCATTGCTTACATACATCAACCCTTCCTCTCCCAGAACTGTGGAAATAATCTGTAGTCATTTCAGGAACTTCTCTATTCCACTGAGAAGAAACACAATTTACTCAAAAACCCTACCATTCCTGCCACATCTTGTCACACCCTGGATAAAGAGGTAATTTGCTTCTCTTGCTGTTTCAGTGAGAGCCCTTAAACAACAAGATTTGTATAGCTAAGTGGACATTTTC
Organism: Calypte anna; assembly: GCF_003957555.1. Lineage (NCBI taxonomy): Eukaryota > Metazoa > Chordata > Aves > Apodiformes > Trochilidae > Calypte > Calypte anna. Next base: position 89,824,171 of record NC_044245.1, on the reverse strand, counting down.
CATAGATTTTCCTTCTGTTAATATAAAGCAATAGCTTTGTTATTTTTTTCTGGGGAGCTGGTATAAGGTAATTGAAGTAATTTGTATGCAGTTGTATGTAAAACTAAAGAGAGTGATTAGGCTGTAAAGTGACTGCTGAATCAATCCTGAAAATACAGTAGCTTTCCATCTCCCTTTGACACGAGTTCCATTTGAGTTAGTGATGGCAGAGTGCAAGACAGAGGGGGAGCTCCTTCATTCAGTTTGCATGGCTTGGCTTTTGTCAGGAAGACAACACTACAGACACCCATGTAAATGATAGACCACCACCAACACATGTTTTGGGCTATACCACAAATTCACACATATTTTCTAAAGCTGAGTGAATCCAGACTGTGCTGTCTCTTGTTGGGTAAGGAGAGTGTGGTGTGCTTGCTCATGGATTCCTTATGCTGATGGCTTTAAGTCTAGCAAAGGGACATCATCATCTCTTCCTCCTCCTTCTTTTCCTTCCTGCTTAAGAACGACTTCTGGGATTGTGACTCTTTTTTCAGCTGATGGGGAAGCACCTTTTGTTGAGTTGTTCTTGTCCTTCTTTACCTTAGTGATCACCTCTGTGTAAGAGATTTCTTCAATGAAAGGCTCTGCTGCTGTCAGCTCAGAGGTGATGTGCACATCGGCTTCCTGGATCCCTTCTTGACCTTCAGCTCCTGTTCGCTCTTTATTTTTTTTATGGATCTTGAATGCCTCCTTCTTTGGGGCAGCTTGTGAAATGGATTTCTTGATCCTCATCCCAGATTGTCTCAGTCTCTCTCCTGACTGCCTGATTCTCTCTCTCCTCTCAGGGGTCACTATTCTAGTTCGAAGCCTGTTTACCTTCTTGCCAAAATTTTGTCTCGTCTTTTGCATGTTTTCCCTTGAAAATGCCTTTTTGATATCATCTATGCGCTTCATACCTGATTTCTTGAACTGGGTTGCTTTGCTTTCTTCGATGTAATATTCTTCATCAGAAGACAGATCATCAGGTGGGAAGAAATCATCCTCTAGAGTCTCAGCTGGTGTCCTCTCTTTGATAACAGATAGAGACGAAGGACACTCACTTTCCTCCTGTGAACAAAAGCACAGAGTCATCTTCCAGCAGTGTTTTAAAAGGGTGGTGATTCAAGCATTTTGTTTGTTGGCTTGTTAGCTGATTAATGTCAGCTGAAATACAATACTGTAACAATGTAAGGTAGGCCTGTACCATTGTATAGGATCTATACAGAGAACAAGTGGCAGAAGAAACCTCTAGCACCTTCTGTAAAGACATTATGCCTGATTAAAGATTTCTTTTCAGTATGGTTCTTCCCGAAGCTAATGAATGCCATGATTCTATGTGTACTGGCCTCTAATGGTTTTCAAAACAATTCTGTCTAACATTTTTGGTTTTGTTTTTTAGCTTGCCTTCTTTTAGAGATTTGGCCCAGATCCATTATTCCTTACCAATAAAAGGTGAGACATCCTGTAGGCTCTTGTGCTTGTGTCAGCTGTGCACTCTCCAAATGAGTTCCTCAGTCATCCCAGTACCTTCACTCCTTTACTCTCACCAAGACAAATGCACATTTTTTACTGCCTGGAACGTAGCAAACATCTCTTTTGCTGCCCAGAAGGGGATGAACCCCAACATATTAACTTATATGTGCTGGCTTTATGAGGTGAAAAAGTCAGTAAAGGATTGAGATGCTATTCACTAAACCCTATTGCATACAACTCATTCAGCAGCTGTGCCATTGCTGAGATGAACTTGACTTGTTCCATGTGGAAAAATCTGAATGAACCAGAGCAAGCACATCTATCTCCTGTGGTGAGCGTGGTGACACTAATGAGCATGCAGTATTAGATATTTATGTTATATATATGATATATCATGTAATTGTTGAATCATAGAATGTTAGGGGTTGCAAGGAACCTCTAGAGATCATAGAGTCCAAATCCCCTGCCAGAGCAGGATCACCCAGGGCAGGCCACAGAGGAACAATCCAGGTGGGTTTTGAATGTCTACAGAGAAGGAGACTCCACAACCTCTCTGGGCAGCCTGTTCAGTGCTCTGTCACCCTCACAGTAAAAAAGGTTTTTTCCTTATGCTGAGGTAGAACTTCCTACATTTAAGCTAGAACACAGGAAGTTCCACCTCAACATGAGGAGAAACTTCTTTACTGTTATATGTAGAGCTGCACGGTTGGAAGTGGTGACTCTCCTAGATATCTTAGCACTAGGAATGTAGGGTAACCCCTCCAAAGAATGACTGATAGAGGCTCCAGACACAAAGCCACACAAAAGACTTTTAAAAGATGTCCATTGTAAACAAATAATTTACCAAGAATCACTTAGTGGTTAAGGGTATGGGAAAAAAAAAAAAAAAAGAGAGAGAGAAAAGGATAAAACTTTGTGGTAATGGAAGGATTTGGTAGTTGGCTTTATCAGAACAGGTTGAATCCTCATCCTCTGATCTAAAGACTGCAGCCTGCATGGACATTATAAAAGCTAGTGAGTCACTTATCTCTAGATTCTATAGAAGTGCTCCTGTACACAGAATATAAACCCCATAACCTGTAGGAGGTGCAGGATGGACAGTGCCAGCCCCTGCTTCCTCACCAGCTGTTCATGTGCACCTGAATGTGTTTTTTCTCACAGGAGGAGCAGCCTTTTTGTGTGCAGGCAGGTAGAACAGCTGTATAAAATTCTGATAAACTGTTTCTCATTAGTAGCAGCTACACCAGCTCATTTTGGAGGCATGATGGTGTCTGGGCTCTATTCTTACTATTATTACCTTCATACAGATAATAGGAGAGATATTAGAAGTTTTGAGCCCATGAAGAATTTTTCAGTCTTACTGAATACTCTGTTGCAAAGTGATTTCTGGCCAAAAAGATGTCTGTCATTTTTCACAGTAACTCATCAGTAGCAAATTGTGTTTAATGTTAATTTTACAGAGTACGAGGAACACGTAAAATAAAATATATTAAGGAATTTTTTCAGATAAAGCCCACTGAAGAGACTGTCATCATGCCCCAGCTTCTTTAAAAACCCTCTAGTAAAATAGTTGTTAATACATAGAAAAAATAGGGACAAATTATGTTGCATCGATTACAGCAGAATGTTATTCAACTCTTCTGTCAAAATCAGCAGGAACAAAACTACAATGCTTTGCTAATAATTATCTTCATTAATGTGCAAATTAACATTAATTATATAAAGACTTCTATATATAAACATAATCCCTCCTTTTCTGAAAATGAACTAAAACACAGCTGGATAATAATTCCTCAAAGTTTGTAAATTATAGCTCACTCCTTCAGCTGAAATGGTGACAAAAATGTTTCCAGAATAACTGCTCTGAAATTTCAGTACGTTCAGAATGAATACAATACAATATGGTGAATAGGGTATGCTGTTCATATGAAGATTACTTTTTACAAAGAGAGAAGGCAGAGACAGTAATTTCTCTGCAATATTTAAGCTGTCTTCCTTTGGAAGAAGAACAAAATTTTCAGTACTTGTTGTCAATTGTTTGACAGATTTTGATTGAATTTAGCTTTGCAGTCTACTAGCTAAAGTAGAGAGGACCTTAACTTTCATTCACACCTTAGAATTAAGGCTTATGAACAATAAAATGTTAGATGAACACCTTGTAGAAGAGGCACAGAAACAAGAGCTGCAAGTCTTGAGGAACATATTCCATTCTGCTACAGCCTCTAAGAATCATCTTTGCTCAGTCCCTGATTTTCTCCTCTTCCTTGGTTTGCAAACACATCCTGCAGAATCCAGTGTAGCAAGGCTAAAAATTAGCATGAGTTTCCTTCTCATCTCAGATTTTGAGGATGGAAAACGTTACTATAGCTGAAAGCACTAGTGAGACTTGCTAGTGTGTTCGGGAGGTTTCATAATAAAAATACAGTGATTTAGGCTCAGTAGGAGAAATTTCTCATCTGCTTCTTTTCTCTTTCCTGCCCCTCCCCATTTCTTCTTATCAGCAGGTATCAGCAGGGTAGAGAGAAGAGAGGAGCTCATCCTCTCTACAGCAGGAATTATAAGATGTAGGATCAGATGGGAAATAGATGGAGTCAAAGCTACCAGCCCATTTACAGACTCACTACAAGCAAAGACCAAACAGCTACTGATTTCAGTAGCATAGCACAAAGACTCAAACAGGGTGATAGCTTTCTTCTTCACTTGAAAGCAGATGCAACTGGAAATAGCAGGACTGGGCAGCCCAATCTTAGGGGAGGGTGAGAAGGAGCTGAGCAATTAATGATGCTGTTTGCAAGCTTTTAGTTAAAAATCTACCTAAGCATTTCCTAGGAAGGACTCGTATCCTGTATCATCACCACATTGTGCAAAGTAAGGGAGAATCTTTAAGCTAAATTTGTAACTGCTCAAATGAAATGAGGACAGATTACTTCACAGTAAAAGATGATACCAAACAGTCAGGTATTTTTAATCTGATTTCTTGACAAATGAGGAGTGCAATTATATGGTCTGTCTACTGGATACTACAAAGGATATGTACCCTGCCTGCCCCTCCTACTGGCAAAAACCAAAGACATGCACACACCAGAATCAGAAACCAAGAAAAAAATCTCTGGAAGCTAAGTACTTCCCTTTCCTTTCATCCTGCCTTCTACATAAGGCACCTGGAGAAGGTGGACCCTCCAGGGTGCTCACACTAGTCCTGGCATGCTTGTTGCTCATACTCTTAAAAGTTAGCCCACTGCTAGACACATTGAAAATAGACCTGAATTGTTCAAAACAGAACAATTTTTTCCTTCCCCTCCAAGAAAAAGTTGGGAAATGAGTCATGTAAGTGGGCAATTTGGAGGTTGCCTTGGTTTTGTACAAAAGGTGTAGCATATCCACTCACATTATACAGCTCCAACTTCTCACCAGTACACAGCCTCTCCACCAGTTTATGTGCTTACTTAACACTATTACGTGTTTACTTAACACATAAATAATTGTGCCTTTTCCACAAATTTGGGAATGGAGCTGAGTACAGGCACAAAGAAATAAGCTCTCTGTTGGGGAGCTGGCTGTGTTGTGTTACTCTGTCTGCCCTCCCAGCTGACATCTGTCCTAAGCAAACACACCACAGCTCAGGTACTTTGCTTCTGGTTCTGGACCTGTGCTGCTGAAACTGGAATTATTTGGGAAAAATGCACGCATGTGGAAGGAAATAAGGTCTGGAAGGCTTCAGGTTCTGTGGCAGCAAAGAAAGGACCGAAGGCAGCGTTCACAGTGGTAAGAGGAAACCTGGGGAGACCTTTGAAGCTGAGCCACGCAAGGAGAAAAATACAGAGGCCACAAAGCTGTAAGGTTAGTTAGATCTACAGCTTAAGGAACAACTTTAACAAAAAAACTTGAACTAATAACATAGTAACAGGACACTTGTGCTATCCATGAGTGGCTGGTGATGCCCTTGGCACAGTAATTTGCTCAGAAAGCCTTTTAAACATGAACTTCAGCTTTTCTCAGGTTTTGAGTACTAAACTTCTCACCTACACCCAGCTGAAGAAGTTTGTATTTTTAAGGGCTTGGCTGAATACAAAGTAAACACATGAATAAACCTCAGCTTTGGTGAATAAGGCCAGCACAGACTGTGTGTGAATGGATGGTGCTGGCTGGGGGCACTGAATATTGGAAGCCAGATGCTTCTAATGCTGGCTTCCCAAGAAAATCTGACCTTGTCATTACCATTCTCTCCCTCTGCTCCCATTTCAGTTGAATTCCCAATTAGAAAATTTTGGAAGGGATGTAGTCCGAGTCCTTCACACAGGTCTCAAGGAAGGGATCACAGCAGTGACCTTTTTCTCCCATGGGATATAAGAAGGCATTTATGAAGGAAGGCTAACAGACTGACTCCTGAAACTGCACAAAGCAGTAGCTGTGCAGACTCTTTCTCACTTCACAGAAAACTTAAAATCAAGAGGTAAATTATCTTAACTATGACAATGCCCCTAATCAACACTATGAGACTCTCGAGGTGGCAATGCTCCAGTAATTGAAAACTGTGGAGTCAAAAAAGACTGCTTTAAATTCTACCTGCTTGCTAACCCTGCCTGCACAGTCAGGCTCCTCTCATCCTCTCGTCTCCTTCCTCCAGGGAAGGAGGGGAAAAGGCAGAGCAAATGGTTTAGCAATGTCTCAGGTATTTTGCAGCAGTGGTGTCCTGGCAAATATCAGTTTGGCTCTAATAGCATCTTTCTCTTACTGCTGAACTCAGGAGCAAATAAGCCAAGGGGGCTGCTGGAAGAGGAATGTGATGCCTTCAGCTAGGTCAGTGAAGCTGTGCAAAGGAAAAAGGGTTATTAAAAAAATTCCCTCACAAGTTTGTTAGTTAAATCTCTACTCTTTTTCTTTGTAAGAAAAATTATTATGGGATCAATAATTAATAGCAGCAGTAGTATTATTTTCATTTAAAAAAAGATGTGCTGCTAATTTAGAGTCCACTGGATTCACTAGACAAAGCTGTGACATAATATCCCTGTACACAATATTTTGGCTGTAAGTACACTAATACTTTGAATTATAATTCCAGTAATAATTTAATTATTATTCCATTTAATATAAAAAAAAATGTAATATGATGTTGTTTTAATGGATGTAGCCAGTTTAAGAGCTTTACTCGTCTTGTCCTGTCATTATTTTTTTTTTTTAAAGTATTCTGGGTTTTTATTTCAAAGCCCAGAGTGAAATTCTAGAGTGGACAAGGAGAAAAATATTAAATACATTGTCTCGTGTGTAAATATATGTTAGAAACCCGATAAATCGGTTTTGCATTCTCTTTTCAAATAGCTTCAAAATGTCATTCTAAAAAACTGTAATAAAGGCAACAATCAGCTCTCAACTTCAATTAAAATTTTTAAAACACAAAAAAACAATAGCAGAGAAAAACAGAACGACCAAATAAATAATTACAGTATGTATTTTTAAAAAATAAGTTATATATATAATTATATATTTTACATATCTAGGTATATAAAATCAAGACTCAAAATGCTCCTAAAAAAACTGCTCAAGGGAAAAGTAGGGAGGGGAGACAGATGAAACTCTGTAACTTTGAGTCATTGTGTTGCAGAGAGAAAAGGTCACGGAAAATGATCTTTCAGCCTTGGGATGCGTGACAGAGAAGGTGCAGGTGATGATTAACATAAGCACAGATGGGACTGGTGATCACCTGACAATTTCAAAGCAGAGCACGAAGCAGCAAAACGGTAGAAGGCCACCCAGTCAGTGCCTGGTCTGGTGTTGCTGCTATGACAAGAGGTGATGTAAATGACTGGCAGCATACGGGCAGGAAACTGCATTGCTGTGATTAAAAAAAATCCTAGAAATGTACATGTTAAATGAATGATTTAGTATTCAAACTGGCAGCCAAGGTAAATCACTAAATCACCTTCTTAAAACTGCTCTCTAGATCAATAGGAAAGCTCTGATGAATAACCAAATAATTCTATACGTTTATTCACATTCTAGCAGTTAAGAGTGAAGCTTTATAAATCTCAAGCAATCCCTTCATTTTTTCCTGCAAATATGCCCTTTCAAAATCTCTGCCATCAGGCCAAAAAGCTGCTCAGATGAGGCAGAAACAGAATTATTTTAGAAGGGCACCTAAGGGATTTTATCAAGTAAAGTACATAGAGAATAAACAATTCAGCACATAAGACTTCACAGCCAAGCGCTATTGCTTGTGTTTAGAATTATTTTTACATAATGAAAAAGCAGCCTGGTTAAAACAGTCAATCCCTCCTCCTGACTTTAATTTGATGAATCCGAGTACGCATCCCTTTTCTTTAAATTCTGACAGAAATTCACCTATTTAAGCAGGGGTATGCAATGACTGTAATGAAAGCTTGCTCGCTGTCTCATTATCTGACTGCAGCAAGCTGCAGGCGATGAGCAAGCGGTACCCAGTTACACCACATCACTCCAAGGAGCCTTTGGCTCCAGGCCACCACATGCTGCATAGAAAGGACTACTGCAGCTCCAAGGGAAAATGAAAGTTTCACACTTATTTTCCTTTGCTATTGTTTTACAAAGATAGCCTGGGGAACAGCTCTGCAGGTGAGCCTGAAGGTTTGCAATCAAACTGGTGAAATTTCTCACTTCCAATCTAGCTGTAGATACCAACCCTCTGTCAGTAGAGGAGAGAGAGAGAGATCAAAAGATGTGATAACAACAACAAAAAAAAATGTGCTTGGTAATGTTTTGAGTCATTCGCTCCTCAGAAGGTGACAGTTCTTGCAAGCTGGCAGGAGTAGGAAAAGGCTCTCAGGTACAACAGAAACCCAACCATGCATGGGGAACTGCTGAACTCATCTGCCCAAGAAAAGAAGAGAAAAGGTTGGAGGAAAGGTAGTTATAAAGTAGAAACCATAACCAGAAGTAGACATGTATTTGGATTGGGTGAATCAGGTTCCACACATTTTTTTCTCCTCTCTTGAAGGGAGTCTACAGGCCAAAGGTACAAACATAGAATCATAGATTCATAGAATGGTTTGGATTAGAAGGGATCTTAAAGATCATCCAGTTCCAACCCTCTTGCATGGGCAGGGACACCTCCCACCAGACCAGACTGCTCAAGGCCCCATCCAACCTGGCCTTGAACACTTCCAGGAAGGGGGAATCCACAACTTCCCTGGGCAACCCGTGCCAGTGTCTCACCACACTCACAGGAAATAATTATTTCCTAATGTCTAACCTAAATCTCCCCTCTTCAAGTTTTAAACCATTGCTCCTTGTCCTCTTGCTACACACCTGTGCAAAAAGTCCTAACACAGCTTTCCTGTAGGCTCCCTTCAGGTACTGGAAAGCCACTATAAGGTCAACTTGGAGCCTCCTCCAGGCTGAACAACCTCAACTTCCTCAGCCTATCTTCACAGGGGGGTGCTCCAACCCTCTGATCATTTTTGTGGCTCTAAAATCTGTGTTCCTAATGCCTAATACTCAGCAAGATGGATCCTTTCCCAGATTCTGAACTTGCTGTTAATGACTGCACGTATCCCTCCCATCTGTGCCTGTGCTGTTCTGATGAACTTTATTCCTGTACTAAAGGAATAACTGCAAGATTCAGCTGTCTCCAGTAGTGCTGAGAATACAAAGCCCAACTGCATGCCCTGAGAGCCCATGCCTGAACTGAGGCCTCAGGCATGGAGGCTATTGCCAAAGACTCCTGTGTGCCCACAGTGGCCAGCTGCAGCTCCAGTTAATAAGCCACTCCAGGCAGCCCCTAGGACTGTGGGGAAGAGGAACAACAGAAGACGCTCATGATGTAGCTACACCTTTCTGCTTGCTTGAAGGCCAAACACAAGCAACATGCTGAACAACTGCATCCAGTGCAAATGTAAATGAACATCAATTGTTTCCACTGCTCAGGGTTAACAGATGGAGAAAAATCAATGGCAGCCCTGAGCAGGTGACCACTTGTCCCTTGTGAGGACCATCACAAAGGAACAGGTCAGGGGACTTCAGCTGTACCAGATCAATTGATGTGGTGTCAAGGTTATAATCTGCTATGAACACAGTTCTGTGAAATATGCAACCTATTTCTATTTTAGGAACACAAAAATGCCTTCTTTTTAAAGTTTTTTTTAAAAATATAATTATTTTTATTTCCCCTTATCCTCTTTCCTTGAGAACATATCTGTAGAAATATGGCTTTTCTTTAGCTAGTTGAAAGTGGTGACTTTTTTCTAAAAATCACAGGTACTGTATGATCTTCTTGGTTGCCCCCAGTGCTCCCTCCATCACTGTCTCTGCCACTCCGCCAGTGATGGCTGCACAGCGTGGGGCCAGCTCAGTGCTTTGAACTGAAGGACCAAGCTTGGCTGTGCAAACAAAGGACTCTTGCTACACTCTCTGACACAATCACCGTGTTTCTTTTATTCCCCTGTAATCTCAGCAATTACCTTTGCCAGCTGTAAAAATATTTATAAGGTTTATGCCACAAAGGCCCTGTGTTGCTGGGCTGCTGAGGCCTTTGTGTCTGAGGTCAGTGTCACAGGTCATCAACCTATACCACTTTTTTTCCCCTAAGTTTTCAGTGATTTAGGTTTTCCTTTTTCTCCAGGCATTCTAGCAGAGGCTTTATCCAGACCCTCAGGTCACCAGGACTAAGAACCCTTTTTTGGTTTCTGACTTGAAATAACTCACAGACAGTTTACACCTATTTGATGTTTTTGAGGATGGCCTTTACTTGACTCCCCATCTCCAGTGTATGCATAAATGCATGCTCCAGTGTATGCATAAATGTATGCACAAATGACAGCCACAACCTCTCTTAGCCTATCTTGTTGCTGGACTAATTACAGATAGGGCTTCCTGGTCTCCCCTCATGCCCCACAGTTTCCCATTCCACTCGGGGCCCTGGGAGCTATTTTCCAAACCTGCTCAGTTTGAACACAGCTTTCTTCAAGAGGAGAGATCAGACCTGTACAAAGGAGTCCAGGTGGGCTCTGAAGTGTCTTGGGCAAGGACACTGGCAGCCTCTCTACCACTTCTGGAAATATCTTTCCTGAAGTATTTCATGCTCACATATCACTCATTTTTTAAGAGCCACACCATCAAGTGGCTCATGGTCACCTTGTGAGCAATTAATACACTGTTCTCTGCCTTTTCCAAACCAGAGAACTTCAGAAGACAACCTAATAACAAGGGGTGTACAGGAACTGACACTGTGTACGATTAGGTTAGAATTACTCCACTTCTAAAGATTACTTGGTTTCCTGTCTGTCTGTCTTTCTCTGGTCTGATAGCTCCTAATTTTGAGTATATCTTATTTGTATCCACATCTTTTTCTGTGCCAAGACCTTTAATAAAAAAATTACACAGTTGATAAAGGCAGTCTCAGAAGCAAACCCTTCTAGAGAACCATCAGAAACCTCACATCCCATTTCAGCACAGTCCACTGTCATCTGTTATTTTTCCAGATTATCTGGAACATCAGGTACATAAATATGAGAAAGAATAAGACCTCTTGTGTTTCTGTGAAATAGAAAAATTATCAAATATGAATTACCTAGCACAATATACACTTGGTGAACTATTTAACCCGACAGTACTAATGATTCTGTTCTGCAGAACCCCTTCTGAGCCTGCCATTTTTGTGCCCAAGAGGCATCAGATGAGTGGCAATGGTTCAAATAGCTCGTCTATTTTTTAAATAGAAGTGTTATATTTGCTGCCTTTCATGTCAGAGTTCCTCTCACAGGTTTTTCTCAGAATAGCTGTAACAAACTGCTGATGGACAGTGAGTTTGTGCATCAGGTCCTTCAGCCTCTGGATTTGCTCATCTCTTGAGCACCAGGACATTTACTGCTGTGTCGGATGCAAGTGCTTCCACTTCATATTTACAGACTATTGTCCCCATCTCAATGTCACCATTTTTACTGCCCAAGCCATTATGCTGCAGGAGGGCAGAGGGAATGGATGGAAGCTGTGCCAGGGGAGTTTTAGGCTGGATGGCAGGAAACATTTTTTCACTGAGAGTGTTGTCAGGCATTGGAATGTCCTGCCTAGGACAGTGGTGGAGTCACCATCTCTGGAGGCATTAAAAGGCCTCCAATAGACGTGGTCCCTAAGGACATGATTTAGTAGTTAGGTTATGGTGTTGGTCAAAGGTTGGACTGGATGACCTTGGGAGGCCTCTTCCAACCTAAAACATTCTGTGATTCTGTGACAGTGTCCAGGAGAAGACACTTGTAGTTTGGACAGCATATGACAGGCTGCCTCTTCTAGCCTCTCCTCAGGTGTGTGGTGGAGCTATCACAGGTCAAACAGATCAGCTGTAACATGACTGTGCAGGCCACTCAAGCCATAGCCTTACTCAGTGTCTGACATGTCCGCTGTGACTGTCGACTGATTTTAAACATCAGATGGCAGTGAGTGGAAGAAATGCATGTGTCCCTTCACAGGAAGGCCTTACGTGTTTTATGGTGCTTACATAAAGTAATAATAGAAAACAGTCCAGTAACTGTAACATGGACTTTCTGGTGACTGTACACTCACATTCAAAGAGAGACTTGAAGAACACGCAGAAGAGCAAATGAAACAAGTTCTTTCAGGACTGGAAAAAAAAAATCCCCTTAACTTCTGAATAATTTAGTCAGAATGTGTTGAATGGTTAGATGCTTTTAGACTACAGAGAAATTTCTCACAACTGGCTATTCTGACTAACCTGAACAGAAGTGAACAGTGACCTGCACAACCTATAATATCCTTGGTGTTCTCTACCCTATTCTCAGGGTCCATAGCACTCCGGGGTCACAGACCTCATTAGAAAGTCTGAGACAACCTGGCATTTTAAATCATGCAATCAGCCAGGGGAGGAGAGCTGCCTGCTACCAAATCTTTTCCTCAACCAAGGAATGCCTTTTCCAAATGAATGCTCTTGTTTTCCCTTATCATTATCCTCATGGATGACCACTTTGTCTTTTTTAATGCAAGGATATTGGCAACACTTTTCATCATGGCTGAGGCCTCTTGGGACAATCTCCTTCACCCAGTGATCCTTTTCATTCTTCTTACTCTTTCTATCAAGTTATAAGATCAAAGCTATCCACTTGAAACAAAAACTTTAGGATTTAATTGGTGTTTCCCTTTTCCTCATATGTCAATGTTCTGGCAAAAGTTAAAACTAAAACCCACGTGCACTCACCCACGCAGGCGTTTAATACCAATTACACACAGGTCACTGCCTCCATCACAACGTCCCAAATAGTTCATCAGAAAAAAATTCCACTACAGATGAGCTGTCACTCACAACCACCAAGTAAACAACTTGGTTATACCCATTTGTAAAATATAGTGAAGGGAGTAGGGAGTATGCTGATTCTGTAGCTATTAACAGACTCCCACTCATTCTAGCCAAGCTTCAGACATTCCGGTCTTGGCACACAAGCAGGATGCCTGCACTGGGGTAAATCAAGAGTGTGAAACTGCACTTGTGTGAAAAAGACTTTCACAAGTGTTCCTCTGCCCTCAAGCTTCAGCAGTCTTGGCTACCTAGCATGTTCCAGATTTTATGGAGCAATGCAGTTTTCCTCTTCCAGAAAAGTGTTAAATGTCAGATCCTAAAGGGATCAGCCAATATACTCCAAGCAACAGGGAAAAAGATTCTCCAATCTACCTTACAAAAGGTAGCTAAAGATGGAAGCTAAAGAGGAAGCCATCCATATGCTCACTGACAGTTCTCAGCTATCATAGGAAGAGGAAGCTCGAAAGTCAGCAATCAAAAATGCTGTTTCCTTTTCTGAAAAGCACTGCATAAGAATTAAAAGAACAGAACAGGTTTTGGGTCATTCTTGTCTGGCAAAACCAGCAGAGAGTTCAGAAACTCCCACTCCAAGATGATTCTTGGAGAAAGAAGGTATCATACAAACCGCCTTTTGTATGAAAAAAATGAAAATAGCAACAGCTGTTCTTTATAATTGTGTGTAAATCCATTTCCACAGTATTTTACTACATTTTAAAATAAACTAGAACAGAAATTTTGCTAGGACAAAAATTTACAATACATAATGAATATTGCTTTAAGAAGAAACATTTTCATAGCATTGACTCTGCTGCAATCATTATGGTAAAGGCCCATCAATGAAATGACATTATGCCAGTAACCTGGGAAGTCAGAGATATTTATTACCTTTAGCTGGTAAATGATTTGCAAGGAAAAAGCCAAAGTGCCTGTTTTCTATTCTATCATGATGGTGCAGCTTGCAATAATAGTAATAACAGGCCAAATTGTGCCCCTGCTTTCTCCTGAACATCCATCACAATCATTCACTTAGAAAATCTGGGAGGCACAATTTGGCTGTTTATGGTACTAAAATGAGATTAAAGAGATAACATTCCCTACCTCTAGCTTTTACTCCTTTTTTTTTTCTTTTTTTTTTTTTCTTTTTTTTTTGTTTAGTTTTGTTCTGTTTTGCCAGTAGCAGAAAAATGAAGTAGTTAAGCAAGCTAGATTATGCAGAAGAATTTGTCAGCTGTTTACAGTGGTGAATGCACTCAGTGAAACACACGCCTCCATTCATCACAAGTAATGTTATTTACATACAAACAGATGCAAGACCAGGGTGTGAGGCTGAGTGATGGGGGTGCATCATGTTACTCTTGAGGGCTGGTATTTTCAAGAACGACTAATGATGAATATGACTCGTCTGAAAGAAGGTTTGGGGACTCAGTAATATGAAGGACAAACTATGCTTCTGGCAAAAGATAAACCACTGCTATTTTCTACTGACTTGGGGAACTGGGAGGTCTCAATAAATGGCAGGATCAGGCCATAGCACAAATGGATTTCACAGCACTCACGGGGAACTGACAGACCCCATGAGCTGCCTGTGCTGTCTGCCCGTGTGAATGCAGGCAAGACTGTGCCATTTCGTGAAACTTCTTTTCAAACATGATAGTTTATGAGAGCAAGAAACACCCTATGATGAGGTCAATAAATGAAAATGTACCATCTGCTTGCCCAACATGATTGGAAGAACCACGCTGGAACAATTGGAAGAACAAACTATTTCCAAAGCAGAGCACGCAAGGTACTATTTGCTGCCACGTTGGGTTTGTAAGTTTGAGGTTTAGTTTGTGGATACACTGCTACAGGCTGAGACAATGAAAAAAAGCCACAATTTGGCAGAAGTACAAAATCCAGGGTAATGCTGCAAGTTAAATCAACCATACGTTTTGAAATTAGCATTAGAAGAAAGTCTGTGTTCCAGGGAGCCTGTGAAGACTTTTGCTATTTGGACTTCTACCTAATACGGTGAAAAAAATAACAGGGATGAATGTCAGGCACGGTTTGTATGACAAGATTTACAGGGCCTGTCTCATATTACCTTTCGGAGAGGCAACAAATAGTCCTTGCTGATCTGCAGTTAATCTTACATGACTGGCTCAGAAACCCTACCAACACTAATAATAGACTGTGTGTGCTGCCGTCAGTAGGTTCATGCAGAAAGGCACCGAGGAGCACAGCTCAGTGTAAAAAGAAAGCATAAAATAACTCTCACGTTGGACAGACCGCGTCTTTTGGTTCATTAAACGACGCCTACCAAGGAAGCAGCAGAGTGACAGCACTATAGGAAATTAGGCTCAGGGTTACCTGATAGATTACGACCCGGAATTTGTTTTTCCTCAGCATCTCCTCCTGTTTGGCTTTCACTTTCCTCACGCTGGCGTTCTGCCTCTCCACGCGCGCCCGCACCTCCTTGACGGTGGAGCTGACTTTCCGGGTTTTCTCCAGGACCTTGTTCACCGTGTAGCCCGTGTTGCCATGAGCCTGGGCCAGCTTTAGCATATCAATCTGTATGGTCTTGATGGCGTTTTCCATCTCCCTGTGCCTCTCCTCTATCCTCTTCTGGCTCGCCTGCACGCTGTCCACAATGTTGGCCACTTTGTCCAGGACTGTCACAATGGTGTAAGCTGCATCTTGCTCTTCCTCCTCCTCAGGGACACTGGAGAGACGGTTCTGGTGGGGTCTGTCAGCCTCCGAGGGGATTTCACGGCGATCCATTTTGCCTGCCTTCTTTCTGCTGGGTCGGTGGCAGGAGAAGTTGGGGTGATCCTGGCAGAAGGATTCCGGCGCTGCTGCGGGGAGCCAAGGCGACAGCTGGCTGGGGAGATGCTCAAAGTGGGGCGTGAAACGCCGCTCCTGGAGCTCGCTCAAATACTTCTGACTACAAAATATCCACACATGATTGTTCGGATGCTTTCAGCAACATGAAACCCCTAAAATTAGGAAGCAATGTCTGGAAAGGAACATACGTTTAAAGGGTCACGCTGCTGTGCTGATGAAGTTATTAGTGCTAATCCAGGGAAGTAAAGTAACTTACTAATTAAGCAGGAAAGCAAACTTGCATATTTTTAATGATCTACTTTTGTTTTCTTGTTACTGGAGTGCTTTCCTCACAGGGAATTCAAAGAGTGGTCAGGAAAATGAACAAGGTTGGTTTTTTTCCCAGCAAAACAACTTCAGGTCTTCAGCTTGCTGCAATTACCACATGAAGTAACAAATAAAAACACTAAACCAGAGGCAATATAGTGAAAATGTTGTATTGTGACATGCTTTTCCAGTTCAAAATGTTGAAAGCATTTTTTTTTTTATTGAACAAATTATTAAATCCTACATGCAAAATTCTGAAAGCCTAAACTACATGTTAAAACATCTGAACACATCCTATTCACACTTAATCTTGGGATCTTTCAAACAACAACTAACAGTCTATTAATATAACTATGACCAGCAGACTAATTTGGATGGACTTATTTAGCTCTTGAAAATACTCTATACAAGAGCACTAGTAATTTGTTCACTTTTATTTTTTTTATTATATTTTAATCACAAACACTATACAATCTGTATTGGAGGTGTTAAAACATGTCTTTTCTTTAAAAAAGGTTAAGAAGTATTAAAACAGCTTTAACAGTGATAAAGCAGGCTTTATTCCAATTGTTTGTGATCATTTATTTAGCACCAATTTTTTACAATACCTAAAGCTACTATGACCTACTTCTTTTGGACCTATGCCATCCGCACTATCAGGTAACTTCCCGAATTATGAAATTTATAAGTTTTCCTCTTTAAAAATAAATTGTTGGAGCAATTTATGAAGATGGCAGTGTTTAAACCCAGCCCTCACCTTTTATAAATATGTTACAACTACACACAGCACACAGCTTCACAGTTCATGCGATAGGCAGTGTCTAAAAAATCAGTTACTAACTTCCAAAAACATTTAAATATCTACGGTATTTAAACACAGTGTTTTTCTAGTTTCTCATAAGAAAAGTAAGCTGTAAACATTTTTACCTTTAGTTCATGCCTTGTTTGCTAGGTAACGTGGACTTTTTTTGTTGGTTTGTTGTTTCCTTTGTTTTTAATCTACAACCATTGGTGGCATAAATCTGTGTTCCCAAAAATATTACATTCCATGGATAAAGCACAAGTCTATTATATAACCATGTGATACAGATACAGAAAATTAACTACTGTATTCAAAAACATAAAAGTAAAGATACTAAACCAGTCCATAGCTGTTAGAGCTGATGCTTTCAGAATACAGACCAACATTGTTACACTAAAAATGTTCAAAAATAAGGCCTCTGAAATAAATATTTCCATTCTTTAAAAAAAGATATAATAAAAATGTACATCACATGGTCAATGTAGGTATAAAAATCACTAAGTTAAACCATTCTGGATGATGTATCTGAAGTAAAATGGCCTAGGTTTTGCTTCTGCCGACGTCCTCTATTGTTTTTGGGGCATTTTCTGTGACAGAGAGAGAGAGAGAGAGAGAGAAAGAAAAAGGAAGGCTGACTTTATATATGCCACATAAAACTAAGCATAGCAATAACACAGTAACTTAGTTTCCTGCACTTAATAATCTCAAGGAGTCTATGAGGTGTGCTGACTGGGGTGATGATCCTGTTGTTTGGTACCAGGCTGTGACCTGGGGATGTCCATGGGACCCCAGAGGACTCAGAAGGGTGTTCTACTTGAACTTGAGACCAAAACCAGCAAGGTGCTACTTCCTTCAGGCTTGATCCAGTAAAACACATGCCATTAATAATTGCATTGTCTTAACTTTGTACATATCTCACACTTGAAATCCAGTGGATAGTAAGACTGGATCAAGCCAGCCTTTTAAAGTGCTGGACCTCCAGGTGCCCTGCTGCTCATGGCAGCACCTGAGACAGAGCCTACCCAGGAATCTCTGTGGGGTGACTCAAGAGATACCCTTCTGGGAGATGGATGCATAACTAAGACAGAATTCCAAATTCACAAAGGAATTCTGAAGACAGGACTTCCTCAGCCAGTCAGATAGCAGGTGATGCATGATGAAGAAATATTGCTGGAATGCAGCAAGTCAGACTGTCCCCAAGAACCTGTGAGCTTTGGAACCATCATAAGATGGCTGAAAGGGGGTCTGAGGAACCACAGCCTTCCACAGCCACTGCTTTGGACAGCAGGATCCAGTAAAAAAGGGATGACATCAGTTGCATGAGCCAAAAACCTCTTTTGACATGTGCAGGGGATGTTAGTTATGTGTACTTATACCTTCTATGAGGTAGGGAAGGAGGACAATATTGTTTGTGTGTCACTCTACTTCACTGAGTTTGGGAACCCAGGCACTAATGAAGTAGCACAAAGTTTTACAGCCCAAAGTAACTGGAGCTGAAAAAGTGCAGGATGAGATGAGGAGGAAAAAGCAAAAAGTGTAGGACTTCTTCATGCACCCATAGGCTAACTGATACATCCTTTACCCATGCCGGAGTCCCCTGTCTTCACTGGGTTCAAGGCTCTGAGCAAAGTGAATGCCTTGTCATAAGAAAAAATCCATGGATCTCATCTCAGTTTTCACAGGGAGCCAGAGTCTGAGGCAACTGAGAAGCTTGAACTCTGAGCTTCTGCATCTTTACATTTCATAAAATAGGTTCCCATTGACAGCACCTAAGAAGGAGACTAGCTGCACATTCATTTTTAGAAAGCATATATGGTGTGAGGGATACTTCTCTCTCTCTCTGTGCAACACCATTTACAGTGGTACAGAAGGGAACAGCATCTTGTCAACCTCTCTGGTTTCACTGGGTGGGAGGAGGGATCATAGCTTCTATAAGATACTAGCAATGCATGAATAACTTCAGTGAAGTTCTAACACAGAAGCTGACCTTTTGGATGCATTTCAAGGCTGATCTATTCTTCTGGGTATTTGCTCTAGGGATTCAGAGTGGTTACTGGTGGTTTCTGAACAAATGTGATTTTTGTGGGGGGAAAAAACCACAACTGCATGTTACATAAACCTTCTGCTTCAGTCATTAGGCATTTTTTATGTGGGCATTTTAGTGTATATGTTAAAGCACACAAAATTTCAGAGGTCAAACATTTAAATACAGAAAAAAGTAAATCCACACAATGTGTATTTTTTTCACTGTTTTTTGTCTTTACCTACCTTGTTATGCACATGACAATTGCAACTATAATGGCAATCTGTACAGCTCCAATTATTGCTGCAATAAGGACATGCGTAAGCTTTTGTCTGCTTGGGACAACATAAAGAATACTAAAGTCTGTCTTTTCACAGTGCTGTCCAGTATATCCTGATTCACATCTGAAAAAGAAAAGCAATATTTCACTGAATCTGTAATTTGACAACAGCCTTGTCATTCTGCAGATGAAATAAGGAGTCCTGGGTGGCTCCAGTTGAGAAAGAGCTGGTGAAAAAGCAGAGGTGTGATAAAGCTTGGGTTGGGGGATGGTTTGAATTTCCATGCGAAGAGAAGAGACAGAGATGATACGCTCTGCTTGCCTGTGTGAGGTTACTGAAAACACACGCCAGTGTGGTGAAGGCCTTGGTCTGGCAATGGGAATACATGGGGTTGTTATTAAATTGAGCCTATATTTAGGAAGAGTAAGGCAGCTAGGTGTAGATGAGGTAAATGAAACACAAAGTAAGCATGCTCACTCAGCTGCAATGTCAATATGGGAGAAGAATGACAAAGAGGAAGAGAAACTTGAAAAATGGAGTAAAGGAAAATCCCTTGTCAAGCTGCAGCCTACGGAAGTAGAATCCTGCAAACAGTCTTAGACAAAGCTGGCATCAAACCCTCTTCTGCCTCATCAGCAAACTGAAGTTAGACAGAGGTCAGATTATAAAGCCCAATGGCCCGCAACTGTTCAACTGAGAGTTCATGGAAGAATCCATAAAAACTGGCAAGGGGTTGGGGAGAAATGGCTGGAGACAAAAGAAAAGCAGCTACCCTAAATGGTACCTGTCCTGAGCAAAGCAGAAGTTATCTCAGAGGGAAATTCAGCAGAGGCAGCTTGCATTCAGTGATGTGTGTTCAGGGAATGGGAGATGTGCCAGTGATAAAGGTGGTATTAGAAACATGCTCTGGAGAAATTCAGGTTGCAAGGCAAGAGACATAGAAAACACAAGGAAAGGCAAGAGACACTGAGTTGTTATCTGCAGAACCGAAGGTCACCACTTACACCTCCAAGTAACTTCCTTGTACAGCTTGCCTTTAAAACTGACATTACCAAGGGCAAGTGAATCACACAAGTGGCCTACAGCTCCATGGAAAAAAAGCTGGAGA
Organism: Calypte anna; assembly: GCF_003957555.1. Taxonomy (NCBI): domain Eukaryota; kingdom Metazoa; phylum Chordata; class Aves; order Apodiformes; family Trochilidae; genus Calypte; species Calypte anna. The sequence continues at coordinate 89,804,059 of NC_044245.1, read as the reverse complement.
AGAATTACACACATGCAGGCAGAGAAGGAGGCATTTTGAAAACTGTATCGGATAGGCCTGAATGCAACACAGAATTAGTCTCACCCATCTGAAAGCTTTGTGTTAGGGTAGGAATTAATTCTGTTTGGAGGAATGAAATAATTACTCCACAGACCTTCCTACATCTGCTAATGCAACTCCTAATCCTCCTTTGCATGCAGGGATAATGGCTGGGGTTTACATGTTCATAATCTTGTGATTCTACTTTCTCCAGCCATGAGCTGCTGTGTAAGAAGTTTTGGTTCAGACATGAAACAAGTTTCAGTAAGAGCAGAGTTATTAAAGAAAAGCTCCATGTACTGTAAGGAAGCTTGGTAATGGCTAAGAAGGGAATCAAGAGAAACACCAGCACACAAGCAGAAATGGGATGGGGAACGTGTTGGTTACCATGCAAAAAGAAACAACAAAGAGCACTCCTTGCTAGTGAAGAGGCCTGAAATCTTATTGCTACTTTGCTTTTGTGTTCATCAAAGAAGGTAACACTCAAAGTGTGATCAATGTGAGAATTACTTTAAAGCAGAGGAGGCAAAACAAAGCAGAGGAGGCACAAGTAATTCAAGTGGTTTCCTGAGAAACACTGAAGCAACAGGCAATTATTGCTGAGAAATATTGAAAGGAGATTCGGGAGTACTGAATTCCTGCACAGAAAGCTTGTGTTAAGAACTTGTGGTAGTGGGATGAAATATTAGGCACTAGGAACAGCTATGAAAGCATTCTGCTGCATTACTAAATGGCAAGATAATGCGACATTAGTATAACAAGATAAAGAGAGGTCTGCATGTATTTATCAAAATATGCTGATCAGTCAGTTAACTGAGTTTGTGTAATGAAGTTTAGATTTCTCCTCAAAACACTGAACTATGCATTCTTCAGGCAGCCTCCTGTAAGGACAGGGCAGGACTGCACTGCAAAAGAAAGGCAGCAGGAGATAGAGCAGGTCCCATATGCACAAAGGCCACCAAGATAAATATTTTTCATTTACTACCACAAAACTTGTACCTGCCTGCTGCCAGTCCTGGAGAGCTGCTGTGCAAGGAATTCATTGCCATCAGTGAAAGCAAAACTCTGAATTTGCTGTGTGGAGGTATTTTCTGCAGTTTTGTAGGTCATCTGATACCTCACATATACCACTACCAGAAATGAGGACCAAATAAAGCAATGTATAGGCTAGACATGTATGAGAATGCAAAGCATTTAAAAGTATCAGTCTGTCCCTAGCATTCATCATTATCTTTCTTTGCCAGAGAGAGAGAGGAATTTTTTTTTCTTTGTTAAAAGTACATGATTTCTACAGCAGATTGATGTCTGATATAAATAATTCGTTTCCTTAATAACTCTGCTCCAGTAAGAAAAACACATAAAGGACAAGACCATCAGTATTCAAATAGCTAAGAAAAACCCAAAGGAGATCTCACACTTAAGAGATAGGAACTGACAGTCAAAAATCCTTGACTGGAACCACATATTGTTTGTTGTGCTAGGCCCAGTTCTGAGATACTGTTCAGACTGTTTAGATAAGTAATTGAAGGGAGTAGTAGTAAATGTAATTACAAAATAGAATTTAAAGGGAAAACACAGTAATTAGATTAATCAAAACATTGCCTATCAGTAATTATTAGAGTAATAATAATTATTTAAATGATTGAACAGTAATTGAATCATAATGAATAAATGACTATACAATTAGCACCCTCCAGAAAAAAAATACTGAGAAAAAAAATCAGTTCATCCAGCCAGGAATATTTTCCTTGATATAATTCAACTTTGAATACTTTTGAGGACAAATCCATCATAAACTGTGTTACACACAGCTCTAGATCAAAGGATTACTGTAGTCAAGTAATGCTGCCTAATGGCCACCAAGACGGCATTGGGAATGAGCCCAGTTTCCTAAGAGATGCAAAACCATGCTGAGATCTCTTGGTTCTGTCCACAGAAAATAGAAAAACAAGTGGTATTGGAAAAGTGAAAATAAACAAGAAATGGTCTTGGATGGGAAGAGGAATAATAAAAGCTCTCAAATACTGAAACTGACAGACATATTGGCTCTGTCTCTGGGCTTTGTGCTACCTGGTCACTATGGAAGCCTTTAAATCTTGACTTCAGTGCAAAAAAACCCTAAATATCCTCTATCAACAAAGATCAAGGCATAAAATGTTACAGCACCTAAAGGATTTACAGATGAAGTTCCCAAAGCAAAGAAAAGCAAAGAGTTATTGCATCTTCAGCTACATTAATATGAAAGTAAAAGCTTGCAAGCTAAAAATTCAGGACTGAAATCTCCTAATTAGTAGGGTACTACATGTTATTAAGAAGTGTTCTTTTTCTAGAAATAACTTCTAAAATTTATTTTATTTTCTGAGGAAGTCAAAGATCCAGAATTTAGTTGATCAAATGTAAATTAAAAATTATCTGCTCAGGAAATAAACTGGAACATTCAGATACCCTAAGGAACACTGAGTGGCTTTATGATGAGTCTAATGAGCTGCTAGATTGTACTGTAGAACAGAAGTGTGGGCTAAAGAATACTTTGCAATTTTATATTCTCTAGATGAAGCCTATTACTGTGAAAGAGTGCAATAAATGTTAAAAATAAGGCATCAATATTCTAGAGAGAGTTTATGACAGGAGCAATGAAAGGTACAGGTCTCATAAAAACAGACAGAGAGGTTAAAGGGGAAAGAGCAGTCACACAGAGAAGCCATGCAAGGCAATGGTTTGGGGTTGTTTTGGGTTTTTTTTGTTAGCTGTTTTCTCTAGATAGGATTTAGCAGATGAAAATATGTGAAGACAACACCAAGGCCACACTCCTCAGAGGGATTCATCTTCTGAACTACTTGACTGACTGAGCCTGTCCTCTGAGCACTATCTCCTGCACGACTGGAGCAGCTGGGTGCTGCCCCACAGCACAGGGACAGAGCTCCTGTGCCACTGCTCAGATAACTGCAATTTCATCTAGAGCACATTTTGATTAAGCTTTACAGCAATTTCAAGCATGCTTTTGAGGCATGCAGGACTTACCGGCAGGAAGCCTTCTGAGTGGAATAAACGAATTCACATTTCCCATGTATACAGTACCCGTTGAAGCTTTCTGAACAGGGTATGTGGTTTCCAATGTAAATGTCTTCTCTTTGATCACTGGCATCTTGGAAAGAAATATATATAAACAATTCTAAATGGCTGCATGATATTCATTAAAAATCTCAAGCAAGAATAGCATGTCCTTAAAAACTTGTAGTGAGTAGAGGAATACAGAATAATGAAGCAAAGGCTTAAGGATGAAGTTTCAAAGGCACCTACAGAGATTAGCTAGAACAAACTGCACTGAAAAATGATCCTCAGAGACATATAAATATGCTTCTTATGTCAGGTTTCTTGAAAGGAGAAAAGTATTCATGACAGAAACAAGCCAATCCAGGAAGATCAGCAGAAATTATGTCACTGGCACTGGGGCAAACAGTTTGTATATAGATGCAGAGAGCTCTCTCCCATGTCTAAATGGGGGTGGGGAAAAGACATTGAAGGATTAGAAAGGAGCTAATCCACATTTTAGGACTACTGACTAGGAAACTTGACAAAGCCAAGGTCTAACTGGTCCCACCTGTCGTTATAGATGAAATCAAACACACACACAGTCTTCCTCAGAGAAACACTTTAACAGAGAAGGAATTTCAAAATATTGAAATGAGGTTAAAATACCCATTCCTCTGGGAAGTGTACTGGGTTTCGCTGGGATGGAATTAATTTTGTGCAGAGCGGGACACGTTGTGCTGTATTTTGGAATCCTGGCTGAAACAGGGCTGATAACACACCAGTGGTTTGGCTGTTGCTGAAAGGTGCTTGCACAGCATCACTGCTTTCACTCAGGCCACTAAGCACACAGCCTGCAGGTGGGCAAAAGGCTGGCAAGGGACACAGCCAGGACTCTTGACCCAAACTGACCAAAGGGACATTCTGTAATGTACAGCATCAAGTTCAGCAATAAAAACTGGGGGTTCAAGCTTTCCAAAGTAGTTGTTGCTCAGAGATCAGCTGGGCATCAGTCGGCTGATGGGATGTTGTGAGTGATTTTTTTTTTCTCCTTTTTTTTTCACTTCACTTCTCAAACTGACTTTATCTTGCCCGATGAGTTTTTCTCATGTTTGCTCTTCTGACTCTCTCCCCCATCCTGATAGGTGGAAGGTGAGGGTGAACAAGAAGCTGGTGGATGCTTAGATGTTGGCCAGGTCAGCCCCAGCACAGGAAGACAGTCCCATGTTAATAAAACTGTCTAAAGCTGCACACATTTTCAACCATTCTTTCCTCAAAATTATTCTGTAAAAACGTCCTAAACAAAGAAGTTGGTATTTCCAAATGGACTTCTTTAAAGAGCAGAGATCTCAATATGTGAGCTTAATTGTGGAATTATATTCATTTCCATGGTAATAGACTACATCGTGACAAATACAAGATTATAATGAACTGCAGGTGCAAAGCAAAAATGGACTGTGAAGAAGTCTCTTATATAATTGTAGATACTTGAAATAACACCAGCAAGAAATAGAATGTATTTTAAAAGAGAAAAACCCTGCATACTGCTGTTTAAGGTTTAACCTGACCATTTTCTGGAAGGTTTTCTTATTTTTTCCAGGAGAAACAAAAATCTAACTATTAAAGGTTTTATATATATGGGAGACTATTTTTTCAGGCTATGCCTCAAAGATACAGGAGACTTGTTAGAAGGGAGGAGCATTGCCTAATACTGAGAATACATGTACCACATCCTGAAGGAATAGACTAAGTCATGGCACATCTAAGAGTAGAGAAGTGGGGATGGCTCATCCCACAGCTGCTGCCTCCCTCCTCCTCCTCAAAGCAGTTAATTACTGTCACATCTGGTTCCAGTCAAAGGATAGTTTATAAGTTGCATTAGTCTGTCCAGAATGTCTGGTTTTAATGCATGGACTAGTATAGAACCTGAGGCCCAATGAAACATGCATCTCCTGGAGGGCAGCCACGTAGCTGCAGCCACAACAAGACAGAGGCAAAACTTCCACATTTACCCACCTATTGACAGGAATCCATTTTTAATCTGAGAGGCTTGCTAGATTGCTTCAGAGCTTCAAAGTGAAAAAATTAACTGGTGTAGGAGCCTTGAAAGAGTGTCTGAATACAAGAGTTCAGATACTCCACAGAAGAAAGAGGCATGCACAAAACCTGAAACTCTGATGCCCGTCTTGGTGTCATAAAACTAGCAAGACAGCTGACTCTGTGAAGAAAGCCATTTCTAATGTAACTTTAGGTAGATACTTGTACTGCAGGAGAAGACTGCTATGGTTCTATAGACTAGAAGGTATTACACATTCAGAGAATAGGGTGTAACAAGAATAACTCACAGGAATTTAAAGCAAAAGTAGACAGAAGTGTGGTCTGTTCTCTTATCCCAGAGGAAAAAGTCATTCGAAGTACCTCAGTGCAGGTTCTCTGAAGAAAACCTGACTACTGCATAGAAAAAATTGTTAAGTATTTGCACAAGGTATACTCCCTCTGTGCACATCATTTGCCAAGCTTGACACTACAAAAGCTATACATATTAATAATAATTATATACAATGTTTTTTCCACTAAGTGGATTTCAAGACCAATTTATATGCAATGAATAAAAGGCTGTAACTTCTGGATAGGAAGCAGAAGTGGTGTTTCATTACATCACATAATAAGATCTATATTCCATTTGGTGCCTTTCATGCCTTCATAATGTAAGTGAAAATTGACATTAAATCATTCCAACTGGTACATTATATGGAGTGAAAATAAAGAGGATTTGTTAAAAAGGAAAAGAACACAGGGAATGTTGAAAGCCGTGGTGGGATGGCTATATTCTGGGAAGCCATGGGAGTGCAAACCAGTATAAGGACAGAAAAAAACTCAAGACTAGAACTAACAGAGAGAAGATACTGACACCTCACAACAAAATGTGCATTAAGACCAGCTCTGAGAAGAAACAATAGCGAGTTACAGTCGCTGGTGGTTCCCTCCTGTGTGGAAAGGAAGCACCCACTTGCAGACCAAACCTTCTTTTCAGGGAAGTTTGCTGCCTCCCTGGGGCCCAAATTAGGGATGGCACCACAAGACTGAAGAACTTAGTACAACCTTCAGACTACTATCCATTCCTGCTCTTTCGTCTGGGTACCAACGATACAGCAACAAAAAGTCTGAGGTCAAACAAAAGAGACTACAGAGGATTTCTCTCTGGGAAGAATTATTAAAATTCTGAAAGCACAGGCTGTGTTTTTCTCAATACTCTGAGTAGTGGGGGAGGAGATTTTTGAAGAAATAAGCATGCCCAAGATACCAATACCTGCTTCCAGGACTGGTGCCTCCACCAAAACTTTGGGGTTTTAAACCACATAAGAGACTTTGAGACACAAGGTATGCTGTGATATGATAGGCTCCATCTATCCTGAAGGGGAAAACGTGCCTTTGAGCATCAGATGGTGGGACTGAGCGAGAGGCCTATACACTAGAATCAGTGGGGGAAAGTGATACCAACAGCATTGCCATAGGTAAGCCAAGGGTTGGCATGGCATTGCTTGAGGGTGGCAATGCTAGCAGGAACTTTTGCACTGCTCCTAGGAGCAGAGGGGGTTCAGGAACACATCTGAAATGTTTGTACATAAGTGCACATAGTATGAGAAACAAATACAATGAACTGGAGGCACTGATTAGTTCCCAGACCAATATCATTGTTACTAGCAAGACTTCGTGGAATAAGTTTCATATCATATTATATCATATTTTGTTCTATCAGTGCAGTTATTTGTGAGAGAAAGAGGGTTAATACATACGCAGATATTCTCTTTAATAATAACTTGAGAAAGACAGAGGCGTTTTGACCTGGAAAGCACATTTTCAGAAAGAGCCATGACATACAGAAGCATATTTGTTCTGAGAATGCACCTAACACACACACATAATAACTAAGCAGAAAGTGAAACTCTGCCTTATTTCATTTATACAAAGGTTATTAAAGATAAGGTAAGGTTCACGTAGGTAAAACATTTTCAAGCAATGTGATTCAGCACATTAGTTTACGGAAAACATTTAAAAACAACCTAACAAATACAGTATCTGCCTTTTTGTTTCAGAAGCTAACAGAAAAGCTGGGGTCATGGGAGAGGAGGCATGTGAATATTCAATATGAATATTCACTATGGCATTTTTCACTATGTCTTTTCACTTGTGTCATTTGATCTTTGATCAGGAATGTCACAGGAATGTCACAGTCTTCCAGCAAAGTAATTTTCTTGGGGGGAGTCTAACCCTGTGATGGCTGCACAGGGTGGGGAGCAGCTTGGAGGAATACACAAAGCAGAACTCACAAACCATTCACATCTCCTTCCTGCCAGCCTTGCAACGTGCTGGAAGAAAGGAGCTGTTCACAGGTCTGTCTCAGTTACAGAAATCAAAGCTCTAAGGCAGATGAGAAGGGATTTGCATGCACTGTTTTCCCATCTTGTGAAACCATAACCAAACCAGCACAAAGTCAGCACAGTACCTTTCACCTCTGGCCGATACTGCATGCCATCGTCTTTCTTTCCAACCGCATTTGTTTCATCTGTTTCTAGATGATAAATACATGCATGGGTAGCTATTAGGAAAGGCTTATTTCCAGGTCACTACATGTATGCCATTAAGAGGCCAGAATATATATTCAAAAAAGTGTTTCAATTGCAGTAAAACAGTTCCCACATTGTTCCCTCCAAACAACCAGGCACTTCTCCTGGTCAACAACAGAGTCAGTAACCCCAGGATCCAGACCAACACATGGCATACCTCAAGCTGCAGGTTTTAAACTAAAAACATTTCCGTGGGATGGGCCGAGGTTATTTTGGTGACAGTCTGTTTTGGTTTTGAAACCGAGTTACATATCTAGATGTCACTGGCAAAGAGATGGTAGGAAGCTATTATTTCCAATAGAGGGTCCTAACTGCAAGACCCCAAAATTGAAGACATGTACAGAATTAACTACAAAGCAGAGGACCATTCCAAAACTGGAAGAGGAAATGGATAAATATTTGTGCCAAATTTGGATCCAAACTTGACTCACCTTGAAAGTACATTGTACAGCACACAGCAGCAAGAGGGAACATGTCCCCCCCACTGGTACTACTCTTGCTCTCCTACTTTTTTACCACCCCCCCAGGTAAGACCCACTGGACTATTACTTAGGTTGCCCTGAGAGTTTTTGCTCTTTTTGCAGGTAGGGGCAGACAAAGGAAAGTAATGTAAACACAGCATGTATGTAGGGTAAACATACCTCTGCATGGGATACTCTCAAATACAGGCAAGATATTCACTGAACCAGTGACTTCTGATCAAAAATGGAAAAGCTCTACCAAGCCTGCTCATGTCATAATTTATATTTAGCAGAAAACCAAAATTAAGCCTACCTGAGCAGTGTCCAAGATGCCTGATGTCAATCTGCTCTTGCCTCAGACATGATGCTTCTCTAACAAAGCAGGGATTGTTATAGGAACTTCCATCAGAAGCACATACAGGATTAAAACTGTATCCACTGCAGTCTATATTACATACACACCTGTTAATGGAAACATATGGCAGAACAAAATTGACATCCAGCAAACAAAAAATTAAGTCATGTTGAGTCCTGAGTAAACATTAGCTCACACACTAATACCAGGAGAGAAGAGTGTGTTGCATGAGGTTACTGAGGAATTCTTCATTCTGCTTCGAAGCCTGAGACATCAAAATTATGAATAGGTTCTTCAGTGTGCTTTTTAATAATGTACTGCTGTTTATTTTACTTTTACTGCAATATCAATAACATTGATTAACACCTGAAAATTGATAACACATCGCTAGGAAGATTTACTGCATTAATACAAGAGTTTGTGATGCCTGTTCTTCATTGTGAACAAAACCTGATGAATATCCTATTTTGGGGGGGCTGCCAGGATCCCTGAAGAGGAAACAAAAAGAAAAGGACTCTATTTCAGAGGCTATACAGAATCAATATGCCTGGTTGTCTGTGTCATTTCAGCAAGGCATCCATTCAAACCTTTGAAAGTTAACAGCGGGTTTATTATGTTGTTTTTAAAACAGAATTATGCAATCTGAATTATTTCATACTACATCCAATTGACACTTTGGTTATTCTAGACACAGCATTTTCCATATAATTTGCAACTAGGGCTAGTAAAGTGAAAGTGGGAAAATTTAAGACCTAGAATGTAGCTCGCTCCTGACCAACCAAATATAGGACAGCCAATGACTTAGATAGATCTAACCTGTTTTCTCTTAGCTCTGTTGCCCCAGAAAAAAAATATCCTGATACTTTACATGTCTAAATGGCACAGTAAAGTTTTCAGCTTCCCAAGTACCACACTCGCCTCATTTATTTCAATCAATATTCCCATTTTTTAACTGGATCTCTATTTTTGAATAAAAGCTTCTCTGTGTGTTTCCCATTGCTCTGCAAGCTCTGCTCTGCCTCTGGAGTGGCAAAAGTAAAAAAATCCAGAAAGTGTGGCTGCAGAACAAAAGACCTGGGGTCCAGCTCTCCCTTAAGCTGTTTCTGATGCTGAGAGACCAGAAAGAGCCACCCTGCATCTTCTAAGATGGTGGCAGTGGGCATGTGGGTCTTCCTCTTGCCAGAAAGCTCTACACAGAGGGCACATAGTATGTTACTAGGAGTGGCTGCTAGCTTCATCTTGATTCACTCTTTTAGGAGATGAAGTGGGGAAAAACACCCCAAGCTGCCAACTTGCCAGGCTTTTTATGTTCTTTTCAGCTGTTCCAGGTACAGCTAAATGATTAAATAGCCATATGTGTGCCACAAATCAGTAACAAATTTTGCAGCTGAACCTGATTCCATGCTGCATACACACTAAAGATGGACAGTGTACTTTATTCTCTCCCTCTTGTTCCACGAGCATGAGAACCTTTTGTTATCTAAATTTAAAGATGCTATTTTTGCCAGTAATATTTCAAGCCTGTGACCTTCAGACTGTTGCTAGACAAAATAACATCTCTGGTCCAAACAGTTTTTAACTGCACCTACTGATAGTAAAAAAACCTGCCCTAGAATGAGCCTCTACACTTCTTAGGGACCTACCTCAGAGTGCTCATGAAGCTGCTAAATATCAACATGAGGAACATATGGAAACCTTTCTTACTAGAATTGGTAATGGCAGCAAACCTTAGACCCAGGACAAGAAGGACTATTTTGCTAACATGCTCCCACATGATTTTAAGCCTAATGAGGGTGTTTTTAGGATTCACTAGATGCAAATAAAAGTCTCACAGCTCAGCAGTCTGCACATTTATTGACACACATGAGCAGAGAGTTAGCTCTAATTTGTATGACATTGGCTCTGTACTGACAGATACCTTCACACAACCTCAGCTCCCAGAAACCACCAATGCCTGAGTGCACCCATCCTTGTCACGTCTGAGGACATGGGTATATATACCTCCAGACAAACTCCATTTGTGTTTCTGTGCCCAAACAGCTCTAAATCTGTCTGTACTTACAATCCAAGGGCTGTAGCATTATAATTACTGTTGGGTTTTGTCATTCATGGTGACAAAAAAGGTGACTTTTTGAAAACAGTTTTCTGTTTCTCGTGGTGGCATTGCAGGCTACAGTTAAAACTGCTTGGAAGCTGCCTACATTTTCATGCTCCACTGTGTTAAGATTTAACACCTAATATTAAATGTTAACTTTCTTAGCATTGCCAAATGCTTGTTTAGGGGGAAGCTGTGAATTCCTGACCCTGTTTTTCTGATAAACACTCTTAGCTCTAACCTTCGATGTACAGAAAGTAATTTCCCAACAAAATTTTTAAAGTAGAAAAATAATAATCTTTAAAAAACCCAAAACCAAACCTGCAAGAAGAGAGCATGTGACATGTCCACAAGGGCTGGGGCAGCATGAAGCAGCTGAAGGCCCCTGACTAGCTGCTATGGGCTCACAGTTGGCTGCTCAGCTTGGAGCAGGATGGAACTGTGACTGCCAGGGTTGGAAAGGTTACTGCCAAAGGGGAAAAGGTGACTCCCAGGGTTGGAAATCATAGAATCATGGAATCAGCTGGGTTGGAAGGGACCTCAGAGATCATCAACTCCAACCCTTGCTCTACTACCACCGCGGTTACTAGACCATGGCACTGAGTGCCACATCCAGTCTCTTTTTAAATAGCTCCAGGGACGGAGAATCCACTACTTCCCTGGGCAGCCCATTCCAATGTCTGATCACCCTCTCCGTAAAGAAATTCTTTCTAATGTCCAACCTAAACCTCCCCCGGCACAACTTAAGACCGTGCCCTCTTGTCTTGCTGAGAGTTGCCTGGGAAAAGAGACCAACCCCCACCTGGCTACACCCTCCTTTCAGGGAGTTGTAGAGAGCGATGAGGTCTCCCCTGAGCCTCCTCTTCTCCAGGCTGAACAACCCCAGCTCCCTCAGCCTCTCCTCGCAGGGTCTGTGCTCGAGTCCCTTCACCAGCCTGGTTGCCCTCCTTTGGACCTGCTCCAGGACCTCGATATCCTTCCTGAACTGAGGGGCCCAGAACTGGACACAGGACTCGAGGTGTGGCCTCACCAGGGCTGAGTACAGGGGCAGAATCCCTTCCCTGGGGTGACTGCCAGGGGTGGGATGGTGACTGCTGGGGATGGGAAGGTGACTGCCAGGGGGGAAAACGTCCAGAGGTCCATCCAGAGGGAGCTGCTTTCCAGGACAGCTCTTCTCCCCAGAGCCCAGGCCCTGGGTTTTCCAGGCTAAGCAGCCCATCTGTAGACGTGCACTGTACAACCAGATTCCCAGCTGCTGGCTCTGTCTCATAGCTCTTTCTTAACTAGGTTTCGGGGTCTGACACTTGTTTAGCCCAGGCATAACCTGACATTTACAACCAGCCCATGCTCATTGCAGCTCAGTTCCAAGGTTCCGTGTCAGACTTTCACCCAAATATCTGCTTGATGCTATCAGCTACATCTTTGACTATGACCATGACACCAGATGGTAAGTCTGGCCTTCACCTGGCCATTTAGTTATAGGTACTTTGACAGAGCTCCCTGACATATAGAGTCAGGTGATATAAATATACTTCAGGATAACAAATAGCTGATGCACTTGAAAAAAAAAAATTTAAAAATCATTATTCCAACATAAAAGCCTGAAGTCATTCAGGGATATTAAAAGGAACAAGTTAAGATGAGGACATGGAAGTGTTCAATGCCAGGTTGGAAGAGGCTCTGAGAAACCTGGTCTAGTGGGAGGTGTCCCTGTCCAAGGCAGAGTGGTTGGATCTTGATGATCTTTAAGGTCCCTTCCAACCCAAACCACTCTGTGATTCTATGGCTTCTCAGATGAAGCAGGGCAGAAGAGAGAGACTCAGGAGCCCATGTTAGAAACCTGTACTCATCAGAGAGTCCATGTGGAAGTACAGTGAACCTATGCACATTCATAGAGCCAAAACAGGTCTGCTGGAAGTGCTGAAGTGGGAGAGGGAGCAATGAAATGTGTGGAGTGATGCTCTCAAAAGAAAACACGAAAGTTATTTTACATTTTTTGGTGCTTGTGAAGGAAGGTATAACTGTGGGAGACAGAGCTGCTGCTCTGACGCTGCACATCATACACACTGAAACAGGGAGCTGAGTCCTTGCAAGAGGACAGGACCACCACCATCACAGACTGAACTTAAAAAACAGCTCAGGAAAGCATTGAAAAGATTCTCAAAGATGCTATGAAATACTGAAAATGTGGTATACCTTGAAATTAGAGATAAAAGCTTGATCTTGTAAGGATGACAGGAAATCCAACCTCTTTAGTGACAAATTTCCCTCACCAGCCAGTCTGAGTCCTAAAGTCAGAGAGACATCAGAGCCCAAGACTACCAAGCACAACCCACAGGGCTGCACCCAGCCCACAGACCATGCAAGGAGCATATGAAGTAGAAAAGATGCAGCAAACAGCAGTAACAGTGGGGCCCTGAGGGGCAGAAATCTTAATGGGGGCTGTGTTTTGCAGGCAGAAGAAACAGTGCTAGGCATCACATACTGTAAGCTTTGCTTTTCTTCACATTTGAGTGAAATTGGACACAGAATTTAAGTCCCATATTGTGATATGTTTCCCAACAAATCCTGCTTTTGCTGGAGAGAGAGCAGGAAGACGAGCAGATGACAACATGGAGAGCTGCTCAGGAGCACAGGGCTGAGATCCTGAAGGAGGAGCAGGGATATGATGGAGGAGCACAAGAGGGGTAGCAGGAGGAGAGGAGGCCTGAATTATAGAATTTCACCTTTTAGGCACTTGTTTTCACTGCTGCCTTAGCTCCCACCCGCACTGCATCCATATACAGTGTTCCATGAGAGCAACGCCACATCCAGCTCCCCGAGCTCGGCCGTGCAGCTGCGGTCACTTTCTGGCACAAAAGACAGATGAAGAGCATTGAGGCTGGACTGCCTCTGGGCACCAGCACACAAAAGGCACTAGCCTGAAAACTTAGCTTCAGGGGCAAGGGGATGCAGAGGTTTTGATCATATTTCTGATCTTTTTTCCTCTGGAAGCCTGTAATGCACTGGGGAAAAATAGGGTATGGCGCTGTGCACAAGAGGTACCTTTCCCATCTTAGTCTTTCTTTCTTACCCATGACTACACAATTTCATCTGAAATTTTGAAAAAATAGAATACAATTCCACATGAGCGCATCCCCAAGACAAAAATAATAGGTTACACAACTGGAGAGAAGGGAAATAATATGAAACAGAAAGAAATTTTATAAAACACAAAGCAATGGAAAGCCGGTATCAGCAGAGTTTCAGTTAGGATTTTAGAATATATAGAGAAGGTATTTTGAGCAAAATTTTCTACCTTACTTCCACTCACTTTAAAGATGTATTAAAACACTGTCCTGTATTTGTTGAGACAGCATCACAGCTTTGATTCCCAACTTACCTGAAGTAATAAAAATGAGGTGTGCTGTATGCATGTGTTTGATGGTGTAGACAGGTAGGTACACAACAAAATTATTCAGATACAGAACCTCAATTTCCTATTTATATAGAAAGTTTGTTTCCTAGTTATATAGGACTTTAATTTCTTATGTGAGAACTAAACCATCTATAACCTCTTGAAATGCTGATATTTTGAACCCTCAGTATGTTTTCATAAATGCTAAAGGCTGGTCTGAGTTTGGATGGCTGACAAAACCCAAGGAGACAATAGCATATGCTAATGTCAGTCATAATAACTATAGAACAGCATCTTGTATTTAAGCTTCTAGTGAAAAATTAGGTTAAACTTAGGTCTGAGCTGCTTTCATGCTGCAAACAGACCTGGAAGATCAATATGAGACAGCTATAGCTGAGGTGAGAAGCCAGTCTGCCTCCTGGGGTCATGTGGAAGAAACCACTTGATACTGAGTGAGGACTCTACAGCCTGAGCCCCAAAGCCACTCTGATGCTGGCTTTGGTATGTGTTTGACAACATAATCCTGCTTGGTGCCCCAGCAAAAATAAAGAAAAGCTACCAGCTGGCATCTTCAGCCTGATGTATGGCTGCTCAGCTCTACCTTCAGAAGAAAAGTGTTAGTCACCTAAGGAAAATGCACTTAGTAAAAATGTGCACTAAGGACATCTTGAAAGTGCTTGGTGATTCATACCAGAGAGAAGAAAAGGTGTGCTTCAAGTATTTGCTGTAACAGCTTGGTGTAAAAGTCACCCTGGTATAAAAGGAGTCAGAGCACAAGATAACAAGACATAATAACCTTCCTATTGGCTTTAACCAAAAGGACTGAAACAGGTAGCTAATTCTCCAAGTTGATGTCTTACAAAAGAGGGTTGCTGCTCAGTGTCCTCAATAGACCTTTTTTCTCTCTTAGCTCTGGAAAGTCAGGACATGTTCAGGTGTTCAGATGCACTAGGATATACAGAAAATGAAACCTTAATTTTGTCACCCATCCATCACCAGAGAGTTGACATGCTAAGAAAACAAGGCATCAGCTTACTTTCCAGATTCAAACCAAATTCCAGAACTTTTAGAAGTTGCATGGGCTTTGTTCATTAATTCCGTAAGCTAAACAGAAAAGCATTTCAATTTCAGGAAAGTAAAAAGTGCTATAATTAAACAAAACAAAAATGTTAGGTGCTTTTAATAAATAGGAAATAAGAATGTACAGTTCATTTATAAAGGGCTACCAGAGTAAGAGAGAAAATGTGTTTAGTAAAACGGTGACAAGTTTGAAACGAGCTCAGGCTGTGAGAGCACTTGCTGCTATCAGTAAATTAATTAGATCCCCAGAGATGAGAACACATTTCAAGGCTCCTTTTTATTTTCAGGCTTCAAGGTGTACGTGGTTTTTTCAAGTTCTGTATGCTTAAAACCCATGGTAGATACGAAGAAAAGAGAGATAAAAGAAAAAAGGAAAAGGAAAGGAAAAGCATTACAGGCTTGTGGAGTGGGATTGGATACTGAGAGAGATTGGCATTTCCAACCAAGAGATCAGACTGCTGCATTTATGCCCATGGGGGATTTGCTCTCAAATGTGAGGTTTTTTTGGCCTGGCTTCACAGAGTGCTGCTTGCTACCCCTTCCCAGTAGCAGACAGCAACTAAAGCTTTCTCAGGTACCCACCTATTTACTGGCACATCTGCTTACAAATGTAAAATGGAAACACTAGAGTAAGAGAAAGTGTGTGAAATGCACACAGATGGGTAAGTGCATGCCTGATGGAATAAATTTTGGTGAACTGAAACAGGAGAGGTGTTGCCGTTGCAGTTAAGAAGATAACCATGTCAAATGAAGGATTACCCTTCAATTTGATGTTTCTTCCCCTGTGTGCTAGTCTTCCCAGGTGAAACCTGAACTAAGAAAATCTGGATTTCAAAGTGATTCCTCTACTCCTTCAACTAGAGCTATATCTTCATTAGGTTTGTTTAAAAACCCCTTAGCAACACTGAGAAGGTAAGGGCAAGAGAAGTAGATTTCAGTTCTACAAGCTGCTCTGTGTTCTGCTTGAGCTGCCTTTCAGCTTTTACTTCTACCCAGCAATGCAGAACACCCTTTAAATACCATAAGTTTCAGGTACTTTTCAGCCATCCCTCCACTGAAAAAAATTAGTCCTTATCTGTAGTGGGCTTCTAGGAGCATGCTTGCTCTCACAAGCCCTAACACACCCTCCACTCTTGAATAACAGAAACCTTCAAAGACTTAGCACACGTTGCTTCAAAAATCATTAAAAATATACATTAAACAAACAAGCCTCGACTATTATCCATCAAGGATCTATTCCATTTCTTATTTGTAAGTATAATGCAAAGACCATTTTGCTATTCTTTTCACATCAGGATTTCCTGTAGGCCAATTTTACATGATTCAGTAAGCCCACACAATCATAAATCCCTTGTTTAGGTTGATTTCCTCTCTTGGTTTTGTGCCTTGTTTTGCACACAGGTAGTAATCAAAAGTTTTTCTGCTGGAGCAGAAAGCTGTGAATTGTATTTACACAGGATTAAGACACCCTTCCTTATGAATACCTACATATGATATGATATCATATCCTAAAAAGGTCAAAAAAAACAAACCAAAACAAAACTTGGCTATGGGAAAAGAGAGAAAAAGTGGCCAGAAGAGGTAAGTATAAACCCATAGGCCATACTTCAAACAGACCAAATCTTTCCCTGGGAGACACACAAGGCAGAGGGTGGGTCTTTAAAATGTTCATATTCTTTTTTCTTAGTGTTAACACACTTATGAATTTCTGGTTTGTCCACTGGGAAAATAAACAGTATGTAAATTATAGGCCAGTTGAATCAATATGTTGCTGAGACACATTTTCTTTGTGAAGTATACCTCATAAAATCTTATTCACGAAAGGTCTACTTGGGGATCAGTTGTCAATCTTTCTTGAGAATCTACATTAAGAGTCAAAACAGGTCTTTGATAGCACGGTACACTGATCTAAAAAAAAAAGACTTATTGTGCTCAGAATCTCATTTCCATATTTTACCTGTTAAAAAGCAAAATATGTGTAAAACTGGGATCATGACACATTTGAACTTTTACAGTGAGGCTATGTTTAAGTTAATGATTTCCTTATCAAAGAGGAAAATAATAAAAATAAGAAAAATGCTATTTTAACCTCTAATTAATCAAGTTTATTCTAGCCATTTAGGGACTGGAGGAAAGGAAGGCTGTTACTGAGAATTAGATGGAGGCCAAAATGACAACTCAAGTGGAGCCTTGATAAGCTGGAGGAACCTCCTGAAGTCTGAAGACGAAGGGAAAGCCAGAGGACAGACTGGGGTTGAAGTGGTGGGCCCTTCAGAAATAAACCTGAAGGTTCAGGGGAGCAGCAGACTGAGGGGCTGCATCACAGCCTGGTCCCCAGCAGAGTGAGGGAAATGTCTGATGTGAAACAGAGGTCATGGCAGAAGTTCTGATGGTACACAAAGAAATTATTCCTCAAAGTGAGAGCAGCTCACCCTTGAACAGACAGCCAGACACCAATTTGCCCTTCATGGAGATGGTCAGAGCCCTCCTGGAGGAGCCCTTGAGGAATCTGATTGCACTATCCCTGGCTGCAGTGCAGGAAGGGAGCCTGGACTAGATGACTCCCAAGAGAGCATTTCCAACCTAAACCATTCTATAGTTTGTGATTTCACTCTAAATATTATTCCCCTGAAAATAAACAACATACTTCAAAATGCCTTTTAAAGCAACATTCCTTCCAGTACATGCTAGATGTTGGTGCATTGTTTTATTTGGGTATCTAGCAGCGCTTTGACAGGCAAAAAAAAGGAGACAAATCACACAAACCAGTGCAAAAGCAGAGGATATAACTCTTCATAAAGCAATACTACTTTTTATGTTGGAAAGAGACAGCACATTTGAAGAAAAAAATGTGAGATGAAACCTCTGTTCTTCAATTGATTCAGTATATTTTAAATGTTAATATTAAAACAGTGTATCTCTGGATTCTTTACATTTACTATAAATACAATATATATTTTATATTTAATAGGTAAGTATTAAAATTTCCTCCCTTACTCTGAGCATGGAAAGAGCATGTATAAGAAGAAACTTGTGGAAAAAAATGACCATGTAATAGTAAGAAGCTTAAAAAAATATATACAATTCAGGACCATTTAAAAATTAAGGTCTTATGAAGAAATGTATATACTTAAGAGCCCATCTTTCTAATCACAATAACAAAAAAAACAAATCCACAAGTTTTGAGTATCAGTTTCTTTGCCAGTGCTGCAGGTGGCTATTGTAATAAATAAATAAAGTTGTCATGCTCTCAAAAGACTCTAAACAATAATTTCCGTTTTAATCATATGCAGTAAACTGAGGTATCCTCTTGTTTAGAAGCCTTATAAAAATTACACTAAAAGTTATTCACCTGAGTTTTTCAAAAATTCACTTAGAGTTCTTAATAGCCACAATGGTATTACAAATAACTACACACACTGCTTTCTGGAGAAGGAGCTGGTTTAAGTGCTACACTGATGAAAATTATTTTACAGACAGATCTTTTAAAATTTATGTTCATACTCTATTAAGCGTTTCAATATTATTCATATACCATATTCTGATTGTGTACTGGTAGGATGATCTATTTCTCTCTACCACACGAACAATCAGCAGAACTGAAAAGTCCAGTTTGTGCTAAGAAGAAACTGCAGTCTGGCTGCCCCAGAATATAACAACAGCAAGTAGTACCTGTTTGGATTGGTGGCCCATAGGATTTACACCATCACATCCAGGTGGCCCCAAAACTGTGCACTGCCACCTACATTTCCACTTATCTACCTGATTTCATTTCTGATTCAAAATTCTAGCAAAAAATGCTCACCACCCTCACAGTCTATGTCTTTAGGCTTCTGGCCAGTTTCCCACAAAAAAAAGTTTAAATTTACCAACCTTGTGTCTTTTCTCACTCCTCTGCAAGGCTAGGTTAAATGGGTGCTTGAGCATCCTGGTCTAGTGGGAAGTGTCTCTGATCATGCAGGGGTGTTGGAACTAGAGGATCTTTAGGGTACCTTCTAGCTCAAACCATTCCATGATTCCAGGTTTGGCACCATTAAATGTAATAGGCTGTCTTTTCATCACAGCAGAAGAAGGTTCTGATGAGACAGGGATTTTGATGGGCAGGGTAGAAAGGGAGCTACTGACTGGCCTGAGGATGCAGCTTTGCTTTTCCCATGACATGTACAACCTACATTTTGGTTTTGTCCCTAAAGGGAGAAAAAAAGCCATGGCCAATCCATGTGAAAGCTGTAGTCTGCATCCTGTTACCACAGACCTACAGAAAAAACACAGTATGGACAACATGCAGAGTGTGCATTTATGCAACTTAAGACTGGTGCATTCACAAGTGACTTTCTATAGTCTTTTCCTATGACTTTCTTTAAAAGTCTGCCTATAAACTAACAACTCTTTAAAACACTTTTAAGTTCTGTGAGAAAATAAATACAGAGAAATATATTTCTGTGATGTTTCCTCAACCTGATTCCTTTCTGCATTTAAATAAAGACAGAATGTACTGATTTGCATATAGTTGAACATTCATTTTCTAAGTATGGCATGCTGTTTATAACAACCATCTCCCCAGACTTTATTTCTTTGTCTCAATCAGTCCACTTAAAATCAACAACGAAATTTTTAGCAGCAGCAGTGGAAATTACAAAGTTGTTTATATGTTTGCATTAAATTTACTATGCATTGCAACTACTTCTGGTTTAGATAGATAATGTTTCTGAGAAATGAAATAAAATTAAAATACAAATCTAAAACTGTACAAAGCCTGAATTCTTCAGACTGTATGTGATTGTCTGCAATAAAGTGTATGTAGCAACTTTGATCAGAGATGGTGATAATGCTTTAATGCCAAGCATGAAAACTAAAAATTCATAAATTTTTCAAGGGAGAAAATATGATTTAAGAGCAACAAAAAATTAAAGTCGCTAACTTGTAACACGCAGTGCATCTCAGCTGTGGGCAACTGAACTTGTTTAAATTTGCTTTTAAAAAGCACAGGATTTGGTAACGAGACAGAATAATTTAGGCTTGAAGGGATGCGTAGAGGTCATCTAGTCCAGTCCCCTGTTCAAACGTGGCCCAGGGCTGTGCCTGATCAGGTTCAGACCAACTCCATGGATGGAAAATACACAGCTTTATGACAGCTTGTTTCAGTGTCCGACCACCCTCAGAATGGAAAGATTTTCCATTATACCAAAAACTGGACTCCCTGTGCTCCAACTCACACCCATTTCCCTTCACACTGTCATGGTGCACCTCCAAAAAGGATGGACTAAGACACCAGAAAGTCCCACTCTAAATACCAGGAAATTCCAAGCTGTTGCTTCTATGGTCCTGCTCCTCCTTCTCTGTTGCATGAATCATCCTACAGTTTTCCCTGAGACTCTCAGGTGCTGCCACTCTTTGAGTAGAACATCCACGTTCTTCCAGGCCCTGAAGACAAACCACAATCCATATGGACTAAAACTGTGTTTAGCAGTATCCTTCTGTTACTGGGAGAAAATCTGCCTGTTTTGTGTCCCAGCCTGTTGTGGCTGGCCTTTGGCAGGTCCTGAGATTCCTCCTGAATGCTGCCTCACTTGCTTCAAACCACTCAACACTATGTGGAATGGCTCTCTCCAATTCCACCAGTCCACTGCCTGTCTGCTGCCTAATCACTTCATCCTTAACCTGGATTCTTTATTCATAAAATGGGAGTACAGATATCACTTGGCTTCTCAAGACCAGTTGGAAAAGAAAGAGCTGATATTTCTAAGGTCTCGGACTGTACCACTTAGAAAAGAGGATGAAAAAATTCCTAATTGTGTATTGACTGTATTAGCACCTCGTGAGTATGGTTTGAGATGATCTACGGAACACAGGAGACAGTTCAGGTAACTCATTCAGTTACTATCATGAAACAAAATCCTCTTAAAACGCCTCCTGTAATACTTTAACATAACAAAGTCCAAGCAAGTGCTATCCAGGCCTAAGAGGTCTACTTAAATGGAACTAGAATGTAGTTTGTCACTCAGTAGAAATTAGCCCACTATCCAAAAAAGTTAGAGAGGTCAAATTCATGCCTTAAAAAGGAATATCAAGAGAGTATATTTATGAAATTAGGCTGCTTGTGTGATTTGTTAGAACTAGTGTTGATAGTGGATGTATGTATAATATATATATGTATGTATAATATGTATAATAAAATGTATATATATGCATGTATATATGTATATATACGTGTATATATATGTATGTATAATATGTATAATAAAAAATAGTACAAACTGAGCAGTGCTTATACAAGTCTTATGAAAGGTCCTTGTACTGTCAATAATTTTATATATCTTGATCAAATAATCATGTTGAAACCCAACAGGAAAATTAGCACAAATAAGATATAAAAATTCTTTAGAGATGCTCTACTTGAGTTTCACAAACAGATGGTTTCAATTCCATCTTGTTTTGATTTTAGGAAAAAAAAGAAATCTATTCCTAACTTCTTAACTTAAGCAAGATCATAACTTTCTATGTGACTTGTTAAAATTAAACTTCTGAAGGCAATCTGTGTTATCAGAGATGATTTAACCTAAATCTAACGAGACAATGCATATAACTAAAGCCTATTATAGTGGTCGAAGGTATTGGGGGGAAAAAATGAATTGAATTATTTAGGCTGGAAAACTGGCAAAACTGAAAAAATGATCTGATAGACTGTCACCAGCCCTCAGGGAATATTTTCTACATAAAAGCTTTTGTTCCCACATTTTATTTTTTTTTAGTGAGGACTAATTAAAAAAAATGCTAGGGACAAAAAAGCACTCTCTTCCTGTGTTAAGAAGCAGGAGAATATCTTCATTTTATGTAATAAAGCAGAAATAAATCTTCCCCTTTCCTCAACTTTATCCCAACTCTATTAGAGATACTACATAGCCGCAGGAATGCCAACTCTGCAACTATATAATGACCAGGCAAGCCTTTACTGAAGTCAAATGCTTCAAGATTTATATTCCAAAGCCAAGAACACATCTCAGTGCATATAACAAACAAATCTACACCTATCTTGCCAGTCAAAAATGAAACAGACCAAGGCAGTACTGCAGAAAATTATTAGTATAAAAAACAGCTACAGTTCATTTGTCTCTTTACAAAAAAGTTTACTCCAGTTCTCTGACATTTTATGAAAATGAAAAGTATCATACTAGTATTCATCAGTAGTATTACCATTTTGGTTTCCCTTTTATGCTGTGATTTAATTTTGAGTATTAGTGCTAAGCTGTTTTACTGCCTGAGATGTCCTCATGCTGATACCCTGTAATAAAATCTTGCACAATTAAGACACATTTCAACATGAAACAGATTCCAGCTGGTAGAGTGGAGAAGAGCAATGACTCCCCTGATTAACAGTGTTTAGGCACTGTTATTCTGAGATGCTGTTCCCTCCATGTACATATCAGCCCAGAGCCTTAGTTAAGCTTCTTCCATTCTGCCAGACACAGCCAAGGCAATGGCTGTGGGAAAACAAAGCCTCATCAATGACATGGGACTTCTTTTACCTCCCAATAAACCTTGATGCCTCATGGGGCTATTGAAAGGAGCCCATTCCTCCATGGTGTCCCCTCCCTTTCTGACCATCAGGAATCTTCAGCAGTGAATGAAATCTGGTGCAACTGCTTATGCAGCCTCCCGCTATCTTCAAAATCCTCTTTTTTCTTGATCAGTCATTTTGATCTCTGACAAGTAACTGGTAGTTTTCACCAGTTTTCCCCTCGGTGCATGTAGGAGGTCCAGTGGCACAGTGAGTTTGGAAGAAGGGACAGGCTCAGGTCCTCAGTTCAACTTTGTGCTTAGATCCAAGCTTTGCACTGGTAGAAACCACTGCTTCTAGTACTTTCTGAACAACCATGATGCAGAGGAAAAAAAATCTCAGAGATGAATTATCAGTATTTATTTTGCATTCCTGCTTGATTTTGGGCTTTTTGTTGCTAAGATAAAACAAATCAAGGTCTTGTGTTTGAGAAATATTTGATAAAGATTCTCTAATACAGGTCTTTATTTTCCCCCTTTACCTTGCAACTGCAGATGGTTTGTTCTTAACAGACACATATTAAACACATTACTATTGGACAGCATTAAAGCTTCATAAGAAGGAAAAAACATGGCCAAGCAGATGATCACATACTTTTTAAAAAACATTCTTGTTCACTGATATCATTAAAGCTTATTACTTACCCAACATTTTCTGCATCTTCATCACACTCAGCCCTATATTTGCAAACTCCACATTTTGAGTGTTTTCTCTGAACTTCTGTTCCAGATCCTTCATACTCTAAAAAAAAATAAAATAAGGTATTGTTAACAGCATGACTTTTGTATCCAGCTCTGATTTAGCTTATCTAAGTCCATTTGCCTTCAAGTATATTGTCAACATGAAGTTATCTTATACTGAAGCTATTAACCTTAATATGTTCCCTTATTCAAAATCAGGCAATTAGAGGTTGGCAGATTTGTCAGGTGACAACAAAGCATCCCTGAAAACACTAATGCTTCATTGATTGACTCTTCATTTATTCTTATTTCAGCAATTTGTATTTATTTTCACCCCAGTGGACACACAACCAGCACTGACATGTGTCCCAGTCTCCTTTAATCTTAATTGGGATTGATAATGTGTAAGCTCTGTGCCTTTTAATGTCTTTAAATATTAGATAGCGAGGATTTTAATGCTTTTTTCTTTGACAGTCTGTAATTACAAATATCCTTATGCAAGGTTACTGCTTGCATTTTTTTCCTTTCTCTTTCAGACAATGGGATTAGACTATGCTTCTGTCTCATATATCTTGTTATATATTTTCCAGATGACTCTGATAAGTTAGAACAAGAAAAACATCATCTTGACAAGAAATGGGTAGAAATTTATGTTCCCTAAAAAGTAAAATTAATATCTTAGTTATTCTGATCTAAAAACATCTGCACCAATCATACTGTTGATATGGACATCAAAACAATTCACCAAGGAAAAGAGAAATAAGCCATATTTTTACTGTTTCAATACCATTAGTCACTTCTATTTTTTGTTTCATAAAAGCATTACAGGAGACCCAGATATTTGAAAATATACATTTGCAGAGAAAGTTGAAAACCATTTGAGTTGGAAACCATTTAACATATCGAAGGATTGTGGTGGTGCACAGCACACTACACAAGGCTGTTGGATGGACAGAGATCAAAGTGATTCTCATTCTCGCAGCAGCTTCATGTGCAGTAGCAACAGAAAATTAAACACCATCATTTAAACAGATGCATATACACTCTTTATTTAAAGAGGAAAAAGAAAGCCACAATAGTAATTCTTAATTTTCCTGGATATTGGCTGATGGAAACCTCCCCCTGCTACCTGTGGGGCTGTGCTTGCATGAAGAATAGTGCAGGTGAGCCTCTCAAATTAACTTCTGTCTAAAGCATGCTGTGCATTTTTCAAAGATTAATAACTATCAAAATTTATTTAAAAATTTCTACTGCAGAAATTCTATCACCACTCTAATTAAGTTGCAGTAGAGGTCATTTGCTTTTATCTTTACAAATGTACATCTTATTTGAGTTTTTGCTCTTTCTAGACACTACATTCCTATGCCTGTGTTCAGAATCCTTAAGTGTCCTTCAGAGTCAGATTTCACTTCTTCAGAGTCAGATTTCACTTTTCCATGCCAATGAACAATCCCCTACGGTTTGAAGAAGTTAAACAAATTACACTGCTCATGGCTTTCATTCATGGACTTTCCAATTCTTTTGCTGTTCTTATGACCCTCAACACCATTCCCCAGCATGTTAGCTCCCTCCAGAGTTACAGGTGCAAGACCTGGAAATACTGTTCCAGAAGAGCCATCAAAGCCAAATACCTTCTATGATATACTTCAGTTAAAACATCCAACAATCTTATCAAATTTTTATCATTTTTCTGCATTGAACATTTGTATTCACATTCACTTTATTATCCATCTTACTACCCTGTAAGACCTTTTAGTCTGTAGGAAAGAGGCCTGTTATCCAGGAAAATGACCTAGATCCTGGACTCACTACATATAACTCTGTCCTCAGACATCAAA
The DNA here is from genome assembly GCF_003957555.1 of Calypte anna. Lineage (NCBI taxonomy): Eukaryota > Metazoa > Chordata > Aves > Apodiformes > Trochilidae > Calypte > Calypte anna. Next base: position 89,778,898 of record NC_044245.1, on the reverse strand, counting down.
ATCCTGTCAGCTTTTTCATTCTGTTAGCTCAGTGACCTGTCCTCTGTCACCCAGTCCTAACCAGTACTGACTGATTTGCTCCCAGGTCACCAATGGAAGGTTCACAAGGCCAAAAACAGATACAAAGACACTCATTTTGTAATAATTCCTTAATGATCCATTGGTTGGCAATGTGCTCTCTAGCTACTCAGACTTGTATGAATATGAGATCACCTTTGACTGAGAAAGGTTCTGGTTTTGAGGTGGCACACTTACCTAAAGTGTTCTGCCACACAAATAGTCTTTATTGGAAAAATAAGTTAAAAGACTGAAGGTAAATTTCTCAATAAAGGTTTTCTAGGAACCCATGAGGACTGGCATGAAGTATTTTTCCCTCCCTTGATTCTTTACTCAGGTGATTCTTCCACTATGTATACCACTGCTTTGGTTCTGAAGGACATCAGAATGAGAGGCTGTAGCCTCCACAGTCACCACATTTATCTTTTCTCAAAATATTTGTATGTTATCTCTCATTGTTCTACTGAAGAAAAAGAGACCAAAGATGTCATCATCAGCCCAGAGAATCCTTTACCTCCTAGTTTTGAAGCTTTCAAGTGCAAATGAGCCAGACCTGCTGGTTACAAAACACCTGTCTTCAACATTTGGTGCTTAATATCCTTCTGCAGCACTGCTAGCATGGAAAATATTTCATCATATTCTATATATACTACCTGACTTGACTACAAATACAACCAGAATGCTTTACAGAGCCCTTTGGCTGTACTATTAGCATTTCAGTGTTGTTGTGGAGCTAAAGAAGGAAAACATAGACACACGAACACATACCCCCTTCTTCATCAGCTTTAGTTCTGTTCCCAGTCAATGTCTCAGTAATAGTCATCTATAATTTTTAGGAGTGTCTTTCATTACTAGCCACATAATGTTTTAGTACTAGCAGCATGAGACTTTGCATACAATTTAGACTGAAGTTCTTGAAGTAAATGCAGATTTTCCACCAATACAGAATAGACAAACCCTGTGAATTGGTAGCAGACATTTGCAGCACCCCACTTGTGTGTTGTTAAAATAAGTTAACTCATTTGTATTTGACAGCACAAGTTTCTCTGGTGCAAATGTCTCCAAATAGGCAATGTATCCCTTGACAGATTGTCCCTCCCTTCTCTTTTCTCCCCCACAACTGATTGTTCCTAAATAGGTTATAGCCATTAATTTTAATATTCCAATCAATCAGAACTTCCCAGTGCATTTCAGTAATATCAATTAGGTCAAAATATGCTCCTAAATGAGCAATTCAGCTACTCTTGTTTATTATGCAGGCTTCTAATGTTGATGTATAGATGATTACAGAACTTCTCCTCCTCACTTTGCTCAGTATCTTGATTAATTCTGTTCTTTGACATCTTAATTTCATGTTGAGCGAAAGCTCATTTTCCCTTTCTATTCTGCTTCCTTTCATGTTTCAGGGCAGCACCTCATTAATGCTCTGTCCTTCAAAAGAAATGAGGCACAAAGGTAGGATCTGTGACTCCCCATTGTCTCCCTGAGCTGCAGTGCTCCCCAACACTTCTCCTTGAGTCATTATTCCTCTGCAGAAGATGGACAGCTATATCTTAGGAGCTGCAGGGCAGGAGCCTGCAAATGGGACAGGAGCTCTAGAGAAATTGGTCAGCAGTAAATTGCTTCTCTAGGCAACTCATTTGTGTGTTCCTACAATGGTAATGTTGGCTGGGTTTCTGCTGAGGGCTCTCAATCAGGTCTGAAGCAAAAGCATCAGTCTGTATCAAGGCAAAGTTTGGTCTGCCCCAGGGCATGGCCATGGAGCTCTGCTGTGTACATGTATTTATCACTGTTCCCAGTGAAGCAGGGGGAGTTGCAAACTACTCAGGAGCCGTGTGTGGGCAGAATAAAGATTCCCTTGTCTGAGAAAACTTCTCTGAAAACCAATTCCTACCTGTTTGGGGAGTATAGTGATTTTTACTGATGTACTATCCCATGGGAGCAACCAATCTCAAAAAGAATTTGTAAAAACAGGAAGGCAGCAGCGAATCCCCTGCTGCACCCTAAAGTACAGAAGAAAACCCCTGTGATTAGAGAGTGATTCCCTCAATACAGCCAGTCCTGGAAATTCCTTGCAAAATACCACAGTCCATATCGTCACACATTACAGGTTGAACAGTTTAGTGACCTATTCTCTCTTCCATTGATTTTTAGGGCAGAGTAAATGACACAGTTAAAATTGAGATTGTCCCTGTAATTTAAAACAAAGCTCCAAACTTGCTCTTCTCTATGTAAGTATGTATTTAGAACAAGTGTAATGGCAACTGTTAGTTAGCCCAAACTCTTGTAAGCAGTGTCCTGAAAAAGACAAGAATAGGCATTACACGTTTAAGCCCAGGGTGCCCAGTCCACTTACAGCTGAGGTTCCTGGAGGAGGGGAGTTGAAAGTTTAATACCCTCATCACAACCCAGGTAATGCAATACATTTGGCCAGCAGTGATGATAATGATGATGTGTGCACTTTTAAAGCTAGGCCTTGAGGATGTGCACTGCAGGTTTCCCTACCACCACTACCCTTGTTACTTTTTAGGTATTTTAAACATTTTACAACTACAACTTCTATTTGGCTTCTGATAGCATTGATATTCATGGGGAAAGCTGGCATACAGCAAGAGCTGGATCAGCTTTTTTACACTGCAGAACCCTCTGACACTCCACTGTATTGTTTCAAATGCAGCTAACTCCTTTCCCTCCACTGGAAGACACAACAACTTCAGAGTAACCATCAGGGAAATAAAGAACAAGTACATGAAGACAGAAAATGGAAAAGACAGAAAGGCCACCAGATGTCAAGGGAGGTGTCCTACAATTTCATGAACACACTGAATGCTCTCATTTGCTCTCTGTCATCCTGCACAAGAGGCAAGAGGAATCTGCCCTTCCATGCCCCTGGCTCCAGCACGCTTCCAAGCAAGCTCCAGTCCCCCTGAAACCCTTCTTAGAACAAGTTTACACCAACAGAAGGCCTGAACATCCTTTGCCTCTGCCTTGCTGAAATGTTGGTGAAAACACTGTAATTCTTGCAAGTTTTAGTTGAGTGCTAACATTACCTACAGGGAGTAGGATCTCAGCAGAAATAAACAGGGCCATCTGAAACTGAAGTGATGATCAGTGGCAAGCCACATGATGGAATCAGCACTCAGCTCTTTCTAAGCTGCACAGCATCCTAGGAATATGCTAAAAGATATGATGTCACTTCCTATTCAGGGTGTTAATCACCATCAAGTTTCTGCAGTCATATTAAAATACATTAAAACAAATCAGTATCATTATGACAAATTAAAATTAAAAATATTCAAGGTTCTAAACTGTGTCTGTTTATGCCACCCTGACTGTGTGACAATTACTGGGTAAGTGTTGTCCCCAGTGAGGGGAAGGAACAGATGGCAGCCTGCTAAAAAGCACACACTGTATATCAATTTATTAATTACTAAATGCAATCTGCTAGACGTTCATCACAAGATACTCTAGCTATTAAGTTTCAGAGGGATTAGAAATTCAAAACAAATTATTTTAATAATAATTAACTTAGCTATATGTATTGCAAGCATGTTATTTCCTTAGCTTAAAAGCCTGAAATAATTTGGTGCCATCTGCCTAACTACCATTGCATATTTTTTAATATCAGAAGTGCATTTTGCTTAGGTACACAGCTAAATAGTGAACAAAAAGAATAAAATATTAATGTTATGGGCACAGTAGGGCACTTAGAAATCTTACCCTTGTTGGTTCATTACTAGAACACAGAACCTGCCTCTTCTAGGACACTGATTTGTCTCTGAGAACCTGGCTTGAAAAGTCATTAACATTTGTTAACTCTTTGATGTAACACATGCTGATGGTTTTCAAAACATCCTTGCAAAGGCCTAACTATATGACAAAATCAACATCACAGCTGTCACTTGCTGGCATTATTAAATAGAGAAAGTAAGGACTATCTGGAGTGAGAGGAAAAAAGGCCTTTACTTGAAGGGACACGAGAAGAATGGTTCAGAAGTGCTCATTTACCAAAGATAGGACCTGGGAGTTCAGAAGAAATAAGGCTCTCTTCCAAAAATTATTGCACTATGCTGGGATGCTAGATGGAAAGTACTACCAAAAAAAGCCTTATGAGTAAGGACTACAGCCAGATAAAAGCAAATTAGCTTTGTCAACCAACACCTTTGACACAATCAAAGGAATCAGGCTCTTCAAAAAGCTTTCCTGTAAGAATCAGAGTTTCCATCTGAGGATGTGCTTGTTAGTCTGAACATAATGAATACCCATGGCTCCAACTGCCCTTTCAGTTGTCTCATTACTAGCTGGACAATGCCTTGCTAGGATTTCTTTTAGAACATTGACAAAGACAGTGTCTGACACAAACTTGAAGTTTTCTGAACATGTAGGCTAGTTCAGCAAAATAACAGGACATCTACCTTACTCCTAGCTCTGAGTGCCAGCTCTGTTTCAAGCAAGAGGGCAGGAAGATCACTGGGATGACTGCTTCTTTTTAGACTTTCTTGGCTAGAATCAAGTTGTAAAATTATGGAAAAAACACCTATTTGCACAAAAAAAAAAGCATCTTGAAGGAAAATTTGTAAAAGCTCAGCTTAGTCACATTCTTATAAACCTACCAAAGTTAATCTTCCTGAGGCTACTTTTTTGGGTAAGCATAGTTCTTTTCACAGGGAAAACTTGGCAGGTTCCACTGAAAATAAAAGTTTTCAATTTGTATTAAAACAAAATAAAATGTTTCATGCAAGCTGCCAATCCACCTGCTTTATGTACATGTGAAAGTCTGAGGATCAGAGAATCACAGAACGGTATGGATTAGAAGGGACCTCTAGAGATCATCTAGTCCAACCCCACTGCTAACGTAATTTTTCATGGCCTGATCTGCCTCTTGTGGAAGAGTATCTGACAGGTCAAACAGTATTGCAGTTTACAAGTGGCAGTGATGAACACGAATCTGAGCCTGTACCTTCTGTTTCAGTAGTTCTGCTACAAACTCTGACAAATCACTTTAAATAAAGTGGATCAGAATCTCATTTTATGACTTTCTTCAAAACAAGGAAAGTGCAAAAGTATTCATATGCCACTGAAGTGAGAAGCCCATGTCTTAAATACAAGTCAAAAGGACCTCAACTAAACAACTTTTTCAAGTCCGAATCCCATTCATTGATATTGCTTTCTGTAGGGGTGTAACATAATGGTAGACCAATAAAGTTTTTAAAAATTCTCTAATTTCTGAAATGACTACCAATACTTTTAGAAGGGGCTTCAGGATATCTGTTGCCACAAGGATCAACAGCTTGGTTTTATAAGTGTAATTTTTATTATGCTAGTGGAAGGTTCAGACTTCTTAAATGAGTCATTTCATTACAACTCTTCATAAATGCTGTGCCACCAGGGCACAGAAAATTGAACTCGCATATCCAGAATGTCAGAGACCATCTAGACAATTTTGTCACCCTTAAAAATTATACTCCTTCATCTCATTCAAGATTACTGAAAGAATTCTTCAACTCTTCATTCCCTTCCTAAAATCTAATATCATGGTGAAAGGAAACATGATTTGGGAAAGACCCTGGATCAGTATTGCCAAGGTCGTTAGCATTTTTGTGGCACCTGACAACTTCTAAGGCATTGTCTGAAATAGTCTCTGAGGAATAGGACTTTAGTGGCTTTTTTAATCAGTTCTAAATCCACTTTTTTTTTTTTTTTTACATAATTTACATGGGTTTTTTTTACATAAAAATCAATGCATTTAACATCATGCAGTTTGGAAGTAGGAAGGAAAATCTGGATCAAGTCAAGCTTCAGAATCATCAATGAGCTTGTTCTGCTTCTGGAAAATGAAAGAGAACAGTGTGAACCACTCACACAAATCTCAGCTGAACGTGAGGCAAGCAGCTCCTTTCAGAGGTGAGACTGTTACTGGCAGAGCTATAGCAACTGAAGAGGACAACTCAGACCCTTAACCAGAACTTTCCTTCACAGATAAAAATCTGCCAGCAAACAGCAAATCTCTCGCACAGCAATTGCAGTGCTCCCTGTACAACAGCTGCATGCTGTGTGTGCAAGCATCACTGGTGCATGCATAATCATAAACCAATTCCATGTTTAAGAAACACAGCAAACACTGATCCTGTGATTAACATCTGGAAACATAAATCCTAGGAAGAAAACAGAAATCTCTAAGCTAGCATGTCTGCTCACTTGCTGGCTCTCTCTGTTGGATCCTTGAGTTGTTCCACTTCCATTCCTGTTTCCCTTTACTCACAGCACAGTAGCTGTGTCAAAGCCACAGGGCACAGAAGCTCCAGGGAGAGGGGCTGAGTTGTGCTGTGCTCCAGTCAGTCCCACAGCTGGAGAAAGCAAGGAGCCTGGACTGCTGATGTGCACCAGGGAGCACCATGACCTGAAGGTCACCCCCTGCCCGGGTTCTTGTCTGGATCCTGAACAACGCACCTCTATCCTCAATAGGTTCAGACTTCTTATAGAAATTCAGTTTTAATTCTAATTTCCCTTAAGTTCTTGATATGTCTTTGATGTTTTTAAGGCCTCCTTCTAAAACATTTATGGTTATTTGACCAATGGAACAAAAACATTTCTAGATACAAAGATATTGTGAGCACAAAAATACTATTGAGTTTTTGGCCAGAGCAGAGTTCAATAATCAAAGCAACAGTGGATTCCATCCTTTGAAGAGTTGCTCTCAGAGTAAAAAAATGACTCAACATGCTGAAGACTCTGCAGAAGTATTACCCACCACCCAGTTTAGGAAGAAAGGTACATGGTGACAGTGTGTCACAAATAGCCCCCATATATATATATATATAAAAAAGCCAAACAGGATTTTCAATTTCTGGTTATTTAAACTATATATATATATATATATAGATACAAATATACACACATACATATATATATGTATGTATTTATATAGCATAAACTAATATTGGAATTTTATTAATTCAATATTTTAAATTATATATATTTTAAAAATCTAAAATTAAGAACTAAACTCAACTGTCTTCATAATGAGTAAAAGCAGGAACATCACAGTTGACCCAAAGGTGATCCAAAGAAAGTCAAATAAATGAAGGACTAACATCAGAAAAGTGCTGGAGGAGGTAGTGGGTACTTTGTCCCTTCATTATTCAATACCCAGGAAGTGAAGATACTCACTTGGGGCAAGGGACCCAGATTCAATTCTTTCTGCCTGAAGTGAACTGAATCTACTTATTCCACCCCCCAAGACAATGCATTAAAACCACTGCTGCAAGGTATCAAGGAGGGACCACCAAATCTCTACAGCTCATGAAAGTCTGTTTTTCTTAAATAATTAAAATTCACTGGCATGCTGAGGCCCAGCAAACAAAGCCTTCCTACAGCATCCATCCTCCCAGCCTTCAGGCTTCTGCCTTCTTCCTGTTCCCTTTATCCCAGGCTCAATGAATTTTTCAAGGAACAACAAACACAACAGCAATGACCAAGGAAGATCCATTTTGGACCCCTCTTACCAAGAGACAGTGGACCTGATTTAGTTTCATGCCCGAAATCAAGCAACAAGTGTGTACTTGAACTTAATGTTCTAACTCTTCAGTGAGCAGCCTAATCAACAAAACAAAGCATGCTCTGTTCTACTTTTCTCCAACGTGTTTATAAAATTACCAAAATAATCTCCATATCTGTCAATTGATTGCCAATCTCTTCCAGACAGCAACATTTAGTGACAGTAACACAACTTTAATGGGACGTTTTGTATCTGATTGGGACATACTAGGGGAAAAAATATAAAAATACCAATAGAATTCAAACATTTCTAAAACTGTTCCAAAAATAAAAGTCAGACATGGAATAAATTACTGCCCTCTGTCCCATATAAGAAATGCATAGATGTTCTAAGGCAAGCAATGTTCAGCTCACAGGGAGCAGCTGTACTGGAATAACACGCTGGGTAAGGATGGGGAAAAGAGGAAGCAAACAGAGCTTCTGGGGAAAGAGAAGTGATGCAATCTCAAGAAAAAAAGCTTCAGAAAAAGAGTCACCAGTGAAGGTAACAAGAGGCAGTGGCTGAGAAAAAAATTGTTCCTTCAGACACTGCTCCCAAAGGAAACAAAGGTGAGAATGGCTCCATGCGAGCAGCAGCCAGGAATTTACTGATGGCATCTTATTAAAGGGACAGAAATGCCTTCCCTTCACTCATGTGAAAAAGAGGGAGCTAGCTCCTGACTTTTGAAAAGTTAACTGTTGTGTTTAGCCACACAGTGATCCTTTAATTTATTTCCACAAAAGCACATTTTCATGTAGCTGTACAAGAGTTTCAATATTTCAAAACTCAGTCCTTTTGGTATGAGCTGCAACACTTCCTTAATACAAGCAAAGCCTGAAAGCAAACTGGCCTTCCCTCCTTCTGTCTCTCCATATCTCACATTTTTCATTCTACATGCATTCTTAGTAGTAGTATCATAAAGAGAATAAAATTAAATAGATAAAATTATATTGCTACTTTTTCTAATCCTTGGAAGAAGGTTAAGATGCATTCAAAGAACACCACACTTCTACTATTATCAGCTGTGCTACATTCCCTCTTCGAATAAAAAGCTTTGAAAAGACACATGTAAAACATTTATTAAACAAAGCTATCATAATCATTATATATTTAGGCAACATATTTGACCAAGGACAAAGTAATAGCTAGGCAGTGTAGATGCTAAAGAAATCAGTGCAAGAAAAGAAAGAAAAAAAAAAAAAAAAAGACCTAAGGAATTTATTGTGAATGGGCATTTCCAGAAGTGAAATACAGGTAAAAGTGGAATTTAAGCATTACATTATATTACTGGCAACAAATGAAAGCGATATAGGTCAAATCTGAAGGAACAGCATTGGTCAAATGAACACTGCAAACTATTCCTGTTCTGAAATGGTCACATAATACTACAATGTTACAGCTTATTTTTAAGTTGCCTTAATGTTTCCTTAATTCATGTGGTATACAGCAATCATGTACATAAAATAGATATATATAATAAAAAAGCAAGATCAAAAGCAAGTGTAACTGGAGTTTGGTACTCACCTCCTTCTCCTGACCCAGAGCCATTATCTGAAAAAGAAAGAGAGAAGGGAATAAAAAAGGAAGAAAGGAGATGAAAATATTGCTTCAATAGCAGCTGTTCAGAAGCTGTGAAATATTATACAGGTGTTACATTTCATGATGCAGCTGTAAAAACAAACATCCCACATAAAGCCTGGCATCCTTTAATACAGTTTGTCCATGCCTTCTGTGCCTCGTGCTCTTTCTTCCCTGTCAAAGGATTTTAATCAAGATACAGCAAAATTCAGTACTGAGAAGTAACCTGCTTAGCCTTTCTGCAACTGTTAGAGATTCAAACTTGTTGAACCCAAACCAGGTGAAGACTACACAGTCTGGTTTCTGGAATCTACTAAGGAAGGTAAGCAAATTATTTTGGTTTTTTACCCTCTGGCCATGGGAGTGGCACATGAAGTAGTACCATGTAAATCACCTGGCTGCAGAAGTACCCCCCCAGAAGATAACTGGCCTTCAAAATAAAATTGGCCCAAGTCATCTGACCACAAAATAGCTTCTCTCAGCTGAGTCAATCACTTTGTACAGGGATGCTCTAACAGCAGAGTTATCTCATTGACATTAGACTGACTGGATAGGCATCTGATGAGTGACAGCTTGTGTCTGCATCCCCTTTGCATTACTAGTTCAAGCATCAGCAGGGCTTGAGCTTCCTCACCACCCCAGGCCAAGTAACTCTACTTCAGAGCATTATGGAGCTGGCCAGGGATTTCCTACTGGGATTTGCATCCCACTGGGCAGAGCTCTACACAGCATCTTATCTGGCAGAGCAGCAGAGACAAACCCTCTAACACACACTCTGAGTCACAAACCTCCCTCAGTCTTTGTGGCTCAGAGGAGGTGGAGAGGAGAGGATGGGATGGCAATTACCCTCAGTGAATTGCTCCCCATCCCTGTTAGGTCAGCCTCCCTGTAAGATGAGGAGAGGACCAGAGCACACACTCAGCTTGTCCCACACCTCTCCTTTCATGCCTGCTTTGGTGATAGAGAAGGGAGCTGAATTTATTTCCACAAATGTGAAAGAAGAAGGAGACCAGACAGAGAGAGGAGTGGTTTTCTTACTTCCACATAAGAGCTCATTGTTCACATCAGAGGAAAACCCAAACCCTCAATTCACTCATTTTCCTCCCTTTTTCTTTAAGCAGTTATATTTCTAGGAATAATTCCCTCTAGTATGTGGATGAAAGTGTGAAATTCCACATTACTGGGTCACTTCACACATTAAAAATAATCTCCTGTCACATGGAGTATCAGGAAGAGAGAGGTTTTTCCCCTTGGCATAAATTTTCCTTCCTTTCCTCCTATACCATTATTCTATGTCTAATAGGCTGAGCCTATTACCTTACAGAAATGAATTAAAAAACAGAAGGGTTTTTGTTCCATCAACAGCGGCCCACTTTACTGACAAAGCAGACAATCCCATATGAAATGTCACTGTTGAGTCACTGATATGCCTTAGGATGAAGTATTACCTCATGAAGAAATTTGAAAGAGTACAATTTACTTGTATGAGGCAGGCTTATTTGTAGTGGTGAAATTGTGCCATAAGCAGTTCTAAGGGTGAGAGAGCTGACATCATCACACAAGCACATTCAGCATATAATTCATATAAATTAAATAAAAATTAAGAAAGAAAAAGAAATTAAAAAAACAAAGGCTAAAATGTCTCAAATAAGCTCAATTTGTTCCATGATTTTATTTCCAACTCTCCCTTTCTGACTAATTTCCCCTGCACATTCAGCTGTGGGTTGAGGAATGCTGCTCAGCTCTGGTGTGGGGTGTCCCAGCTACACACCAAGGTGCAGCACATGCTGTGGGGTGGGACAGGTACCATCACATAGACACTACAAGATGCAAATGACAGAGCCCATGCTCAGACTACTCATCTCGATAGATCATTGGGCTGATACATATGAACTGCACAGACAACTCATCTCCACCCAGCAGGACATTATAGTGGTGGGATAGATCCATTCCTGCTTCTCTGGACTTTCAGATCCCAAGAAACCATAAAAAAGAGTGTCATCCTCTATAACATTTTGCCTTATTTTTGACTTTTCACTAGGAGCACGTGCCTCCCCCTCTGAGACTGGGAGCTGTGGTAGAACTTGTCTCCTGGGTAACTGTGCTAAACTGAGATGGTGTTGCTGGTTTTTTCTGAGCCTTGGCTAGATTTCCCTAAGCAGCTTCTGGCTAAAAAGGTACCTTTTTTGTTTGGCAATCTTACTGGGATAAGATCCCCTGCTCTTTTCAGGCCCTTATCCAGTTCAGGATTTCCAAAAGTGGTCTCCATGCATCAAGACCTGTCAAGAAAGACACTAAAACAAGTGAGGAAACTGGATTGAAATAGCATTCTCCTTTAGCCACAGGTCAACTGTTAGAGAGTGACTGACTTCTCTCTTTACTGAAGCCACTCTTTTCCAAATAGGCTTGTAAAAATATGTGTCTACACAAATATATATACTTCTGCTGCAAGTTGTTTTTACTCTGAGGAAGTCCCTGGACAAAATACATAAAGAAGCATATGGATCATACACAGCATCTGAACACTGTAAGCAGTAGGCTACAGTCAGAATCCCAGTTTCTTTCTGGTTCTCTGAACAAGAGCCGTATCTGTACCATGGATCTGCTTCAGTGCAGAGGCAGAAGGCACAGTCTCCAAACTCAAAAAAGCTTGCAGGCTATCTCATTCAGGAGGGATGGCTCTTAACTCAAACTAGCATGAAAATTGAACCCACCTCTTCCCCATTTAGGGCAACAGCTCCAAAATGTCAAGTACAAACAGGAGGACAAACAGTCCACTGAGAAATTTTAAGTGAGCAGATGCTTCCACTTGATTCACATAGGGCAGGTGATCCATCACCTTCTGAGCCAACCTATCAGATCCTGCTTACAGAGAGACAGACACAGAAATACCAAAATGCTGAGCCTTTTTTAGATTTCGGTAAGAAACAGGCCAGCAACTACTCAGCTACGGGTACACTTCTTGAATACAACACTTCTTGACACACTGAGAAGGAAAACTGTATACTGTTCTCCAGGAAACAAAGAAAAAATAATACTAAAAAAAAATGTGGAATTTAGGTACTGCAAGGCTTTGCTGACAGCTGTGAAGGGATTTCCAGCACCTGAACTTTGGCACCCAAGAGCTTTTATACTCTTTGTACCCAAGTCCCGGATTTTCTCCTAAAGTTTGTGGTAGATAGCTTGGGTGGTTTTAGTACAAGGGTAGTACATGCCACTTCTTTATATTAAGCAGACATTGGCCTTCCCACTCCAGAAACTTCACTGAGCAAGTCCTGAATAAAACTGACTCTTTTATTCAATTATTTTCAGTTACTCACCATATAAAACTGAGCTGGAAGACAGAAAGGGCAGCTTCTGTCTCAAGTCACAGTTCCCTGTTAACTACTTTCTGCCTGAAAGTTACCACAGCTGACAAAGCAGCTCTCTCCACATTGCCTTCTGCAATTTAACTCTGGGTACACAAGAGTGCCAAGCTAAAGACTGGATAAAATTATCAAGAACTTGCTACCAAAGAAGACCATCCTGATTGAGGTGAGCACTTGACAGAGCAACACAAGTGGTGCCCAGCGAGAGCTTTTAACTTTTGCTCTTCCCTCAGCACTGTAATTGTCAATCAGCTCCCACCACAGCACAAACCTTTCCGGTCTCCCAACAGCAGTGCACTGGCCAATGCTTTGGAAGAGACACAAAATCAGCAGAAACCACTTGAAGCTACCAAAGCAAAGCAGGCTCCAACTTACCACTGATGCACAAAAGCAGTTTGTGAAGGAAACCACAGTGCTGCTGGTGGTGGCAGCTCTGGCACCCAGTGCTCCCAGCAACAGCTCAGCCTTCCTCCTCCTCAGCCCCTGCTAAGACTGCCTTTGTATTCCCAGGCTCCAGAAGCAGGGATGCCTGCTAGAAATTACCCTTGATTTTGATATGCCAGCAACAGCTTTTGGGGAGGAATGCTGACAAGCCTAATTGCCAGCAGCTGCAAGGCCTCTGGCTGCCTGAGATAGGCTTTTAACCTCCACAATGCCAGGCTGCAGGTAGAGAATGTCCATTTGCCTCCACATCTTCAAGGTAAAGGAATTTGCCACCACATCATGCTAGTAGCCCTTTCCTGCCTAATTATGCTATGCAAAAACAACAAAAAAGCCCCAAACAAATGATAAACAAAAGGACAGAACAAAAAAAAGGTACAGGATATTAAATCCTGGCATGCCCTGATGAGATATGTCTGGGTAAGCCTGTTTATTTGCATCTAAACCATTTCCTAATGATAGAAGGGTGACACTGTGCTATCACACACCCTCCTGGCAGGCTGGACAGGATTGCTCCCACACTGCACTGGATCTGGGAGTCAGGGTCTCAGTCAAAGCTCTGGGTGAATGTATGTTTTACAGCAGGTTTTCAGGTTTGTTACAGCTTCCTTGTGAGAGCGCTAAGACTTTCAGAGTTTCTTAATCTGGAAGTGAGTGGCCTAGAATTTCTTCCTTAACTCCCTCAAAAAGATTATAGTGAGCTTATTTCTTTTCAGGACAATGGGCACATCTAATTACCCTTCACTGTAAGCCTTCCACCAAAAAAAACCCAACCAACCAACCAAAAAAAACCACCAAAACATCTCCTGCATTTCCTGTAAAAGCATGTCCATTCAAATTCAGGGAAAGAGTTTGATTACTTCAGACTGAAGAACACTAAGTTAAAGCCCACTCTTCATCCATCTTAAATCTAACAGAGCTATAGTGTTTGTTCCTAGTTCTACAAATATATCTTGTTTTTTAATTTTAGAAATCCCAATAGAAAAAGCACTGAACTGACACTTCCAAATATGTGCAGTACACTGGGACAGTGTAAGTACAATATATCAAGTACTACATCATTGTGTGGTTACATTTTCATGTGCATATAAATCTGACAGCATTCAAAATTGTGGCTGTGTGTGAAGGCTAACAGGAATACAAATTCTTGGGAATGAATTACAAAAGTCAATTTCTAATTTATTAAATTAATTTATGGTATTTAAACTAGGAAAATATAGGAAATTTACCAAAAAAAGGACACTGAAGAAATAAAGGGACTCAGTAACACTCTTCCTCAGTGTTCTCTGAGCACCCTGACCACCCTTTCTTCCTGTTTTCTTAAGTCTGTTTAGAAAGCCAGCTCAGGATAACCTCTAGTCAAGGATGGCATAACCTGAATGAATTTCAAAGTAATGTCACCCTTTTTCAACTGATTAAGGTTTCAGGTCAACAGCAAGACTGTTGACACTCTGAGCTTGGTGGGAGCCCTGGTTGTAGGTATTGCCACCCCCTCATGCCCCACTGAGGGTCCTGTCTGGTTGTGGACTGAACTGCAAGCTGAGAACTGATAAGGGTGAGAAGTAAATTTTTAAAAATAAAATAAATAAATAATTAAATAAATAAAGCGAGAAAAAGCCTGGGACAGTGCTCTGATCTTGTTCGTAACATAATCCAGGAGGAGAAACTGTGGAAGATAGGAACTACTACCAGCAAAAATTTGGCTTTGCAGCCTTGCTCCTCTCCATCCAGTCATAGACAAGGTGATCGCTTCATTATGAATAAAAAAGGACAGGTTAGGTGTAGGCAAAAACTGCATAGTTTATATAGATTTGACCTCCTGTTTCTAAAAGGTATACTAAGCTACTAGGCAAAGAGAACACTAAAGATACATTTAGTTCATTTTATTAGTTCCTCTGTATTTTGCAGCATGGAGCAACATGCACTGGCTGAAACCCACAGACCCTCATCATCTACAGCTTGTGCCAGGGGTAATTAACCTCCATAAACCCAGCATTTTGATTTTTAAAAAAGAAGTCCCTTCACTAAAGAATGTGCTTTGATAATGTTAAGACCTGTCTATGCAGTCCTGATAACTTCATCCATTTACCTTTCACTAAAACACCATTTTAAATGTCAAAACTCACATTTTTTTCATTACTGAAGCACCTATGAGCGACTTCTTTTTAGCATTGTTTATTTTAGGATCTGCAACTCTGACAGCACTTGGACAAAGGAAATTATGCTGCTAAATCACCCATGACTATAAGAATTTAATCAAAATGTTACCTGCCAAGAAACAGGTCTGATGAAATCACTCACTAGATTCTGTTCCAGTGCCATAGCTTTAGAATGTATCAATCCCCAGCAAATGGGAAGTATTTAATTCCTGTATGAGATTCAGAAGTCTGACATACTTTAAATACTGAATAGTTCTTACAACAGCATGGGGGAATTTTGCCCTTTTGTCTCAGGTGGTTCCTGCCAGGATGAAGCTTTCTTTGAAAAACCAACCAAAACTCTGATAGGAAACCAGTGAATCTATACTTAGTTCCCAGTGATGCCCCAGAACAAAGCAGTTTCAGAGCAAATTCGGAAGGACTTGGTGAAAATGAATGGAAGTCTGTAAAGGATTTTTTAATTTGAGCAATTGTTTCTGAACATGTAACTGTATCAGATAAAGAAAATCAATTTATTGACCTCTCAATGACTAGGGCACAGGCAAGTTCCATAAAATGGCCTTTATCATCCAGTATTTTTACATCAGCCAGAGCACATCTGACACTGAGGGTCACAGGTACGGTTCTAGCAGAGCCCTGCCAAAGAAGCAATTTAAATTGAACCAGTATAAATGCAATATGCAGCCTCAGTCACATCCTCAGTTTCAGGAACTATTCTCAGTACCTTCAGGTCAATTGTGTCTCAGCATATGTCTTGATCTATTACAGTAAGTGCTCAAAATTATGCCGCATTTCCTGCTGTTTATGTGGGGCTTAAAGAAAAGGAGAGGGAGGTTAAAAAAAACCCAACACACTACCTGAGTAATGTGATAATTAGCTACCAGTGACCTGAGGCTGAGAAGAATCAATTCAAAATGTCAATTCAATTCAGAATGTCTTTTTCTTAGTATAGTACAATGCATATATATAAAAAAAAAAATCAACTTTTTGTTGCTCTCAAAACATTATCCTACTACTTTATTTTAGTGAGCAAAATAAATTTTTGTGCTGTGAGTCTGTTTCTTATAATTATTTGGGCATGAAAAAATATTTTGTTATACATCCTCAAATGAAACCTTCATAATTCTTCGATGTTGTTGTAGGAATATGAAAGTGCTCCAACCCCAAAATGTTTTGGTTTTTTGGTTTTGGGGGCTTTTTTCTGCACCATCTAGAGGTAACTAAGGGGTGGGAAACTGAGCAAGAGAGTAGATTCAGTCATCTGCCTTAGACATGCTGGAAGTATATGGCTGAGCTGGGCACAACATGCAAGTTTCTTTGAGTTCTAGGACCAATGTCATGGATCATTTGTAAACAACCCCAGATCTCAGTACAGGTCTGTGCTGCAGTCAATCATATTATAGCAGCTTGTGTGAAAACACAGCCATGATGCATTTAAATGACTGGCAGCAGCAGCAGAGAACAGCCTAGGTACACTGCCAAAATATTTACCCTAATTTCCTGGTAGGAGGTTGCAGCTACCAGGGCATTCCAGGCTGCTAGCCCTGAATTGTCATGGATATCTAGACTAGCCAACATAAAGCTAAGTAGGAGTGTGCACCTGAACTGCAATCACACTTTGGCTGCCATACAGATGTAACCTTAGGCTAAACACAGTAACTATTGCTTATTGAACAATGAGTGATGTCCAACAACATAATTTTTTGTGTTTGTTATTTATGTACCAAAGAATGCAGTTGCTGGTGCTACTGAGTCACACAACTCTAAGAAAGCCAGCCATGAAACTGGTCCCACCAATTTAGAATCTCTCCAGGTTCAGAAAACCTCTGGTGGCTTAAGTTGCTGTCTCCAAGAGCATGTTGCAGGATTCAAGACAGTGAAAAACTGCCCCATGTATTTTTAGCATTTGGGAAATCTGTGTTTCACATGTGGAAGGAAATAAAAAGCCAGTCCATTAGAAATGGGAGGTACAATTTTATGAGTTGTGCACAGCTTCAATGTAATGACCCAAAGTGAAATTTGTGAAAGATGTTGCCTTGGGTACAAGCAGAGTGTCAGTCAAGATGATCAGTGTCACATTAAGTTTGTATATCCAAAAAATGAGTCTTGAAAAGAATGACTAATTTGGAGTCAGCTCCAAAGTAGTTTTAAGCCTTCTGATGAGTATCAAGGCTCCTCTATACATAGAATAGAAGCATTCACAAACTACTTTCTCAGATAAAATATTGCTACTTGTAATGCTTATTTATTTACCTGTTAGTATATCAGAGGATATATCTGATTTCTTTGTTATAAAAATTGCTAAAGTGGACTTAGGTTTTCAACTTCATTCTATAAAAGGCATCAAAATTAGTGTCTGTAATTAAGGGCAAAAGTACAGATCTAACCATATAACATCCCTCATTAGTGACACAAAATGATGTTTTACATACCAGAATAGCAGGGTCCTCTTGATACCACTTTTATCTCTTTCTGATGCTTGCAAGCAGCTCTCTTGAGGAAGCATTCATTTTGGTATGTGTCTCCATTTGATCCACAAACGGGAATATAGTTTGTGTGACACTGATAAAAAAATTATAAATTAAATGAGTCATACAAAATCATGTGATTAATCTCAATGGCATATTAATATACATCCAGATAGTTGTGTAAATATGAATTGCTAGCAGTAACTTATAACCCTCTTCACTAAAGGAGGATTTAAAATTTATTCATTTCTCCATATCACTGTGTGTATTCCCTTCGGATCACTGAAATAATAGCAACTCAGTATGGGCTGAACATAGAAACCCAGTAAGAAAGATTAAAAGAACAAAGTAACTATAGTGGGATTCAGCAATGGCTAGAGGGAATATGACAAGCATCTAGAAGTATTTGAAGGATAAACACATGGAGGAAGGAGAAAACTTCTTGAAGATAATACAGGAACATATAACTAGGCACACTGGGATGAAAGTGAGCAACGGAAAATTTAAGGCTAACAGTCTTTCAGAGAAGGTGGAAAACACTCACCATCCCCATTAAATTCATGAGCATCATAAGTATGTTTTACTTGGTCAACAACTAAATTAATGCTTTTGTATTACTACTATACTTAAAATCTTTGAGTTTAAAGTCAGTAGCATTGACACTTAATAAAAAGAAAGGAAGAAAAGAAAAAATCTCATTTGGGATGGCTTAGGCAGGACCAGCATTCATTTCATTATTTTATTACATTCTAAGCAAGAGGGATTATACACCCCTTTATGCATAATATGTATTAAAATGCTTGGAAACACACTGAGCCAGCCAATCCACCTATCACCTGCACAACTCCCTGCTGAACTCGAGATCCAAACCTCATTTCACTGTGTGGAGGAGACATTGCCCTGCCCAGGGCTGAGATGGTAACTAATTTCAGACACCTTTTTCATCTTTAAAAACCTCAGGCAAAAAAAAAACCCAAAACCAAAAAAGCAATGAAGAAAGACACAGACTGGCCATCAGATTTCTCAGCCATATAGAGTGTAGTTCAGCCAGTGAGAGTTCACACAGAAACAGCAGCATTAGTCAAGCTAAACTGCCCCAAAAGGACAGGAGTTTTTTCTCCAAATTCCACATGACAGTCTCTGCCATAACAGTTTCTTTGTGCTTTGACACACATACACCTCAAAATACTCAGTTTTTGAAGCATCATTTTGAAAGTCTTATCCTTCCTTCCTTGTCATCCTGATGTGGATGAACAACTAAGAATGAGCTAAGCATGCACGGACAGAAATAAATCATGCTGCCAGCTCTGAAAATTATTTCTAACAGTTCTGTAATACTTTCCCATAGTGAGTAGCTCTCAAGACCACAACCACCAGTCCTGTCATATCTCACACTGACCAGCCACTTCTAGGAGAAAATTAAACAGGTTGGAGGAACAATGCTTTGCAACAGATAATTCTCTATTCAGTATTAAAAACTGCAGTGTGTGATGTTTAAAACTTGCACATTTCTGTCATGGGGATAGAGAACAAGAGGCTAAGTAATTCCTTTTTTAGAGTGTGGTAAAACTTCAGTGATTTGGTTCAGTGCAGCCAAAAGTTCTCATGCAAATGTACTTTAGGACTATACATGTTTTCTTGCGAGGAAGTCCTGTAATAGCTCGAATGACCAAAAGGGTGAGCATCTATCCAAAGATAGGATCTACTCTGCACAGCATCCATTTTGACAATTCACTGATGCGTGTGATTGCAGAGTGCCCAGCATCAGAAGGGATGTAAGATCTCCTCACTATCTATATTCCTTTTCCTATTCTGTCTTGTTAAACCATTTGTTGTGAAGCCTGTCTTACTGAGACCAAAAAAGAGCCTTGTGCCAGGTCTCCCTCACCTCCCCTCACCTGCCAGTCCATAACCCAAATTACAGCAGCAAGCTTTTCAAAGGTTTGATGAATATGTGTTATTACCCACCTTCATTGTAATAAAAAGAGAGTTACCCTGTTTCCTGACTAGGCCTGCAGAGATTTGGGATATCATTAAGGTCACTGCAAGCAAAGCCCAGCTGAATCCTTCAGCACCTCTCCTATGGTCTAATTTGTAAATTTTATTCTGGGTAATCAAACTTGAGTATCTTGCTTTATGTTAGGAGAGTTGGCAAGACAGAGAAAGCCTACCAGGAAAGGTTGTGGCCCACAGAGCACTTGCTGACATGCCATTACAGCTGTGTCAGTGACAAGGCTGAAATTTGGCAGCCAGTCATCTCCAAAGGGGATCCTGGGAGGAAAAACTAGGACTAGTTAATATTTAAAGAAGTCCAAAGAGGTAAGAAATGCAGCCAGGCTGGGGATGGTGGCAGATAATGAGGAGGAGGAAGGAGTGGCGATGCCTGGTAGGGAACAGAAATCGTGATGCATTTTCCCAAATCTGAGGGATGGTTTGTGTCAGCCTTGACCTTAGTTCAGGGGTTGCTGCCAACAGCTGTGTCCCTCTGTTCCCCAGTACACCTTGCTGTCTGGCAACCAGTAGCTTTGCACTCAGCAGCAGTCCCCTGCCAGCAGGAAAATCCTCCTCTGAGCAGCACCCCGACCCCAGACCATTTTAATTAATCAGCTCTCTCGCTAGAGGACATTTTTTCTAAAAATTGCAGTTTTAAGAGCATAGGAAGTGCCTGGGTGGGTCCATTTATCCACATGCTCTGTCCCACCTGTGAGGAACAGGGAACACACTCCAGGGAGAACAGGCTGGCAGAACACCTTTGCCTTTCAATGTGTGTTAAGCTGAACCACTGCACTGAGATTAGTCTAATTCCTTTTCAAAACCTTGCAATGTCTGTGGACAAAATTAGATAGTCCTGTACCCAGGAAAACTAACAGTTCTGACAGGGTCTTTGTCCCCTGGGTTATTTTGGCAGTGTTACTTGCAGACAAATAATTAAGGTTGAGAGCTACAGGAAGAACTAGATCTCCTGTGTCTGAAAAATACCATACCTCTCCTCATTTCCAGATGTACAAGTGAAGTTAAAAATAACAGTAGTTTTAAAGATGGGGTTTCAAGAAGTATCGTTTTTGTCCTCATGACCTGGATATTAGGGAGTCCTAAAATTCCCTGCTTACAGAAAATAAATTAAAACTTTGCTTAGCCTAGGGTTGAATTTCTTTTCCTCTTTTTAATCATTATTGGGTTTTCATTGTATTATTTTTCATTTAAAAAAGTTGCAGACAGAGTGAAGGTTGATGAATAAAGCTCTTCTCCTAAGTATTTTTGCTCTTTTTAAAAGGCAGTTGGATCTCATTGTTATTATGGGACATAAGCTGCAGGATGCCCTTGGCACAGGTACCCACCTAATGAGACCACATCAAAAACCAGCTCTGAAACACTGGAACCCAAACCCAGTGTAAGATCACATACACACTGTTGCTATGCCGGTTCCCCCTGATTTATTATTTATAAAAAACCAGACAATTATTTTTAAAATATAGAAAGATAGTCCATTCCGGGTTGATTGATAACGCTACCACCTCTTCCAGTTTTACCAAGAGTCTCATAACATTTGATACATTTGTCCTGGCTTTAAATTGTAAAAACAATAGAACCTCAGTCTTCTTTTTTCTTTAAAAAGTGGGGAGCAGGAGGGCATGAAATACTGCAATGATAAGTATAAAACCTATAAACTAAGGGCTCAAAACCAAGGAAACAAATTGAACTTGCAATTTACTAATTTTAAAAACCAAATTTCCAAACCTTTTTTTTTTCTTCCCTGAGTACAGCT
This sequence comes from Calypte anna, assembly GCF_003957555.1. NCBI lineage: Eukaryota > Metazoa > Chordata > Aves > Apodiformes > Trochilidae > Calypte > Calypte anna. The sequence goes on along the minus strand of NC_044245.1, from coordinate 89,757,524 downwards.
GATTCCCCCTTTTTATTCATAAACTGTAATTTTGTGATTTTAAAAGTGCCTTGAGATCTTCCAGCGTTTAATGTGCCACATTTGGCCACCAGCAGAGCAGGGAAGAATCCTCCAAACACTATTAGAGTAAGTGATCCATAATAAGTACTGCATTTAAATGATAAAACTTCATCCAGCGTGCGTGGCAACGCCTGGATGCTCTGCTCCTGGTCACTCCCCCTTCCATCTCAGGACTCAAGATGGGATGAGGCAAGGTGGGGAGACAGAGAGCAGGTGTCCCCCAGTTCTCTCTAGCTCTGCTCATGCTGGCTGTGGGGACCATGGGTGCTCAGCATGTGGTGGTTCCCCTGTTCTTTTCCATGTTGGTCTGTGCTGCTCCCTGACCTACCAAAACTGTGCAGGGAGTTAACACGAACTTTCCACTTGCTCCCCATGGACACTCTGCTGAAGCTCAGTCAGATCCCATCCTAATTAGTACCATTAAAAGAGGAGTCTTGTTAGACTGTTGATGACCAAAATTTTTAGAGCAGTTGATTTCACACGTACTTCAGTAGACCTAAAAGACTGGTCAGAAATAGCAAAGGAAAAGGTGAGCAGCCCTTACCTGGAACTGACACGCACATTTCAAGCCGTCGCCCTCATCCTTGCACACCCCTCCATGTTTACACGAGGATTCATCACACACCCGTACGTCAGATTCTCTTACATTTAGCTCTGTGAAAAAAATACAGAAAAGATAACAGAAATTAAAATGTAAGATGAGTAATTATGGGGACTGTCTTGTCCTCAAATCCACTGATTCCCCACCTGGTGCCTTACCCCCATACGGAAATTAAAGAAAAAATCCAGAGCTGTCCCCAGGGCTGCCCTGCACCAGCTTCATCCTGCTCAGCAGAGGCAGCTTTCTCTGGATGGCATAGTGCTGCTTCACCATGCAAATAGGTTCAGAGCAGGCAGGTGTTTTCACTTCCCAAATTCCCTTCCTTGTCCCTCCTACCAAGGTTTCCAACCCCCACCCCAAAACACAAAACCTTCTGCAGCAGAAATTACACCTAGCAGGAGTCAGGACCTTTACACGAGTCATAGCCTGTGTTTGTCACCCACTTATTCCCCACAAATGTTCCAAAGAAGAAGAAAACTGAAACATCAGAATTTCTCTGCCACTTTTTCCAGTCTCCCCACTGCCCACACTGTTATCCTTCAGACTAAAAATAAACCAGAACATTTTTCAACTATTGTAACTTGCTCACACTGTAGGAGCCAGAGTGATGGACCCGATTCCCTCCGTCTTAGATGCTGCATAAAAGTGCAGCATCTGCTGCTCGAACATAGCTCCTGGCTCCATAAACCTGCAGCAAAGGTACAGCTGGCAAGAGAGAGACCAAGGGGCTGCACACATCAACTGTATCAGCAACAGATCCAACACAAAAGTTGCTTAAATGGCTTCAAGCTCTTTTGGGCATCACATCCAAAGGTAGTTTTAAAAGAGAATAAATATATTCTTTTGAAATAAGTATTTGAAGTCTATACAGAAGAGAGAGCAAAAGAAGGAACTGGTGCGAGAATGGAAGTGGTCAGTGTTAGCCTGAACATGACCTCGCTGGGCTGCATGGGAACAGTCCTGTTGCTATCAATTGCAATGAAAAGGTGAAAATGTTACCAAGGGCTCTGGAAAATATCCCCTGCCACTGTTTAGGTGGCACTGAAATCAAAGGGTATAATTCAAAACAATCTGTGCTTTGGCTACAGTCAAAAACTCTGCCGCAACATGACCCACTAAAGAGATTAAATGACAGTGGTGTGATTTAAAATAATGTCTGTGATTTTTAATAAGCAAGCCCTATCCAGATAACTGGTTTAAAGAAAGCAATGAATACCAGCCACTCAGAAACAGGAAAAGGTAGGTCAAAAAGCAGAAGAAAATAAAGCTTGCTGCCACTAACAGTCATAAATAGGCAGTCACTCTCCTGCTCATAGCAGTGTCAGCACTTTGGAATGACAGTGACAGATACTCCTCCTGTGGGTCTATATAACACTCACACACATAGTTTAGATAGATAAATACATTATTATATAATAATTTGTGTAATCAGTTCTGCTATCTGTCATAACCTTCTGTATTTAATATTGCATAACTATTTTTTTTTCATAGCACTTAAGTTACAGGATTATAGCTCAGCAGAAGGTCCAGCCATAACAGCACGTTTCATCAACTGTGAGAAAAATTTGAAAAAATACTGATATTTTTCCCCCCTTTGTCCATCATTCCCAAAGGCATAAATGAAGAGGGCAATGCATTTAACACTGGGTAGTTAGGTATCCTGGTTGCCATCACAACCCTGTGTACGTGTTCTCTAATGTTATTCTTAATGTCACCATTTATCAAGCTCGACTGCTGCATTGTGGGGACCGAGTTAATGTGACAGAACATCGCAGCTTTTCAATTTAGTGTGTTCATAATTCGCTCCTGAAGGAAATGTGCCTTTTCCTCCTCCTCATGAAGATCTGTTCCAGGAAGGTGCACAAACTATCAAGATTAATTAAGGGGAAATGATTGCCATATCTGAAAGGAGGATCCATCTTCAGGTGATACCACATTTGCGAAAATGCCATTTATAAAAGGGCGTAACCAGACAAAGTACAGCATGAGCAGCATTTAAAATCCTGGTTTCAACAGCTCAGGAAACAAAAGAGATGTGGGTCCTTCTGCACTCTCAGCTGAGCTCACTAGACTCAGTGCTTCACAGCATCCTACCCAACACCCCCCATGAGCAGAAGTCATCCCCTGGCAGCTGCAGCTTGTGCTTGAAATGCCAAAGGTCTACATAATCTCCACCTGCCCCAGCACAGACTTGTCCCCAACCTCTGTGTCCCCCAGGGTGAGGAAGGCACACAAATACCCAAGAAGAAGCCTCCTCACCACGGGGAAAGGGACGTTCACTTTTCTGCCTGGGAATGGAGGTCCCCAGCAAGCAGTTTAGCATCACAGCTGAACTAATGTTGTTCTTATCTATTGCTTTCACTGCAAAAGGCAGTGAGAAAGGGAAAGATTTCAGAGCAAAACTGTAACAGAAGACTTGAAGATAGGGTTAGGGAATCAGCTCTTGTGAGTCCCCCTCACTCCAAGAAACAAATTATTTTTTTCCTTAAAAATACACAGTAGTAATTAAAGATGACAGAAAGCACGCCAATTTAATGGTAACTTAATTTTAGGAGCAGACTGTTTTTCTTTCCACATAAATGATAAATACTTATTGCAAGCCTTTCTGCATGAGATGAACACTGAGCAGAGAAGGTGATTCAGAGACCAGGAGCCAATGTGATTTCCCAACACTATACAAGAGAAGATATCCCAGCAACTGGCCCCTGAAAGTGACAGATGAACTTTATTTTCTGACAGGTCATCACCTAATGCCTGTGTCCCTTCAGTGGCAAATGCCAGCAGCTGCAAAATCAAGCCTCCAACACGTGCATGATTGCATCTGATGGCCTCACAAGGACAGAGGAGTGTGGTGGGCAGAATAACTCCCAGATCTACAGTGTTCGGTTCAAAAATAAATGGATGAGAATGGATATTAATAGAGTGATGTGATGAGGAGCAGTGGATGTCTGAACTATGCTCTCTCCCCAGTGTATTCCCCTCAGAGAGAATGAAAATGGAGTTTCTGCGATTATTTCTAGAATAGAATCTTTATCATCATATGTGAGAACAGACCTATGAAAGGAGTAACAACATGTAGCAAATGGTTTAGGCTAATTTATTACATGTTTCTTTAATGCCTATTGCAACTCATCTCCTACACTATCAGCAGGTATAAATAAGAGAAAGCCTCAGTGTGATTTATTATGTACAGCAAGAAGATGGTAAGTAGTAATCCATCAACTCCCAGGAGAAAATATAATTAGTGCAATTAAACCAGGCTTCCAAATTTATGATAAATTCAATCTCCAAAGACTTGAAATGAAGTATTAAAAATTATTTGCTAGGATCTATGTGCAGTCAGAATGCTTCCTGGTGGTGTGAGGGCTGAGCAGCAGAGAGTAGGTTGCAGGAATTTGCCTGCAAAGATCCACATAAAGGTTTTTTGTTTGGGTGGGTGGTTTTTTTTCCCTCTTTTGAAATTAATTCAACTTGCAGTAATTTGCCACATCATTAAAAAAAAGAAAACAGCCTCCTCCATTTTGATTACTTTCAGACAAACTGAGGGACAGTATGATACAAGTAGCTGGAGACTGGCTTTTTGCCTGTGACCACAAAAGGCACCACTCTGAGGTGTGAACCTCTTGTTCTAAACTGAATTACATGTGTCAAAATGCTGAACCTGAAGATGAAATCAAATCTGTAGGTTTCAGTACATCAAACATGTTGCTTCCATCTGGATACCTCAAGAATAACATGAAATTTAAGATAGGTGAATACAGTAACTTCGTAAGCAATTTGTTTTTTTCAAAATTCATATTTCTCCTGCAGTTAACAGTTGTACATAGTAATGATGAATGGATATAAGGAAGAAAAAAACCAACCTTTCTCAAGTAGAAGAGAGGGTGTGGGTTTAGTAGCAGTATTGTCAGCTGTGCCTGGGAAAAACCCTCTCTGCTTGCCTGCCTGTTTTCTGTTTCCTATGGGTAAGACCCCAACCAGGGGAGCTGCCAAGATCCCTTTCTCCCTTTTCCTCTTGACCTGTGGTTTTGGTGAAAGACGGGAAGCAACTTACACCATTCTCAAGAGAGAGAAAAGGCAAAGAAGTGCCAGGCACCTCTCTACAAGAACCCCCCAAACTGTAACACCAGCAGATCCAGGCCAACACTGGCTTGGGAAAGGGCTAAGAGGAGAAATTATGTTGTGTGAGGGCATGTTAGAGCTCACAAAGTATATGGAAGATTGTGGCATTATGACTGGATGAGCTGGCAGTAGAAAAGAAGACAGTAAAAATTCCATTCCTGATCTAAGTAATGCAAATAAGTACAGGCTGTGGACAAGTTTCATTTTGGGAGTCCCTGTGTGTGATCTTGTTGTTCAGACACTGGCAGAGTTCTGGCATATGTGTTTGGAGTGAGGCAGCCTAATTTATTGTCTATTTCAGACCCTGGGTACAAATCTCACAGATAAATGCAAGTTATATCAAGAACAGAACTTGTTTCTATTTATTTTATTGCAGCTCCCCACTGGTTCCTACTACACTTACTACAAGAGTTTCCATCCTCAACAAATTTTTCTTTGCAGCTCATGCGCTACATTTCCTATGCCCCCTTCAAAACATCAGAGCAGCACTGAAGAAACATCAGGTTTCTGCTTTGCAAGCTGAAATCAGAAGTATAAGGGAGAAAAAAATCTCTGAGTAAGGGGGTCCATTTGCAGAGCCACCAAAGAAGCGGGGTTCCCCCTGATTTGTGCCCGTGTGATGAAGATGGTTTATTTTAAAACCAGCCAGCATGTACTGCTCAGGTGTGAGCCTGTACACAAACAGTTCTGGGGAAACATTCTGGGCTTTGCATCAATTTCAGTGAGTGAGTGGCCACTGCTGCCTGCCCCTTGGTCAAGGAGGATCCCTGGCTTTAGTGCTGCAGCCAAAGGAACGAGTACTGTTTCTTGCTTCCATGGTCAGACCACAAAGTATTACTAAAATATGGTGCCACGTGGAATTACGACCTTCCAAACATGCATATATCACTGAGAAAACCTGAAAATACTATCTCTTATGGTATGTTATGGTATGGAGACTGTTATTAATAAACAGTCTTGACATACAGGTTATCAATATCTTTTTGTAGTCCCCATCTGATTCAGAAGTTGTGGATTATGAAAATAATGGTAATTTGAATTGTAGAGTTTATGTCTCTTGATTCTCTCAGAATTTATTCTTAGAAATTGTCTGATCTTACAGGGGAGGAATAAGAGAGCAGGAAAAAACCTCAGACAAAGTTAGTAATTACTTGTCCAAATAAATAATACTTGATCATGTCAGACAAGTCAAAGCAAGACAGAATGAATCATACTAACTTGTTCAGAGAAAAAAGTATATTTTTCAAGGAAAAAAAAATAAAAAGAAAAGAAGACTGAGAAATGATTAGGGGATAAAAAGGATAATGCTCAGAGACTGCACATTTCCTTTAAAGATGGCTGTTGCTTTTTAGCAAGAAGCAACCTTCTGAGAATTTAAGAAGGTGGTGAGCATGGATAATGAAATTATAAGAATGAGAAAAAGTGCTGTATAAAAAAGCAGTCAGAGAACAAAAAGAAGAAAATTCAGATACAAGACAATATAAAACTAATGTAAGTTTTAAATAACTGAAACAGTTAAAATTAATTTAAATGCTGTTTCTGTAATATGGTATCATTTTCTTTCACACTTGCATTAGAAGGAAACAATTCATTGCAACAGCCTAGAGGTTATATGGAGGAAAAAAAAAAAAACAAAAAAGAAAGAAACAGAATTGTTAAAATTAATTTACCTTAAAAAACCAGACAACTGTAGTCTAAGGGAATTAAGATAGTCCCATACATTTTTTTTAATTGATCAATTAACAGATGCCTTGGCTGATGGCAAATCTGCTATTTTCAAAACAATCTTAAGCAGTGTTACAGGACTAGTAAAACCTGAGGGCTTTTGTGTCTTGGTGCAATATTTAAGACTCAATTGTGCAGGAAAAAAAAGCTGTACTTTGGCTCTTGAGAATGCAATCCAAGTGAGTAAAGCTTGAAATATTTCCTTAAACTACTTTTACAAGACTGCGTTAACATTTGATTGCTTAAGTGCTGTCCAATTTATCTAAGATGACTATATTTTTACATTTCTAGTCTCCTTTTAAAACAGAGAAAAACAAAATGCCTAAGTGCTGCTAAAGCAATTAGTATTCTTGCACACAATAGGAAACCACAGCAAATTTTAACAGCTAGCACTCACACAGCAAGGTAACAAGACTGGCTTTGAACCTGAGAGTCTCCCACACTGCAATTATTCACATTACCAATGTGCCTCAGACTAACCCTATTCGGTGTGAAAAAAGTAAGGAAAGTGTCATAGTGATGAGTGTTTGGATGACAGTTCTGTCAAAATATTGGATTCAGCCCATGGTGCATTTCTCTATCTATCATGAAAAAAAAAAAAAAAAAAAAAGTATTTGTAGAGAAAGTTGAGGCATTTCTTTGTTGCATTAAAAGCTTTGACAATATTTCAGAAATTCTGTATAATGTGTAGCTGAATACTTTAGCAAATGGTACAAATAGACTTGCTATGCACTTGGTTGGAGACAAAGAAAGAGACAGTGAGAATGTGAAATGGTTTTCTCCCTCCTGATCATTTTTGCATCAAGGTTAGGTTGTACAGCAGCCTGGCCTTCAGGGCACAGGTCTGCTGTGCTCTTCTGCTAGCAGCTACCCAGGACTTCAGAACTTGCTTACAAAGCAGAATCTGTCTTACTACAAAAAAATTATGAAATGTGACTATGCAAGGCTGTTATGAAGAAGTCAGTATGTTGTTGTATATTTTTACATAAAATTAAAATAAAACTGGAAAAGAAATATGCTCATATAGAATATTTACAGCAAAACTGACTACAACATGTATGCTAAGGAAACCAAGGCTATGCAAGAAAAGTGACCCTCCAAATGTGTTGGTTTCTTCCAATAACTTTTGCATTTACTGGGCAATTCCATCCAGCAGTAGAGGCCTGGAATGAGGAGCTTCCTAAAAGCTCATGAAAAATCAGCAGCTGCTTGGAGAAGAGGTGTCCAATGTCATGCTAATCAGAGTTGAGGGAACATATATCAGGAAACACATGTATCATGTGTTTGTGACAAAATCACAAACACATACAATGTGTTTCTTTTCACAAATACGTATAAGTAAGTGGTCAATGACTGCCTTCCACTCGAGGCACTGCTAAGGTCCCTGCATGTTGAGACTTCGATCATTAGAACACTTCTAAACACATGGACTTCTTAGGATACTGGATAACCCGTGCTGCTGAATGCTGTTGTCTACACAAATTGATACATTCTGGTAGAATTACTTCAAAATCTTGCTCTGACACCTTTCCAGCCCTTTTCAATGAGTGGGAATCCTATGAAATTTTTTGTTTGCACAAATAATCTCTGCAACTCTTGACAGTTCTGCTGCATGTGCAATTACACTCACTGTGAAAATATCATCTTGTCTTTGTTCACCTAATGTCTGCCTGCTCTGTCTCTCTGTCTGCAGAGTAGATGGGCAAATACCCAAAATATTTCCAAGTAACTTGCTAAGGATATGTTACATCTCTTCTCATCCTTGGTTTGCAAACTGGAGAGCTTCACTTGCTTTCTAGAAGGTGAAAACTTGAGTTAAAAACAAGCAGTCAAGCATACTACTCCCCAGAAAGCCATAGTTTTTGGCTACTGAATCTTCATCCTGGAAATAAATCTTGCTATGTCAGTTATAAACCAAAGTGAACTCCTTAGTCCTCTTCATAAAGTAAACCTGACAGTTATTTCCTTAAGCCTGTAAAGGAACAACAATCTGTTTAAACACTGAAACAACAAAGATCTCATTTGTACCCCTGATGAACCTGAAGGCCAAAGCAAAGAAAACTGGTGGTGATAAAATAAATAAATTAGTAAAAACCACCACCAAAGCAACTAATCAGCTGCTGTAAACATTAAAGGGGATTTTGATCTGTAGGTGACTCTCAAGTTGACTCTAAATTGCAAAATGACACTGGCAAAATTCTGATCCCAGTGCTGACTGGGACCAAGCCTAGGGACCAGCTTGCCAGATTAAGAGCTAGAAGAGAGGCATCATGCCTTATTGAGCCTCCAGAGTTACAGTATTTACAGGTGGGTGATGGATAACTACTGGGTGTACCTTGCCAGAGAGCTAGAAGTCCAGGTCCTTCTGTTGTCTGATCCTCACTTCAATGTCTTCTGCAGCAGAAGATAAATGATGCAAACAGAGCTTTGATGCAAAGATGTAGACTTTCTATCAACATTCTAAGTAATCTCCCCTCACCAATCACTGCCTTCAGAGTGCTTGTGTTTTCAGTATCAGAGAGCTGTTTAAGGACCAGCTGAGTCTTGATCTGTCAGAGTTCCACAGGCAACTAACTGTTTGCAGCTGGGGAACAGCCTCTCAGTCTGGCCATTAATACACTTAGTTATGTGCTGTACTTCTGGAAGCCATTGCCTTGGGACTTATTTTGAAAGCTTTACAATACATTTAAAAAAGAAAAAAATTTAAAAATCCCTCAAGGGTAATGGAAAATATTACAGGAAACTGCTAAGTGTTCGTGGACCTTTGGGGATAAACCACCAAAATAATGACATATTACATAGCACAACTCAGGTTATTATACACACTCTGGGTATTACAGAGATTATAAATTATTGCAAAATACTGGAACATTTCATGGGAAAAACTAGAGATATTTTTAAATTTTGAAATAAGTATATGTATATATATATACACACACACACTCATACATGCTAAACCAAATATTTTCAGTATTAATATTTTCAGTGTTTAGAATTGGCTCTGATGCTACTCTCATCCCATTCCCTCTTCCTATTATCCCAACGTTTTTTCTTTAGGTTGAAAAAACAGAAGAAGAAAACTATCCGGATGGCAGAGTGCTTTTGTTTCTTAGCTACAAAACTAAGAAAAACAGGTGGGTTTTGGTGATTTTTCTAGAAAAATACAATTTGCTACACAACAGTTTTTGATGAGAAACAACTCTGTTTGCAGTGATATTTTTCCATTTAGCATACATAATCTAGGGCTCCGATCCCATAAATGCCTGGGCAGAGACTTAAGCATCTGTGTGCTTAAGACACCTGAGCATCTGTGTGATCTAAATAAACTAAATGGAACTGATCATCTGTAAGATTAAGAATGCCTCTAAATGCTTGTAGGATCAAGGACACAAGCAATTTTTTAAGGATCTGATTTTCACAGAAATAATGATTAACTTGACTAGCCCTTCTATCTGTTGGAGACAAATGTATTTTGGTATTTCAAGACACAGTTTATTCCTCATATTTGAAACCCTCCCTCCAGAGTCGAAGAAAATATCTGGCAAAAAAAAGTTGTCAAATTGTGTATTAATCCACTCTTAATGATTCAGGGAAAAATGCTGCTGTCTGCAAGATGATTTGATAGCAGAAATTAAAATGTGACCTCTAAGTAGCTTAAATTTTAAACATTACTCATCACTTACAGTCATTTTAATTAAAAGCTATGTGAAATGACATAATACCTAGAGGCCACAGTTAAGATCAAATCCCACTTCTGAAAGACAGTGACTTAGAGCATAGGTAGAGAAGTCACACAAATTGTGATAAAAAAATCAGATAATATCGTGTCCATTTCAGTGGATGAGGAAAAAGAGTATAAAGAGACAAAAAGATTACTCCAAGAATGCAACGTAAGGCCAAGGCAGGATGAACCACAACAGAATCTGTCCCTGTCCAATTCTTTTGCTACAAGGTCTTGTCACTTTCCCTCTAAATAGGAGTATCTTCAATACCACACCAGGAAAATCATTATGCTCACCAGAATGGAGCAGACACAAAAGATTTAGAGAGTATGTGTCAGTCTGAAAAATGACAGAAAAATGAATGCTAACTTGCTAAATCTACTCACGATAACCAAAGAGCTAAGTGAATGTATTACTGGAGCCTGTAGGAGTTCACCGCTGTATTCAAATAGCTGATAATCACTGCTCAGAATTCAAACTGTGCTGCTGTGGTAGAGCTTAATGCTGACAAAGTCATGAAAACTACAAATGTGTCCCCTAGCCCTGCTGGGAAAAACACTTGTTTATTCAGAAACACAACACTGAATGGGGTTGGGTCATGGGAAGACGCAGGAGCCTTATTATGCTTTTGGGGTGTGTTTTGCCCTAAGGAGGGTGAGGCAGAGGGGGAAATGAGAAAAAAAGAGGAGGATAAGTTGAGCACTGATACCAGTTTTCAAAAGGTTGCTGTCTTTGCATGAGTGTGAGGGAAAAAGTCTCTGCTCTGCCATTTCTTCCACTGTCAAGAAGCCCTTACCTGTGTGATTTCCTCTGACAGTTTTCCTGCCTGTGCACCCACCACTGGTTTTATAATGGAGATGTCTCATCTTCCCCTCTCTCTCCCTTTCCAGTCACCTGAGTTTTCCAGGCACTGATTCACATAAACTGTCAGAGAAACCACTCATTCAAGCCTCACCTATGAATGCAGCTCAAGGTTGGATGAACATGGAGAGAAACCAGATGGACCTAGAGTATCCAACTGACATCTTCCAAAAAAAAAAACCAAAACATTAGCAAGTTTCCTATTGCCTGAAAGTGACAAGGCTAATGAAGGACTTGAAAGCCTTGCAAGATCTGGGAACTGTAAACCTGTCATAAATCTTATTTGTAAGTTTAGAAAAGTGGAAGAGCCAGCCAAACTTACACACAAAATTCTGAAAGCAAGCTAACTTCATGTATCCATAACCTCCACCTGGCTGCAAACTTGATGATTCAGATTGTAGTCATAGGATAAAAAGATCTTCCTCCCAGAACTGAATTTCATATCAAATTCAAGTTATGAGTGCCTGTTATCCTTCTTCTATCTGGAAGAGTCCGACTTGCCTTCAATAGAGAAAATCAGGAAAGTGTTTCCTATACCACAAGTACCCATTCAGTGTTACTCAAAAAACTATTTTGGCAGCTCTGCAGAGGTGGGCCAGCATTTCCAGCTGAAGGCCTAAGCAGATATGTGGGTTGAACACTTGGAAATGTATTTAAAATTTCAACCGCCTGCCATTTTCCATTTTAATAGACACTGACAGTGCTGAGACAAAAAACCTTACAGAAAACAGTCTTGTTACACTGGTAATGATTATGAATGTGCTTCATAATCTCAGTCAAGTTCTTTGTGTAAAATCTCCACTGACACTGCTGATCTATTCTTTGTACACAGGATTACTGAAGGGTCGGTGAAAACAAATAACTGGAAATATCTTCCTTGCAACTCCCTAATGCTGTTCACAACAGTTTCATATCAACACAACCCTGCTTGTAACCAGGTGAGGGAAATCAGCAGGGCCTCGTGGCCCTCTCTTACATAGGATATTCTACTCCCAGCAGCTGTAAATTCAACACTTCACTAGGCATTAAATTCACTCTCAAGAAACATTTTCTAAGAGAGGTGACAGAGTTATTGCACTGTTGCAGCTGTGGAGACAGATGGCACTGTGCCAAAACTCCAAGAAAATTTTAAATTAGAAATCTGACCATCTGCTATAGGTCAGAAGAAAGGTTTTCATACCCAGGCTCCTCCCTTAATTCATATGCTTTCTAACTATTTTTTATTTGCAAGTGGTAAGCACTGGGAAGTCTTAAATATGGGAGAAGAATTCAGTGGTAAATTGCATTATGTCCTGCTATCAACTCAGCCTATGACAAATCAAAGTAGTATTTTGCAAAAAACATCCCAGTTACTTTGGGATACTCCCTGTAACAAAATCTGCATAGGTTTGTTACTTGAAACAGGCAAAGTTCAATAAGAAAAACTTAACAATTTTATCACCTTCATCCTAATTAGCTTTTCATCCAACAATTATGGTTGCTGTATCTTTGAACATTAAGGCAAACTGCTTAACAGTATATTTAAAATGTATAAAAAAAGAAATTGAAAGACTTCTCCAAGTAGAAAATCATATTTCTGGTGTTTACCCCTGATGCAATAAAGTTATTAAATTCTCAATAAATACATATTTGGACACTTTTTATTAATGCTTACATGAATATTGACTTTTTTGCTTTTATATAACTCCACATGATAGCCTACAAGAATGATAGAAAATATAAAAGTTTATCAATTTATTGATTACACAGTCATAGACAGGACACTATGCATTGCAACACAGATGAACATCACAGGTCTCACCTCTAAAATGTATACCCCAGTAGCTCATCTAGTCAACAGAGGAGAGGACTAAATACAAGAAAGATTCTATTTAAGATTCTATTACTAATAAATAGCTTTAATTGTATACATCATATTAACTCCCCATGCATTATTCAAATGATCACTTTGTTTCTATTTCTGCTTTACTGAATGCATCTAGATCCATGTATTGACGCAGTAGCTACTTCAAAGGTCAGTTGCACTTGTCAATATGAAAAACTTTCCTAAAAAAAAAACCCAAAATTTTCATGTATTCTTACAGTAGATGAAGGACTGCAGAAGATTCCAAGACACAGGCTTTCTTCAGGAAATTCACTCTGCCTATGGGCCACCTGTTTTTTTCCAAGTCTCTGCTTCCACCTGCACTATGAAAAATGCTTGGGACCTCTAGATTCATTAAATTCACATCTATAAAGTCCACTGTCTCACAGGACCCCATGAACAGGCTGAAAGAGCTCCCTTCTCCAATTCAAAATGGTGCCAGAGGTGTTTTAAATTAAACATTTAATTTTTAAATTACATTCAATTAAAACACTATAGAGGTGTTTAAATCCTAAGCAATAAGTCAGCACCTCATCTTAGCCCCTTCTGCACAAAACAAAGGCACTTGCCATGTCAACTGTGCAGAAAATTTCTTTTTCCAGAATGATCTTTGCAATCTGAAGACTTAAGTGACATATCTTCAGAGTACTAAACAGATCACAAAACCTGTTATGAACAGACCAGGTTGTTTAGGGACAGAGAAGTCACATTTTCACAGCAGTGACCTTTTAGGATTAGTGCAGAGAAATGCCAGAGAAACTTGGCCAAGCCTTATTTTCAGTCCATTGCTTTCATAAACAGATCACTCCTGATCCTGATGGGTAATTATTCAGTCTCTTTATCAGCCTTCTACTCCTGCTAAATTTTTGTCACCAAGTGCAGGTTTCCCACAAAAACTGGCTGGGGCTTGTCTCTCAGTGGTTTGGTGACTGTGGAAAAACATCCTGTCTATGTGAGGCTGCCTGAAGCACTAAGGTATCAGACATGTAAGTATGCTACTGTGCCACCACAGGGACTCAAAAATACTTATACATATTCTGTTATATCTAAGATGTCTGCAGGACTCTAAAACAAGATGAACACAAACTTCAAAAGCAAAATAAATAAAAATTCTATTCGATCAAAATGAAAAAAAAATAAAAAAAGAATAGATAATGAAGGCCAGTGCAATGAGTCAGAAGAAGGATGGCAGGTGTTAACAATAAAAAAGAGGAAAAGCTCTTGGGAGAAGTTCAGTAGCTACAGTTTGCTGCTCCACATAATAAGAGTTTTCAGCATTGCTTACTGGCCATGTAATCTTTTAAAAATTGATTTCAAAACATAAATTTAACATCTTTATTTTAAATTTCGACTTTAGACTTTCATTATAGGGCTCGCAGCTGGGTGCTTTTAGAAGGTTTAAGGGGGAAGAGTGGGCTGGAAGCACTCACTGTTTAGAACAGCATGAGTCTTTTGTAATGTCTTTTGCTGGTGCATTGCAATTTTACACTTTTTTGTCCATTTAGAACTTCATGCCTTTCCTCCGAGCTCATGCAGGTTTTTCAAACAGCCATTATCCAACACATTAACATGAAAACCCAAAAGCTTTGTGTCAAATGCCATCATATGACACTTATTGATAGGCTGATGTAAAACCCCACTGCAGATTTCCAAGGTTATCTCCCTGTATATGTCTGAGCTATGGTTTTGTGCCAAGAGCAACAAGCAGCTCCTGTGCTGAGCATAGGAACCAAAGCTGCCCTGGGATCATTCCTTCACCCCAGAATATTAACCCCAGCCATCCTGCATTGTTCAGCTGGACAGCATCCTTCATTGGATGCAAAGGAGCTTTAAAATAGAGCAGCTGGAAGAATTAGCTTCAGAGTTCACTCATCTTTCTCTTCCTCTCTGTTTCCAACTTTGTTGTAGGGCTTTGTGTCGTTTCTCTGTCTATACAGAAAAAACACACATTTTCAGTGATAATTTCAGTAATAACCATGACCCTGCATAATTAAGATGACTGAAAATATCCATAATCCAATGCTAATATTAAGTGTAAGATACAAACAAAATGGGCTAAAAAGTTCACCTTTGAGAAGCATGGTGTTGAACTCAACAGACACTTAAAACGTGCCACAGTGGGTAGCCATGAGCAATCCCAATTTAATTCTTTCTTTGCCCACCTCATATTTCTCTCCTTAAAATTGCTATCTCCTTTTCTAATTCGCATGGTAACACTGTCAGCTGTCTACCTGGAACTTATATCTAGGTTAGAACTCAGGGGCAGCCAACCCTTTAGAGAAGAAACTGTATCCCAATGGGTATTGCAAAAAGCACAACCCACATTCAGATTGTGTAAAAAGCAACTATAACAATTTTAAAAGAAATAAATAAGAAAGTGTTTAAAAATGGATTACAGGTTGTTGTAGGCTATCCTTGCAACAGCTGCCATAAAGTTTCAAACAAACTAGGGGGCCAATTCTCTTTGTAAACAAGGCTGGAGAATCAAGACAACAGCAAACCTGCAGCCAGAAAGCATTCATATGAAAATGCAATTATGTAATGTGAGTCTACCTCATCTCACTTTAAGCTTATAAGCAATCATGGGTCAGTAGATCTGTCCTTGGAAACACTGACGGATTGCAAATAGAGCATCTTATATTTTCTATGTAAGCAGGTAAAAATTAAAATGTGTATGCCCCATAGAAATGAAAACAACTTTTCTTGCTTAGGTCCAACACAGGTTGCTTTATCTGAGCAGCAAGATGGTGACATTCTCTTATTCTGCCTCTTGAGAGCCCTTTTCCCCACCTATTATATGTGGTATCAACAATTTTTTAAGTAAGTCATAATAAATAAATGTAACATTTCCCCTGCTCTTTCTACTATCTTCATTTGAGATCGAACTCTTGAATGATGTCTGAAAGCAGACAGTCATACAATATATCAGAAAATGCAGATATGATAACATTGCTTCAGTCATCATGGGGGTATCTTCTATCTTTCAGAATATCTTGTACTTCTTACAACCCTTCCTCATCATTATGGCATTTAAGCTTCCTGTGTCTGCATTTCAAATTTCTCTTCAAAGTCTTTAAAGGTCTTTTGCTCTGATTTTCTAGAGGCATTTGAAGATGGTTCTTTGAATGGCACTTGCTTGGTATTACAACACTTTATTGCATTATTTACAGAATCACAGAACTGCCATGGTTGGAAAAGACTCTGAGATCACCATGCCCAGTCATCACTTTGAAATACATATTTAAACTACCTTATTAATATATCATGTTAGCCTCTTTTTGCAATAGCTTTCTATTCCACAGCTATCAATACTTCCTATGATAAAAATGAAAGGCTGTGTTTTCTGATATGCAAGATTTACATTAAATATAAACTTTCCACTTCTGCATTTGAGTGAGTGCCCCAGACACGTCTCAGCTGCCTCAGAAGGAAATGTGAGCACAGGACACAAAATGGTCTCTCAGTACTCTCTAGCCAGCCCTTCAGTATTGATAACCAGGGGTTCACAGCTCCAGAAGCTGCCATGAGTCCTTCTTTCTTGCAGTCTGCTTTAAATCTCAGACGCTTTAGCCCTCAAAAAATATCCTGGGACTTCCACAACTCAGGGAAAGCAAGACTGGTTTCATACCCATGTGCTATATTTCAGCTCATTTTGGAGTCAAAATCCTTTGAGAGAGGGTCCCTCATGTAGGTAGTACATGACCCAGAACATTGGATATGGCAGAAGCAATGAGGAAACCACAAACTAGAGCATTAAGATAATTTTAAAAACATTATTGAATATAACTACAAGTGAAGTAGCACAGTCATGTGGAAAGCACTGTCCACAAATATAATCAATGACAGTCCATGCTCAAAGAAAACAGAACAAAAGACAGAAATGCAACAAGAACTGAACAGCTTCTTTGCCTCAGTGTCTTCTGTGAAGATGGGGAGAGGTTCAGGATCCTTTCATGCACAGAATTTTGGCACTGTATGACTGGTAGACTTTAAGCTTCCTAATTTGTGAAGTGTTCCTGTAGTGTGTTGCCAGGCAAATGAGCAGAGAAACACTCAACTGGAGCAGAACCCGACCCCCAAAACCATACAGTATGCTGTGGAACGGCCAGTGTGACTTTGCAAAAGGGACCTCTGTCTCAGAAACATGCTGTGATCCTTTAAAAGAACAAAGGAAAAAGTGGAGAACAGATCCACAGATGCCTAAATGTGCTTTTGAAAAAAGACTTAATCAAATTTCTAAATAAGATAATAATCAAAGGACTGCTCACATGAAGAAAGCATTGACTAACCCAAAAGGAACATTAGGGCAAAGACAGACACTTTTCACATCATAGGCATGGCCCTCTGTGTTCAGCCCTTTTCTTCAGTCTATTCATAAATGACTGGAAAATGGTATGATCAGTAAAGTAAAAAGATTTTCTGGTAGTATCAGTTTACCCACGGTGCTAAAAAACATAGCTCACGGAAATACTGCAGAAACCTGATGAGATTTATGTCCAACATAATCCAATCCAGAGAAATGTAAAATCACAGAATCACAGAATGTTTTAGGTTGGAAGAGAGCTCCAAGATAATCTAGTCCAACCTCTGACCAACACCATAATCTAACCATGTCCCTAAGGACCAGGTCCAAATGCCTTTTAAATACTTCCAGGGATGGTGACTCCACCACTGTCCTGGGCAGGACATTCCAATGCCTGACAACCCTCTCACGGAAAAAACGTTTCCTACCATCCAGCCTAAACCTCCCCTGGCACAGCTTCCATCCATTCCCTCTGGTCCTATCACAGTTTCCTAAGGAGCAGAGGCTGTTTCCCTCCTCGGTCCAACCTCCCTTGAGGCAGCTGAAGAGAGTGATGAGGTCTCTCAGCCTCTTCTTCTCCAGACTGAACACTCCCAGCTCCCTCACAGAACTTGTGCTCCAGGCCCTTCAGGAGCTTCGTTGCCCTTCTCTGGACACGCTTCAGATTTCTATGTCCCTCTTATAGTGATCTCCATATGGAGAAAAATCAAGCTTTCTGTACATATATATGTTAGCAATGGGCCCTGAGATTATTATTACCATTTAAGAACAATATGCTGGCATTATAATAGACAGTTTTACAAAAATGTCAGGTCCGTACTTAACAGTGATGAAAAAAAGTAAATTGAATGTTATGAATTACTTGGAAGGGAACAAAGAATAAACCAGAGAACATTATGCCATCATGTAATCTGGAATGTACCCTGCCTTTTAATAATGCGTGTTGTCTGGTCATTACTACAAAAAGGATATAACAGAATGGGGAAAAATTCAGAGACAAGAAAAGGAAAATGAAAAATACCAAATCTGGATCTTCTATAGCAAAAATGGAGTCCAAACACAGATTAATTTTTTTTCAGAGATATTCCTAGACATGTAACAAACTTCAGCACATTTTTCTGCAGCTGCTGTACGAGACTCCTGATGTTTACTGATGTAAAGCAATTACAGACATTTGTGTGACAATCACCATGTAGATAATAACATTATTATCCTGTGTCCTTGAATGATAAAGAGGAAAAACTTTTCAGAAAACTACTGCAAATCATGAGAGTGTTGTGTTGCAAACTAAATTTAAAGGTATAATCTCCTAAATTATCCCACGCAATTTGTAATTCTGCCCACTAAGAGTCTTACATTCTCTAAAAAGGCTGTTTAGCTTCCTCCTGAGATAAAGAGAAAAACCCAAACTGCAATTTCTACTCTTGTTCTACTAAATGAACTCCTAGCCATGTCCATCCCCCCCACTCAGCACAACTCTGAGAAAAAACATTTTCTCAGCATGGAAATTAAAGATAAAAAGGAGTAATTTATAGGGATATAATCTATGCTGCTTTGTGGTCCCCACCTGGTATAAATCTGGCAGCATTTTGGCTGCCTCCCAAAAGGAACTCAGATAGTTAATTTCATCCTGTAGCAGCACAACATTCAAGCTACCACTGCACTGCTTCTTTTACTGTTCAAATGCCCAGTCCAGCATCCCAGACCAACAAATGTTTCACTAAGTTTGTTGACTCTTTCAATCAGATTCATCTGATAAACACCCAGGCAGATGCTATACTCCCTCGTTTTGCTACCCCCCCTCCACCAGGAGCCCTGACACAACCCTCCCTGGTTTTATACCTCCAGTGGTTTACCCAGCTCAGGCTGAGATCCTCACTCCATGCTATAACAACAAGTCAACCACTTGCAGTTTTCTTCTAGTGCACTGCCTTATGTTGATAGTAAGGTGACTCCTACTATCACCTACAAAAACTAGACAAAAACCAGACAAAATTTCCTTTGCTATGTTGACTGTGGCACATCAGCGTGAAGCTCCTGAGGCTGGCACTGAGAAACCATCATGTCTCTTCTGTAGGGAGGCAATTTTAAAAAGGAGAAGGCTTCACAGAAGAAGGAGAGATGAATTTTGTGACAGCTGAAGCTGCAGCCCTGGATC
Organism: Calypte anna; assembly: GCF_003957555.1. Taxonomy (NCBI): domain Eukaryota; kingdom Metazoa; phylum Chordata; class Aves; order Apodiformes; family Trochilidae; genus Calypte; species Calypte anna. The sequence continues at coordinate 89,738,108 of NC_044245.1, read as the reverse complement.
CTCCTGGATTCACACGAGCTACAGCTTACCTGAGCCAGACCTGAGGGTGCCCTAAGCTTTGGTCAGCTTTTCTCAAACTCTGCTGTTCTACTTCACAAGAAAACTGAAATGTGCTGCTCCTGGCTCTAAGTGTTCAACATTTGCATCAGAAGGCAAAATAGCCAGGCCTACAACGCATCTCTCTGAATGGCTTTTAGAATAATACTGAGGTTTTACTTTACATTCCAAGAAGGGATGCTCTTTGGAAGTAGGTAAGAAACATCTGTGCATTTGTATATGAAAGTCAACCTTCCTCTATATTTCACCTCTCTAAAATACAGTCCAGTTGACAAGAATGATAAAGTGAAGTCTTCCTTTACTCACAAACAAACACAGGATGATCAAAATATTGTTCTAGCATCATAATGAAGCAGGCAATAGTAAATACACCTTGTTTCCCACTCCAGTATAAGGAAAAAGGAATTCAGCTGGACTTCACTATAGCCTTCTGGGTTCCCCCACCACTCACCAGCCTCAGTGACAGGCACATAGCCCCATGCCACCTGTGGCACATTGGGCCATATGTTACATTCTAAGCTGAATATTCTACCTCAGGATTTTATATGGAATAAAACTGATGGAAAGGATTCAGGGAGAAGCAGGCAGCTATTATACACAAAACTGAAAAGCAACACTAAGTTTCAAATGTGATCCAGATCATATTTTTCTGAAATTCAGACAAGAGGTCAGAAGCTTGGAGACTTAAGATAACAAATGCTTGTACTGAATTTCAGTATTGGAGGCACTACACAGAAAAGCTTCCAAATACAAAGATCCATCAAAGTGTCATCAGTACTAGGTTACAAATGATTGAAACTAAACCACTTCCCATAAGCAATGAAGATACTTTCCCAGCATCATTTTTCAATTTAAGTTACTATTGCAACTGTAGTATGATTTAAAATTGTAAGACAGAAGGGTCAGAGAATGTTACACAGTAGGACAGGTGGTTCTGTGAAATTTTCTTGGTATAAAATGTTAGCCTAACTGAAGCCATATGAGGTCCTTGCCATAGAAATCTTTCAGAGGTAAATTTTTTGAACAGTCGTTAGCACCTAAAAACCAAGGGAATAAAAATAAATAATGTCACCTCGACCATAACTGTAAAATACTGGGAGAGATATTAAAAGAAAATTCCACTACATGGAAAAAAATGCAACACTATTGATCCTTTATGTTTACCTCCTTCTTCAAGAGGGTCCTTCCCCTCTGCGAGTATGGCAGCGGTGAACTTTCTCTGCCATCGCTAGAGGATGTGTTGCTACACAATCAAAAGAGGATTCTGAACAAGAAGAAAGCAAAAGGAGCAACTGGCTGGTAGTTCACTGGGCCCCAGAGAAGCAAATGTTGAAGTCTGTTTCAGCATTCAGGAGGGGTGGAAGGAAGCATAACACATGCCCGCATCCTCCATCATGGGGTCAAATCTTGGTGGTGGCCAGTCACCAGTGGTGTCCCTCAGGGATCAGTTTTGTCACCAGTCTTTTTAATATCTTTAACAGTGATCTGGAGAGCACCCTCAGTAAATCTGCAAATGATGATACCTTGGGTTGGGGTGTTGATCTGCTTGAGGAAGGCTCAACAGAAGGACGTGGACAGGCTGGATTGATGGCACAAGAGCAGTTGTATGAGGTTCAATAAGGTCAAATGCTGGGTCCTGCACTTCAGCCACAACAACCCCAGGCAATGCTACAGGCTTGGGGAAAAGTGTCTGGAAAGCTGCCCAGGGGAAAAGGACCTGGGGGTGCTGGTGGACAGAGAGCTTAGCATGAGCCAGCAGTGTGCTCAGGTGGCCAAGAAGGATACAAGCATCCTGGCTTGTATCAGGAATAGTGTGGCCAGCAGGAGAAGGGAAGTGATCGTGCTGCTGTACTTGGCACGGGTGAGGCTGCACCTCGAGTGCTGTGTTCAGCTTTGGTCCCCTCTCTGCACGAAGGACACTGAGGTTCTGGAACGTGTCCAGAGGAGCTACCAAGCTGGTAAGGGGCCCAGAGAACAACTCATACAAGGAGTGGCTGAGGGAACTGGGCATCTTTAACTTTGAGGAGGCTGAGGGGAGAGCTTATTGCTCTCTACAGCTACCTGAAAGGAGGTTGTAGGGAGGTGGGGGTTGAGCTCTTCTCCCAACTGAATAAGGACAGGACCAGAGGAAATGGTCTGAAGTTGTGGCAGGGGAGGTTTAGATTAGATATTATGAAGAATTTATTTACTGAAGGCATGGTCAGGCATCAGAAGAGGATGCCCAGGGAGGTGGTTGTGTCCCCACCCCTGAAGGTATATAAGAAATGTGTAGATGTGGCACTTCAGAGAATGCTCTAGTGGCCAAGATTGTAGGGATTTGTTGGTTTTCTGGGTCTGGGTTTTGTTTGTTGGTTTGGTTTTGGCTGTTTTGTTTTTTGGGGGGGGGGGGTTTGTGGGTTTTAGTTGGTGGAGTAAGTGTGGTGTCTGTGTTTGTTCAGGGCTGGCTTTTGGTGGGTTTTTTGTATGTGTATGGCTGGATTAACGCCTTGGACATGGCTATCTGGTCACCTTGGGGTAAAGACTCTCAAAGAGGAAGACAGTCCCCACCTCAGACAGACAACCTGCAGCAAATGGGACATGTCTTAATGCTGTTCACAACCACTGGGCAACCACTGGGTCACCCCAGTCCAGGGGCAGAGTCCTTTCTGAAAGACAAGTGTCCTGCTGAAGCATTGATCGGATATTCTGATGCACTGGCAAGTAAAAGACCTCTGCTGTATAGAATCAGCATAGAAAAACCAGGATCCAATAAAAAATACTGAAAAAAATAATGCCTTACATTTTCATTCAGGCAAACTCTTTTTCTTGGGCTAGTGCAGTGGTGTTTTGGAAGTGAGGGGGCCTCAAGAGTGGCTCCTGTGAGAAGCTACTGGAAGCTGCTCCAGCTCAAATTCTTGCCCCAACTCTGACCAAGGTCCAGCAGATATGGAAGCTAGGAAGCTGGATGTGCCTCTGCAAGTACCATATTTAAGAATGTGAAAAAGAAACTGCAAAAATAAAAAAATTAAAAAGATCTGCAGAGCAGACGAGAAGAAAGGAGGAGATGAGAACAAAGACACCAAGGTCAGTGAGGAAGGAGGGGGAAAGGTGCCCAAGCGGAGATTTCCCCACAGCCCGTGGTGAGATGGCAGCTGTGCCCCTGCAGCCCGTGGAGGAGCACAGTGGAGCAGTCCCTGAAGGATCACGGTGGGGTAAATGTGGATTTGTAGCCCCTGAAATGTCACAGGTGGGCAGGCGAGAAGCAGCAGCCTGTACAGGCTCTTAGAGAGGGTCAGATGTGGATCTGCATCCATGTAGGACCCCGTGCCAGGGGAGGTGACTGCTCCCGCAGCAGCCGCCACTCTGTGTGCAGCCCAGGCTGGAGCAGTCTGTGCCTGAGGGACTGCACCTGTGGGAGGGACTCATGTCGGAGAGGTTGTGAAGGACTCTCCGCAATGAGAGGGACCCTGCGTCGGAGCAGGGGAAGGCTGTGAGGAATCCTCCCCCTGAGGAGGAAGGAGCGGCAGAAACACCGTGTGGGGAACTGACCCTAAACCCCCCCTGCCCTTCCCCTGTGCCCTGAGGGGGAGGCAGCAGGGAAGGGATCCGGGACCGGCAGGAAGGGAGGGGTGAGGGGAAGGTACTGAGATCTGGTCATGTTGACATGTTTTCTGTTCCTTCTGGTAGATTAAAAAAAGTTTTTTTCTTCCTGAGTTGAGTCTGTCTGGTTTTTGCCTGTTAGAGTAACTGGGGAGTGAAAACCTCCCTGTCCTTGTCTCTATTAAGGATTCTTTGGGTGGATTTTCTCCTCCCTGTCCCACAATGGGAGTACAGGGTGAGTTAGCAGAGGCCTGGCTGATACCAGCTGGGCCTAAATCATGACACTGTTGGAGAAATACTCCATCTGGCATTATTTCTTGCAGTGTACTCCTAATATATAACTTTCATTCTTAAGCTTCCTTTTCTTTCTTAAGGAATTCGTCAGGCTTGTTTTCTTTATATTAACTTTCCTGTTCAGTTCCTTTTTAGTTACTTTCCTGTGGTGTTAGGATTTCCCAAGATGGGAGAAACAATCGAAAAAAAGCAAAATAAACCAAACATATTTCCTTCTTGAATGCTAATGTGCACAACCAAAGTGCTGTCATCCAAATGAAGTGGCATCTCTAACTGTATTCTGTAACCCTGGTGTGAAAAAGATCCCACTGTAGATATTAGCATTCCTTGAACAGTAAATTATTTATCACACTTTATGTTAGAAGTGCTGGGGAACATTTTAAGTGTACAACAATGAATCTCATTGTTTGCAGTTTTTTTCTGTTGGGGCAGGACTTGAATATTAATCTGTCTTTGGGTTGCAGTGGGATTTTCAAGAGCTCTGCATTGACCCATTTACTGTCACTGACTTCAAGTAGAAACAGAATGAGCATGTCTGAAGATCCTAACCTAGTAAGTAAGAAGTGACTGAAAGGGTAAGTTATTAAGACACATGTGGAAGCTGTATCCACAGTGGGAATACATTTGGCATCCTGGTAACAACTCTTTCATAGTATAACAGTTCAGGATGGGTGCTGGACTGAATTTCCTTTATGAAAGTATATAAATGTATATACTATTGAGAGTATCTTGGAAACCCAGCTCTGGGAAAAAGAGCCTAAAAGTGTTCCAGTCTGTCTCCAGCAGAATGGGTGTCCTGCCTGCCCTACGTGTATTGTTACGGATAAGTCAAGTAAAAGTACAAATCAATCACACTGTTTTAAAGCCTCTAAGATGTCTGGCCTTGAACTCCTTTTTTTCTTTCACCTAGACAAATGCAGAAATAAAAGGAAGCTTTCACAAGCAGAGGTGAAAAGAAAGCATTCCTTTCCCCTTCCCCCTTCCCTTTCTCTCATCTTCTGAAGGAGAAAACCCAATATCTCACCTCTGAGGAAGCATCTGCACTCATTTCCGTGCCTACCACATTACATCTGAGAAAAGAGAGTGAGGTACAAACTGAGGAAAAAGCAAAAAGAACAAGAACTTATTTCAGCTGAGAAGATATCTTTCTGCATGGGTAACATTGGGGGAAGGAGGTTGGGGTGTGTGTATGTAGTAACTAAGCCCTTTTCAAAAGCCCATGAGCTTAACGAAGTACAGGTCATCATTATTAAAAGGATGAAGTGGATTGCACACTACTTGAAAATCTTAAGAAGTCTACTCTTTTAAAAGTAAGAGCTGCAAATGATCACAATGCTTTATAATTTGACCCCATCTAAATAATTTATTATTCACTGTGTCTGATGTAGAGCAGTCTTCCATTGCAAATGAATTACATTCAAATTAATTAATGATGAAACCTGTTCTCCAGTAAAATAATACAATATCATTTAGAATTTTCTCCACACTAAATATACAGTTATGTTCTGATTATATATATTGGTTATAGTCTTCCAGTGAAATCCAGTCCTTTGTTACAAGGTGCTGTGTCTGCAACGTATGGTGCTGAGATGAGAAAGCCCTCTTAAAATTCAGTGTAAATGGCAACATTTTCTCAATACCAGTAAGAACAGAGATACATGGCTGAAGAATGAGATGCTTCTCTACAGCTCTGAAGATTTAAAAGAAAACAATTATGTTCTTCAGAGGGAACAGTGTTCTTCAGAAGTTCCTGGCTCAGATTTAAAACCTAATCCTAGTTTTGGAGTCAGACCCTGTGCTTATAGTGAGTGCTTTGTCAGAGTAATTGCCAAGTGGATGTTCAAATAAGGCAGCTTCTAGCTAACTCTGAGGTGTACAGATGTTACAAATGGGCTTTACAATTCCCATGCTTTTTATCAAAGTCATTGGGATCTAATTATTGTGTTTATGTATCGTTCAATCTCAGGAAAGCAAAGTTATTTCAGATAACTGGGAGTTAGCTTTATGAGTATTTAGCTTTGCTTGACCAGCCTCACCAGGAATAAAGCCATGATGCACCCTGTCCCACTGTAATTAATTCAGTTTTCTTCCAGCTTTAAAGATGATGAACTATTAGCCATTCCTACACCCTAGCTACAGACCAAGCCATTCATCGTTGCCACCACCAGCAGCAATAATTATTCAACACCACTGTTTGTAGGCTTGCACAGAATCCAGGTTGCTCAAGAAAGCTTCACCCTAAGGCTCTGCTTCAGCACACACTAAGTCACTTTTCAAACTCATATATGAGTTATAGCCAGAAAGACAAAGCACTTGCAAGGATGAGACAAAGACGTGGCAGGGTTGAAGGCACCCGTTTTTTTACCATGAAGGAAGAAGGACAAAGAAAGGGGTCTGTGGGAAGACTGTGCTAAAAGAGAAGGCATGAAGAGGACCTAATGGAGAAAGGGCTGACAGCGAGATGGTACAGGATTCAAAGATGAAAGCCAGGCAGCTGGCATGAAGTGCACTTTGCATGAAAGGAGTCACAAGGCAGGGAACTAACAAGGATCAAATGAGTAGGTGGCTTAGTTTGCTGTCCTGCTTCCTCAGGAAACACACCAGTCAAGCACAAGCAGCATCACTACCGAACCCTGTGATTAAGGAGTTGTGACAAAAACTTTTCAAATGTTCTTCTAATCACTTGTAACAAGAGCAACTTGAATTCTGATTGAGAGTGCTGGCAATGTTTCATGGAGACAGAGCCTGCCAGTTCTTCCATCAGCAGAGCATCATAAAGCATGTTCTGGGCCATTTCCAACAGGAGTCGAAGTAGGCCAGCCAAGCTGCCATAGCTAAAACATAAAAAAAGATAGAAAGGTAAGACTTAAGTTGTCTTTTATTGCAACCATATTATTAAGATTTCTCTAAACTAGCTTTTTTCCTTAGCTTAATAATGGGAAAGAAGTTATGTTGGGTGTGGGAAAAGAGAACATAGGGATTTCTTGTGTTTCAATCTAGACAAAGGGAACCAAATACACTGTTAAACAATATAACAGTTTCCTAAGTATAGGTTTTCCAGTTATGACAGTGGAAGACAACTGTGGCAACCCATAAGCTTCCACAAAGAGCTAAGGACTAAAAGCTAAGGGAAAATTCTCCTCTCTTTGACTCTCCAGGATAAAGATGTAGGCAAAGGTATGAACACAGAATTCTTCACTCTGTGTTTATAAAGGAAGAAGCTTATAGTAAAGGTGGCATTTTTCAGAACTATACAGGTCTGGGTAAAGCAGTCAGACACCTAAATAAAGGACTTCAAAATATATTGTCCTTGCTAGCAATAAATCACTTCCTTGAATGTGTATAAATTGTGCACAATATCAATAATTTTGAAAAAATTCCTTCCACTAGAACCTCAGTCAATTTTTCGTAGCTTATGAAATATCTGTGAATGCTGCTGATAGCATTTTGCCACACACAGAGAGCCTGGAAGCCCCTGAACTGACAAAAGAGGACACTGGCTGCCTCTTTGTTGCTCCTGGAGCACAATAACTGAAGCCACAGAAAATCTGTCTCCCTACAAATTGTCTTGTCAAAGGCACATACTCTTTCTTTTTTCAAGAAGTATGATTCACAAAATGCTTTTAAATTATAGCTTTTCATTTCCATTTCCCTTTAACTGAGTCATCTGAAAGAATTGCCTTCGAATAACTCTATTTTCTTTCACAAATAGAAAAAACACTAATATTTTGGCTTAGGTTTTGCGTTTTGTTCCTCTGAATATACAAACAGAAGGCTTAAACTGAAACAACAATGTGTCTATAAGACCCCAGTGAAATTCAGCAGGAATGCTCATGTTGATCTATAAATAAAAAAAAATTCATAGTCAGCAATGTCGTTTTATACACAATCCCATCACTCGAAGTGTCATGCTACTATATATTGTGTCTCTTAATTAGAAAAGCATTCTTAGAACATACTATTTTACTTTAAAAGCAAGTAAACATTTTTTGCCATAATCATAAGATTGGAAAATAAATCTTCACATTTTACAATATAAAATTTACCCTATAGTGATTACAGAAAAATGAAGCAGATGCTTCTTTCTTATCTTGGCTAAATTACTATAATCAGATTGAAAATTCAATAGATTTTTCAGTATCCATTTTATCCAATTCCTATAGAACACTACCTTAGTGCTAACTTGAAGTGTCATTCCCAAATCTCAATTTATCTCTAAAACTAATCTCAATACCAAAAGGATATAATTTTTAGAACAGTCTTTGCAGTGTGAAAATCACAGAAAATAGGGTTAGAATACAAACAATACCCGTATCTGTAATCTTCTATTATCATGCCAATTATCAGGCATTAGCAAATGGAAGTAAAATTTTATTCAGCTCGTGTCCCCATTGCTCAGGGCTGTGCATCTGACATTTGTGCATTTTGTCCATTTGTCTATAAGCTACTGAAATGTTTCTTGATACAAAATGATGTGGGTTTTTTCCTCTCAGAGTGGAAAAAAGGAACATAAATTATCCGACATTTTCTATAATAGCTATCAGATGTTTCGTAGTAAACAGATTATATTAAGCAATCAGGATCTCTGAAAAACTCGTCCTCATGTCCACGAAAAAGGATGGAGCTGTAGACATCCTAAATTTAAAACATCAGAGGCATGGATGCATACTCTGCCAGCTGGCCATTTCTCTCAACACATCCCATTTGCATTGTGTCTGTGTTATCAGATGTTAGAACAGGGAACCACCCAAACTACTCACTCTCTTTCTTGCCATGATGGATCCACCTCCTCACCCTCCAGTTGCCTCCCAGGTGGCTGTGGGATGCAGGATGAGGAGTGAAGTAAACCACAGATGATGCTTTATGGTACCACGTACGGGTAATATGGTCACTGCTTTTCAGCTCTTACATTTTGTGGTGTATTTAGCCCTACTTAGGCTGATTCATACCCAATGAATTAAAAAAACAGCAAACTAATGTGTTTTCTGGTTGCCTTTATGTCTGCGGGGGCCCTTCCCTGGTTTTAGTGCACCGGATGGCCTTGTGACTGTGATCAACAAGTCACAGATGTTCTCTCAGCCCCCTGATGTTTCCATGAATGGTCAATCCATGATCTTCCCCATCTGCTTCTGGGATGAACCACTGTAACTGAGAAGACCAAACAGTCTAACATGCTTCAGCCCATCCCACTCACAAGTGATGGGAAAGAAAGAGAGCAGGCACCCTCCTTGCTTGGCTGCCATGTGCGAGTCCCTCGAGTAGCACAAAGCAGGGTGGGAGCTTCTACATGACTTTTCTTCATCCTCAACATTGTCCTTGTCAGCTGGAGTGAAACTGTCAGTGACAAGCTGTGAAAGACCCAAAAGCTGAGACAAAACTGGGGAGAGCAGCTCAAGAGCTGTAGTCTGCTTGGCTCTACTTCAAAGAACACCTGCTTAGAGCTCTGAGTAACAGTAAAAGTAATATAATTATTTTTTTCTGGAATACATAAATGCTTCTCTCTTTTTTCCCCCTTTTCTCTATTTTTTGTATTTTTTCCATAGTTTTCAAATTCCTTTGTCTAGATTAAAGACAGTTTTCTGGTTCTGGTAACTCAAAAGTCCCATGACTCTGAACCAAGAATTAAGATTCAATCCTCAGGCTGTTCCAGGCTCAGCTCACACAGATAAATGTGTCTGTGGACTTCAGTGCAAAATACTAAAGCATTTAAAAGTTAAATTCTGTCTCTGGTGATTTTCTGAGGGTGAATTAATGTCAGAAATAAGTCTTCACCGTTTATGTTAGTAAGTGTACCATAATGATGTAAATATAGCTCACAACACTTTCCCTTTCTTTCTGTTCAAACAAGAGAAGTTGCTTTCAACTTTGAGATAGCTCAATTGGTTTTGATTTTTTTCTGCCTTTTCAACATCCAATAGCATATTTTACATTCCTGGAGAAATTACTAGTGGTCTTTAGCTATCTTGATAGGGAATCAGATGATATTACCAATATCATTGTAGCAGTAAAATGTTTTCTTTCAGGAATATATTAGCATTACCATGAGAAATTGCATTTGAAAGCAGTACTTTTAAGAAAATTTAACTAAATGCATTTCAATTCATCTTTATTTTAAGCTTTCTTTGATTTTTTTCCCCACTCACCACAGTTGATCTTTGAGATAAGACATAAGAAAGCTTTTAAATTAAGAAAATACATTACTGCTGAGCCCCATTGAGAGCATAAAATAAGGAGAGAATTGTCATCATTTGATTGTGAAGTTCATAAGAACTGTAAATCTTGCATATTTTATGAGATCCAATTTAATTAAAAAATTAATAACACTTGTGAAAATCAAGATACATATCTGCATAATTCCTTTCTTTCAAGGTCCATCTTGGTATATTTCCTATTCCATTCCTTTCCCTATCACATTTGCATGAGATTTTTCTGTAATGGCTAGAAATATTTTTTCTCTTATGACTCTTTCATTTGTGTCTTTGTTCTCAGATACTGTGCTCTTACTAGTTGGTATGTTCCCTCTCCCACTTGAAAATAAAGGAATATTAGCAATCCTGCATATTGCCAGTGCCTGCTGAACTATTGCTGAACAATAAAATGACTTTGTAAGGGGCAGAGCTGGCTTTCACAGGCACACACAGAGAAAAATGCAGAGGGAAAGAAAGAAGAACCTTGAGGCAGTAGGCTGATGCTTAAAATGTTACTTGTGATGCTGAATATCAATTGTATTTGCTAAGGCGTTCTGTTCCCTGACACAGGACTAATTTTTTGCCTGTGCAGAAACACAGGCATCTTAATTATGCATTCCTGGGGTCTGATCAAGATAAGACACATTTGAAAAACACCATCAAAATAAGTGAGATAGAGAAGTCTGCCTTGGAGAAGTCTTTCTCTCCCCCTCTCTTTACACAGTGTCTGGGAACTTGCTTTGCAAAAAACTCTATTAACTTATATGTGCATTTAATTGCAAGCAAAACCTGTGGAATTTTCTGCTGCAAGCTGAGATCCCCACCTCGTTTCTAGCAAATGTAGTCACAGCCCAGTGGTATCCCACTGAAACCAAACTCACCTTCTTTCACTTTCAAAATCAGACTATAAAAGACATGTAAAGCAATAGATTAAAAAATCAGCACTTTCTGCAAAAGTGGTTTGGGCTTTTTTTTTTTAAGACTTCCATTGTGACTGAAACAAAAGGGTTTTGACTTGCACCTACTGGAGAAGGGTGGGAGGACTGAAAGCCTTCACTAGACTTGCTTGGACCACTGGAGTCACCCTCAGGTACTTCTGCACAGCCATAACTCTGCACTCACCCACCGACCTCCATCAATGGCCCCAAAAAGCACACAGGGATTCTGTTGTGAAACAGTGACCTAAACTGGGACATGCCAAGGGCTTGCTTGGATACATGCTCTGTCTGCTGCTGTCTTTAATGTTGCTTCCCTCTCTGGCAGTTCCAGCAAGAGAATGTTTTAATTCCCTAAGAGGTCAGACTAAGCTCTGACCTCTCTGTCAGGCTGAACAGGGCTACAAGACAGAGAGGCAAAGGTAGCTGGTAGCTCTCTGGTAGCTGGTGAAGTTACTGCTCTGTTTCCTTTGAGGAAGCACCACCTGCTCTTTTAGCAAATAAATACTATAGTTTATTGCCACGCACAAACTTAATTCCACCTAAAGTCTCAATATGCTGTCTAGATCAAAAATACACAGGGGACATCATGCTGCTTTCAAGCTGAGGATGATAGAGTTGCAATGAATGACCAGAGCCAGGAAGAGGCCAAACTATGTAATGCCTGAGCAGTTCAAGGACAAACACCTCCCTGATGATGTATGATACACCTTTGCCAAATGTTCTATCTCGTACAGAACGGAATTTGAAGTGGAAATTATTGCTCTTTCCTTTTCTGCTGCAACGCAGTCCCCTTGATGCCTTGGATTCCTCTTGGAATCACTGTGTTACTCTGCAATACCTCCCTTTCCCTGGCACTGCCAAGTGGTTCTGGAGGTACTTTTCACCACCATCTTCTATGACAGCATGCTGGACTGGAGGTCTAGCTGCCTAGCCACTCGTTTCTAGTGTTATTTGAGATGCTGCAGGATCTCAAGGAGATCTGCCTGGGGCTGGAAGATAAAGCATGGGATCCCACCTTTTGGTGCAGCGCCTTAAGTGCAGATGGGCATCCTTAGATGGCACCATGTATGTTAAAATAGCAGGCATCCACTGTAATATCCAGATAGCTAATTTTGCTGCTAAATAGCAAACAGGCAATTTTTTTACAACCACTACCAAAATAGGACTCAGTGTGTGAGGTACTTGTCCTAATTTTCAGCATCTAACAGTGGGCAATCTTCAGCAATGGATCATGGAGAAGCACTCAAGAGGTCCTGAAGTATGCTAAAGCCCTTGTACTGACATGAGAGCCAGTGAAAAACAGTTGTTCCCTGCAAAGGTGGAAATACTTCATGCTGGAAAATGAACTTGTTATCTCACACAGGAGATGTGACAGACATCCCACGTTTTCAAAAGCACCTGCTACACAAAATGTCCTGTCTCTCCTCTCAGAAGTCCAACCACCTGCTGCCCTCAACTGACAATATTTCAAACCTGCAGCCTAGAAATTGTCCCCACAGCACACAAAGTGAGTCATATCTACATGTGGCACTATTTATGAGTTTATAATGGATGCTTATGAAACTTTTCTCATATTAAACCCATTGTTCTAAAAAGACAAGACACGTCAAAGATAGGTGGTGAAGGGCACTGGAAGTAAAATGCTCTTTTGCAAGTTCAAAACCCTAGAAATCATGGCCGGTATCCAATTAATTTTTATTAGGTAAGACAGTCTTAAAAATCAGCCTTTCATAGAGGCACAATAGAAGGATCTGCAAAACCAAACATTTAGTTTTGAGAACTTGAAGCCCCACCACATGTTCCCTGGAGGCACCACTTCAGACTAGCTCAGGGATGGCCCCACGTAACAAATGCCCACTGGCACCTGGAGCAAAACCCTTAAGTGCACATTTCAGTTCAGTTTTCTCTGAAGTAAATCCAGTGCATGTTCACCAAAACCACCCTACAATGTAAACCAAAGCCCAGCAAGTGGATATACCCTGAGGATTCACTTTAGACCAGGAAACCATTTCTGAACTCAGATGTCAACTTTCAGAGTGACATCCTTGGCTTAGCACCATTCTTTCCCCAAGGGCTGAATGAAACCTTACTGTCTTTAAAGTGCTACCTAAGCTGCCTGTCCTCTCTGATGGAAGACGGAAACTTTCTTCAGAATGGTGGTGAAGCTTTCCTCAGAATGGCTAACAAATCATTTTCCAGCTGACACCTACGCTATCATGAAATAACCAAGCTACACAAGGAAGAAAAACTCTCTGCAGGCTCTATTGAGGAAAGTAACTTTACCTTTATCCTCCAAAGCTGGCAGCAATTTTTGTTGTATTTTAAGACTTCTTCTTTAGAATGCCCAAAATAAAACCACCACAGAAGGACACGTGGGAGAAGACCCTTCTGCTGCTCAGTGCCTCTGAAGGACAGAGAGGGTTGGGAAGTTAAACACAGGCACAGTGCCACTGATCTGCTCCCACAAAGTATGCCTTTTTATTCGTATTCTTGGCTGCTCCCAACAGCAGTAACTGATCAGGGAAACTGCACAATTCTGAAAAGCAATTCATCCTATCTGAATGGCAGGTATTCATACTGGAGAGGATCTATTTGTGCCCATTCATATCCCTCATTCTAAAGCATTTCTTCACCTCTAAGAGGCATTCTTGGTAAGATCGTTAAAAAGCAAATAATCATTGTTAAGACATTTACTTCAAAGCTCAATCAAAAACTACAGAAGCAGGTAAATTACTCGAACATCTACCTCCAGCTCATTTTGTTATTTGCATTTATTTCCAGAAGCAACTTTAAAACTGAGCTTCTAAGGGACACCCTCTCCTGAAAGAGAACCAAGTTTCTGTTAAGTTCTTGTTCAACTGCTCACCCCCAAACACATGAGGTTAGACCTAGCTTTTCCCTGGAGGATTAGGGTCACACCTGCCTGACAAAAGAATGCACTGAGGGCAATATTGATAAGCTGCTTCACCTCTCTAGAGCAGGGAGCAGGCCCACGGAGTGCTCAGAATTTGATTTCAAGCAAGAGAACACCACCAGAGAATGCTTTACAATTCGTTCTTTCATTTTTACACAAGACTTTGCAGATGAAAATTTGTTTTCAAATTGTGTTATTGTAAGTCACTGTGAGGCAAAGAGTACAAAAATCCACAATCAAGGAACAAGGCTGGAAAAATATGAACACAAACCTGACTGAAGGAGCCGAAAACTAATATTTTGGACAAGAGGGGTGGGAAGTAACTAACACAGTTTCTGTAGGAACTGCTGCCAGATCTGAGTGCAAAAAGAAGCAGAGAACGAGAGAAAAATGAAAGAAAAATGCAATTGGTTAAGCCTTGCTGAGAAAAGATAAGGACAACTAGAAAGAAGAATGATTTAATGCTAGCCGAAGTGATTACAGAGAACAAAAGGGCTCATATATATTCTGTGAAGGGGGAAGAAATGCCAGTGAGAAATTATGACTATTAATAAATAAGTAGGCAAACAATACAAAAATTACAGTAAAGTGGCTGAGTGCATGGTTGCAGTCTTAAATATCCCAAGTCATTCATAGAAAAATATTTTTCTAAGAAGTACAGCCTATTAAGAAATTAGTAGTTTCATGTAAATGCTGCTTCCAATAAATGAAAAAAAAAAGTATATAGAAAACATAAGTAAAAAGCCTGACTTAACATAATTTCATCAAGGAATTCTTTTTGAATTATTGGCTTTTTTTAACTCTGCAAAACTGGAAAGCATCCATGTAGTGATAATATTTGTTTTATTTTAACCCTTTTTCATGGCATTAAACTACAGATAAAAAATACATATAAATCAAGACAAACAGTAGCTCATCAATTAGTAATAATGAATGTCATCTCATCTCAGACAAACTTCATTATCACTGCAGAATACAATCAACTTTCAGCACAGTCTTGTGGAACGTATCATTCAAGTCCTTTAAATTAGGTCTTTCAATACAGATCAAATCTAAACCAAAGAAGTAAATCTGCATTTGGTAAAGCCTGGACAAGATAATGTAACATCAGAAAGGTAAACCACTAACTCTTGTGAAGATCCAGCTCCCCCAGCAATCTCAGACAATGCCCTGATCAGACCTGCTAGCATGATGCCCCATCTGACAGCCATGATTTGACAGGGATTGTTTTGCCTGCTACTTGATAGCCAGACACTACAGAAGACTGAAACATAAAGGAGATTTCTCAATCCCTGTGCTATTTGTGTACAGCCACAGCCAACTCCTTGGCTCTGCCAGCTGTGCCAAGGCAAAGGCATCCATCCACCCACTGTCCACCCTGCAGCAGCTCTCTCAAGCCTTCTCTTCTGCAAGTCACACGCTGTGGGAGTTGCAGATAGAAATACAGAAAATGTATACAGCTTGATGCATCCTTACATGACATCTCTTGCACTGCAAAAAAATAGAAGTAGTTACCAGCAAAACATTGAAATTGTAGGTGACTACTGCAGACCCTTAGCAAAGAGGGATTCATAGGAAAGCTTCAGAAAAATCAGGAGTTTTCTCTCGTATTTTCACTCATTCAGAAAGACCATATATATTAGAAATTACTTGAATCATAGAATCATGGAATGGTTTGGGTTGGAAGGGACCTTTAAAACCATCTCATTCCAACCCCCCTGCCATGGGTAAGGACACTTTCTGCTAGACCAGGTTGCTCAAAGCCCCACCAACACGGCCTTCAACACTTTCAGGGAGGGTGCATCCATAACTCCTCTGGTCAACCTACTCCAGTGTCTCGCCACCCTCACAGTGAAGAATTTCTCCCTAATATTTAATCTAAATCTACACTCCTTCAGCCTAAAACCATTCCCCTTCATCCTATGACTACATGCCCTTATAAGAAGTCCCTCCCCAGCTTTCCTGTAGGTCACTTCGGGTACAGGAAGGCCACTACGAGGTCTCCACAAAGGTTCATGATCTCCAGGCTGGACAACCCCAACTCTCTGATCCTGTCTTTGTAGAAGAGATGTTTCAGCCCTCTGACTGTCTTCATAGCTCTCCTCTGTAAGGTGTTAAGAGACTGAATTCTGCCCACAAATGGAAAGAGAATGTGACCAAAAACCATGAAAACCCAGAAGAATGTAAGAATATTAAGTCATTTAAGCTCAATATAATGATCACCCATAACAGGACTTTGACACATAAATGCAAACAGAACCAACTATAAAACATACAAAACAATTAGCATATGGGAAGTCATTTATCACTGAAATAAAAGGGTCCAACTCAGGAAACACCACCCAGATGTGGCAGTGGTGCCCTGGGCCAGACACTCAGTGCAGGCAGTGGGGAAATAAGCTTCATCCTACATCCTTCAGAATACACTGAAGCCAAAATAACCCCTGACACCTGCACGTCTGAACTGCCATGATGAATTATTAAAACTTTCTTATTGAGTATCTCCTAGAGATCTCAAAATGCAGAGGAAAAGAGACTCCCCTCCCCAAAGCTCCCAGCACACCCTGACCACAAGGAGCTGCCACACAGCTGAAGGTAAGTGATGGACAAGGTGACCAGGGCAAGACCATGAGGTGCCTCAAGTCAGGGCAGAGTAGGAAACATAGCAAAAAATAAGCCCTTCTTCCTTTGTGCAGAAAAGCACCAAGGCTTTTATGAATGGATATAATCAATAATAACTAAGTTGAGGTATTGCAGCACTGGTCAAGGAGAGAGCGTGGGGTGAGAAGGAGAAAGAAGAGTGCAAGCGACAGCAGTGTTTGAGCAGAAGATGAGAGTAGGATAAAATGAAAGGGAAGCCACTCAGCTAGTGTGTAAGTGATGGGAGGCCTGAAAACAAAAGAACAAGAAATTTAAACTAGAGGCAATCAAAGGTGTCAGCACAGGGATTCAGGGAGGGAGGTAGTCAGGTCACTGGGACAGGCAAGGAAGAGGATTTTCATGATGAGTGCCTTACATGGGGCTTGAAGTAGGAGGTGGAGGTGTCAGCAGGAGGCAACACACAGTTCATATTTTTTCTGCTGCAGTAGGGACTGAAGGCCAGCCCAGGTTAATGTTTTTCTCAGGAGTAATTATCAGGATTTAAACAGACCCTAAATGCATAGGTGTGGCAGTAAGGATGCAGTTGCAGATATAACAGGATCTGAAGAGAGAAAGGGAACTTTGTTATGCTTTCTAAAATTAGTTTTGGAGTCAGTGTTTTGCTTAACAGTAATAATTTCAGGTCCACATCCACATCGAGCCTGAACAGACCTAGATATCTGGATGTGCTGGGCTGCCCACAAACTTTCCCAGGGAATGCTACAAGAAGCCCATTCACAACCCTCTATGGCTCAGCCATACACGTGTGCTTCCTGCTGGTGTCATTGGGAGAAAGAGCATCAGCAGAAAGCACTGGAGAACACCAGAGGAAAGATACTATATGAGAAAATTCAGGTAAGAGGAAAGGGAAGGAATGAAGGAATGAAGGAAGCAGTAAATAGAGGGACAATAGGCCAAGGATATTACACGATGAGAACTAGAAGTAGAAAAAAATTGGGGGGAGAAGAATGGAGGAATTATTAAAAAACAAACAAACAAACAAACAAGTCATACTCTGAAAATTCTTTTTTTTTTTCTTTACCAAAGGCATGTGTTACAGAAAGTCCTAGCTACCATAATGAAGTAAAGTAATAGCAAATATGTAGCTTACTTCAGGTTATTTGTCCAGAACATTAGAATGTCTAGTGAGAAAAATTCACAAAGAAAGATGAAGGAAAATTAATGTATTTGAACAAAATAACAGGGGAAAGATGAAGCAGTCACCAGGGTACCAGAGCCCAACAGGACTATTTGTGGGGAGGACAAGGGGTTTGTTTGAGGACAGAAAGAACCAGTGCTGGCTTTGTAGAAAGGCATGCAGATATATGACTCAAGCATGCAGAAGACAAGCTGTGACAGAATAAAGGGGAAATAGCAAGAAATTATTTTCAGCAATGGGTCCTTGGGTGGTCCTGAGACTTCTTCTATGGAGGCACGTGGCTGACAGCTATGCCAGACACAAGCCAGTGTTGGATGTTTAGAACACACAGTGCTGAGAGAGGAAAATGGTAGCCCAAGGTTAAAGACCGGGCAGAAATAAGACAAGCAAATTAATGGAGCTGGGAGGGAGCTGGGAGTGAGATGTCAGGGATTTTGATGTTCGGGAGGTCACAGAAAGGTCAGGTGGGGCCGGGTGGGCAGGAAGGGGATGAAGGGTTTGGAAAGAATGGTGGTAGTGGCCAGAAAGAGAGAACTGGGTTGGTGGGAGGTCACTGAGTGACTGCATCCCCATCCCAGAGGGTGGAAGGGGTGGGTATAAATGTGTCATTTGCTCAGTATTTCATGACACCATGTCAAAAGGGCAGGATCCTTAATAGCAGAAGCCTGAAAATGTGTGACAGACTGAAGCTTTACATGATTTCCTTTTACGACCTTAATTTTTTTCAAAGACTTAATAGAAAGCTGCATTTTTAAAAAAGAAGCCCTAACAATTAACCAAATTTACAATTGGGAAAATAGATACTGTCCACCTTACCAAATAAAAGTATCACAGCACTTTGAATGCTCTTCAAGTATTGGTGTCAACGAGAGTAACTTGATTTTAAACTATCATTATTCAAAACATTTATTGTTGTGCTCTTTCTGGTTTCACTGCATTTCTAATGCATTCAATAAAAACCATATCACTTCTCCTAAAATTTAGTGTCTGTGCAGCCAGCACCCCTTTACTACAAAGGAGATGGACTGGTAAAACCAGCATAGTAAGACTGGGGTTCTGCACAAAACCTCCTGCCTACTACTGGGTGACAGGGGTACAAGGTGGTCCTGTGGCTGATGGTCAGTGCAGGGGGGGAGCTCACAGCATGGTCAGAAGGACACTCTAAAGCTCAGCTGGCATGTAGGAGAGATTTCAAACACTTGAAATTTGATTAAGCTGTAGTTAAGCTATCTATGCAGAGAAATGGAAACCTGTTAGAAGAGGTTCCAGGAAGATATGGAAACCACATTAAAATCTGCATTTTTCCCTCAGTTTTTTCATTTTAATACTGTTTTAAGTTTGAGCATTAGACTTCAAGGCATTGTCTTTAAATAGTGTCTGGTAAGCCCCAAGAACTTCAGATTACAAATTCACAGAATGGTTTTATAAATGCTTTTCTTGTTTAGTGAAAGTGAATCGCTTAACCAAACACCAAACTTCTCTGGCAATCCCCTCTGGCATTTTTCTCATAGTTGCTCCAAGGTTTTGAGCTACATGCATTGCCTTCCCAAGAACTAGCACGCAGACATTCAATTCTACAAATAATGACTAAGTAAAAATATAGTAACACGTTAACATCATAAGCCTCCCTGACACACCTTGCCCTGGACCAAGGGAAGATACTGATCAGATGCTTTGTAGCTGTATTTTGCCCTCTCATACATACGTTTCCATGAGTTGGACTCATCTTTCCTAGCATCAGGGCAATCAGTTTCCCTGCCCTGGAAAAACTACAGCATCTACAGAGACTCAGCACTGGAAGCATTTGCCATTTCTTTTCAAATCCAAACACGGGAAGAGCTGTTCCTCCTATTTGAGAATTTTGTTCCCTTAAAAGTATACATCTCCCTCTCATGATGTTATTAGTGTTATCAAGCCTATTTATAGATAAGGAGAATGAATAGCAGATGGCCTGCACAGAGTAGGATTTTCAGGCATGCTGTAACACATAATGTCTCCAACTTGGCTAATGATCACCAGCAACAGCGACCTGCCACCTGGAACATGTGTCTTTGAACTGTCTACATTAGTAATTGCAGCAGCAGCACTGACTAAGAACTATTGATTAGCAATCTCGGTGGATGACTCTACTTTTGATCAATCCAGAGGGAACCCCATGGCAAGGCAGTGGTGTTGCTGGGAATGGAACCAACCCTGGTAGGCTTTCCCCTCCTCACAGGTGACTCTTCCCATCTTCCCAAGTGACTAAGCAGCTTCCTACCATCAAAATTCCTCAAAACACTCTGCTTAGCTTCAAACACCTGTACTAGAAGTAAGAGTAGCTGTTAGTTTTAAAGGAAAAAAACCTCCTGCCTCACATAACCAAATCATTTTTATTTTAAAGCCAAGGTTAAATAGTTACGATGAAGGAGAGAACAAAACCTTTTAAACAATAGTGTTCCATTTTTAAAATAAAAATTAAAATGCTAATTTTGAATACAGTGTCTTTACTGCTATTCCACTTACACACAAAACCCCTAAATTATAACTTGTATACAGGGAAGGCATTTATAATCAACTTATTTTCCAGAAAGGTTTATGCTTTTGAACTATCTAAATACTCACTTAAGACTAATTTCTCTGTAATGTTTGGTAAACATGAGGTAAACTGAGGTAAAATGATACAGAAGGCTGGAGAGAGTGGGGCTGGAACAGGGGTCATAGTCACATTTTTTGTGCATGAAGCATGTTTTGTGGAACAGAGGGAAGAGCTGATTTAGTTCATAATTTCAGCTGGCTTTTGTTTTGTTTTGTTTTGGTTTGGTTTTTTAAGAGAATCATAATTACCACTTAGAGTAAGAGCTGTATCATGGAGAACACTCATTTCACAGCCTTGTTCCATTCAGAGACACTTTCTGGCATCACAAGTCTCAGATTGCTCTAAAAAGACCCCAAGGAGTTAATTTATTTACCGTCAAAGCTAAAAGGATAAAGCTACAGAAGCAAAAACCAGTCTTGGCTTAAAGGGACAACACTCTGGTTCTCTAAATTTGCAAGACAAGAGGCACAAAGAACCTTATCAGACTACATTCAACTCAGACCTGGCCCAGAAAAGGCAAACTAGGGAAAAACGACTTATGCAGGTAAGTAGTAGTAGTAATAATAATAATAATAATTATTATTATTATTATTATTAATCAATCAGTTAATTTAAAAGTCCTAATATAATTGACTGTTGGCAGTAAAAAAATTCTTCTCACCAGTGGGCTTAAGCAGTTCCTCTCCTCTCCCACTCCAAGTGTAAGAGTCCATGTGATATTCCAGGCCTGGAGATTTTTAGTATTACCAAAACATACCAGGACAGGACCTGATTGTAAAATCTATTTCCCTAATACCAGACATGCTCCAGTTTCCAGAAATAAAGAGTACATGTTTCCTGGTACTATGATACTAGTGAGGAAAGTGGGTTTCATCAAGAAAGATGACAGCAAAGAAAAATAGCAGCATTATCCATTATTGCCTATCTCAAGCTTATGAAATCATTGAGGCAGGCTCTCCATATTACAGCCAATCTAATGAAATGTTGCTTCTAGCCCTAAATTAAAGTCCCCTACTTTTGTTTTTTGATTTCCAAAGTTTCTCTTGGCCATTACTGACTGTCTTGTCTGATCACCTACTTCTAAAAGTTGAGATTTTGGAAACCTCATTACTGCAAACCTTGTACAGCATCACCATACTATATCTTCCTTTTTAAGCAACAGAAGTAACAAAGGAGGGGCCAGCATAGGAGGAGGAGGAGAAAGTGCCTGTGCCGTGCTTGTAGCAAAGGGACTTAGTGAGGCTATTTTTAGCTAATTTTGTTTGGTTTTGTGTTTGTAGGGGCCACATAATGAATTTTCCAGCCTTTACTGAGGGCTGGTTTTTGGAAGTCTTGACAAGGTGGTAGTTGCTGAGTAGCCAGAAATGCAGTCTTATTCAAATATAAATGTGAAAGTTGAGATGTAATATCTAAATAGTGTCTAGCTACTAAGTCTCCAGGTCATGAAGATATTCAAGTAGGTTACTGACATTCGTTGGAAGGAGCTGAAAAAACATTTCTCATCCAATTTCTCAACATACACCCTAACAATTCTAGTTAGGCTGATGTTGATCCTGTTTAACATCAGCTGATGGGCAATGAAATGAGTGTGCTACCATCTCTGTTTCTTAATTTTATTTATTATTTTGAATCAACAGTTTCATGACAGATAGCAAACTTGATACTGTTCTCTGGTGAGATTACTGTTTCCTTGTGAAGGGTAACTATGTTGGTAAACAGACTTTTGCAAAGCACTTCATTAATAATTTTTAAGTATATACAGATATTCATGACACTTCCTGACTTATAAACCAACAATAATTGTAAATCAGGAATTGTAATTTCTGTGAGGGCATTTTCAATGAGAAGCTTAGATACCTATTCTCAGCCTGACACCTTTCAGCACATTTATCAGTGGTCTGAGAGAAAATACAGTGCTTATACAAATAAAGTTCACAGGCCATATAAGAGATGGAAGGGTGAATGATGATGCAGACACACTGACCTAGGAGTGATCTGTTTTGCCTGGTAGCATAGGCTTGCTTGAACTCCCAAAGGGCTTTTAATACCACAATACCAAGTCCTGACAATGGCAAGAAAAAGAAAAAAAAAAACATTGTTTGTATCTATAGAATGAGGAGCTCTGTCATGGTAAAACTGCCTCAGAAAAAGATTTAGAGGTCACCAAAATGAGTTTGAAACCTGTAGCTAGCAGGAACTGACACTCCTCTTTGCACATCCCCCCTTCCCAGTGTTAAAAGTCTACTAAGAGATCTGGGATGAGTAATAACACCAAAATCAGAGAAGTAAAAACCATAATCAAGTGATTATTGAGCTGTTTGGCTACACACTCTCTCCTAGACTTAACAGGATGAAGATGAAGACATGTGACCTGCCAGGCTGCCCTCCTGGGCAGTACTGGCCACAGCCATGGCCCTGTCAGCCACTGCTTCATCCTCAGAGCTGCCTGGAAAATCATCCTGCCACCTTCAACAAGCACCTCCTAGGGGAGGAGCCCATCTTTCACCTTTAAATATTGGTGACAGAGTCCTCAAAATGTCCCATTTTCAAGCTTACTCCAGCAATAGGGACTCATGCAACTCCACAGTTCCCTATCTGAAACTTACCAACAGGTATAGTTTAAAATTCCCCCCAGTTACTGCTGAAAGGGAAAAATGCCATTCTCCTCTTTACTGTTTCTTGATATGCATGTATCATTTGGTTTTTTTTTAATTCAGATGAAAATATTTATTTAATGCTTCCCTGAGCTAAGTACTTTTCTGCACAAATATTGGCAATTTTCTAGTCCTTCTGTATAGTAATAAAAAATTATGTTTATAAAAGGGGTTTTTTTTTCATCCTATTGTGCCTTGAAAACATTCTGTGTTGTTCTTACCTCTGCTGGGAATTGATGTCTTCTAATCTGTCTCCTCTGGCTTCCCTTTTCAACACACTACTCTTCCTAACAACGAATTTGATCAATATCCTCATTTTTTGTTTCATAGCCAGATGCATGCACATACACATCAGCCTATGTGACCTCTAGAGGTAACTTGTAACATAAATATTCCATGACTCCATGATTCTATACACATACATGTAAATTAAAAAGCAGAAACAGACCAGTTAATGTCTGTGTGGAAACTTTAATTTACCTGTTAAGTTTGCTTCTCTCTCCTCTGCAGCAGACTATGGATGAGTAAGTATACTCAAGCATTTAGTAAAGTGTATTTGGAATTTAAACATTAAAAAATATGAACGCTTGATGAAAAGTTTTTTCTCATAGCTTAATTAGCATTATCAGCTTTCCAAAACTGGCTCTTTTAAAAGCCCAAGTACAGAATCATAGATTAGATTCATTGATGCTAGAAAGGACCTCTGAGATCACCAAGTCCAGCCTATGACCTAACACCACCACATTTGCTACACCAAGGCACTAAGTGCCACATCCAGCCATTCCTTAAACACCTCCAGGGATGGTGATTCCATCACTTCCCTGGGCAGTCCTTTCCAATGCCTGATCACCCTCTCCATGAGGAAGAGCTTCCTGATACCCAACCTAAACCTCCCCTGGTGAAGCTTCAGGCCCTGCCCTCTCCTCCTGTCACGAGTTGCCTGGGAGAAAAGCCCGACCCCACCTGAGTGCTACCTCCCTCCAGGTAGTTGTAGAGAGTGTTTAAGTGTCCTCTTCTCCAGTCTAAACAACTCCAGCTTTCTCAGCCTCTCCTCATAAGACTTTCCCTCTAATCCCTTCACCAACCTTGTTCCTCTCCTCTGGACCCACTCCAGCACCTCAGTATCTTTCTTGGAGCAAGCAGCCCACATATACATACACACTATCCTCAGACACATTTGTCTGAGGTTTATGTTTTCATTATATTAGCAATTTGCAAAGAAAAGTGATTCTTTTTATCTAGCCAGCAACTGCTGTTGTAACGAGCTCATTTTTTTTCTGCAGTGAGCAGCTTTTCCCTGCCACAGCCACCTGTAAGTAGGGAAACTGCCCTTGGTTTCCAAAGAGAAGAGGAATCACAGCTCCTCAGGCATGTCAATGACATTTCCCAGGCACATGCATGGCCATACAGCTCCCCAAATCACCTGCATCTTCATTCTGCCACAATGGGATTTGCCAAAGCAGAGGATACCAGCAGCATCCCCTTTCCAGCCCACTCCCTGGTGCCCTGGTTCCCTGCTGTGGTGCCTCAGCTCCTCAGCCAGAGCCAGCCCGCCCACCCCAGCTCTGCTCCCCAAAAGGTGCTGCTGGGCCCCCAAATCCGAGCAGCACAGCATTACTTGGAGGTTTGCAAAGGCTTTCTTTAGACAGGCAACTAAATGCTACTAGGTATGGGGTGCTTTGTAGTGTTTACAGATGCCAAGGACAAAGCTCCTGCTTCTGGAACCCTGGCTGGTTGTGTTGTAAGAAAGCTTCAAGTATACACTAAACACAGCTGTTTAGAGAGGGTCTGCCACCACCCCCAGAGCTGTGTGGTGCTCTGTGACAGTGACATGGGACAACACCTGCTACACATCCATAGGAATTGAAGACCACCTACATCTTGGTCCTCAGTGATTTCTGAACAGGCTACATCATCTCTGGCATCAAGGACTGGTGGTCTCTCTCAGCTTGAAGCCTGGGAGCTAAGCCAATAATTTTTGTACAGGAACACCTCAGCAGAAAGATGGCTCCTGATGGTAGAGAGCACTTTAATTTCAGAAACAAGGTTTGGCTGCTGGAAGCAGAAGCTTGAATTCAATGCTGCAATGTGGAGCAGATTTCACACAGAAGAGGACTTACCACTGTGGCAAAGTAGCTGAGGATTTGGTGGGTGCTCTGCCTTCTCAAGTGTTTAAAAATCAAGCTGGTGATGTCTTCCTAAAATCCATGTTTTAAGTTAGGTGGAAATTATGGATTTTATATGAGAATTACTGAATGAATGACTACACCAGACACATGCAGAGGTTAGGCTACACACTCAAATTAAATTTCATATGATTTTCCCTCCCATTTTACATTTTGTGATGATCTTCAAAAATTAATTTCTCTCTACTTAAAAAGGTAGCATACACCCATGTGCTTCGAATGAGTTGAACTAAGGCTTATGCTTGTAAACAAGCCTTAATCTGAATTACATTATATAAAAGATGTTCACTGTTCAATTGCTATTATTTGCAGGAGATTTTGCAACCCTGCAATAATGCCATGTTTCAATTCCACTGTACATTTTCAGTGAAATAGACAGTATTTTAAAAGTGACAGTATTTAAAAGACAATATGCAAAACCCCAGCTTTAAAATATTATCATCAGTAAGAGACTAAGGCAAAAGAAATACATAAAAATTGTCAAATTGCCTTTGAATTTGTCTTTAAAGAGATAAACTAACAAAAGAATACTAAGCAGATTTTCACAGACAGAAAAACACTTTTTCCCACAAACAATTAGTTTTACAAGGTCAATTGAAAACCAAGTGCCCTATAAAAATGCTTTGTATGCTTTTTGCTATATTTTCATCTTTGTACTCATACAGGATGAAGTAGTATATAATTCAGTGAGTATCCCTCCACAGATTCTGTTGACAACTGAATTAATCTAATACATATCAGACACAATGACTCATGAGAGTAGAGTAGAGGGGAAGAATCACCTCTCTATATACACACACACACATATATACACAGAAAAATATGTTGGAAGTACCTGCACACACTTCACTTACTACAGAGGAGCATAAGGGCAGTAAAAATGACTCAACCTCATGCTGCAGCCTGAGCAGCAGGACTAAAAATGGCATCCAGAACAGCTGAAGGCAACACAGGATAGAAGTGACAGGACGAATCACAACTTTGCCTTTTCACTCATCCTGGGCTAAAGAACTTTCTCAAAGAAAAACACAATGTGTGTGTCTTTCCATTATTGTCCCCAGCACTGGGAAACCACAACTTGCTTGAAATTCTTGTGCTCTCCTGATTGCTGGGTTACTTTTAGTTTAACTAAGCAGACAAAAAATGGTTCTGGTGTAGTCCATCAACAGCAAAAGGTCTTTGTCCCACTACAAGAAATACCACCTTTGTGCAAGATGAGAGGAAAAGAAGAGTAACAGTGAGTATATAGCACAGAGAGTTCTTGGAAGATTTAAGTTTTTATGAAGGAAAAATGGCTCTCAGCTGAACACAGAGCATGCCTGAACACACCAACACTAGGAAATGCATTGTCCCCTGTATATACAGGGACAATATTTGTGGTTGTTTATCTTGGAGAAGACTGGGGAGACCTCACTGCAGCCTTCCAGTATCTGAAAGGGGCTTGTAATAAAGGTAAGGACAACATTTTAGCACAACCTGGTGCAATAAAACAAGGGGTAATGGTTCTATACTTGAAAGAGGGTAGATTTAGACTAGATATAAGGAAGACATTTCTTACAATGAGGGTGGTGAAACAGAGGACCACGTTGCTCAGAGCGGTGATAGAAGCTCCATCCCTGGAAACATTCAAGATAAGGCTGGACAGGGCTCTGAGCAACCTTATCTGATTGAAGACATCCCTGTGTACTGCAAGAAGGGTTGGACTAGATGACCTCTAAATGTTCCTTACAACCCTAACCATTCTATGATTCCATGGTCCTCAGACCCAGTGACAGGATACTCCACTATCCCTAAGGAGAGTTCCACCTCCTGATGAAACAAGCTGTGTTCAGTCTCAGACAGCTTTACAGTGTCTGAGTCTTGACAAACTTGGCTCTCCAACATTTTTCCTGTTGTCTGCATTTTCCTGCTCCACAGCTTTTGCTTCATTAACAAACTCATTAAAGTACAGCAATATAATCTGCATCCAATTTTCCCCAGGGGATGGAGAAAGAAAAGGGAAGGATCCTACATGACAAACACTATATTTCTGTTTAATGTGCAGTAGGCAGGTACTCAAATACCACAGCTGTGGGCTTGTTACAGGAACATTATTAGTGGAACAGAATGAGGTGAAAGGGCACCTTTATCTCTTCTGTCCCTAAGCCTGTTATGAAATAATGAAATATCACAAGGCTAAGGAGGACAGAGGAGAGGAGAGGAGAGGAGAGGAGAGGAGAGGAGAGGAGAGGAGAGGAGAGGAGAGGAGAGGAGAGGAGAGGAGAGGAGAGGAGAGGAGAGGAGAGGAGAGGAGAGGAGAGGAGAGGAGAGGAGAGGAGAGGAGAGGAGAGGAGAGGAGAGGAGAGGAGAGGAGAGGAGAGGAGAGGAGAGGAGAGGAGTAAAGGAGGCTGTCTGTAAAAAGAGTATCAGAGTGGGAAAGAATGACAAAACCCAAGAGAAATCAAGAAAGCAATGGACTGCAAAGGAAGTTTCTGAACTCTCAGTTGTGTCCACTGTGAAAAGTTGGAGATGCTGGTGTGTTTCTCATGCACAGAGATGCTGTCACCGGATGGAATACTGAATTCAGCAATCAACTGTTTCCCAAGGGCTGCATGGCCATTTCTCAGAAAGATATTACCAGAAATGTTCTTGCTCAAGAACATACGCTGTTTCTACTGGAGTAACTCTGCTGGCAGACTTTTTCTACTGAGGTAACTCTGCTAGCACAAGTACAGTATAGATACTTCAGTATATTTCTACAGGAGCACATTACTTGGAGAATATGCCTTTATAGGCACAAGGCCATGTGTTTCATCCAACTTTACAAAAATTATATACATATGTAACACACATGTGCTGTGTCCAGCACTAATCTGCTGTGGTATCCATCTGTCAGACAGCTGAGTCAAACATAAACACTGTCCAAATGCCAGACATTTTAAATCATACTGTCCCAGGGACAACCTTAACATAAAAATCACTGTATATACAAGATAAGGACACCAACTGAGCATTCGCTTTGTTTTTGTCCTTCTTGTAGTGTGGAGTACAAATTATGGGAGCAGGGTATGATCCAGATGGCCTCATTCTATAAAAAGAAAAAGAGACACTTGTTACAACTTTCTCTCCCTTTCAGCTTCCAGGATGGACCAGTAAAGGTTCTCCAGAACTACCAGGTCCTTTTTTAGGAAGGAAGGTGCATTCAGGGGAGGAATATTCAGCTAAAACATTTTCTGATGCATCAGTCACTGGCTTGAGCTGCTTCAAGGACAGCACACCAGGACACTGTGTATCCCTTGGGGCTGAAGGCAAAATTATAATTGCTCCTTCTGTATCTGATATACGTTCTTCAAATACAGCTACAAAACTCAGCTTTCATAAAAGGGTCTTGGTTCCCTACAGAAACATTCCTTTTCATCATTATTCCTCCAACCAGTTTTTCTCCAAAACATGGGTTCTCTTAAGCCTGTAATATGAAACAAGGTGCCTGAGTTTTTACTGTAACTAAATCATAATGATACCAAAGGCATTTAATTATGAGCCCCTTACTTTAAGACCTGAAGAGAAATCAAAGAAAATTTCTGAAAAATCCTGTAGCACACAGAAAACTAGACTGGCTTCTGATGCACCTGCCACAAAAAACAACTCACATATTTGAACTTTGTATTGGGGATCTGCTCGAAAGAGTCCAGCACAGAGCTACAAAGATGATGAAGGGAGTGGAACATCTCCCTGGTGAGGAAAGGCTGAGGGAGCTGAATCTCTTCAGCTTGGAGAAGGGGAGACTGAGAGGCCACCTCATGGATATCTGCAAATACATAAAGGGCGAGTGTCGGGAGGATGGAGCCAGGCTCCTCTCAGTGATGTCCAGGGATAGGACAGGAGGTTATGGGCTCAAGCTGGAGGACAGGAGGTTTTGTGTAACCATAAGGAAAAGCTTTTTCACTGTGATGGTGACAGAGCACTGAACAGGCTGCCCAGGGAGGTTGTGGAGTCTCCTTCCCTGGGGACTTTCAAAAAAACCCTCCTGGATGTGTTGACCCACATGAGGTGACCCTGCTCTGCCAGGGGGGTTGGGCTTGATGAGCTCTCAAGGTCCCTTCCAACCCCTACATTCTGTGATTCTGTGGAACAAAACATCTAAATCAGGATGCTAAATTTCACCACAGAGCCTCTTGTATTTGCCAAGATAAAAGTTAATGAAGATCCGTGTGTCTACATTAAGGTCTGACAGTGTAATAACAGCATTTAAATTGGGTAATAACTACATAAAATAAGAGAGGAATAAGACTTATGTTTCTAAGTCACATACATAAGATCACAACATTGTGCATTTCTCTATAGAGACTATGGGATAAAAACATAACATTGAGTGATTACACACTTAAAAACACATTATATAAATAAATATAATATTATTCAGAAGGAAAAAAGTGCAGTTTCTTTGTCACCAATCTAATTTTCTTCATCAATACTTTGGAACACACAAGCAAAAAATGTAGAAGTTAATTATACGTTTTTTAATAGAATGGCCTCTTGATGAGCTTATAATCTGCTGTCATATCTCTCATTCATTTTAATAATGAACTCTAGGAGCAAAAATCAGAGTATGCTCACAAAGTTCTGGCAACGAAGTTTAATTCTTTTCAACTAAAAAAGCACAACTACATGTTCCAAAGAAAAATGTCAATTTAAAATTATTAATCAATTGTTTTGATTAATTTGTTATGAATTATGAGGATTAAAAAGTGTGTATGTTCCATATTTCTGATTGCAAACCAGAAAAATGCCTAGCCAGTTTTAATTTAAATAACTCATTCAGTCACTGAAGAATAGGTCCAGCATCATATCTGTTTTAATTTAATTTTGGGTTTAAACATACATTTTTACTGAAATTAATTAGGAGGAGATTTTCAAAGGTACCAATAAACACTAAGCAAGTAATTTCAGCTTTGAAAATCTCATGAATGATAAATACATGTAATTTGCTCTTGTATGAAGATATCACAGCAAATTAAAAACTGTGTGTCTTTCAGGGTGGGATTTTTGTTTTAAGCATTCTTGATCTAACATTCAAATCTGCTAAGTCTGAAACAGTACTAAATCCTTCTAAAAGTATCTTCATTTTCAATATTTAAAGCAGTTGAGCCCTCCCGCTCTGATCTAACAGAACAGTTAAGAAGATAAGTATATGACTTTGGAATTAAGCACATGCATGTTTTCAGGATTAGGGGTTTAATCTGTCATTTTTGTCCATGATCTGTTAAAAAGCAAATGTGTATATATATATATATATATTTCTAACTGGAATCCACAATAACTGATAAAAGGTTTATAGATAAAAATGTACTAGTGGGGGGAAGGTTTGTTTTTCTGGCTTTTTGCTATAGAAAAATAGAAAAAATAAATTGACATTTTTTGATGAACTGACTTCCATCCTCCTGCTTCCTGATGTAGGAAATTTTTTCAGGAATTTTTCAGGAATCTTCAACACATTTCTCTTTCCTAATAATTTACTTTTTCTCTCACTTAGCTAGTCCCTCAACTAGATGCAATACCATCCCTTACTCTCTTCTCCCTCTTTCAGTACCCTTTTACCAACACTTTGGCTGCTGTCCATGACCTGTCCTGCCATGCCCTCACCACTGTGCTGTCCACACTGCATCCTCCATCTTCTCCCACCATGATCCAGTTTTGTTCTCCAATGGCTAGGAAAGGTTCCTTTCTCACCTCATGGTCTCATGCTTTAAGCCCAGAAAGATTTCTATTCTTTCTTTCCAAGCTGACAGCTCAAAATCCCCTTTTCACTATTCCTTCTGCTCCTTTATTTGTTTGTTCCTGTTCCCTTAACTTCTGCCTTCAGCTCAAGCAATTTTTAATCTTCATTCAGTCCTGACTGAACACCTTTCCCTTCTTGCTTGTGTGAGCCTGTCTCAGCCACTTGACCCAGACTTAATAATGAACCCATCCTCCTGATCTTTTCATCTTCAAATTCCTCTTCTCTGAGTAATAACTTTCCTCACCCCACAGAGCTCTCTCTGCCATCCTGCCACACCTTTTCTGACATACAGCCAACTCTCTAACTCCCCTTATACACTGACCTTCAGCAGACTCTTCCTATAGAGACAGGCACAGCTTTTCCATCTCCTCAGGAAACTCTCTGCTTTTGATACTTCCCTGCTGTCCTGTCCACTCTTGACCACACGCAGTGAACTGAGTACAACTGAGTAGCAATGTGGCTGCAGTACTACAAAGTTTAGCATGGAATGAAAAATGTACCCAGAAGCAAGCAGAATGAATAGCCTGACATCCTTACAGTCAACATCCTTTTCCTGAACAAAGGTATCACTCATCTGATTTTCAAGTCCTTGCCCTCATCAGCCTAAATCTATCTCCTTTAGAAAAGTCATTCACCTGCTGTATTTTTCACATGTATTTTTCACACCTTCAGGGGGCTCTGACTATCCCTTGCCTTCAGTTCATCTTTCTGGCAGAGCACCGGTTGGCTGAGAAGAGGCTTTATGAATAGAAAACACATAAAGGGAGCACACACAAGTGTAAATGTAGATAGGCAAGAAAGGAGAATAAAAGCATTGACTGGGCACTCTGGCACAAAAACAGGAAGGCAAAAGCCCAGCTGGAGCTAGCAAAGGACATTGAGGTTAAACAGAAACAATTCTAGGGGAATGCTATTTGCAAGAGGAAGGTGAGGAAAAATATGAGTCTGTTGAGGGATGGGGAAAAGTAACAAGCATCAAATAAGACATGGAAGTATTCAGTGGCCTTTCTTTCAAGTCTTTGTAGACAAACCTGGTCCCAAGTCCCAGCAAATTTGGTTATGCATTGGAACAGGCTGCCCAGGGAAGTGGTGGAGTCACCAGCCCTGGAGGTTCAAAAACCATGTAGATGTGTCACTTTGGGACACGATTTAATGGGAATGGTAGTGTTGGTTTGACAGTTGGACTTGATGATCCCAGAGGTATTTTCCAACTTTTATGATTCTATGATTTTAAGTATCAACCTCCTTCTGAAAATAGAGGGCCAGCAAAAGCTAAGTAGCAATAGATCAGAGACTACCAGAGAGAGACTGGGTATTTCAGATCAATCAGGCCAGGTATGATTTCACCCAAAGACCTGACAGAGTTGACAGATGTGATTGTGAAGCTGTTGCAAATCACTCGTGAAAAATTAAGGTCATAGGGTAAGTTTCCTGATGACCATGAGGAGCAAACATTATTCCCGTCCTTAGGGAAGGTGAGGAAAAGGACCCAAAATCAGTGGCTCAGCCTTACCTCAGCCCCTGGAAAGTCTCTGGAGAACATCTGGTAATCCATCTGTAAAGACAGACAGGAGGAGACTAGCAGAAGCAGCCAGCATAGATTTTTCAAGGGAAAATCATGCTCAACCCATCTCTCCCTGGCCCTTGAAGGAAGAGCAGCAGTCTCATTTATCAGCTAAGGAAATGCAGATAGGACAGATGGATCGGCTGCAAATTGGCTGGACTGCCAGGCTCAAAAGGCACTGGCCAATGGCTTGCCATGCCACTGGTAGCCAGTAACAAGCTAGGTACACCAGGGACAAACACAGTTCAATATCATCTTCCATGGCCTGTGCTGAGACAGAAGACAAGGGCAAACACTGAGGCAACACCATGATGCAGGGAAGGGCAGGAGCAGAACTGCCACAATGTCTTCAGCTTCCTTACCTCTCTAGTGCCTGGGAAGGCTGCTTCCATAAACACAACGGGGAAAAAAAATCCATGTGCTTTATGCAATGTTTTAAATCAACTGTTCTGCTAAAGCAGACAGGTTTCACAGAGCTGTCTCAGAAACAGCCTGTTTTTCCTCACGTTTTGGGCTCATGAGCCAAGGTGGCAGATGCAGATCTTGTAAGTTCAGGTGATGAAGCAGACCCCAAGAGATGCTGAGTTTCAGCAGGTTAGAAATCATTAATGTTTCTATTACTTGTTTGATTAGGTGATTAAAATCTCTCACTAAGCACGTTTCCAGAGACACTAATTCTGAAAAGAGGATCCCTCTGATAGAAGGTTTATATTTTGTTTTGTTTGGGATTGCTTTGCTTTTGTTATTCAGGATGAACTTCATTGCTAGTTTCTTTGTTTAAATCTGTGTTGTTTTTTTTCCCTGCAGCTGTGTCTTCTTTTCTTTGCTTGTTTTTGTTCCTTATAGAAAATACAGTAAATTTAATAGCTCTGTCAGGCTTATGTATGTTGCTTTTGTTGTGCCCTCATTATCAGCAACAGCTAATGATAATGTATTCCCAGTATTTTTTTAGACAAACTTGCAACTGCTTTTAATTTGAAGTAACTGCATAGGGTCATTAAGAGCCACTTCCCATTTCACTTCACAGGTTTCAAGTTCTTCAGAGGAGTAAGAAGTTTAATTGCTCTTCGATTTCAGAAAAGACAGTGCTTAATGTCTTGCACTAGACTCCTGCCTCATGTTTCGCTGCTTCACTTCTTGTCTATTAAAACCTTTCTTGCAATTAAAACTCTTTTCTTGCAGATAAATTCTGTCATGTGGAATGGCAGAAATAAAAGTAAGTCTATTTAGTGAAGTGTAACACGAAGAACAAGGCAAATTAAATAAGAAAATGAATGATATGCGGGGCTTCTACACTGATTATGGAAAAGGGAGCAAACCTTTCCTCTCTGACAGACTTGAGGTACACTGGAAATCTGCAGGAAATTTCGCTGGCAATCCAACTGTACGAAGCCACACATTATTCCCTATTTTCAGAAAGATCATATCTTTACTCCACAAGATTTCTACCGTTATGAAGAAAGAGGAATTCATTATTTCAGTATTGCGATGAAGATCTATGCCATAAGATATATTTATGGCTGTAGTGAGTCTGTTCCAGACAGGGAGACATTCAAGTCTGACTGTGTGATGGGTATTCCCAAGGAAATACCAAGAACTCACTCAAAAGTCGCCCCAAAACGAAACCCTGTAACTTTCCCTTCCGTCTTCATGGAAGTGTTTCTGGTGTTATCTATTGATATGATTCAGTTGATTTTACTATGAAATAAACAGCATAAATACTTGTTAAATATGTGTTGTTTTCCTTTCCAGAACAAGAAATACACGTGCTTATTAAGCCTGAAGAAAAAGCTGTACATCATTTCTGCCGGCAGAGTTGTGTGGAAATCTCAGAAACGCCCCCCACGAAAATGAAGTTACTTGACTTACTTAAGAAAGTGAGTCTAGTAGTCCAAAATCTTGGCATTTTCTAACTTCTGAACAGCTTCCTGAATACATGTGAAGCTCCTTAATTTTAATGCAACTTATTAACTCCAAAGTTGCAGTAACACCCAGAGCTGGGAGCTGTATTTATAGTCAATGTTGTATAACATTTTCCATCATAAGATCCTGGTTTAAGGTGTTTCTAGCACTCAGACTCATTGTTTTCATAGAAAAATTTCAGCTGTGTAGTTTGGAAGAATTAACGTGGAGCACACAGGATGTTTTGTCCGCTTTTTCTAAGTAATAAAACTGCCTTAACGTGTTTGAGTTTTTCCATTTTTGAATGCAGAAGCTGAGATACAAGGTGAAGTGAAGGAAGTATGATTTACAAGGCTTTGACTACTATATTCTATCATCCATCTATATATCCAGCGCTGGTGAGGCCACAGCTCGAGTTCTGTGTCCAGTTCTGGGCCCCTCAGTTCAGGAAGGAGATTGAGGTCCTACAGCAGATCCAAAGGAGGGCAACCATGCTGGTGAAGGGACACAAGCACAGACCCTATGAGGAAGGGCTGAGGGAGCTGGGGCTGTTCAGCCTGGAGAAGAGGAGGCTCAGAGGAGACCTCATCACTCTCTACAACTCCCTGAAAGGAGGGTGTAGCCAGGGGGGGGTTGGTCTCTTTTCCCAGACGACTTTCAACAAGACAAGAGGGCACGGTCTTAAGTTGTGCCAGGGGAAGTTTAGGTTAGATATTAGAAAGAATTTCTTTACAGAGAGGGTGATCAAGCATTGGAATGGGCTGCCCACTGAAGTGGTGGATTCTCCATCCCTGGAGATATTTAAAAAGAGACTGGATGTGGCACTCAGTGCCATGGTCTAGCAACCACAATGGTGGTTCAAGGGTTGGACTCGATGATCTCTGAGGTCCCTTCCAACCCAGCCAATTCTATGATTCTATGATTCTGCTATGTGAAAATACATCTAATCCACCTGAAATTCTAAGTGGCTAAAGAGCTCTACCTGTAACCAGCAAAATTAGTCACAAGCTTCCCTTAAGAATACTCCTTTGTGGTGTGTCAAGTGAACTGTGGCTTCAGCACCAAAAATCAGGACTGGAAAACTTGCATATTGGTTATGTGTGTTGTATTTGTATGGCCTCAGTGGTCTCCTTGCCCAAGAGCAGAAAATGGTCCAAGTAAAAAGATGAGAGCTGACTGTGAAGGAAAAGGAGCTGGCAGGTACAGCAGAGGTGGAATGAAGACCATGAGGATAGCCAGAGGAGAGGGACCACAGAGTGGAAGAGGCAAGGATGGTGAGAAAACAACCACTGGAAAACATGGGAACAGCCCAGGGTTGCAAGATCTTTGCTTTCCAGTGAGTACATTTTAAAAATGTGGTTTTCAGGTGTCTGGTTGACAGAGGAAAACAACTTTCTTTAGTATCCATTATGCCATTAATTCAAGTGAAAGGTCTGTGCCAGCATATAATGGTTTTAACCTTCCTCAGAGACACTTAAAAATCAGTCCACCCCACAGCTTTTAGTGGGTAGGGTTGTTTGATTTTGGTTCATGGTTTTCTTTACAGGCACTCATGTTAATGCAAAGCTGTAATAAAAGAGCAAATCAAGTACTCAGAAACAAGAGGATTTGTGAATTAATGTTATACAAGCAAATACAATTTTTATGTCCTAGTGCAACTTGTCTGACAAGTTGCTCAAATCAGATTTTCCAGACATATTCACTAATTGGGCATTCCTCTCTGTCTGTTCTTTCCTCAAAGCAAATCAAGCAGGATGCAGTAATTCACAGCAGTGGAAGCTGTTCATTGAATACATCAAGTTCTATTATAAAAAAAATTCTAAGTACCTTAACTCACTATTTTTCTAACATCTAAGTTTTCACACAAATTTAAAATCTAATTAACACCCAAAAAAGTGCAAAGCAGTTTTCAGGCTAATCTGGTCTATGTGTATGTTCTAGAGATCATTGAAAATACATCCAAAAAGTTACTGCTTATCTTCCTGAGGTGGGAAATGTCTGAACACAGAAGTTCCAAGAGCAAGATTATTTCAAGAATATTTACAATAATGCTTATTGAACAGTACTGTAAGAATATTTACAGTAATAACTCTAATTTTTATTCTATTGTTTTTCTACAATAAGCCATATATTAAGCTTTA
The DNA here is from genome assembly GCF_003957555.1 of Calypte anna. Taxonomy (NCBI): domain Eukaryota; kingdom Metazoa; phylum Chordata; class Aves; order Apodiformes; family Trochilidae; genus Calypte; species Calypte anna. The sequence goes on along the minus strand of NC_044245.1, from coordinate 89,701,556 downwards.
ATTAAAACAAAACAAAAAAAAATCCATTGGTAAGTAAGCAGTATATAATGGGCTGAGGAATAGGCTGATTGCAGAAATAATGACCAAGGGGGTTCAATGCCATAAGAGATCTCCTCCAGCCATGTGGATGACAGACTGTCAGTGTTACAGTGACAAGCTCTTAGGTGAATATTACCTTTCTACCTAAAAACACTGAAAGAAATACCTAAGAAAGTTACAGAACTTGACTAGATAAAGAGAGATGAAACATCAATGACTTTTAAAAGTGAGTTATCTAACAAACAAACAAACAAACAAACAAACAACTGTCTGTTGGAGTATTTGTCTCTGGAAAGATTTTATTGCCAGCACTGAGTGTTCTAAAGCTACCTATTTAAAATAGAAAGAATAGGAATACCCTTCAGAACCTAATCAGAGGGAATCATACCTTTGGGTCCCCATGAACCCTTCCAGTCTACATCAAAATCAAGAATTTAGAAAAATATGTTAAACAGTTAGTGATTTTAAATGAAAGCCAATGTATCTTTTTATCTTCACAATATTATATAGAAATTAATTCCCATAAGACAGTATTTTCCACATAAGAGATTGTGACGTAACAGTTATATCTGGTAGTTGCCAAATTAATACAAAAAACTCCATCTCCTCTTGCTGTTTAATTAAAACTCCTAATCAGATAATAAGAATCATTGAGATGCATTCTTATGATACACATACCTACATAAAAATAGCATTAGATTCCTATTTGGTATACAGAGAAAGGAAATAAATTAACTCTTGGGTACTATCCCTGAAACATAAGCAGTACGAATGCTGCTGGAGCTTAATTAGGTTTACACAAACTCTCTCTCCTCCAAACACCCATACACTATGCTATTTAGGGCTATTCTGGAGAACTGTAATTAAACAGCCAGAAAACCCCTGGAAAAGTAGCATAATAACCAGCAACATAAAAGTCATGGGGAGAAAACAAAGAAGCCCTCGGTTGTCTTAATGATTTCTGGTAGTTCCAGTAACTTCCAGAACACAGCGAGGACCCAAGCCACCACCTCTGCTCCTTCCAAACTTAAGCAACAGCATTACACTCCTAATAAACAAATCACTGCCGAGGAGATGCTCAGTTTGCTGAAATACGTTTTCCTCCCGTGTGGCTTCTTGTCAGCTAAACCTACAGCTAATAATTCCTCCCTGCCTGCTCGCTTATCCTCTCTGAAAGACAAGGAGAAAATACAATTCCCAAAGCTTCTTCTACCACCCATCTCCACCCCCACCCACCCCCTTTCTCTTTGCCTGCTTCAAATGAGTTTCCGGGGTCTGGGAGTTTATAGTCGGGCCAGAGCGAGGCACTCAAAGAGCCGGGGATGCTCTCCATCCCCATCATCTCTTCCAGCGACGGCTGTCGCCGGGCTGCTAGGGCCACCAGCTTTGCAGAGAACCGATGAATTCCATCTCAGCAGCATCTCTGCAGCCCCAAACAACCTCTGCCAGCCACAAACCCTACAAAGCCACCCCCACCAGCGATACCCAGCACTTCGGGCTGAGCAGCGAGACCTATTTGAAGGACAGCCCCGAGGCCACCTCTCTTCCTTCAATGTATTCATCCATCTCCCCCCAAAACATCCCCCTCCGCCCCTTCCCGTCATGCCAGGCAGGCAGGACGAAGCAGGTGGAAATTATTCACGGTTCCCTGCTGGGGATTCCCTCGGCAAATGTAAGGGCGGATTAGGCGGCTCAGGGGATGCCTCTTCCCCGCGGTTCCCGGGGCCGAGGAGCAGCGCTGGCAGACGCTCCGCCACAACGCGCCCGGTCTCAGCTCGCAGCTCTTGAGGGAGGCTTCCTAATTGCCATTAAATTAGCCGCTATTACCTGGTTTACGGCGGAGAATCGAGGAACTTTTGACTTGCCGCCCTCGCATTTTACCCCTGAATGGCAGCGTGGCTGTGGGAGCGAGGAGCAGAGGCCGCTCCCCCTGCCAGGTACCGCCCGGCCCTGCCTGCCCCGGGGACACGGGGTGAGGAGGGGCACGAAACAGTAGGGGTGGTATCGCCACTGTCGCGACTCATCCTTCTGCTGTGGCCCTGACACACCTTGCCTTCCGTCGATCTGGATTTAATCTCTGTTTTCTGACCGAATGCAGGGCCACAGGCACCCTCAGGCCACGGCCTGGGTCAGCCATCTTTAACAGGGTTGCTTGCACCCAAAATGGCAGAAAAAAATACAGTCAGCAAAAATCTTTACACACACACACACATATATATATATATATATACACAAAAGAGGTGAAAAAAAAAAAAATAAACCTCCATGCAAAAGTGTTCATGCCCTTTCATTCACACCCATACATCCAAAAGGAAGTAAAAGGCCAAAGTCAGCCCTGAGATGCTGGAGGTACAGTTCCTATTTACACCCAGGCTGAACTTGATTAGCACAGGAGCTGTGTTAATTTAACCCAGCACAGCACCATAAACTATTTTTACATGCCTGGCGTAACTGTAAGGCAAACATGTAATTGTGGTTTGGAGAAATGTAGGCAATTGAGTCTTTTCGCTTTGGCACAGGTTTGGCTGCAGCTCCTGCAAGTCCGTGGAAGATCATGGTTTCTACACCACTAATCTGTAGAGCTCTATGGGACTAGTATTTACTGCTTACTCTGTACATAGATAAATCTCGTTTTTCACAGGGACCATGATCTAGGGGCTCTTGCTGATTTTAAGCAGTGGGTGGCACTTTTGGAAAAACTTAGGCAGTGGGCTTCACCCTACTGTTCAGGCAGTCAGAGTGTCAGCTCATTTCCCCTGTGTTTGTAGAAATACTTCTCCACCAATGATTTGAAAACCAAAGAAAAAAACCAAACCAAAACAAACCAAACAAAAAAAAAAAAAAAAAAAAACAACAAAAAACCCCCATAAATAACCCCCAAAACCCAGGAGGAAATATAAGTAAATAAATTCGGGATTACATTTGTATGATGTGCAGAGACACTCTAGATTTTTTGCTGTGTGCTTCAATAGCTGTTCACCAACTTAATTTCCCCACCTCCAGGAAAAAAAAAAAAAAAGACAAGAAAAGGTCAAAATGGTCAGATGGAATGGTATTCAGGTTTCCTGTCTCCTTGGCTGTTTCAGAAATAAGAGTGGTTACTCACAGAGGAGCTATAAGAGCTGTTTCAGGTATCTTTCCTCTGTAAAACTTTTTTCTAAGATCATTTTCCAACCTACTTCTTTCAGCTACTTGCAGTCACAGAAGTAACTCTGATGCCTCAGGCTTGAGAAGGGACCCACAGTTATATTTCCCACTTGTGTCAAGTGGCCCCACACCAGCATGGCCAGACCCTGCTACTGCCCTTCCTCCCTGCAGAAGCAGCCTGTACATAGCATCATTTCCCAAGGAGCCCAATCTGCCCCTGATCCTTAGAATAATAATTAAATATTAAAAAATATATATATATATATATAAATAAATAAATGGAAATTTGAACAGACAAGCCACCTTTTCTTAGTCTTTTCCAGATGAAGACTCAATGGCTCCCCATGAAAAATCAGAGAAAAGTGATGAAAAAGTCAAGGTTTTGGTGGTGAAACTACAATGATCTCCTGTAGCCTGAGTAACTGAAAGGGGCTAGGGACACACTGTCAAGATTTTTAGGGAACAAGATAATTATGGCACAAAGCTAGTATTGGTAGAATCCTTCATAGTAATTTCATAGTACTGAACTGTGACTTTTAATAGCACAGAAACATTTATTACTGTAATATAGAATACTAGTAAGTCATTCTGATGACAGAAGAGCCTATGCATTTGGGAAACAGATGTGAAAGCAGTGAAAAAATTCAGCTTCCTAAATTAACTCTGATTTCCAGATTCTGATATTGAACTTTTTTATCATTATGTTTGAATAATATTACGGGTTTGGTATCCAACACGGTGCTCTAGATTAAGTTTATTAAGTGTCTAATAAAGCAGTATGTTTATCTCTTTTGTTTTCTGGGTGAGGAGTCTTTTATTACAGTGTAGTATCTTTTTGTTTTAATGCTGCTCTGCAGTGGATTGCCAGCTCATTAATTTTTCTGCTATAACACTCAAATCCCTCTGCTGATCAGTGTGCTGGATGATTGATTTCTTGCTTCCAGACTAATTTTTTACATTGGACCGCATTTACCATCTGGTAGATAAATCATCCAAAACACTCAAATTTGGAGTCTGGTTCCAGTGATCCTTGCTTGCTCAGCCAGCAGCAGGAATATCACTTGCAAATGTGGACATTGTGCTTTGTCACCTGGATAAATTTGCTGTGTTACAGACAGACTCTTTAACAAATAGCATCCAAATAACGCTGTACCTTTTCTCACTTTACAAATAAATAAATAACACAACTGTTCTTTGTGTTTTCTAGCCAAACTTTTTGGTTTATCCCTACCACAACCACTAGTGTTTGGGGTGAAAAAGAGTATTTCTTACAGCTCAGAACCAATTTTGCACATTTCAAACACGTGTAACTATTCTTGCAAAGACTTTCTTTGGAGGTGTAAATATCTGCCCAAGCAAAGAAAACTCTTTGCAGTTAAACAGAAAAGAAGTACGACAAAATAAATTGTCTTCCCAACCCATGCTTTGTATGAGAAAAAAGAAAAAATCTATAACTTCAACAGGAGCCTGCCTATTCTATTTTCACTTTTATAACCTTGAAATGCTACTTCCATGAAATTATACTTCCAATCAAGACAGGGAAAAGAAACTCTGAATCGCAGAATTGTCCAGGTAAACTTCTGTGAGAGATGGAGGAGGAGGAAGGAAAATCTGCTGGAGTGACACAGTACTTGAGGAGCTTGACAGTTCATCTGCCCACCACTCTACATGGCAGAATTGCTCAGGGGGGGTCCCTTTCTTTAGCCTTTTTAAGGATTTTCTGCTGCTCTGCTCTGCCCCAGAGAACCTATTCAGCACAACACACTGACCTCTGCCTCTCCCAGAGGGATCAGATAAAGGCAGCACACAATCAGAGTCAACACTAATTAGCAAAATGTAAACATTTAATTAGATAAATGCATCCCTGAGTTTTAGATCAACAAACTGCTAGAAAGACACAATTTTTCAAGCTTTCAATGAAAATACCTGCTGAAAACACCGTTTTATATGTCTCCATCAACCAGCTGAAGACTTTATATCTTTGTTTTATGCACACCCTTAAGAATTAAAGCTTGTATTTTCACAAGCACTCACTCATTTTTAATTCCTTGAGTATTTCTGACATTTTTTGCGTTTTCACTGACACCTTTACCTAGCTAGTATCTCAAGCTTTTATGCTGATTTTAAGATTCTTGTTTGATTTAAAATTTTAGAGGAAATCTAGCAACTTCTGCAAATCATGCTGATCTAATCCCTCATTCTTTAGAGTCATGTGTCTAAGTGGTTGTGAAAGTCTCTGAGTAGGAGAGCAAGTAAAACACTTTTAAGGTACAACAAACTCCTCTGTATGCTTCAGGTTTAAGCAACGGAGAATTATCTGTGTGCTTATGAAAGGTTTTCACATCCACAAGTAGATGTGATGTCCTGATTGCACTGGGAGCAGTGTGTTTTTAGTTCCATCATCATGTGCCATGCTCATATGACTTAGCAACTGAGAGTGGTTCAATGCTTCCTCTTAAAGCAGGAATGGCTTTGGTCAGCAGTAGGTGAACACTGAAATATGTCAAGCTTTTGAAGCTGGATGGAAATGCACCAGTCTGGGAAATTATCAGGACTGGATCTGGGCTGAAGTAATTGGAGCTCTTGAAGTTGAGCATTTCATGTTCATCTCTCCGTGGTGATCAAAGGCAGATTAACAGGAGTCTGCACAGATCCAGACCAGTCACTGGTTTGCTCGGCCGCCCCCATTCACCCCATCTGCTTCCACAGTGATCCCAGGAGATTGGTGTGAGGCACAAGAAATGCCCCAGGGCTTTTCCTTGAGGAACCCGGCTGTTGCCTGACAGCAAGCCAGGCAGCTGATACTGAGCTGCATATGGAGGCTTTGTAGTGAGGCAGAGCCGGATTTCAAGAGGTTTTTGGCCCCCAGACCACATCTGAGAAGAATCATTTCATGTCCTCAGCACCCTTTTGTCTATGTGCCAAGAACGTTGTACCTGTCCTCTTCTGCTGCTGCACACCATGGGATGCTCTGCTCATCTTAAGAAAGAACAAAAGAGTTTTACACCTATGTAAGATACACGGGAGCCATAGCAAGGTCTCAGCCTGGTAAAAACAGGGTAGGGGAGGAGCTGCCAAGAGAAGCCAGGTCCCTTCAGAAAAATTACTGACAGTTCTGTGTTGTTTCCTATTTTCTTCTCTTTCATTTTCACATGTTTTCCTGCTGGTCTTAATTAACACTATTTTTGAAGGATGAGGATCCTGCCAGTTTGAACACGGTTATATAATGTGGGTGTTTCAAGACTGTAATTGCAACTAAATTTATAATACTAAGTCAAAAGAGAGGTATTACAAGGATTTAATTTTATTTTGAAGCAGATCCTTTAAACACTGTTACTGTAACACACAATCTATTATCAGAAAAGTCTTGTCTTTTCAGTCCTTAGAAATTGTCTACCATAATGAGAATTTAAATTATCCTAAAATAAATCCCAACTTGCTAGTTAAGCACCACCTCCTTGCAAACCATGCTGTGATCAATGAGGCAGTTTTAGAACAATTTTTTAAAAATTGAACATTGAGAGCAGTGTAACATTCAATGCTTTCTCAAACAGAAAAAACTCACACCAGCAATATATATATATATATGTATATATATATGCAAATACATGCAGAGCCTGGTTAGTCTCCCAGTCCACACCCAGACAGGTCTGGGGACATAAGTGGGTGAGCAAGAAGAGAAGCCTTATAGGTACTGTTGTAGCAAAGAGCTCCACTGGCTTCCTGCTCTCCATTCCAGAGAAGATTAAAGCTTCCTGGTTAAGACTTCTTAAGAGAAAAAAATGAGCTGACATTTTTATTTTTGAAAAATAAACAAATAAGAAGAACATATGACCCATAAATCCCAAATATTTAAACAACAAATGGCACCACTAGGCATCTGCTCAATAATAGCAGATAAAATAATTCTGCGCTCAGATCCACTTGAAGACAGCTGTGAGGTAAATTAGAACTAAAGATATGTTATAGTTGTTCATCAAGACAAAGGGACAGATTTAAGGTTCTCTGGTGTAGCAAGACGAACCTCTCTTAGGGAATGGCGCTTCAAGGTCCAACCAGGTGTTCCAGCAGAGACTCACGAGCAATGCTCTAAGCCTATGGCTCTCAGAGTTGACTAGCCCAGATCGGTGCTGTTGCTCCAAGAGTGACTGACCTCTCCACTGGCTTGCTCAGGACTGAGCTCAGCCTGTGCTTCAGGACTCACCTTTTATTGGCCCCCTAATCCTGCTCATGCGCAGTGGGGGCCCTGCCCTAATCAGGCACAGGTGGGCTTAACACAAGCTCATGCCCACTCCCTGGCAATTAGTGGCACCTGGTTGCCTCATTTCACTACACTCTGGAAACTTCAGTTTCATCAGATCACAACTTTGATTGCTGAAATTACTTCTAGCCAGATTTTGTCTGTATCTTTTTAACTTTTTGTGGAAGAAAAATACCACACAATGACCTCTTTTGCCAAGAAGTGGTTTCATGAAATGAAATTCACTGTGGATTTCTTTAGTCAAACATGCCCTTCTCTACACATTGGAGCTCCATAAAACACAGCTCCATTCTCTCACACTCTTCTTCCTCTTGTATTTCTAAACAGAATTTCAAAAAGATCTAAGAATGCACTACAGCAATTAGATTTAGCTTACAGCACATTATTTAATTTTAATGATATTATTATCTAAAGCTATTCTCAGGATAAAATGATTTTTTTAAGAGTAATTCACAAGGAAGTTCCTTGGTCTTCAGCTCTATTGGAATAGTACAGACTGCTTACAAAAAGTCAAGCTTTCACCTCAAAAATGCCAACATATTCATACCTCCACTTCCCCAGCATCTCTAGGGACTTGTCAAGGAGTATAAGCAGTTGTCTAGAGCCAGAAAAATTAGATCCTTTCTCAGCATTCCTGGTGCTCAGTATTTTTTCTTCCCCAAATGTTACAGGTACTGTTTTTCTGGGAACTACTGGCACTGCCTGCTGTGTGGACACTTGCCAAAGCCTGACCACAAGTTAGAAAAGTCACAAGTGCTCTCAGTTGACAGATCAATGGTGGAACATGATATTCTCTTTATGGGAAAAGGGTAAATTGAGCCTCCTGTCAATATCTCTGGGATTCTTTGCCTCCATACTTCTCTACTCCAGGACCTTGACTACTGCCTCTTCTTTTTCAGGTCCAAGTAAATATGAACTCTCCCCTTTATCCAGTCTACTGCCAACTCCAGAAGAAGACCAGCAGGCTATAAGCACAAAATACTCACCAACAGCAAGAAATGGGTCAGACTGCTCTTAATAAAGACACTTTTTTTTCCCTTTAATCGGAATTATCAGAGTAGTCTTGGAAGAGAAAGAATGCTTTTCTGGCAATATTTACCACAAAAAAACGTAGCTCCTCTTTTCCCCCATCAAAACATAACTTAAAAAATTTGATTCAGTGCAGTCCCTTCAGTCAAGCTTCAACTGCTCCACCTCAACTGCTTCTGGTCCCCACTGGTGACAATGATGGAGTGACACCTGTTACGAGATGATTTTCTGGTATTCTGACTCTTTCAATTCTACTTAATTACCTTCTGGCTCTTTAATCAGCACAAGAATCTGTGCTGCAAGGACATTTCATGTCTAGGTAATTATCCTAAAGGGAGACAAATATGTGCATGGCATTGTCTTGAGTTTCAATTTCTCTTTTTAACCATTGTTTTTACTTTATACTTACAGTTTATTGATATTCATGTCTTATGATACCTTGTACCCTGACTGGCTCTAGATCATTTACTTCAGAAGTTCGATTGGCACAAACAGGCATTAGATTATTTGGCTTGACTGTCATAATTTATTTATAGAAACAGAAGTCACAGTATCTTAGATAAAACAACCAATTATTTTAGTCTCATATACCATTTCAGATCAAGTTTATCTATGCAACCACAAAAAAAGATACCTATTTCTTAAAATAGTGAGGTTAGTTTACCTGAACCTGTACATCTCTTCCATCCCCTGCCTTTACATTCTTGTCAGCGTGGCTTCACACCAGTAGCATAAATTGTTTTGGCCTTGTCTTACTTAGAATTGATATACCCCAAAAAATCTCACTCGCTTAATCTTCACAAAACACCCACAAAAGGCATGTCTGTTCCAGCAGATAAGCACGGATGAAAGGCAGTCTTGAGGCCACATCTGATTCTGCTTCACGGAGTCCCCACTGAGCCCAAGCACAAACCAAGACCAAGCTCTAGAGACTGGCACTGCCTGAGCTTTATATCCTCCCAAATCCGTGTTCTCATCTGCCACGTGGGTTGGGTAGAGGCAAAGCCAGGGGAGCTGCATGCTGGTGTTCAGCTCTTCCCTGTCACAGTGGTGACAGTCTGGACCCAAGCTTTGGACAACCCAAAAGCCTAACGTGAGAAAGAGTGTAGATAAAACTCATTTTGGCTCACTGACTCATAAACTCAAATCTTCACCTCACACTGTACTAAATGGGAGTAGCATTAAACCTCTTATCTGAAGGAAGAAGGTGAAGTGTTCAGCTACAGCAGCTCATACATAATAGGTGACATGCCCTAAAGTAGTGACAGTTCCTCCTTGTTTGAACCCGAGATCTGTAATTTGACAGTAAATATGGATAGCATTTTAGAACCTCTCCTGAGTACTGATATATCTTAGATGCTTCTGAGAATGAAACCCTTGCAAAGGTGATTGAATAATCATCTCCCCAGGAAAATGTTTCCTTAGGCATTTAGACCTTGTGCTACCATATACTTGTTCATTTAGGTTTTGTAGCACTTTTAAAATTCTCAGTCTCATTCTGCCACTCTCAAACCCTTTAGGGAGATTCAATGTTCCTGTCTTACCTGCATTTAAACTGGATGTCCTGTTGCTCATCTGACTCACTTTCTGTGCCCTTCCCAACTCTTCTTTCTCTAAAATTCTATTCACACAAAAGAAAAAGGCATGCTTTGGAAACAGAAGCATTTGGATGTGACAAATTCTTGCTACCCTTGTCTTCAGTGAGTTGCTCCCACTCTCAGCTGCTTATCATTTCTCACTGTTTCCTTAATCCCTTCTGTTCATGAACCATTCAACACCTTCCCCACCCATCCCTCTTCAGGTCTCACTCTTCTTGCCCAGCCTTCAGATGCTTTTGTCCCACTGATGATGTCTGCCCCTCCTTTGTCACTGTACCACATTTGAAAATATGTAAACACATGAGTTTTCCTGTGCTTGTTGTACTTCTGTTGGCTCACATGTTCTCTGTTCCCCTGTTTCTTCTATGGTTTCCACATTTTCTGTTTGGCTAATTTACTCTGTGAGTTATTTCAGGGCAGAAACCATTTCTCTGAAACATCCTGAAAGTTAAGATAATGTGTGTACAGTGAAGGATGGCTCCACTATAGCTTTCTCTGATGTTCTCTCTAAAAATTTACAAGTTTGTACTTCTGTGCTCAGTAAACACTCCATCAGAGACTCAGCCACCACCCTGTCACAGGATGGATACTTTCTTTTGTCCCTTCATACCCTTCGTTCTCCCTAATAAGTAATTTCCATCTGCTTTAATCTACAAATTATTTCAGCCATGTTAACAACTGTGCAAATGAAAAGCATTCATACCCCTCAGAAGAGGAATTCTGTGATAGAGTTGTCCTTAATTTTTCCTTGACCTCATTCAATATTCAATAAGCTATCTTGAAACAATTTTGCCTTTACTCGCTTCACTTAGAATTCAAGAAACCAGGGACACCATATGGCCCACGATACTTCGAGGAGGTGTGTGAAATCACCCCAAACAAGCATATTTCATCACATGAAGGAACAGCAAGCTGAAAGGCTTACCAACAGAAATGTATCACTGTTAATTAAAATCCCAGGAGTACAGATCCAAAGCAATGCACTGAGCAATGCCTTTTGTTAAGCCCGTGTAGCTCTCACCAAAGTCCTCAGAATTTGGTCAGCTGTGATCAAATGTGCAACCTGCAACCCTGGTGGCTGCCAGATGCCTATCTCTGGAGTGTATCTCACACCAGAGGTTCAACCAGTCTGAAACTGGAGCTGAAGATGGCCAAGCACAGTGAGTGTCTCTGAAGAGTACTGATGGGTTAGCAGCTCAGGATATAACAGCATTTTGTAATTACCTTTACACTCGAGATGTTTAATAACCCCTTGTAGTTCACAGCCTTTATTAAGGACACAATTATCTTATGGCCTCAGCAGAGAAGCAAGCATTAAGCCACCCTACTCACAGAAAGTCAGGGACTACCAAAAATGTTATGGAAGGTAACTACAGTTAATTCTGGGAATGATACAATTTCTCTAAAACATCAATCCTAAGCTTGCCTATTCCAGAAAGAAATGCCAACTTGTATTTACCCCAGTCTGGATAAAATGGTGCTATTCCAGTTTTTCTGCCTTAGCAAAGTATGGATTGAAAATGAACAAACACACAGAAGTTGACACAGTCTATTAACTACAGATACATCTTAATTCTCTGTTTCCTGCTCTAATCACTTGATTATACATAGTTCCCTTGGCCAGTGATGATGAAATTATATCATAATTTAAGAAAAGACAGAACTGCAGTGCCTGTGCCAAAGAGGCAGAATCGAGGCTGTAAAAGCTATCATGATTTTCATGTTGTCTGCCTACATACTCCACCTTGCAATGTTGGGGTTTTTTTGCTGCAGCAAACCCTTTCTTAAGCAGTATACTCTGGAGGAAATTAGGAGTTCCGCATTTCCTAAAAAAATTAATGGAAGAATTAAGATAGCTACATAATTTAGTGATGATAAAAAGTTACAAACTCAGGAACTGTCCCAAAAAGTGTAAGAAACTGCTCTAGGGCAGTAGGTCAGCCTGATGAAAATATTAGAATAGGACTGTAACAGAGGAGTAATTTTGCTTCTCTGAGTATGTAAGGTAATTTAGAGAGTCCAAATGTTTGAAGAAAAGTACTAACAGTCTTCTGAAGTTTAACTTTCCCTATAAATAGCAATGTACATGGTAAGAAGATTGGGGAAGATGCTAATGCCAATGCGTGGCCCCCCATGCAAGTACAGGAATCTTCTGTGGGGAGTAGCTTATCCGTAAGAGTTAAAAGTTAATGAAACTATGCAGAGGCAAGTGAGGGGAAAATCTGTACCAGATATTAGCTGTTGATATTAGGTCTTTCAGATTAATGTTGAGAACTGAAACACTGCCCTTTTGCATGACATGGTTAACACATAGCAGAATCTGACTGCTGTATTTTAAAATGAAAATTTCTTTCTATGTTTTTGTAGTTACACTAAAAACTGTGCCTGACATTTATATATATATATATCACATATTTTGCTTCTGCCTGTTTTCAGTAAAACCAAATAATTCTGAATGTCTTTGATATAGCATATGGTTTTCTAATTCCAGGTTGGAAAGCCATCTTTCCGTGACGGTTTATAAATAACAGTATCCCTGAGTTCCACAGTATCTCAGAAAACTTCCTCATATATTTCATCAGTCCTTCCATGTTTAATCTCACTGATTTATGCACATGCCCTGGTCTAATGACCCACATGTCTCTGATGGGTAAGCTGCTAACGCCAGTGACACATTAACCTATTAACCTCTCTTTAAAAATAACCACGATATTCATACAAGTAGAATGAAACCAGCAGGCAGCAGTAAGAGGAGCATTGTGGTATCGCACACTAGCGCAGCACATGTCTAAGCTGGCTAAAATAAAGAAAAAATGAGCATATCGAGAGCGAACAGCAGCTAGATTTATTAAATTGCAAAACCATTTCGCCACAGTTTGCTGGTCCTTGAACTCGACAGCCTGCTTTAGCAGCATTATCCGTATTATAAAATGTAATTGGGAGGGAGATCACTATTCCGTTCACTCAGCTCTTGAAAGCTGTTTTACAGTTTGGGGACCCTATCCTGGGAAGTACCCTGAGCTCCTTCCAACCAGGAAACTGCCTCCCAAATCCTACTGGAGACAATGGGAGCGGGGAGCTCTGAAGCACCGGGCAAGGAACGTTCATCACCTTGGAGAAGGCACTTGGTGCGGCTCTGGCTGGCGGTCCTGGCAGTGGAACAAACCTATCGTTTGGAAAACCAGTAGGAGGCATACGCAGCAATTCTTTCGGAGGAAAAAATAAATTACCTTTTCTAAAGGCTGGCTTTAGAAGAAAGAGAAGTTTTTCTAACCAACTGTAAACTTTGCGTTGTGTCTATTTACTTTGTTCTACTTTAAAACCACCGTATCCTCCGAGGTCTAAGAAAATGTGTTGCTGCCACGCCAAACCAATTCACCTCCATTGAAACTGTACTAGACCAGAATACACTTCATGCACAGGACAGGTAGGCATAATAAACCCTCCTCCTGACACGCAGCGAAGTCAGGAAAAAAACCTTTAAAAGCTTCTTGTAAGTACATCGAGGAGAATTTTATATTTTTTTCCTACATCCCACCCAGAGTACAATCTATAGAGCAACCGGCAGAAGGACGGATGAGGAGACTCCCGGGCTCCGGAGTCTGGGCTGTGCAGATTAACAGGGAGAGAGAGACCGAATCAGAAAACCAGCCCGTGTGGGCGCCGAGAGGGGCTGCGCTGACCTTTGCCTCCCGGCTCTTCCCCCTCCGTCTGCGGCAGGACCGGGACGGGGACGGAGCGGCAGGAGGGGGGGGACGGGTCGGGCTGCGGGCAGCCCCTCCCGGGGCGCACCTGCCGGCACGGCGGCGGGAGGGGAACAACAAAAGCCGAGAGAGACGGCGGCAAAGTCTTTCTCTTCGCCGGGGAGCTCCCGGGAAGAGGGCTGCCCCCGGGGAGGGGGGCCGGGGCGGGTGCCGCTCCTTTGTCTCCAGCCGCCGGCAGCGCCGGACCGGACCGTGGGGAGCCGGGGACAGCGCTCAGCACCCCACGTGCAGGCGGGGGCCGCCGTCTGGGGTTGGGCTCGGGGCTGGGGTGGGTGCGGGGTCCGTCGGGGCATTACCTGAGCAGTTGATGCCTTTCCCCTTGCCGCCGCCCTGGCACTCGGAGCCGGGCAGGGGGTGTGAGGCGCGGCCGGCGGGCAGCGCGGAGAGGGCGAGCACCAGGAGGGCCGAGGTGTAGCACAGCGCCAGGGGGGGTCCCGCTCGCAGCAGCGGCCGGGCGGCGGCCGGGCTCTCTCCCAGCATGGCGAGGGGCGGCCGAAGAGCAGCGCCGGCGGCAGCGGGATGGAAGAGGAGGCGGCGGAGGCGGCAGGCCCGTAGCATCAACCGGAGCCCTCGGCGCCGCCCGGGCGGGACCGTCCTTTCTCCGCCGCCCCGCAGCACACCTTCAGCATCCCCGCGGACAGCCGCCGCCGCCTCCTCCTACCTCCGCCGCCGGCCCCCCGGGCACGGGCAGGGCTGGCTCCGGCGGTGCAGCGCGGACTCCCGCAGCCCGGCGGTGCGGCGGCCGCCTCCGCGCCTGTCCGCCGGCGGGGCCGCCTCGCCCCGACCGCGCTCCTCCTTTGTGCGCGGCGCCCGGCAGCGCCGCCGCTCCGCCCGCAACAAAGGGAGCGGAGCCCGGGCGTCTGCTGCTGCTGCTGCTGCCGCCGAGGGGGAGGAGGAGGAGGAGAAGGAGGGGGAGGAAGCACACGTGATGGCAGCCGCCCTCCCCCGGGACCGGAGGGGAGGTGAGGGGCTTCTCGATCGGCGGGCAGGGCGAGCGGCAGCGCACGGCGGGGAGCGGGGAGTGAAGGGGGGTGGGTACCGCCGAAAGGGGTGCGGGGATAATAGCGATGGGGGAGTGAAAGCAGAGCGGGTCCCAAGGGGCGGCGAGGAAGGAGGGCCGCTGGTGCTTCGTGTGTCATCCCACGAGATGGTTTATTAGTCAGTAATAAGCTGAGGTGAGTGGGGATGGGGAAGAAAGCAAAGAGACCATCTCTGCTATTCAGTAATTCTAAGGGTTATGCTTAATTTTATTGAACAGAAGCCCAGCATGCACGGCGGGAGCGTTTGTCTCGACCCAAGTAAATAAATATGTTTATAGTGAGGGAAGTGACTTTTGCAACACGGGGCTTTTATTACGTGGGGGTTTTCCAGTCCCTAATGAGCAGATGCTTCAGAGGGTCAGAAGCTCTGAGCGGGTACTGAGTGCCTGGCAGGTACCCTGAGTGCAGACCCTCGGCATCTTGCTGTGTGGCTGAAAGCTTGGTGTAAATTCACAGCACTGCTACCTGTGAAAACACGGGATGATGCTTTACATTCATCAAGGATTTTTCCTGTCTCCGTTGTCCCTTATACCTCATGCAAGCTTTTTAATCCACAGTACAAACCATTTGTTTTTTCAAGAACAGGAACTCCCCATTTCCTTGGTCTCTCTGCTGCTGTGTGCCATCAGCTTGCTGTGAGGCATAGCACTTGTGTGAGGACAGCTGTCTTGCTCTAAGGTATCTGAGGTCTCTTGTGTGAAGAGACCTTTGAGCAGTTTGTTAACTGGAGCAGTCAAGAACAAGGGCATGAATCTAGCAGTAAGCTTTGGGTAGCCACAGTGGTCAGACATGTAAAGCCAGATTGTTGTCTTTTTTAAATACAGACATGAAAATTAAGCCTTGTATTACTAAGACTGAGAAAGCAATTTCCTTTTGGCATATGGGGTTCAACACTGACTATGCCTGACAAGTACACATTCTTCTGTAATTATCTGCTTTATGGCTTGCAGTGATGCTATATATCAGAAGAGTTCTAATCCTCAGTAGGGTGAGGTATGTTAACTCTCTTGGAAGCTGTACTACACAGCTGAGCTGCTGAGGTACATTGGTCAGGACGTGTAAAACTTGCTAGGTCTGCACTGCACTATGGTCTGCTAAGCAAGTGAAGCTTTTGGACCTTTAGGCCATAGGTCTGGCACAGATCTTGTGTTCTGAAGGCAGTACTTCACTGCTGTAGGAGCAAGTACTCATATAACCCCTTCCATAAACACAAATAGTTCCATTTTACATTAAATGTGGTATTTTCCTGCACTTCTTGCTGGAAGGCTGGACCAGTGCTTCCTTAGTCTTTTTGTCAGAAGCCCCTTCTAATACACAGTCTGAACATACTCATATCCACTTGTCCTTGTCCCATACAGTGTTACTATCAGGTATTTCTCTTTCCCTTGCATTTAAACCTGTAATATATTAATAGGCAGTAGTCATAGCCTTTATCCACTTGTCTAGCCTATCAGGAAGTTTTCTTAGTCTCCTCCTATAAAACACAGCATCTGCATATCAGATATTTCTGCACTAGATACAATTTGATTTCAGCTTTCTTTTCATCACGTCTGATACAGAATGGGTATAGAACGGGTAGCAGTTTTTCAAAGAGTATTGCCAGACTTTGCAATGGAGATAGTCTCTCATGATTTCTTCCAAAATTACTCTTTCTCATGCAGCCAATTTGCATTTTATATGACCATATCTCACTGATGGTTCTGGGTCATGCTGTGAGGGACTAATACAAGTAATCCTTCTATTTGTCTGTCATTTACAGTCCATAATTAAAACGCTTTTTATAAATGTCTTAAGCGTATGACCTTATCTTTTCTGTTACTGAATTTAATCTCATTTCTGTTATTCCAGTCCTAAAGATTATGTAGTCATCTCTGTAGGATATTCTGAACCTCCTTTTTATCACCAGCCCTTCCCACTACTTTGTGTTCAGAGCACTCCCACTTTCACTCTAATAAAAATTTACGCACAGACAAACTATTGGTCCCAGAGCAGACCTTAGGAAACATTAACTTCTCCCAGTTTAAACATTCTCCTTCCAGGGCAGCTTGTTGTTATCTCTGGTGAGTTCCCAACTGAATCTGCAGCTTCCTTTCAGCTTCCCATCTTTTTCAGCCTAACTAGGCAATCCCTATGTGGCTTTGCGTGAAGCTTTTAACAAGTCCAGACAGACTGTAAGGAACTCTCGTGGGGATTGGCTGTGGGTTTTTTTTGTTGTTGCTATTTTTTTGACTCCCGAGATGGATGACATGACATTTTTTAGCTAGAAAAGCCACATCTCAGTTGTGCTGTCTGCCTGGATGTATCTCTAGCTAGTCTTAAGTCATGCTTGACTGGGAAATTCACACTGTACCAGCTGGGCATTCATTCTTATTCTGTTCTCTGATACATGTATTAAAAAAAACAAACCAAACCAAAAACCAACCAACCAAAAAAACAACAACAAACAAACAAACCACAAAAAAACCCAAAAAACCAAAAAAACCCAAAAAACAGAAAACAAAAAAACCCCCACCACATAACATTTTCCTGCCAGCTAGAGAAGTGAAAGAACTCTTGAAAGAATTTGAACAAGCTGCTTATGCCACATGAATTTATACAGGCAAAGAGGATGCCACATTGACAAAAGGACAGATCTGGTGTTTCTTTGACATCATGCTAGACTCTGTCCCATTTGGTAGGTTCCATCTTTGGCAAGTAAATGTGACTTTATTGCAATTCTACAATAATTTTGCTTCTGCTCACCTCCAGCTGCTCTCCTGTGGAAGTAGGAAGCTCTACAGATTGTTGAAAATTGTCATCCACAGTCAGCTCTTGAACACGAACAGCAGTTTTTCAGTCTGTTGCTGGTGCACACACAATTTCTGCCCTCCCTTTTTTTTCCCCAGTAACTGTAGGAAGGAAGATGCACAGCCAAAGGAAAGTAGAGGTTATTCCAGAGCAGAGAGAAGCTGCCAGACCAGTAAGCGTGGTTTCATTTGCCAGAGAGCTGGATACAATACAGATGTACTTAATTGTGAAAGCACTGTTTTATTTCATCTTAGAGAACAAAATGGAGAAGAGATAATTTAATGAAACCATTAAACTGTTGTTCAGGCACCCTGCATCCCTGTGTATCAGCCAGTAGAAACCTGCCCTTCCCAGGTGCTTCAACAGAGAATTGTACTTACTAATCTCCACTTCATCCATTACTTAAAAATTGTTTCCAACTCCTGTAGTTGTGAAGATGATACAAAAATTACTAAGAGTATAAATTGGAACAATGTTCACAGAAACAAAGAACCACAGAAATCCTGAGGTTGGTAGGGACCTGTGAAGGCCATCTGGTCTAACCCCCCTGCTCATGCAGGGCCACCTAGAGCCAGCTGCCCAGGTCCGTGTCCAGACAGCTTTTGAGTATCTCCAAGGATGGAGGCTCCCCAGCCTCTCTAGGCAACCTGTGCTTGGTTACCTTCATAACAAAGTGTTCTCTTGATGTTTAGGGGGAGCCTCCCGTGTTTCAGTTTGTGCCCATTACCTCTTGTCCTGTACCAAAGATCTTGTTTAATCAAATTTGGAGTGAGCTGCAATAAAACCATCAAGACACAGGAGTCCTTTCATAGAAACCGTTCAAATTCTGTTTTTTTTTTTTCTACTCATCTTCTGTGCCCATAATGTCAATTGTCACTTACCTAAATCTGCCACCTTCAGCATTTCCAGCTTGGATAATGCAAATAAAAATCTTCAGTATATGATCCCACTGTATTCAAATAATATAAAACAAGCACAAAATTAAAACAGTCAAGAAAGAACCAGGTGGCACTAGCTACATAATTAGATTTCATATAAAGTTCATTAGCTATTAAATTTCATATTTAATTGATTCACATTAAAATTATTTTTCCACACTGAAGATTTTTTTTCTGAGCTATTCCTGTGTGCTTCAGCAATCAAGCGTGTGGCCCAGGATTTAGAGCGAGGTCACTGTGACATTAGAGCCTTTCCAACAGACTCAGCACAGGTTTATCTTGCCACACTGACACACCTGCCATGAAAACATCATTTTGGAGATGCTTTCTTGCCTGGAAGGCACTTGGCTGATCAGAAAGAGTGTTTAGCACTGTACTTTCTTGTTCCTTTCTGTTCAGGACTAAATATGTGTCACCGGTCTCAGATCAATAGTTGCCCTCTGTTAAAAGTTTCACATCTCTCTTTTGGTCCAGAAGGTTGATCAAGTGATTCGAGTACTTAACAGCTCGAAAAGCTACGAAAAAAAAAAAAAAAAAAAAAAAAAGACAGTTAAAGCCAAACTGAATTTGCTGGCACAGTAAGGAAGACAGAGTGAGGACAAGAGCTCAGTTTGATGCTGCTGCTCTTAGGAGGTGGAAAAGAAAACAGATGAGAGCTTGTGCTCTGTCTTCTCTCAGCATAACTTGATCACAGCTCTGGCACAAGCAACACAGACGGTGGGGCAATGACCCCCCCTGCACCCTGCTGCCCTGTGCAGCAGTGTCCTTTTCCAGCACATAACAGTGCCCCAAAGCCCCAAGAAACACATTCAGGGTAGTTGTTCAGAAAAAGCTGAAATTCCAATCCCTTCTTTTGTTGTGCCACTCTCTTTTGAATCTTACACTTCTCTTCTGTAGTTCTCTATTTCCCTCTTTCAGTCTCTAATTTTTCAGATGCTTACCTACATTTTGTTTCTTCCCTAATTTTCTGCTTTTCCCTTTTTTCATTCCCTGTGGTATCACATCTGTTTCTCTTCTTGCAGTTGTTTTGACTCTTCTTTCCTAGAATATCTATTCAGTTGAAAGACATGAACAAAACCCCATGGAGTCAATGAGGATTTTTAATAACTAGACTATGTTTCTTCTAATCTCTTCCTAGTGACATTCTAAGTTAATTTCACTCAATCACAGAATTGTCAGAGTTGGAAGGGACCTCCAGAGATCATTCAGTCCAGCTCTCCCACTAAACCAGGATTACCTGGACACATTACACAGGACTGCATCCAGGCGAGGTTTGAGTATCTCCAGAGAAGGGGACTCCACAACCTCCCTGGGCAGCCTCTTCCAGCCTTCCCCACTCATGTAACCATGAACTTTTCCCCACACTAGCCTGCTGGCCCATGCAAGATTTTAAATTTGCAGTCACCATGTCCCCATGAATCAGGAACTATTGCTGAGCCCATATTGATGCTGAGAAAACCAGGGCACCAAGAGATTTCTTTTTCTGGTGACAACCACAGGACACAAAGGATTCTGGAGCCATTGCAGTGCAAAATCCTTACCTTTCAAGCAGTAAAGATTATGCCTTGTATGCTTCTGTAGCAAGTTTTGGTTCCTCCCAACACTAAGACCTTGTGCTGACTTCTACTTGGAGTGGTGGCAGGAACAGTAATGGAAATGGCAAAACATTCTCACAAATAGTTTGCCCATGTCAAGTTGTCATTACATGTGTGTTCTGGTTCTCACTCACCCGTTCTGAACAACTTTTTTCTTGGCTTATATACCAAAATATGAGCTGCCATTTTGCACCTTCACATATTTAGGTCATTTAAGCTTTCTTCATTAGTCAATCCTTCAGAGAATTAATCACTTTGTTATGATTTTCTTGAGTCTTTCTGTCACTCAAATACTGCCAGCATCTATCCACTGAGCAGGAAAAGTGATTTCTAGATGCTGATAAATCCTTTTGTCACTTACTGATGGGACTACTTCAACTCTTTGTTAGCATGGAAACCACTGATTTGTATTTAGATTGCAGATAATTCACAACTCAGTAACCTGCATGCACTTAAGTGTGACAGGAAGGCCACACCTCATTCAGTTCTTATACTGTATCTACAAAATAAGCCCATTTGTTTTCATCCTCCCTTTAGCTTTTGGCATCCTTAAGGCAAAAACAGAGTATATTTCATGGAAATTGAGTTGTGTTGCCCTGACAGTTCTCTGTATTCTCAATCAGTTGGGTATTAGTTTGCATTAAGTGTAATCTTCAATTAATGAGTACTAAGGCTCCTGCCAATTGTGCCACTCGCTTTGAGAATGCCCTTCACGTTGTTATCTGCAATTCTTAATCAAAATGTAAAAGCAAATTAAAGAATGACACGTTTTATGCTGCATTTAATTGTCCCGGATGACTGGTTTTAGTAGTACATTATATAGTAAAGTATTCTCAAACATTTTTCCCATGGGGCTCTGTAACTTCAATTTTATTTTGTTCTAATTTTTTGCTGCAGAAGCACACAAGTGGATGCAGTGTACATCTTGTCAGCTCACTTAAAGCATACAGAGGACTATTATTTCCCCACGCTGTGACTGTGTGTAAATCAGAGCTGAACAAGCTTTTCTTTATTGCTGTATTGCATTGCATTGCCCAATCAAATTTTCATTAGTCTTCTACTATTCTCATCCTCTGGTTTTGCATAACTTTTTAAAGTTTACTGACCATTTACAGGATGCTGTATGCTGACTACTGTCATTAGCCTTCTCAAGCATAGCCATATGTTTATATGCTATGGAATAGCATATTTTTCAGGCTTGTATCATTGCCAAACTGTCAAAACTTCATCTTCTTACTTGTTTTAATGATGTTTGCACAAAAGAGGGAGATCACTGTGTTCTTGATCTACATTATCTGTAATGCATATAAACACAAAACTGATTACATTATCACTATGTTAATATGTAACTATATACTAATAAAAAGTAACTGTCAATAAGGAGAAACAGAAACTATTTCTTTAACACTGTGATTGTTGCATATAAAATAAGACTTGGGAAATGTGCCAACTCTAACTTAATGCACTTTCAGATTAATGAGAGATTCGGGTCTAGAACAGTGACATTCTAAAATAATAATATATATTCTTGTTTCTCCACAAAAAATTAGGAAGAACTTCCATATCTTGTAGAAGCTCAGTGTGTGTCCATTAACATAGAAATATGCTTTTTCCAGTGGAGCACATCTCTAAGTATTTGCAAGACATGACTTATAAGTGGGAGGTTTATTGGATTTCCAGAACCTTGTGAAATCTTTGGTGTATAATAAAGCCAAGTGAATAAATTTCTATGGGAAATTGTTTAATATTATTACATTTGTGTCCAGAAATATGGGACTATTAGGGATTTAGATTATCCAGAGAATAAGATGTCTTGCTCCATTTGTTTCTGTCTGTCTGCTAGAAGGTTTCAAGATAAGAACAAGACCTTTTGGGTGATGTCTCACACCACCTGACAAGTGGTGCACTTTGGTGAGGGTGCACCTGGAAATATGGCACTTTTGACCAGTGCATAGTAGTGGTTTTCTAGTGAATTAAAGAATCATAGAATCACAGAATGGTTTGTGTTGGAAAGGACCTTAAGGATCATCTAGTTCTAAACCTTGTCATGGGCAAGGACTCCTCCTTGCATAAAGTCTCGTTCAGCCTGGTCCTGAACACTTCCAGGGAGAGGGCATCCACAGCTCCTCTGGGCATCCTGTTCCAGTATCTCACTACCCTCACAGAAAATAATTTCTTTCTAATATTGAATCTAAATCTACCCTCTTTCAGCTAAAGCCATTCTGCCTTGCCCTATTGCTACTCACCTCTGTAAAATGTCCCTCCCCAGCTTTCCTGTAGGCCCCCATCAGATACTGGAAGGCCACTATAAGTTCTGCCAAGAGCTGTCTCCACTCCAGGATGTACAACCCCAACTCTCTCAGTCTGTCTTCATAGAAGAGGTTCTCCAACCTTCTGATTGTTTTTGTAGCCCTCCTCTAGACTCACTCCAAGAGCTTCATGTCCTTCTTGTGTTGGTGACTCCAGAATTGGACTCCAGATGGAGTGCCATGAGAGCAGAGTAGAGGGGAAGACTCACCTCTCTCGACCTGTTGGCCACACCTCTCTATATGCAGCCCAGGATACAGTTGGCTTTCTGGGCTGCAAGCACACATTGCTGGCTTGTGTTGAGCTTCTCATCAACCAGCACTCCCAAGTCCTTCTCCTCAGGGCTCTTCCTAATCCATTTGCTGCCCAGTCAGTAATTGTTCTTGGGATTGCCCCAGCCTACATGCAGAACCTTGCAGTTGGCCTTGCTGAACTTCATGCAGCTTGCATGGGCCCACCTCTTGAGCCTGTCGAAGTCCCTGTGGGTGGCATCCCTTTCCTCGAGCATGTCAACCACACCACACATCTTGGTGTTGTCATTAAACTTGCTGAGGATGCATTTGATCATGGTCTACATCACCAACAAAGGTGTTAAACAGCCCCAGTCCCAGCCCCAATGCCTGCAGAATGCCACTCATCACTCATCTTCCCTTGGACATCAAGCAGTTGATGCAGCTCATTGAGTGTGACCATCCAACCAATTCCTTATGCACTTAGTGGTCAATACATCAAGTCCATGTCTCTCCAATTTAGAGACAAGGATGTCATGCAGGACAGTGTCAAATGCTTTGCACAAGTCTGGCTCATTGAATTATAGAATCATAGGATCATTTTGGTAGGAAAAGACCTTTAAGATAATTAAGTCCAAACATTAACCCAGCACTCCCATGGTGACTCAACTACTTCCCTGGAAAGCCTGTTCCAGTGCTTGACCCTTTCAGTGAAGAATTCTATCCTAAAATACAATTGAAACCTCCCCTGGCACAACTTGAGGTAATTTCTTTTGTCCTATCATGAATTATGATTATTTCATAACAGTTTTCCCCCTTTTTTAAAAAAAATAAAATAAAGCTAGCTGAACCAAGCATTTCTCATCAATCTCTTACACAACTGTAATAAAGGTCTGAATTCAGCTTCAGTCTTTTCTACAGTGATTTTGATAAGTAGTCCCTTAATATCAGTAGTGAAATTTCTACTTGGAAAAATAAGAGATGAATATAACTTTGTACAGGTAGTACAGATCTCTTGACTTGCTGTAATTACATGGTTTGTTTGTATGCATCAGTGTCTCCTGGCCCAGCTTCCCTTCAGGAAAGCTTCTTGCCCTGGATGGATATATTGTGATGAGCATTGATTTGCCCAAAGACTTGTGAAAGATTAAAAGAACTTTCTGTTTAAAGACCGATCTTCTGCACAATACCCCTGCTGGGTTTTGGTGGCCAGGTCCTGTTTTCCAGAATTCCATGGCCATCAACAGGCTGCACGGCTTTCCTGCTTCTGGTGGCTCTGCCACTTGACTTAAGCACAGATGACTCTTGTAGGGATGAAACCTCATTGTTTAGCTGCCTAAATACCTGAGGTCCCTGTTGTCTCCTACCATAACACCACTTCTCAAACACTTGCCTGGAGCATGGGAAACTACCCTTTCCCTTTGAGAGGCACATGACTAGTGTAAAGACATTCAGCACACTGCACCTGCATATAGTCTTGCAGCTTTTTTTTTTTTTTTTTTAAAAAAAAAGAGGGGGAACGGAGATGAGAACACTGTCGGAGAAAAGACATCAAGGTCAGTGAGGAAGGCGGGGGAGGAGGTTTCCCACAACCCATGGTGAGATGGCAGCTGTGCCCATGCAGCCCATGGAGGAGCTCAGTGAAGGAGCATGGTGGAAGAGACCCTGAAGGATCACGGTGGCGTAAATGTGGAATTGTAGCCCCTGAAGTGTCACAGAGAGGGGCAGATGTGGATCTGCATCCATGTAGGACCCCGTGCCAGGGGAGGTGACTGCTCCCGCAGCAGCCGCGACTCTGTGTGCAGTCCAGGCTGGAGCAGTCTGTGCCTGAGGGACTGCACCTGTGGGAGGGACTCATGTCGGAGGGGTTGTGAAGGACTCTCTGCCATGAGAGGGACCCCGCGTTGGAGCAGGGGAAGGCTGTGAGGAGTCCTCCCCCTGAGGAGGAAGGAGCGGCAGAAACACCGTGTGGGGAACTGACCCTAAACCCCCCCTGCCCCTCCCCTGTGCCCTGAGGGGAAGGCAGCAGGGAAGGGATCCGGGACCGGCAGGAAGGGAGGGCTGGGAGGGTGGAAGGTATCAAGACCTGGCTATGTTTTCTTTTTCTCCTTGTATGTTAAATTAGTTTGGGGTTGTTTTTTCCCTTCCAAAGTAGAGTCTGTCTGGTTTTTGCTCATTACTGTAACTGGAGAATGAAAACCTTTCTAGCCTTGTACTGATTAAGGAGCCTTTGGGTGGATTTCCTCCTCCCCACCCCACAGAGTGTGTGGGGAGTGAGCAGGCGGAGGCCTGGTTGGTACCGGCTGGGCATAAACCCCGACACCTCGTATATTTAAGGGTCAGGGTTCTTTTGTAGAATATGTAGGCAGCATTAGGGTGCAGATTCAGTAGGCACTGGAGTATAGTATCAACTAAATGCATTTTTTAAATGTAGAACTTCTGTCTGTATCCCAGGATGCTTCTAAGCATGTAAGGTTCAAGTAAGTCCTCCCTCAGCAAGGATATGAATTCTGTGTCAGGAAGTGGCACTAACTGTGTGAAAGTAGGGAGCAGGCTAAATAGCCAGAAATATACCCATCAGTATGAAAGCACTGGCTAAAATTATTAAGGGAGATGCACTACATCTTACAGAGAGAGAAATTATGCGACTATTGCACAGCCCCAAGAGATGCAATTAATTTTTATTTATATTTTACTATTTCATCCCTCCCTGAATGACATGATGTTGTGGATACTGACATGAGTCATAGTTAACTTTCAGAATATCATTAATCCCTCTGTTCTTCATCAGGTCACGCATGGTATTGATGCCTGAGATGATGAAAGGAGCTTTATTTCACAAGCCCCTGAACTTGCTACACTCTTGTTTTTACAAAGGGAGAAATGGAATTTCATCAGAGCCATAAAAACTGCACATTGTTCTAAAAAGATATATTTTACCAAAGCACTTTCTATGCCTAGGAGTATAATATGTAGTGGACTTACTGTTGACACAGCTCTGGATATTTATATTCCTTCTGGAATAGCACAACATGACTCTGAATGTCATGTGGAGCTTGACAATAGGATTGCTACTGCAGGAAAGGGAACTGGTTCTGAACCGTGTTCTGAATTTCAATCTGCACACAATGAACATTCACATGAAGACTGAGGGAAAATGAGAAAAAACTTACATTTTTTAAAATGCAGTTAAATTTAATGAACCATTTTTTTCCATATTTTGTTGATTAGTGACCAGTATTGCTGAGATAACTCATTTCTGAAAGAATCTTTAATCTGTAGTAATGATGGTAGCATGTAATCCACTCTTAAGGCTTCATGCTTGGAATAAGAAACGTTTATCCAGTGTGGTGTTTTAAACTGAGGAAGAGGACATATTATGTTTTTAATTCTGTTTTTATCTATATCACTTGGGGTGTTTAAAGTGTGCAACATACATACAATACTTACTAAAATACATTTTAGTATGCAGAAAAGTATGTTTTCCATAGAGGTATGTTAGATGTTTTGGCTCCAGTACCCCCAGATACACACCCAGCTTGCACTGCAGTGGATGAGGAAGCTCCTGCTTTGAAATAGCTTCCAATACAGGCTGTCTTTTCACACCATACCCAGCTTTTAGCAAGAATCTGTCCCTGGAAACAAGTGGTGGAGGGACTGCTAATGTCTCCTTATGCTGTACAATATCACAGTTCCTCTGGCATAACTGCTGCTGGAATCAGCTCAGGGCCCAATACGGTCAGCGTAACTGAGGAAAAAATGTTGAAGCTGTTCTTACACTAGGAATCAAGCAGCATTTTTTAATTTGATCTCCAGAGCACATATGCACTCTTCCATAGCTTCATCACACATGAGGCTCCCACCACATCAGCATCTCTTCCTTTTTTATCCCAGGCTTCACTTCCTCTTCCAGGACAAGACCCATATGTTGCGGTTGTGCTGCTCACACACTCCCAAATGTGAGGAGGATAGGCTTTCTACCAAGAGATCCAAAAAGCACAAATCAACACATATGTCTCAGAGGTGGATTTGGTGGTTTTCACCTTTCAATACACACCCCGAGGCAGGATACAAATCCAGTTCCTATCTGCTTTCTGGGAACCTGACAGCCAGAGCTGTCAAAGCTATATCCTTTGCTACCTCTTTCTTAAAAGCCCTCTCTGCAAGGCAGATGGTGAGCCAGGAAGGAAAAGGAAACCTCATCTGCTATGCAGGCCTTCATTTTTGGAGTTCAGAGGAGCCTGAAAGCTCTTTGATGGGTAGCTTGACAGACCTCCCCACTCACCTGGGACAATGGCCACAGCAAGGCTGGCACAGCAAGAAGTACCACAGCTAGTGCTTACCAGAGCCACCAGTTCTGACAAATCAGCAGAGAAACTGATTCATCACATCCCTGATTCATTTCTATTTATGACTGAAATGCAAGATGCTGAACTGTGAGGGACACTGTAGTTACAGTGATGATGAACAGCACAAGTGCACATGAGCATGTACTTTATTAGAAAACTGTTGCTGTGCACGTTCATTATTTGCTGGCTGACTCCTGTAGTCAAGAAAGAATCTTCTAAAATATCACTATCTTTGAGGCACGTTTTTTCTACATTATTTTAAGAGTAAACGTTTCAGTTTTCAGAATCTCCCCCTAACCAGCACTTATGTGGACTTAGCTTTATGTTTTTTTCATAAAGATGATAGAACTACCCACTTGAAAAAACACCTGTTTCCCTTAAGATTAGATACTGAATTGAAAAGTAGCTTACAAGTATCTATGATACATAGCTAAAGATCCCACCTAATTCTATCACATGCACTTGGATATCTAAGAAGAGAACAGTATAGCTGATTTGCTTCCATTATTCTAAAGACCATTGTGAGAGAAATAGAAAAAGTATCCTGTTAATTTGCAATATCTTGGAGGAATGGTGTGTGAGATGTCTTCACAAGAAAGGATTAGAACTGAGATAAATTTTTAATAAACTAATTTTTTGTTCAAAAAGTTCTTATTTTTATGGCTAATGAACAAATGAACATTAATTTCTAATGCTGAAAAGGCATATTTCCACTAGGGGAGAGAAATAAAATAATACAGCAGCACAGTAGCATGATGTTGCTAATTCAAATGTCTTATTATCAATTAGAGCTATATGACTAATGAGATAGAGCAATAAGCTTGTAAGGGAATAGGTAATCTTTTTAATATTGCAAAAGCCATAATTAGACAAGGAAGATTAATATGATATTAAGAGAAATGTAATATGAATATATAAAAATGTACTTGTTATGTGTAAGTCTTAAGGCATATTCATAAAGTTGTTGACTTGTGAGATACCAAAGGCCAGTCCCATCTAGAAAAAAACCTATTGCATATGAAGTCACTGTGTCCCATCTGTGTCCTGACTGGATCCAGACCAGGATCCACTAACTAGCATTTGTACATGCCACTGCTTTATACACTGGGCACACTAATACACAAACTACCTCAGAAAACCTTATCTTAGATGAATAGGTATAAGGAACTTTAGGAATGACATCTGGAAGTTTAGCTAAGCTCTCAGTCTAGAATCTGTTTGGCACTATTTTATTAATGCTTCTAAATGCCCAGAAACCTCATGGGCCCTCATGCTGCAAAGAGCCCAGCATCCACCCTTTTCCAGATCTGGGCTTTATGGAAAACCTGTCCTGATAGTTTGATTTCTAACTGTAAATAGCATGCTGAACTCATCTGAAAAAAAATCCAGTGTTTAAAGTCTGCTTCATTTATCTACTTAAAATAAAAGCTATGACAAAGACAGTTCTAACTGGCAGAGAAATGCAACTTTCTGCTACAGCATCTTCCCACCACCTTTCAATTGCTCCTAACTTTATTATATATACAAATTTATTCTGGGTAGTAATGTTCCAATTATGCTTTCAGCACAGCAGCATTTTCTTTTGAAGTGAATCAGCAAGCTCTGTTGTATTATTTTAAACTCTGCATGGGAAGGCAAGAAGGGGTGAGACCTTTATTTAAGCTAACAAGCGTTTTTCCATTACAAAATGTCTTGCTATAGTATTTAAGGAACTGTGTTTTCTCCATTATTTACCCTTTGGCACCAGGGTTGGCCTTGAGTCAAAAAGCCAGGATGCCTTTTGTTGGCTTTATAAAAGAACAGCTTCCGAGCCCTGACATTTTCTACATATGATTTGTTTTGTCCAACATGAAACACTGGAAAACCCCCTGAAGATGCCATAAAACCTACCCCTGTACTGTTCAAACATTTCAAGATTGCATTGAACATGGAGGAGGAAGAGATGCTGATTACCCAGCCACTTTTCTGTCCCCTCAAATCACCAAAACATGCCTTGGTTGGTGCGAGATGTGCCCTGAACTGACTGTGCACAATGTCCCTGCTCATTTCACAGAGCATGTGGCAGTGCCACATTTTCTGAAAGTCGTGTTTGTAGCTGGAGGGACAGAATCTCACTGATGAATTGCTGAGGACAAGGCTGGTCACCACAAAGGCTTTAGCAGATATCAAAGACCAACAAGTAATCTGTAAAGCAGCTTGTTCTGAGGACCTTTCATCCTTGCAGTTCACATTTGATGAGGGTCATCCATCAGCCAGGTTGAAGCTGATCCCATGAACTGCACAATTATTGGCTCTTGGACTGCACCTTCCAGATTAGTTTCACGCTAAAAAGAATCAAATTCATCTATTCAGGGACCCCTCCATAATGTGAATCAAGGCATGATCATTAAGGATGACAAGAAAGAGCACTCCAGGGCTGCACTACTGCTCCAAACTCACCTGACAGGGTAGATGCACTCAAAAGAGAGTCAATGGCTGTGCAGTCTGTATCTGAAAGGTGCCATTTCTCTCCAGGGAGGCTTCTTGTGTTCTGCTCTGCAGGGATCTGCACTTACAGGAGGAAGATGAAAATCCAATGTTAGGTGAAGAGCTGTGGCTCAGGTGCACCGGTGGTGTTCTCCAGCTGAACTGAAGTGCCAGGGAGGTGTGGAGGAGTGAAGGTCAGCCTACTAACATTAACAAATTAATGTTACATCTTGAATTATATCAGTCTGAACAGATGCTTTAATTATTAGCAGTACAGTGTACAAACCCACAGAAAACAAATAGGATCACTTCTGAACTTTGCACTCTGTTTTTAAGGAAAAAGGCAGGAAAGTGACAGTGTATTACTAAGTGTTTACAGAACCCTGTGAACTCCTGCACTGTTATTGATTGTCTGATAATACAGAATTATGTAGCATAGTTGTATTAATTTATCTTTTTAAAAGTTACTTTACTAGGTCTGATCATCATGTTTCCATTGAAACTAAAGCCCAGCTGATAGAAGTGCAAATACCTGGTAGCTGTGACCCAATGAACCCTTGAATCTAAATTATTACAACACCCCCCACCCTGAGTTCTGGCCCTGGGATGAGCACACAGGCTCAGCCCTGGCAGAAATTAATTCTGCCTAGGGAAGGAGCATTTATCAGTCACCATAAAAAGTATATCTGAAGTGAAAGTTCCCTCTCACTTGAAGCAAAAGGCTTCACAGCCCAATGCAACACTTCACTAATGCTTTTGGCTAATATTGTGACATGCTAATTATAAAAATCCCTATGGGATGTACTCAAAGGAAGATGTCAAAGATCTGCTCATATAGGGCCTGGATAACAGAAGACAAGCCACATACACCCTACATAAACATTTATTTTTTCACTTGACTGTACAGGATCATCCTGGATCAACAGTTCCTTTCTTTAACATTCCTTCTCTCTGCCCTTGAAGTTCTTCAATCACTGGGCTCAAATGCTGGAATCTATTTATTATTTATCTTATCACTGCATTTTGGGAGAGATATACTGCCTTTCATTTAAGAGCTTGAAAAACGATGTGAAAACATTTCAAGCAGCAACCGATCCCTTGTTTTTACTGCTTGTGGGGTGTCCTGGCCTTTTGGGGTTTTAGCAGTGCACTACCTGCAATTGTTACTGCGGTTTACAAAAATCTCCCTGCACGATGTCAGTGTCCTATCTGAGCCAGTATTTCTCCACGTGTTTAATTTTTGAGGTATGTTAACATACAGAAAAAAAAAAAAACCAAAAAACCCCAATCTGATCTCAGTTTCAACAGAACACTTGTGGGATAACAAAATCCTGCAGCTGTGCAGGATGATCCATCTTTTTTTTGCTCAAATTAATTCTATTCTCAGATGTGCACCAGGCTGTGACACAAATGTAAACATTTTTTATGCTACCACCTACTGCAAAAGGTTTTGAAATTTACCTTTCCCGAGCAGATCTGTCCTTTACTAGGCTGTTACGTGGGGAAGCTGCACAAGTTATTTAATACTGATATAGAGGCAACATACTCATGTTATACTCATATAACATACTCATCTTGAATTTTGCTTATCAATGTCAGCTGAATTTAAATTTTACTTCCTGATCCTAGGACAGCTGGACTATGATGTGCAAATTAAAAATGAAGCAAGACCAGAGAACTGAAAGGAAATTGAAAATGCAGATATGATGTGGGTGCCCAGGCACTGGCAGGGGGCCACAGGAGCCTCTGTGAGGAGAGGCCAGGGCTGTCCTCAGCCAGGCACAGCCCATTCTAGATGGTTCCAGCCATCTCCAGTGGGCCCACCACAGGGCATGGCTGAGCCTCTGAGCAAAGATGCTGACTCCTCAGGGTAAGTGTGTCTAAGAAAGGGCAAAACACTGCATGGCAGTGAAGGGTGAGGAAAAATGTGACAGAAACAGCTCTGCAATCCCTGAAGTGAGACCTGATGGAAGGGAAGGAGGTGCTCCAGGCACTGGAGCAGATATTGCCCTGCAGCCATTTGGAAGTTTTTCATGCTGAAGCAAGGGAACAACATGAGGAGGGAGGAGAAGCAGACAGGAGCTGTTATGGACTGACTGCAGCCCCCACTCCCCATCCCACAGCACCACTCGGGGTTGGAGGGGAGGCAGAGGAGTCAGGGATGAAGTGGCAAAATTGACCCTGGGAAGAAGAAAAGGTGCGTGGAGGGTGTTTTAGTTCTTGTCTTCATTTTGCACCATCCAAATCTATTTTAATTGGCAATAAATTAATCTTCCACAAGTTGTCTGTCTTGCCTGTGATGATAACCGGTAAGTGACTTCCCTGTCCCTTATCTCCTTATCCTTACGAAATTTCAACCTATTCTCTCACCCATCCTGTTGAGAAGGGGGAGTAAGAGAACACTGGGTGTCTGGTAGCCCACCAAGGCCAACCCACTGCAACCAGCAAGCATCTCTGTTAGACTAGAGGAAGGCAGTCAGAAAATTTTAGGAAGCTGAGAGCTAAATCATATGCTGTCATGAAGCTGGATGACTTCTGAGTTGGTGGGAGTTTGATGCTGCCCTGATCCTATGACTCTGTGTAACAACCTCTGGTAGCTGCAGAGCACATAATGTATTTTGAGGTGCAATAAAGAATATTTTCAAGTTTACCAACTGAAGTTCAGATGAAAAGTTTAGTGTTACATTAAACACTTTGAAAAATCTTTGAAAAATCTAAGGGGAACACTTGCAAAGCTTTTGGTGGGATCAGTCAGTTTCCAGCCGAACATTAGGCAGGCTACTTCCATTCTTCTGTGACAGAAGGGCCCAGCAGTGGTTGAAGAGCTATCTGTGGCTTTGTGAAAAATTCAAGAGCAACTCCTATGCCACCAGGACTGCATGGACATGACTGGCAGCTAGGCAGTTCCTGAGGTTGCTCAGGAAATCCTCAGCAGTACGAGGAAGCCAACAAGATCCAGACCCCCTCACGAATGCAGCTGCACACCAAGCACACCAGGTGATTCCTCAGCAGATCATCTGAGAAGCTGTCGCAGCCACTGGTTGCCTTCCTTTTGTGAACTACACCTGGAATTTCCATCTCTCGTGCATCCTGTAATTGCTGCCCTTGTTCCACAGCCTCAGAAGATTCAGACTCAGGATTTTAATTACGGCATAAACAAAATTGTTTGCTTTCATCTGCTTGCTTTGTGCCTGACAGTGTTGCAGCTACTCTGGAAAAATTTTATATTGGTTGGATAACTCTGAATCCTCAGTGCTGACTCTGAAAATTACAGTACTTATGAATGAGACATCATAAGTTTTACCATTTTAGATTTAAAGAAAGCAAAACCATCTGGATTTACAAAATTATAACAATCTGAAGTCAGTTCATGCATATCCATTAAGAAAGTTTCATAGGTTTCTGAGAGTTGTAGGTCATATGAGATGCAATTTTCTTTAGCCATTTCCATCTTTGTATTTCAGAATGTTATATTTGTGTATAATTCTACTTAGATTGGTATACATTTTCCCCACTGTGTATATAGAATGTCCATCATCAAAAGAGTTACAAAATTTCCTATAGACTGATACAGATAGCACTGTATGAACCATCTCTTTCTCATCTTGTTTAAAACAAGTCATTTATTCTGAAAATACAGATTATATATGTAGTACTTTATGTGAACTGAGACATAGCAACACAAACATTCTATAGTCAGGAAGATAATAAAGTACTCCTAGCCACATGCAAATTGTACATATTTTGCAGTAACTGCTTAAAGAGTAAGCACTATTTGTCTTAACAAATGAGAATATAGTTCACAATCAACAAAAAGTGTTAAAAAGTTACTGATATCTGAGGTTAAATTTTTACTTTAGCTAATTGCTCTACAATAATGGCAACCTTTTAACACACTTCCTAAATGAAACCCTGGTAAGCAGGCAAGAACTAGTAAAAAATGTGAAAAAACTCGCTACTTCTATTCTTAAACAGTATCAGTAGTTGGTGTCAAAATATAACATTAGAATGAACTGTTCTTTACTGGATTTCATCAGAAAAAGGACTTTTCATAAACATTTATCTGTGGGTTTTTTGTTTGGTTGGGTTTTGGGGTTTTGTTGGGTTTTTTTCTTTTTAGTTACGATGAAATCCAGAATTTAAATACAGGAAATTTTCTTGCAAAGTGTACAAGTTGTTACTGGCTGCCATTTCAGCTGCCTAAGACAAAAATTTAGCTTCTCAGGGCTCAGCTGGTAATTAGTGCCAGAATTACACTTCAGTGTTCAGCTACCCTGGTAATTTAGATCAATCCTGCAAGCCATTTCACATGCTGTTAAGTCATTTCTTTTCTGTGACTCTCCCTAATCGTAATCCACATGATTCTTCTGGTTGTTGGACTGGAAAATTGGTTTAGTTTCTGCAAATTGTTTTAGTTTCTCCTTTTGACCCGATCCCTGGTAATGGGTAGAGGAGAGGAAGAGGGGTGCTAAGATCAGGGGTGGCACCCGGTATTGCCAATTTAGCAGTCATGTGGCATATGATAATATGGCTTGACAATAAAGAAAGCTGTGTGGACACATGAAGAAAATTCATCATGGTAACTGCCCAAGGGCACGTTCCTACCCCAGAGTAAACATGATATACTTTTACAAAGAAGAAAACCATCTCTTTTTTTACCATGGGGAAATAACGTGAACCAGGGCTGCTGTCATGGAGCAGCTGATGCGTGATGATTTCTTATTCTTTAGCAAGTTGTTCCTGGATCTGTAATTTCCCCTTGCAAGTACAGTAGCTGCTGATCCCACAAATATCAGCAACTCCCTGTGTAGCCACTGGGTCCATCCTGATACTTGCCCTTTTGCATGAATCCCTGGGGCAGAAGACTTGAGAGCTTAAGAGGACAGGGTTGCTGGCACAAGGAAGGAAGGCAGAAAAGATAAAGAAACTAGAGTTTTGGCCAGGAGGCTGGACAAAAGGGAAGATGAAGCTAAGAAGGTAGGAATACGGAGTAAAGAGGGACAAAGCACCCACAGGGCTTGGAAATGTTGAAGTGGTAGCATGCAGCTGGAAAACAGGGTATGGATGTTGGACAGTGGAGTGGTAAGAAGTGGTTTGGCTTCTGGTAGCCAGAGAGATCAGAATGGGATATGAGAGCTTCAGAGGTGGCCTCAGAGCAGATGGTGTTACAGCAGGCTTTTGTCAGGCATCTAAAGACTAATCAGCTGTATGTAAAAGTAACTCAAAGTCAGTCCAGTGTTCTCCACATACACTGCTTTTGGAAGACAGATCTTAATCTCTCGACAAAAATGGAGCAACACTGACCTGTACTGGTATCTGGAACATGCACTCTTGCACTCTTCATGCACTCTCCTACAGAGTGTGGCTGTACAGCCTTGCTAAAAACTGCTCTGGGATGGGATCTTCTTGCTCCCTTTTTTTCTGTCTTTCTCAAATTTTTACTTTGTGTAGAACAATTATATACCTACTGGGCCAAGAAGAATATTCTCTTAGTGGAAAAGATGAGTTACACACTGCCAGCCAGAGCAGGGCACTGGACTCTGGTGTTCCAGCTCTCCTGGTTCAGGAGAGTCTAAAATTCATGACGTTCTGCCAGATTTAGAATGAACAAGAATGCATGACACCCTCCTGTTACAGCCCTCTGAAATAAAAGGCTGTTCTGCACTTTTTTGTTTATTACAGAAAGGGCTTAGACACTTAAAAGAAAGGTTAAAATGTTCCAGGTCAATGAAACCCCAAACCCTTTCAGTCCAGGATTAGGTGGCTAAATGCTAAGGATGGTGCTACTTAAGAGACTCCTGTGTTTCTCACAAGGTAGGTAGATGAAGTGACTCCCAGTGAGATCACAGACTTAGGAGAATCCTGATCTTAGACATCCGTATCTCTTCAAGGAAACAAAATATACTATGTGGAAATGAGGATCTTTTTCTAGCCAAGAATTAGGTATGTTAGTTACCTAAAGAACATCAGCAAGCAATGTGCACTGCTTGTGTGTCCTTAAACTGATAGTCCATGTAGATAGATGCACCATTATGTTACACTGCTGTATGAAAAATAGCACCACAATTTCAGATTTATAGAGAACAATATTAGTCCTTTAAAGAAGGAGAACCTTCACAATAAAAATGTCAGTATTAGCATTTTAAAAGAAAAAAATGATACACTTGAGAGAACTGAGTAGCCAGTTATAATGGCTTTATTAAAACTCACAGCATGCTGAACTCACACATTAGAAATGAGAGCCTCGCTGCTGTTTACAGACATTAGAATTTTTTTTTATGAATATAGAGAATATTTTGCCACCTTACTAAATTATTAAAAAGAAAACAGGGCAGCTAGTGTAATGAAACTGCTAAAACAACTGTTAAAAACACTTCAAGGAACAAATGTAACCACACTTTCACTGCTTTGTTCCTCTAGTGATGGCAAACAGGAAATTTTTATATATATATATATACCTTAACTCATATGCAAATCCAAGATCTTATGTAGTAATGCAGACTTCAGTCAGAGATTCAATATCAAATGTCTTATTTAGGGCAAGACAGAATCTGGTCTCTCAAAAGATCCCAGTTGAACAGGACATGTATTTCCACTTTCTTCCAATATTGTGTTATTCACAGCCCTTTAGAGCCATCCATTCATCTTAAAATGTATAGCCAGACCGTATGCATTTCCCACCCAAGAATATCCTACAGGAACATTTAAAATGCTGCATCTTGCCTTTCACTCCATATAAAATGACAGTAAATGTAATAACCTTTCCTGGAGGCAATGGGAAGGTGCATGTCTGTGCAGTGATGAGAACTTTCTGACAGCATCGCTGAGCTCTCATTTGCCACTAGTTTTACACAATTCTTATTTCTCTAAGACATATATGCATAGCATAGCAGTAAAATAAATCTAAGGCAGGCAAGCAAGAAAGTACAATGTGTTTTCTCTAACTGTACTATTAATCATTACTCAGTCTCTGTTACACTGACTACTGCAGCATAAATTTAATTTCTGGAAGAAATTCTCTGGCATACCAGGTCATTATCTTATCACCAGTTAGCATATTCTTACAGATTTTTTTTTTCCTTGCTAAATCTAGTGTACTTACATCTTTTAAAACAGGTCTGAGGACCATTCATTGGCCACATGAGGTCAAATGACACAGCATGCTTCATCTCTGGATGACTCTCTCTCTCCTCCCCAAAGTGGCTCTGTCTGCACTGCCTTAGGAGAACTGTCCCCTCACACTTTTGTCCCTCAGTGCCCAGGCACTGCCTGGTAGGGAGCTACTTGGTAGAGGCCAAAAGTGTGGACGGAGTATGTAACAAACAGCACGGATCACCTCAGGCTAGTGGTCCAACCTTTACTCCCACATTGTTTCATTAAGTAGTGCAGATGTAGGTGTAGTGACAACTGGAAGTAAGGTCTTTCCAATGCTTCAGCTGGAATATTTAGCATATAGAATCATAGAATCATAGAATTGGCTGGGTTGGAAGGGACCTCAGAGATCATCAAGTCCAACCCTTGATCCACTACAGCTGCAGTTACCAGACCATGGCACTGAGTGCCACATCCAGTCTCTTTTTAAATATCTCCAGGGACAGAGAATCCACTACTTCCCTGGGCAGCCCATTCCAATGCCTGATCACCCTCTCGGTAAAGAAATTCTTTCTAATATCCAACTTAAACCTCCCCTGGCACAACTTGAGACCATATATTCATGCAGTGGCTTCTCCCCTTATCTTTTAATTACTTCCTATTGCTGTGAAAGAACTTGGATCAGACTGGGGTGAAATTTCTGTGCATTTCTGTGTTTCTTTCAGTACTTCAGTCATACAAAAGCAGATTTATCTGTCTAATATTGGTCTCATGATGATGCAGTGTTGGGAGAGTTTTTGGAAGAAAACAGACATGTGAGCAATCCTGACTATTTAGCTTTAGCCAGAGTGAGCTAAGGGCCTTGAGGCCCAGCTGCAAGGCTACTGAAAGATCAGCTACGGGCAAAAGATAAGGGAGTTGGCAGCAAAAAAGAAGAATAACAGGATGGGAAAGCGTCACATAGACAGCACATAAACAATTGTATTTAACCAGTTAGATAGTGCCCTGTGGCATATGAAGAATGTGCTGCACCAATCATCAATATGCTTATGTTAAGCTATCAGCCTGACTGTGTATAAAAGGGCTACTGCTGCTCTCAATAAACAGCAATACTTTGATTATATTCATCTGCGTGTTGTCCATTGTGCTCTTCCCAACAGTGTAGCAAGGTATTATAAATTATATGGCAAGAAATTTGGGTTGAACACACATGCCCCACTTCATCTGCAGTTCATTCATACTCCCAAAACGTCAGGATCAAGAAATCATGCAGGAGCCTGAACTTCACTATCATGCTCTAAACAATGCCCAGTGCTTAAGCCTGGGCCCAAGAGTGTTTTCTAAGAGTTGGGCACCACATCAAGTAGGGGCTCAAGTGCTGGCTTCATCTCCGGGTTTATGTATGTCCTTAAAAAGATATGGGAGGATATGAGGAAGAATAAATTGGAACATGCTCAGGGCTTGAGACAACTTGTTCACAGGTACTTAAGTATCAGGTAAGGGATAACTCCTTTTTATTCTATCAGTTGTAACTCAGGGTCGTGTCAGGGTGTGAGTAAACCCAGACTGGGATTTCCACAGCATGTGGCATTTTGGTTATCATTGGGCTCCTGCAGCCACCTCTAAAAAGGTCTGTACAACCAAGTGTTAATCAGACCAGCTATTAGGGGCAGGAGCAGCATAAGCCCCTTCCTTATTTCTACACTGATTGCAAGAATACTGAAGTCACTGAAGGTCTTTTTACTGATATTCAGGGAACTTTGGATGGATCAGACCTTGGGCATAGCTCAGTTATGGCAGACACTAATGATATTACTTATGCTCTTGTGATATGGTATCATTTTCATGTAATATTGTAGACATGGTGTATTAGTAATGGATACTGTTTTGCATTTCCCTTTCAACCAAAGTATATCTGTAACAAACACTGCATCTGGTTAGCCCAGATTTTTCTTATTTCTGCAATATTCTCATGCCATAACAGTAAACTCTTGTAATTCCCTTTCAAAGCCTGCTGGACGTTCTGACTCCATGACATTAATCAGTAACAAAGTGTTTGTGTTGGCTGCAGCACACCTTTTGTCACTTTAAAATACTCTCCTTTCACATTATGTGTTCTGCTTTGTTGCTTTCTTAATGTTCACAAAGTCCTCTTACTTTCCAGTACTCTATACATAGAACATGCACAATATTCCTCTTTTAAAGTTCTTATTTTATACAGATTTCTCTCCTCTCCCACATATACTGTCTCAATTTTCATCACTGCTGTCAAGATTGTCAAGAAAAATAACAAAATCTGAACCAAGGATTCAGGCTGCAGATATGCTGCAGCAATACAGCAAGTCACACTTTACATAGATTTTCTTAGGTAGAGCCATGGCTACTGTTTATCCTGTAACACTGAAGAGATTTTGAGCTGCTTAACCCATATGAGGCATGACAATATACATTGTACTGCATGATGATGGCACAGCACTGTTATCTGTCCCTGCCGTATTAAAGGTAGGTCACAGATTACTGTTGAAAAGGTTAAGGATGCTATACCCTAAACTCCTCATACTTACTCAGATTGCTCACTAGGCCCACTAAGGACACTAAGGAAATGCTTTCCTTCCACTGCCTCAGCTGGGAAGACCTAAAATTCTCTTTCCTATGCTGCTGCTCTCAGCAGAAGAGAGAAAAAAATAGCAGATTGCCTCATCATGTTGCCACTGCAGGTGCTTATAGAGGGAGAAGGCAGTGCAAAGCAATGCAGGGTGTAAGTTGGTAGGAAATAAGACAGAGAATGCTGTGTTGAGGCTGATGTAGGATGACTTCACCTTTGGCTTAAACCTTTAACATGATCTGTTCCTTTTTGAGCATGCTGCAGCTGACTCCATGGGGAGTCCACTCCCATACTGAGCTCCGTTACTCTCTGCACAATCCCACAGTGTGTGGCATCCGTGAAGAAAAGAGGGCTAGAATGGGCAGATGTGGCAGAAAGTCCTTCCAGAATCTCAGATACAGTTATGTTCCAGCTTATGATAAAGGAAAGTATTAAAGGTATCATTAGCAGTGCAATGCAAATGTCTTCTGAGTCTGTGAGGATGGTAGAACAAATCAAAGTTAGGAATTGTGACTTTGTTTGCCTATTTAGCAGGGCATGGGGAAAGGAGCATGTTAAGTCTAACCTTTCATTAAGGAAGGCAGGTGCTGGTCACTGATGTTCAGTGCTCCTTTATGACACTCAGAAACCAAGTCTGCCCCAGGTACAGGAATTTTTATTTCTAAAAGTTACCACTGTTAATCTCTAGTTAGAAAAGCTCATTAAAACATCACCTTCATTAATGTTTTAGTGAATTCTTCTGGACTTTTTCAAACAGATAATATATCTTCTTCAGGAATTTATCTCTGACTCAGTACGCAGTCAGGGTCATTTACTATAATTCAGTTTTCTTATACCCTAAAAACGTTATTCTCCATGTTAGTTTTCTTATTCTCTCTATCCTGACACATCCTGCTTCAATTTTTGATGAAGAACAGAAAAAACAGCTATATAACAAAGATACTTTCAAACTACCCTGGTTTACTTGTCTTTCCAGGTCCCTTTATAATTTTATTAAGATTGGGGGTGAAGACAATACTCCTCATATTTCATTATAAGTATTACATTGCAGAAAATATCAGGTCATAGTAGACTCATTTCTTTAAAATTACTTAATGCAAGCTATTTTTCAAGTTACTTTTTAGTTCAGTGTTCTTACAGAGCTCTCTGTGTTTGGAGGGCACAATTAGCTAAGTACATTTCTAGTGCTGTGCCACAAAAACTTGAAATTATTCAATTTTTGCTCAACTGAAATGCAAACCTCTTTTCAATGACTACTCTGCAATTAGATGGCACTATCTTCTTACCCTCCCTGCATCTGCCACTCCTTTCTTCAGATAATTGATAGAACAAAGAGGGTAAAATCAGCATTTCTTCAGCAGCACTATTTTTCCTGCATAAAAGCAGAGAATACGGGTAACTTGCAACCATTCTCATATTTTTTCTCAGTAATCATAGGTCCATGTATTTAAGCCAAACATATACCCATTATCAGACCACTGGCAGATGCTAACAGGCAGAATATTAACTTACACAGTGATAATTATGTTTAACCAATATTAACGGGTAAGGAATAATTAATATGAAGGTCAATACAGCATGTGTAAGTTTTTAGCAATTCAATGTTTTTAGGTTGTCAGGAAAAAAAAAAAAAAAAAAGTAAAAAAACCCCACAGAGCTGGACTGCTGCCCCAAGGAAGCCATAAGAAAATTCATTCCAGGAGGGAAATGAAGGTGACTGAGCCTTAGAACTCATGGAAAGAAATCAAACCACTTCACCCAGAGGTGGAAACATCATGCACTGCAGTATATTTCTTCCATGGAGACAGAGATGACAGAGATTTGTTGCAAATGATCCCTGGTCAAATGTCCAAGTGTGCTGGGAAAACTTTCTGCTTATCCATGGCCATCAGTCAACCTGTCTTAAGGTGAAAGGTTTATTAGCTTCATAGCTAGAGAAAATAAAAGTGCTCATGTAAAGAGATAGTGATTATTTCTGCTTAAGATTTATGACCTTTATCATGAAAAGGAAAAAAAATTACTATATTCTCATCTGAAAAGTCACTTGTCAATTCTCAGAAGTATATTTGGCTTGTTCACTTGGATACTGTGGATTATCTAACTGCTGGTTTGTTCTACATGGGTGTATACATACTTTAAAAAACACAAATATATACATAAATATATTAATGTGTGTTATTTATATGGGCAGCATTCCAGGTGTAGTTAAGGATGTTTTTT
This sequence comes from Calypte anna, assembly GCF_003957555.1. NCBI lineage: Eukaryota > Metazoa > Chordata > Aves > Apodiformes > Trochilidae > Calypte > Calypte anna. Next base: position 89,660,089 of record NC_044245.1, on the reverse strand, counting down.
AATGAGCAAATGAGGGAACAAAGATCCATTTGATATATTCTGAGAATTCCTTGAAATGAGAGCGGAGATTCTGCAACTAAGGATTCCAAATGGTCAGGTTAAAGGGCTTATTTATGAATTAATTTTCCAAACATCTTATAATGACATGTACTAACTGTTTTTTTAGTAATATTATGACTAAGATTTTTCAACAGCTCGGTTTTTCAACACATACCAAAACCGTGATATCACTTACCAGTAATAACTGATATTATTGTAATGTGCTTGCTTTTCTAAGAAAAGTTTGTGTAGCTATGGTTGCACTTATGACTATCTAGCTTCTAATTTTTTGTAATATAAATTACATTTATATGCATTCAAACTACACTTATATATTTCACTTAAGCTTATGGACTTTCATTGGGTATTTATGTACTGAATGCCCAACCATATCCTAGGTCACAAATGGTTTAGTGGATAAACATGACCAACATATTTAACAAACCATGTGATGCTGATTTGAATATGATTTGTGAATGTATGATTCAATGTATCTGATTTGGTTCAGCAGTCACTGATAAAGGCCAAGACCAAATCTAACCTAGTCCTCGTTAGAAAATTAACTTGTAGTCTAGGGATATAAAGGATTATATTAGAGTCAGGAAAAATAAAGAGTAGTTGCTAAAGAAAATCTGTGACTGCTAAGATGCACTACAACAAATGATGAAAAGTAAGTTTTAACAACAAAAATACTAAATGGTATGCTCACACATAAAAAGAGGCAAAGATAGTGTTACCCTGATAGTGTTTCAATTCAACTTTAATTACATATTTCCAATAACTGGCCAAGTAAGTTGTCTAGCTAAGATACCAAACACTAAAAGAAAACAAAAAACCACAAACCAACAAATAAAATCCAAGGAGGTACAAAGGAGTAACCCTTTGGGAAGCCATAATCTATTTTTATTTCACACTTTACTTAGGTCCTATTCATACTCAGATAAATATTTGAAGTAATCAGACACATCATTTAGGTTGGACTTGGACAGTAACCTGAAATGTATAATTTAGTTTCTATTTGGTTTGGTCACACACCAAACCATATATATGAAATAACCATTTTGACTAGGAGGGAATAATACTTTCACAAAAGGCTTTGTTTTTCTTGGTGTGGAATTACAAACATTAAATTTATGGCTGATTTCAGTCTAATAGAGTTTATGTGACCCATTCATTACTGTTTATCCAAGTCCTGAAAAGACTACTTGGTTCTCAAACAAAGTGACCCTAATTGCAATTAAAAAATGCATACCTCAGAAATTATCATTACTGAACAGGATCTGCTATCAGGGTGCTACAATGCATTTATAAACAATGCTTGAAATTGCCTTATTTGAACATTTTCAAGATCTCTCCTTTTACCAGAGCCCAAAACACTATCACCAAATTCTTTCACAAATTCCACACAAGGAGGGTTTAACACTGTAACAACAAGTTCACTTATTTGATATATCTAGCAATTCATGACATTTGGATTTAGAAGCAGGAGACAGCAATATGTTGATATCACACCCACAGAATACAATTGCAGCATACAGCTAAACCACAAGACAAATGGCATGCCCATTGCTTGTCCCCATGTGCTCACCATCCTGAAGGACATCTTTGAAGTGTTCAGCGGCCTCTGCCATGAGACCTTTTGACCTTTCCTTATAAGCCATGGTAGACTAAGATTCAGGAAGCTGCATGCTGCTCTGGCTCTGCAGGGTAAAGAGTGGGATATTGAGACTTAAAAGAATGCATTTTCTGTTTTTCTAATTTTTCAATATTTGACTTTTGAGTCCTGTGGTCCTTTCATACAGTTACCTCAATACAACTTAAAATTTACTTTGCAGTAGTACTCAAAGGAACCAAGTACCTTTGTAATTTCATTGCATCTGGCATTGTCTGAAAGCTCATAAATATGTATTTCAGATCTGTAATCTCAAGAAAGAAGTGACTAGTATACAGACAACATGTTGACCATATTATGCGAAACGCATGCATGTGCTTCCTAGGTACTTTCTTATTTTCTCTTTTGCAAAACCTTATTCCTCACCATAGACTTTAAACCCAGTAGATTTGCAGAAAATCTAGTTTTCTAGTTTGCCAGCCTACTGAGATTTAGTATTACAGGAACACTATCCATGCTTTACAAAGGAAAAGTTAAAAACTAGGAGACCTTTTCATTTTGCAAGGCATTTTTAAGAAATTCATATTAAGAAATTCATCCCCACCATTCAGACCCCAAGCAGTATTCTCACAAGGCATCTGTCCTTCCCCCATGCAAGCACTTGGTGTTTGTCTTTGCTGAATTCACAATGTCCCCATCTCTCCAGGCTGTCTGGACTGCTCTAGATAACAGGTCTGCCTGTGAGCACATCAACCCCTCCCCCTTGTTCAGTGTCATCTGCAAACCAGAGGATCAAGCACTCTGTTGCCTCCTCCAGATGTTCAACACCACAGAACCCATCCCTGGGCTACTGGACTCCAGAAGCAGTACAATCCCTTCTCAGCTCTCCTCAGAGCCCCAGCCACTGGGCTACTGTTTTTCTCTTTGGAGGGAGCTGCGAGAGTGGAGCCAGCTCCTCGGTTCTGCTATCAGAAACAGCTGAGGAGAGGGAAGAAGTCACTTCCCTTCTCCCACTAATAATGTAAATGTAAAATGTAGGATAAACCCCACGTTAGATAAATATGACAGACATCAATTATTTCAATTATGAGGCTTTAAAGAGCACATAGTCCCTGCTCATTAGCCTGAGGGCTCCACTGTGCCCTGTTAGCCTTAGTGTGAAATCCAGCACACTAGACTGCATCACTTTTCTACAGAGATGCTAATTCATGTCTGGTTTTCTGGGAAAATTCACTCTTTCTTTCTACACAGGCACCTAACCACATTAGTCTCGGCTGTTGTCTCCTCTGTCCCCCTAGTACTGGTGAGGATTACCAATTCAGAGTCTGAATCTGGATATGGGGGAAAAAAAATGCAGAAACAAAAAAAAAAGCCAGTTTGACTAAGAAAAAGGCAAGGACTTGAACATCTTTCCACTGGATCAGAAATTTCATCCAGCACCTATACAATCCTTACCAAAATTTCTTTGAATCTTACATGTTTTCATGACAAAAAATGGCTTTGATAAATAGAAATTTCTAATGCAAATAACCTATTGCTATAAATATAGTCCAGTCTTAATTCACTGATTGCTGATCAGATTCTAAGGCTTGCAATCTTTTCATTGTAATATTAAATTAAAGTAATGGATCAGTCCTCAGCTCCATTACAAACTGAAAAGCATTCAGGAAATAGCTCTACTCCTATGGCACTAAGCAAGTCACAAAGCCAAGAACAAAGCTGTATGAGATCCAGAAACAAGGCAATAACTGTTCCATTCATGCAGTAAAGACATACCTAATGCTATTGATTTTCCATTGGAATAATCTCCAATGTAAATGACTCAGTAGCAGTACAGCACTCCTAAGTGACAAACCCCCATTATTTCTGGCTTATCTACTTGTAGAGACTGCAGCAGGGGCTGTCACTGGGTTGATCACAGAATCACAGAAAGTTGGAGGTTAGAAGGAACCTCAAATGATCAAGTCCAACCCCCCCTGCCAGAGCATGGTCAACCCACAGGAGGTCACACAGGAACACATCCAGGTGGGGTCTGAATGTCTCCAGGGAAGGAGACTCCACAACCTCCCTGAGCAGCCTGTTCAGTGCTCTGTCACCCTCACAGTGAAAACATTCCTCCTTATATTAATACGGAACCACCTAAGCTCCGGTTTATAACCACTGCCCCTTGTCCTATTGTTAGTCACCCCTGAGGAAAACTTTACTCTGTCCTCCTGGCACTTGTCCCTTACATATTTATAAACATTGATGAGGTGACCCCTCATTCTTCTCTTCTCCAAGCTGAAGAGACCCAGCTCCCTCAGCCTTTCCTCATAAGGGAGATGTTCCACTCCCTTCATCATCTTGGTAAGAGTATACAGAATAGAACAAAGAAAGCTCCCACAAAGAGCTTTTTAGGGTCTCCTACCTGTAGGAGTCCACCTACACCTCTCAACTTGAGCCTTCTTGTCTGGGGAAAGTTTCAGAGACTGCATTCTGGTTGAACTGACAGAATGAACTGAGGTGTGCTGCAAACACTAAGCTGCACACAATGCCTGCCTCAAAGAGTTTACACTGCAGTTTTCAGAGATTTAAACCACTCATAAATTCAAAGAAGTTCAAATAAATTATATTGTTGGAAAAAACATTCAGGACATCACTCTTTTTTAATAATGGAGTCAGAATCATGTCACATATTTGGCCTTAAAGGAGTTTCCATGAGTGTGACTTTGTGGTCCCTACAATGATCACAGCATGTTAAGAGGATCCTGCCTACAGCCCTCCCCTCTGACCTGGGAGAATCTTGCTTGAAATGATTAGTTACAGAACACTGAAGTGCAGGTATTTTCTTCAAATTAATATTATCTCAAAACTAATCGGTGATGTTAATTCTGTTTTCCCCCCTCTAATTACCAACGTATAATGCAAATTTAACTACATTTTAATTGCATTATGAAGGTGGAAGATATTTTCTGAAAGCTTTCTCTTGCTCTTAGGGAATTAATCTCATTAGTATTTAATAGTTTATCTATCTGCTTAAATTCATCATTTATGATTATGAGAACGGAGCTCAAAGTTTAACTACTTTTAAAAAAATGCAATGCTTGTAAATTATACATATTCTACTAAATCTTATAGCCATTAAAATGGAAGAGATGTATAACATTCCAATGTAATTTTGGCAAAACATTTTAGAGAAACTGGACTTTGACTCGCCTGAAGAAATGCTGAATTAATGCAGATGAACACATTTCTCAAATTGAAATAGCTAGAATGCTAATTTCAGGAAAGATTTTGACATTGACAGAGGATACCTCTTTCTTGCCCAAAAAGGAAGGTGTGCAATCATTCCTTTTGGAATTCCTCAAGAGTTAATGACCTGATTTTTCTCCCTAGAGCAGCAACGGGAAAAACTTCTTTTCTCCTTGGATCCTTGGTGTTTAGGTTTAGATGGCTACGTGCATTCTCTCAAAGAAGGATGTCAGAGAAGTGGCTGGTAGCTCCTTGACAGGAGTGATGCAATTCACATCTCAAAGCAGCTGTTTGGGTCCATCTGTGAGCTCAGGTTGATAACTTTCTTTGGTCATGCTTCCAATTAGCCTGTGGGCTAGAGATCCACCCATACAGGAAGAAAAACGAGAAAAGAAGTTTACCCCCAAAATCTTGACATTCTTATGCAACTATGATTGTGAGTACTATGTGATTCTGAGTGAAAAGTACAAACACAAAAGTTGAGCTGTAGAAGCAGAGAAACAAATACAGGAACTCTGTTGGACAAATATGGTGAAGTAAACCAACCCGAGGCTGCCTACTTGAGATCAGATCATGTTTAGAGGAAAGCAGCTGCCCAGTGGAAGACTCACTTTTGATAGATGGAACAAGAAGATCCTGATGCAGTTTTTTGAGGAAGGTGATGTAAATGATTGTTGCCTACCAGGGTTTCACAAAAGCGTGTCCTTCAGAAGCAGCTGAAGGAGCTCTCTTCTTTCTTTGTGTACACAAGGAGAAAATAACTCTTACAGATACATTTACCTAGATAAACAAATTTTCCCCAAGTTTCTCTAGAAACACTTGAAGAGCAATTGCAACAAGTACAAATTTGTATTTGATGGAACAGTAGGTTCTGAGAGAGGTTCAGAAATTAGGACAGCTCTTTTTCCATGCTGTCAGCTTTCCCTCCAAACTCCTAATTTCACTGCTGAGGAGCTTCTGTGATACACAATGCCAGAAGCTGGAGCAAGAGATCCAAGTAAACTGATGATGCCCTATCTACTGAGCACCTAGCAAAACTGCCTTTGGAGTAGATAGGTAGACCCCTCCATAGGAGATGTGAAAGGCCTCCAAAGAAGCATGTAAGCAGCTACAACTTTCTTGGTGGAGTCTTCTCATAAGGCAGGAAGTTCTTACAAACCCCACTTAAACAGTGGAATCCGCTCCCTCCACATTTCTGGGTGCAGAAACAACCTCAGTTATTTTTAAACAGAATACATAAACTTACTGTCCCCTGATGAATGCTTAACTGTAACACACAGATGCTGGCAGTGGTGGGAACTCAAGTACTGTTGAACAAACAGCTCGTTTCAAGTAGTAGGCTTGGCACCTGCTTTCTGAGAGTACTTCTGAAGTAGCTCATAGATACCTAGGGTAAACTCTCAAGACAACTGACCTTTATCCCAATCATTTCTCTGAAACCTCTGGGAAGAACCCAGAAGGTAATTTGCAATTTTCCGGCTGCCAAGAATGGCTTTAGAAATGCTGCACTACACAGCCTGGTAGCTATAATGGCTTAGAGTAACTCAAGGTTTGGTGATGCATTTTGGAGTAAAGCTTCTTAAGTCAATTCCATTTTTTCAGCTTTGAATATTTTTAACTTAGCACCTATATCACCATCCTATGAGTAATAAGATGAAAAATTAAATGTAAATGTAATTTACAATCTCTCAGACAGTACAGCAGTTCCCACCAGTAAATAGTGGAAAAATTTTCACTGAGTATAATCAAAATTATACTGAAGGAATAGGGTTAAGGATTAAATTAAAAGAATTATCTTTTCTATTTTTGTGTAATTTGGCTGATACGTATTTCCTTTTTATATCTTATATAGTGTTCATTATTTGCCTGTACCTGTAATTCTTCCTGTGTCTATAGTAATCAAGGTCATAACTATCCACAAGGAGTCTGTAAATAATTAGGGTGGATAGTTACAGCTTCAGTGACTCCAACACAACTGAAACCTAAAGACTGATCTGCGATTTGACTGTGTTATAAACTATACAGCATGAATACAAATGAGGCAGTTTACCAGGTGAATTAACTTCTTATAAATCATGGTAATATTGTAATAAAAACTTGACTCTGTAAACTTAACACTGCTGATTTAAATATAGATGTGATGAAAAGACAAAATAAGCTACCAGAAGTTTTAGCTGAGTATATTTAATACTTGGAGATGACAGTGTAAATCCACAAACCTTTTATCTGCTAGTAGCAAAGTCCAGAATAAAATAAATTCTGTAATAACAACATGCAAGTTAAAATTATTTTCCTTGTTTTAAATCTCAGACATGTAACACCTGAGATTCAAAGTGTAAGATATGAAAGCACAAGGCATAAAAACCTTACGACATGTTTAAAAACAAAAAGAGAAATAGGAATGGAAAAAATCAAGAAGACTTTATTTTTAATTTAATACTGACAGAAATAATAATGAGGTTTCTGTTCATTTGTGAACAGCTCACATACTCAGGTAATCTTTTGGGCTTGTATGAACACTCTTGTTGAGCAAAATTCAGCCAAAAAAGTGATTAAGTAAGTATGTGCTTGGACAAACTGTCAGTAGCAATGCTGGATTCAAGCAAGAAATGTAGAAAATGACTCATACACCCTACTGAGCTGCAAGAAAGAATTCCTAAATTAACATTGGTTATTTGACTTCTCTGAATACAACTTCTCAGTATTTCTATTACAATATCCCATTTATTACTTGCCTTCCCACACTGCTGATAAACTCTTACTTCTACATTTACCTCTGTTCTCCCCAAACTACATTCCAGTTTAGTAGTAAGGTTTTTTGGAGATACCCCTTCTATTGTTCAGTCTGAGTTATCACTTCATGAGATCACCACCATTCCACAACAGGGACTCACAGTTATTGTACCTTACTGAAATGAGATAAAACCAAGGCAGACAATATTGATTTTATAGATATTTGAATACAGAAAGAAATACAGAACCAGATTCACAGGAACACTAAGGCTTTGAATTTACATTTTTAAAGCTTTATTTGCTATGAAACCAGGGAGTGTCTGGTGTTAAACTAGAGTTGGGTATGTAGACATGAAGGGCTACAAAGAATGTAGCTGTAGTGGTCTAACCTAGCAGGCAGAAAACCACCACACAGTCATTCACTCACTCCTCCCTATCTCCAGAGGAGAGCATTGGGGAAAAAAGATAAAACCTATGGGTGGAGATAAAGTTTAGTAGGACAGAAAATGAAGGGATAATAATGATAAAGAATATACAAAACAAGTGATGCACAATTGTTCACCACCTGCTGAGGGATGCCCACCCTGTCCCTGAGCTGCCACTGCTCCCTAGCTGACCCTTCCCTGTTTTATTGTTCAGCATGACATCAGATGGGATGGGATGGGATGGGATGGGATGGGATGGGATGGGATGGGATGGGATATCCCTTTGGTCACCTGGGGTCAGCTGTCCCACCTGTGTCCCCTACCAACTTCTTGTGCACCCTGAGCTGCTTTGCTGGCAGGGTAATATAAGAAGCTGAAAAGTCTTTGACTTGGTGTAAGCACTGCTTGGCAGTGACTGAAACACCATTGTATTATCAACTTTCTTCTCATCCTAAATCCTAAGCACAGTATTATGCCAGCTACTAGGAAGAAAATTCATTCTATCCCAGCTGAAACCAAGACAATAGGTTATGAGTTCTGGGCCACCTCTTCAGAGCTTTGATATGTAGTCACTTTGCCCATGTAACACTGAAATGAAATTAACTGCTCTATCTTTTGTCTTAAAATTGTTTCATTCACAACTGTAGAAGGATTATTTCCTGTCTTCACCGTCACTTTACAAAAGCCATAAGACTGCTTAAACTTTTTACCTCTGCACTCCAGGCTTTGTAGAAGCAACAACCTTCTGAAAACTTACTGAGAGGACTATAAAACTTAAAACTTGTACTGACTAAAAGCAAAATTCCCATTTCAGTCCTTGCCTTTTCCCTTCATTTACCAGAACCCTAGACACAGGCACAGTTCCACTTTAACCTTTTAAGAATGTCAAAAGAGACAATAATTTATACTTCTCTTTGAGTTACATTTCAGAAACTAGCTTTTGAAAACAGTTCACTGAAGCAACTAGTTCTTACTTTTCAGGGAAAAATAACACATAATTTTCTGTTCTCTGGGAAGTTTAGACTTCAGTGCTCTAAGGGCTCCTTTGGTCTCTTATTTTTTTAGCCTCAGCCAAAGCTTAACAGAGATGATCAATCAAATACCAATTGAGATTATTCCAATATCTGACAGTTCTCATAGTGAAAACTTTTCTCCTGATGTCCAATAGGGGTCTCAAGTCCCTTCCTGCAGAGTTAGTTCTTCACCTGAGTGGATCCCAGTCTGTGCTGCACACTTGGAACATGTTTTCTCAGGTGTAAGACCTTACACTTGTCCACACGGAACTTCATGAGGTTCATGTTAGCCCACTCTTCCAGCCTGTCCACATCATCCAGGAGGGTGGCTTTCCCTTCTGGGGTGTCTGCTGACCCACTCAACTCGGTGCTGACTGAGAACTTCATCAGAGTGCACTTAATGAAGATATTAAACATTATGATAAACTATGGTAACATTATGGTGTTAAATATAACAGTAATTGAATCTTATTTAAGATGGAAAGAATTATTTCTGTAGATGCAGAAGGATAATACAACTTCCTCATTTTCCTATGTGAATTAATGTCTATGCTTTAAGAATGTCTTAAAAATACAAACACATACAGTCTGCAAATCCCATAAATAAGTGTGAGGACAAAAAAAATTAATTCAATTAGGAGTTTATATTTGTCTAGTTGTATTTCATTTAACAAAACTGCTACAAATTCTCTGCTGATACACTACTGGTCAAGAAAAACTGATGGCTATTTAAGTGAAATTTCTGGAAAATTAAGTTAATTATTGTAGTATTGTGAACAATCCATTGAGAAGATGAAGTGAGTGAAGAACAAGCCCCTAAAAATTTATTATTATTTTTTAAAATATAGCTATTACCAGCATCTTTCAAGCACGCAATGGAAAGATCATAAAAGTTAAGAATAAACAAGAATAAAACTCACTCTTCTGTGAGAATAGGACTTAAAATGCTACACAAATTCATTTTACATTTTAAATGCTCTCAGTAATTTTTATTGCTTCTGTCTCCCAGAACTACATTTACCACATTTGTGGTGCTATTTTCTGTATCATATTATCTCTCAGCTAGTGGTCTGGTAACCAGCCTTGCTCTTGCAGTCTAAATACTAATACTTTCTTCCTAACTTGTCTAGGAATTACTGAACTAACATACAAATATATATACAGGAAAACTGCATGCATCACATACTTTTAACATAAAATAACTCGAGCACTAGCTGATTTGCTAGGTGCATTAAGTGTCTGCCTGAAGGATGCTGCATACTCATAGCAGTAAACTGGCCACGGTACTCCTGAAAAAAAGCAGTGGGATCTGCATGCAAGTGATTTGATCACTTCTCACAAGTCTGGGCTGGTGTATTCACATCACTTATGTCTGCAGAGCTCCCCTACCTACTCCCCACCAGACAGTTTGGGCTACTTTACAGTGATCCTGCATGTTAAATACATCAGCATGTGCCAACAGCCCCTATGGCTGCAGCAGCTCTACAGATTCCTGACACCTCCACAACTATTAGGAGAATCCAATCCTATCACTCAGGAAATCAGTGCTGTATTTGAGTTATTATCAAAGCAATTTTACTGACCAAAATTTTGCCATGCTACCTGATAAAAATTGTTCACTGTGATGCAAGCACTGACTGGCATAGCTAAGATTTGTCTAAATGTCAGATTGATTTATAATACCCTACAAGATCTTTAATCTTTTTTCTGATTTTTTTTCCTCTCCTACCTTGGTATGAGAGAAATAAATACAGTGGAACATAAACTGGGAAATCTGCAGAGGTTTCTGATGCCATTTGTTTAACACAGGAGATAAAGTTGTTAGACATTCTGATGGAATCCTACAGTGATTAGTTATTATATCCACAAAGAGGCTTCCAAGCCATGCCAGATCCAAATTTTTTTTTCCTTTTTATTGGGTTGTTTACACCTGGCAAGTCCTCTCTTAGCTGGCTAGACACCGAATAATCTTCAGGTAGTGCTTTTCTTGTGTAGCTTCACAGGTGTCTCACATATCCACCCTTGATGTCTTTTCACTCAAGACTGCATATTCTTTGTGAAGAGGTATTAACAGGCAGAGTAAAGGGTACAGAGAATGAAGGGTTCAGAGCACAGTGAAGACAAGAAGGTACACCATTTATTTCTTACTGGATTGATTCCTATTCCCGGCAGACTGTCTAAAGAGGAGAAGATCAGTTTGTCCATGATCCATTCAGACTTTGAATTCTGTATGGAATGAAGATTAGGGTTATCTTCTTGATGTTCATGAAGTGGTATCAGATATCAAGGCTCTTGGCAAGAAGCGAAAAAACCTGAAAAATACAACATATACTACATGGAAAAAAATACATTTCCTGACAGTTTATGATTCTGCCAATGCTATAGAAATTTTTATAGTGGCAGTAAAAGGCACCTCTCTAGACCACAGACTCTCCTGCCAAGCTTCCAGAATGTGCAGCAAATTATGATCAAATGGGAGCTGTTAAAAGTTATCATCTTTTTTTTATATTATTATTTCAAAAGCATTAGACAAAATGAGTTAGAGGCTGCTATTCCTTCTATCATGCTGCCTACACAGTAATGAAATAATTATGTCAAGCAATTGCTTTTCAAATAAAAATATGCTTGCAATTTTTTAATATATGGTTCCAAAAAACTATCTATATTAAACATCAGAAATGCAGTGCTTACATTAAGTTTGATAAAGCATCAAAGGCTTAAAAGCTTCTCATTCACTTCTAGGCCAAGGCAAGAACTTTTCTACAAATTCTCATTTTGGAAAAAAGGGCATCCTCTTTGTAGCCACCCTTTAAGTGCTGGAATACTGTGATGAGAACCCCCTGAGCCTTCTCCTCTCCAGGGATAGACTTAACTCTGTCAATCTTCCACACAGAGCAGATTGTCAGGCTCTGTGATCATCTCCATGGCCTTCCTGGCCAGACTGGATAGGGCTTGGAGCAACCTGTCCTAGTGAGAGGTGTTTCTTCCCATGGCAGGGTTGGGTTGGAAGTAGATGATCTTTAAGGTCCCTTCCAACCCAAATCATTCTGTGGTTCTATGATTATTTTAGACTCTTTCCTGTAACTTCACATCTTTCTTGAACTGTAGGGCTCAGAATTGAACAGAGTTCTCCAGGTGTGGCCTGACAAGTGCTGCATAAGTAATCTGGAATTTTACAGTTTGGAATGATCTTTATTTATTCAGACCTTTTTTTTTTTTTTCCTGTGGTTTCTAACCCTATTTTTAATGATATAAATTACGGAAAAGAAAAAAAATTGCTCATTAAAATGAGTGGATTTTAGGTTTGAGAAAAGAGCTTTGGGAAAACAGGATATGCTTCAAAGAAAAAAGTAAACAGTGCCATTTATAAGACAAAAAACCTGCAATTTAAATAGAAATATACAGAGAAAATGACAACAGACTTGAGGATTGCAGATTTGGATCAACACACTGTGTGACAGCAAAACTGTCCTGGGAGTAAAATAAAGTTGAAAGGAAAAGAACACTGCTTCTTCCTTCTTAGAGTATCGAATTTTGTGCATAGTGACATCATGAATTATATAGTTGCAACAATAGCAAAGGGAATGATGTCTTTAGGAGAAAGAACTGCTAACTACGTTTTTCCTGACTGTAGAAGCAAAGCTTTCAGCCAAAGTATTTAGCAAAAGATGTTTTAAGATACCACACATAAACTACTTTCAGAAGATTTATTTGCAAAAAACAAAGAAAAGGGAATTCGAGACATCAGCAATGGAAAACTACTATGGCATCTGCAAGACTACAGTATCCAAAATATTAAAGATTGGGAGCAGGGTTTATTTCTACTCTTGAATAGGTGGTATGTCTTTTCTTCCTTGTTCAGAAATATACCTTCAGGTCCAAATAATTAATTATCCTTTACCATGTTTTGAAACTTTCAAACCCAGATGCTCTTCTGCTTTTGCTTGCTGTTTATCTATTTTCAAGTGAAGATGGTAAATTTGCGGAAAGTCTCTGCTTGTCAGCTCCTAATTAGAGGCTTTAATGTTTGCATACATGTTCTTATTTCTTAAACAAATTTACTTAATTCAAAAATTATTATTTTTTCTGCACAAAGACCCCAAATGTAAAAATATTGTGTCCAAAGTCTATAAAATTTAGTTTTTGAAAATACTTCTCCAAACATCTGTGGAGAGACACAAGAAACATGGAGAGCTTAAAATACTGTATTCTAAGAATTAGAAGACCTTGCCAGTAATGAATACTAACAGAATACTGAATGGTATGATGATTTTGCAGCTGCATTCTCAGCTGCCCATAATTAGAATAAATAGCACATGTATATAGGATAATAATTATTGAGGATATGTCCCAACATTGTGCCTCAGGTTCACATTCTACATGGACTTAGCAGAGCCTACATTCAGGCACAATTTTGTCATCACAGAAAAGTGAAAATCAGCGTCTTAAAGTATAAGTTATTCCATGACTAACAATGTTATTTACAGTAAAATTTGGAAAGCTGAGGCATTCTATAAATAATAGTTTATTCTAAACTGTCATTTGGTTGTCATTATTCTATTAGCAAAAGAGATTTCTCGCTCTTCTACTTCTTAACACTGTTGTGTATTATTTTATTTTATTAAGAGTGATAAAGACTGATGTCCATAACCTGCTGTTATGTGAGCAGGCAACTAAAGACCTCAGGAAACTACCAAAGAAAAAATTAAGAAGACACACAAGTGTTTACAAAAGGCTTAATCATACGTCTGCAAAGCAAAGTTGTGTAGGGCCCAGGAATACTGTCAGACTTCACATTAATCCCAGTTTATCCTCTTATTTACTTTACACTTTCCATGTAAACGGTCTGAACCATCTCTACAGTATTTAGCAGGCAACAACCTTTTGTTAAGTTTTGTGACTTTATTATTGTCACCTTCCCTACTCCTCAGTTTGATTCTTTACTAAGGCACAAAATGAACTCCCATTGGCAGAAAGCACAAAACCAAACAGTGGGGTTTGCATTATTTTGGTGCTGGAACAAATTTCTGGTAAAAAGGACTCAGTGGTTAACCCCTTCTCTTGCAGCTCCCATAGGTAACAGGAAGATCCTGCCTATAGTCTAGAGGATACCACCCATTTCAATGATACACCTTCAACCAAAACATCTTAAGCCTCTCAGAAACACATTTTTATATGTGCGTGTGTCTGTCTGTATGTATATATGTCTGCTTACTTACATACCCCACTCTGCAAAATGCTCCAGCTTACAAACTTACTAAACAAGCTTTGTGGTACATGAGATGGGTTGCCCATAAAGAAGAGTTTCTTATCTTTGTATAAGCTTATGGGCAGATGCAAGCAGCTTTTGCTGACAGATGGGACTGCATTAATATGGCACCAAACCTGCACTAGTAAGTTATTTGAGAAGACCTGAGAGACAAGCTCCATCTCAGTGACTTGCTGAAGTGTTCTCCAGCTTTTGGACAAGAGCAGACTCATATGCTGTTTCCTCAAAACACAGAGAGCTTGTTCACACCTGCCATCCACATAACACTGTAGCTCTGCTTCAAAGCTGCCTACAAACTAATTAAGTATTACTAACATGAATTTTCTTCAGTATTGCATCTTACACTGTTGGACCTCTCCTTTTTTCCCTTCACTCCTGACCAAAGAAAAAAAGGCAGCTTTTTGGTAATTCTGGTAATTTTCAAACAAGCTTCATCTTTCCTTCTCTGCTACTGAAAGGGAAAAGAGCAGTTGCATCTGCAAAGAATGTCTCGGGTTCAGGTGTGTAAAACTTAAATGAAAAGACCAGATGACGAAATGTCTTTATATATGGAGTGGAAAGTAGTTAGAATAGAAGACCAGCATATACAGGTCACAGGACAAAGTGATGAGGGGAAACACTTGCAGGAAAAAATACAGCAACTGTTGCTTTAAATACAGCATTGGACCTTTCTGTGTTGTGTGTTTTCCTATAGCAGCCTTTTCTGGATGACAACTGCAGCATCAACAATCGTGGAGGTTTTATCACAAGTCCAGAAATAGATTATAAGTGTTAAATGAAATCCAGAAATATCTGGTATTCATCTTTTTGTATTATCTGAAAAAGTCTGGTTTGAGTTTCCAGCCTCATGGTTGCAAAAATACTGAAAATAGAGATTGATGAATCTCTGACATCAGAAGGTAACTTTTATTATTTTAATATTGAAAGACCAGAGACTTTAAGTCATGTAGGCTTGCTCTCAGTATTTGGATCACCGTTTTTTTTAATATTTATGATTAATAATCTTTGGCCTTCACTTTTGCCTGCCCATTTCTGAAATACTGAAGCGCAAGTGGATCAGATTTTCTTTTTATTCTGCTGTAACTGCAAGAGCTAGAAATGTATTTTAAAGACATGAACATTGATACTAATTTCTAAGTATGTGATTAAATAAGCAGTACTTAAGGGCTTTAAAACAAACATTAGAAAATACAGTAAACTACAGAGTCACGAATTCACAAGAGGTAAGTGTTAAAGTCCTCTACACCAAATACATTTCATGAAAACTCTTATATGTCTCTATTCCCATCTTTATGGTTTAAGCTATGTCTGCTTAGAAGACAGAACACACAGAATAACCAAAGGTTTTTCTGAATCCACCAAACGTTGGCAGTGTGAGACACAAAAGAACAAAAAATTACCTTGGCCCTTTTCCTGCACTATTTTGTCAGTTAAATACTGTTAAAACATGGGTTGAAGTAAAGGTTTTAGAACACACCTCAGTGAAAAATCAGGCTTACCAGAGTGTGTTTCATTATACCATGATTGGAGTAGATGGCATAGGCAATGGCTTTCATTTATCTGTAGGTCTCTAACCCAAGTCTCTGATCTCTACTTTTGGTGAATTAAGAGCAGAGGCACCATCCCTTCTCACGTCACCACTTATGAAGAGAACTGCTTGTTATTATGAGGCTTGGAGAAAACAACTGACTTGTGTAACCACTATATATATTTTTTTTTCCCCTGGTGAAAACATTCCAGTGACATTTTGAAGAAAATAAACTCTCTTCAGCTGTGCAGGAGGTGGAAGTGATGTGGTCATTGGGTCAGTGATTACACAGGGCACATTTCCTGGATGCTCACAAGCAACCTAATTTACAGACAGGCTGAGAATTTGCCATGGGACCAGTTATCATCAGTGCAAGTTTTGCTTTCCAGAAGTTAATTAGAAAACATACTGAGGATATAATAGAAAAAATAAATAATTACAAACTGAGTGCCTAAACTTGAGTATTATTGTGTAAGCATAGATTTTTGTTTTCTTTATTGTTAGATTTTTTCCTTGTTATTTTGTTTGGTTTTCTTTGGTTGGTTTTTTGTTGATGTCTTGGTTTTTTGTTTTTTGTTTTTTTTGATTGCTAGCAGTGTAACATCTCTGCAGGAGTTTTCAGTGTTGATGGTAAAAAATGGTAAAAGCTTGAACTGAAATTCTTACATAAAGGGAATAATTTTTTTTGCTGTCACTCATGCTCTATTTCTGATTTTGTTTTTGTGTTTCACTTTTTCAGACCTTCAGAAGCATAAACAGTAAGAGAATTAGTATCTGATATCTGAACACAGTGTTTTGTTATTTTTTTAATGTAAAAGCAGTAATGCATTTTCGGCCACTTTGTGCTGATTGACTTGAACTGTGACTAGCACCTTCAAGTCATACATTAATAACAGAATTACTTTAGAATTTTGCAAAGTAGCTTGCTCTTGAGCTGCAGAAAATTCAAGAGGTAACTGTTTTACAAGAAGAAAGCTCAAAACCTAGTAGTGTTGCAAGTAGCGGAAGAAAATAGAAATTTAGAAGTAGTTATGCTAAGGTTTGGACTGGTCAAGCAGGCCGGAAAAACAGACCCTGGGAACGGGTCTTGGGAAACTAGCAAGGAATGTGCTGAGAAGAGGGGATCAATAATCAGAGGAATTAGCATATAGAACATGTAGGAAGAGTAAACTGACACTTTGTACTGAAGATAAGGGTTGGTGGTGGGAGTCAGTTAAACAATAGCTTAAGTTAAACAAGATTTGGGGTTTGGGGATGTCTGTCTGTTGTTATCTACATGATTTATGTAGTTGTTTGTGACCTGAACATATGTAATTCTGCACGATGTAAAAAGTATAAAAGCTAAACCAAAAATGAGGGTTTTTGGAATCCTGACTTGGGACGCTAGTCCTCAGGTTTCCCGGGCCCTGAATAAAGCACCGCATAAACTGACTCTGTTGGTTTGTGTCTTGACTACGGGCAACAGTAGGATGAGAAATATGAGAAAGTCAGATCCAGGAATTCTCCCATGTCCTGAACAGAAGAAAGCCTTGAACTATTCATGGTTCACAGCAGAACAGGAAGTGAAAGGTTTAAGAGAATCCAGATGAATGAACCCAGCCAAACTGTAACATCTTAAGTAATCCACCAGCACTCATTTTAATAGGGTTGGAGAACCACCACTCAGGGTAGTAAAATACAGGCTGTTGTTTCTTCTGACAACACTGCTAAGAGCTAAAACTGCAAGTAACAGCTGAAAGCAAAGGAAAAGCTTTCAGTGTGATAGAGATGACATTAAAAGTGTATTTGTGTACTTGCATGTCTGAGGGAAATAGTATTTTATCTTAAAAGGTTAAGTTAGGAGGGCATGTTTCACGATAGATGTCAGGCCATCGGACCATCTCAAACAAGTCAGAATGGAAAAGCAAATGCAGCACAGCATTTAGTGTGCTGTCGGTGCCCAATAACAGATCCACTACTTCCTGAGCTGTGGTTTTGTTGTCATTGTCTGGCAGCAAGATCATTTGTTTTAATGACCTTCTGCCAGCATGTGAAAGCAATAGCTCTTGATTGGACATGTGGTAAAATTAAAGGCTAATTGGTATTCCACTGACAATATACAGTAGGTGCCTTGTTGTGCTGCTGACAAGATCTGATGGATGCTGCTTCAAGAACATGCAGGTTTAAAGGAAATTAGTTTGATAGAAAAAAAATTGCAGTGCCACATTTTCAACTTATCTACTAGCGTTCTATTTCACAAGAGATATTATGCCACCCAAATTTAATACAAACCAGCCAGAATGACAATAATCCTAAACATTATTGTGGCATCTGTCATATGCTGTACAAGGTTATTTTTGTATTGCAGCTTTGAAACAAGCACACCTGAAAACAGCAATAATTTAACAAGAGTGAAGAAATTTGAGTACCAGTTTATCAAAGAAGGCAAGTCTAGAGGCCAGCAAAGTCTCCTACCCACATTTCCTTTTTCCCACTAGAAATGTTTCAGGAAGTTCTGAGTATTAGATAGAACTGGGCTGTTAAGACATCTAGAAACCCTGCACATGATAAGTAGTTGCAGAAGTGTAGCGTGTCTGGAAAGCAGAAGTAGTACACACAGCTTTGCATTTTGGACACTGCCTAGTCTGAAGAATATAAACAGCTGTTGCATGACCCAAGACTTATCCAAAACACATGCTGCTACTTACCTCTAGAAAGCTTTCCAGAGTGAAATACTGTATTAATTTTAATGTATAAACTTTACACTAGACATCTGCATCTGTGATCTAAGCCTTTACACAGGTTTGCTTCAAATGTTACTTGAACTGCAGTCATAAAAGCCTTACTGATCAAAATTTAAGCCTACACTATTCATTACAGACAACTTTTTGAAATGGCACAGGAACTCTAGATCCATCCTAAAGAAAGCAAATAAGTGGCCTTAGATTCTGAGATGCTAAGTGTCCTTTACCTTCAGCAATTTCAAAGGCATCCTGCTTTGAAAACTTTGGTTTTAAACTTGACGTTAGAAAAACAAGTTCCTAATTGCATACCTTTCAATTATCTTCTGTATCCAGCAGAGAGCCAATGCTGCAAAAACTGATGTGCTCATACAGGCTTTTTGAATCCAGCTCTTAACTCCCAGTTTTGCAAAGTAACATGAACACTAAAAATTTCTGCCAACAGTACATTAAGAAGCTACGACTTCCATTATTACAATCCATTTTCAAAACACACAGGCTAAAGTGCCATCATTTTTTTCTCGTGTGACAAAACAAAGCAGGGTGCAAAAAAAGGATCAGATTGTGTCAAAGGGAAAGGTGGCGAACCATAAATCCAGAGCTGTGTTCAGCCCAAAAGAAAGAGCCACAACTGAGGTCATCCTCGTGCAATGCCCCTTTCACAGAACACTGCACCTAAAACTGGAGAATATGCTGCTACCACAAACATAAGGACTCTTTGGTAAGTGGCCTTATTTTTCTAGCACCTGGACCCTGAGTGCCCTGGTCTGACAGCTGCCTGATGGACAAGGGCACATTCAAACAAGAGCTCTTGTAGCTGGTTCCCTGATTCCTGTCCTTCCAGTGGCTGGCTTGGAGCTTCTGGTGCCTCCTATAGCCAACACTCAGGGTGCTCTGGGCTCTCCAGTAGCAGCCCAGGCTTGTGGCTGCTTCAGTGCTTGGCTTCTAAGCCTCTTCTCCTGCTAGCCTGCTAGTTCAGCTTTATGTGCTGGCACATGCATGCATGTAACATGCACTCCAGTCTCTCCAGTTGCTGCTGCTCCAGATACACAGACAACTGTGATACTTGGCCCTCTGTCCAGTTGCTGGCACTCAGACCTCCACGTACTCCAGTCCTTCCAGCTGTGGGTATCAGAGAAGCATGGCCCCCTGTGGCCTTAGTTCCCCTCTCAGACACTGGCACTTACATGTCCATCTACACAGAACAGACCCTCACCCAGAAAAACAGAAATGAAGTTCAGACTGGACAGGCAGGGTGATTCCATACAGGATATGGCCAGAGAAGCAAACTGACCAGCAGCCGTGCAGCTGTCTGCTTCTGTCACATATTCCCCACCTGCTTACATTTCTTTCTCCTCAAATCACCTTTTCCCCAGCTTGGGCCTTCCCCTAAACATTTCATAGTAAGCCTTCAACAATTCCAAGAATCTCTAGCCCTTGCATCCCATAATGATTCCAGCACCTCTCATGGTAATGAATTAATTGTCTGTAGTGACCCAGAGAGGCAGCTCATCTGGCAAGTTTCACACTTGGACACAAGGCTGATCCTCCTCCTTTGACAGACCAGGTCCAGGTCAGAGTGTTTCCCTGATGAGGTCACTGGATTTTCACCACCTGCCACTTCTCTGTGCTCAGGGTGATGAGCTGCTGATCACATTGGATACAGCTTACCCCAAAATACTTTTCTGTGTTATTTTTGCATTACTAAGCAAAGCTTAACAATCTATGAATTATTTTCAATACTGGTATTCTAGAACAGAACAAAGCAGAACAGAATCATTTCAGCTGAAAGGGACCAACAACAATAGTTTAGTCCAATTGCCTGAACACTTCACAGTTGACCAAAAGTTAAAGCATATTTTTAAGGGCACTGTCCTGTAGCGGGAAGAGCCTTTCTTGCTCTGGAGGCTCAATGAGCTGCTGGCCTCTTCCTTGCCTCACACCAGAGTGAGCTCTCTCTGTGGCTGTCAGTTCCACCTTTATTGGCCCCCTGGTCTTGCTCATGCCCAATAGGAGGCCTGTCCTAACCAGGCACAGGTGGACTCACACCCACTCTTTGGCAACTCAAGGCACCTGGATGTCTTGTTTCTCTACACTGTCCAAATGCCTCTTAAACTCTGACAGGCTTGTGTCATCAATCACATATCTAGGAAAGCTGTTCCAGTGTCTGACCACTCTCTTGGTAAAGAAATGCTTCCTAATGTCCAGTGTAAATCTCCTCTGGTACAGCTTTGAACCATTCACATGTGTACTGCTGCTGGGTACCAGGGAGACAAGCTCAGAATCTTCCTCTCCTCATCCCTTCCTCAGGAAGCTGTAGGGAGCAATGAGGCTGCCACTCAGACTCCTTTTCTCCAAACCAGACAAACCCAAAGTCCCTAGCTTCCCCTCATAGGACGTTCCTTCCAGCCCTTTCACTAGCTTTGGTGCCCTCCTCTGGATGCATTAAAGGACTTTCGTATCTCTCTGAAATTGCGGTGTCCAGAACTGCACACTGTTCTCAAGGTGAGGCTGCACCAATGCTGAAAACAGCAGGATAATAACCACTTTTGACCAGCTGTGTTTGATGCATCTCAGGATGTGGTTTGCATTCTTGGCTACCAGGACACACTGGTGGCTCCTCTTGAGCCTGCCTGTCAACTGGCACCCCCAGATCCCTTTCTTCAGGGCTGCTCTCCACCCACTCTTCTCTTGGTTTATACTTGTGGTTGGTAATACTTTGTCTCCTGTGTAGAATCTGGAACTTTGATTTATGAAATTTCAGCCCACTAATCACTGCCCAATGCTCCTCCTATCTGTCCATATCCCTCTGCAAG
Source organism: Calypte anna (assembly GCF_003957555.1). Taxonomy (NCBI): domain Eukaryota; kingdom Metazoa; phylum Chordata; class Aves; order Apodiformes; family Trochilidae; genus Calypte; species Calypte anna. Next base: position 89,638,703 of record NC_044245.1, on the reverse strand, counting down.
GCATCTTGTCCCTCAAGAGTCAAAATCACTTCCCAGTTTGGTATCATCAGTTAACTTGCTAACACTGCGTTCAGCTCCTGCATCACACTTGTTGACAAACTGGCCCTAGAATTCAGCCTTAGAGAACATCACTGCTGACAGCCAGATGTAGCCCCAAAATATTACAGACACATCATAAACACTGAAGAACACAAACTACAATCAATGTTTCTGAAAACAAGAACTGCAACAGACTCAAACTGTAAAGTTCTTGATTTATAAATACCTGGTGATCACATGCTCAAATCACAAGGAGTTTTTCCAGAGACTTCAGTAACTGATGATTAAGGGAGTGGAACATCTCCCTTATGAGGAAAGGCAGAGGGAGCTGGGTCTCTTTAGTTTGGAGAAAAGGAGACTGAGGGCTGACCTCATCAATGTTTTCAAATATGTAAGGGGTGAGTGTCAAGGAGATGGAGTTAGGCTCTTCTCAGTGGTGACCAGTGATAGGACAAGGGATAATGGGTGTAAATTGGAGCATAGGAGGTTCAAGTTGAATATCCGGAAAAATTTTTTTACTGTAAGGGTGACAGAGCCCTGGAACAGGCTGCCCAGGGGGGTCGTGGAGTCTCCTTCACTGGAGACATTCAAAACCCGCCTGGACACGTTCCTATGCGAGGTACTCTAGGTGGCCCTGCTCTGGCAGGGGGGGTTGGACTAGATGATCTTTCGAGGTCCCTTCCAACCCCTAGGATTCTATGATTCTATGAAAATATCTTCTGTGTGGAAAAAATAGTGTAGCTTTAATATTTTATTCCCATTCTTTACTGTTTTAGTAATTTCCGGGCTTACTCTTTAGAAATTCTTTGTAAAGAGGTCTAAACTGAAATGCCATGACCACAGCCAACACTTGTACATAGATAAAAGTAAAAGCCTTACCCGGACAGTTAGTGCTTCCCCAGGCATTTGTGCAGCTAAGCACAGCACAAAAGGATCTATTACTCTTTCAGTGCAGCTTACAAATAATTATTTCTTTTGTTAAAATCTCTCTTTTTCTGAGATGGAAAAGTATTTGTTGACATAGGAATGAGCCACTGAAGTGAAACAGGAGGACATTAAAAGATCCTGGAGACTCCTACTTAAGGACTTGTGGTTGCTTGCTAGCATAGCTGTTGAAGAATGAATGTGTATAAATGCTATTTAAGAAACGATTGCTTTGTAGACATGCTAGCAAGAAAACCCTAAAGCTCAACTTGCATCTCGCTGAAAACCTGCAGCCACTCAGCAGACGAAACTATGGTTTTGTGTTTGTTTTGTTGTTATTTTCCCCTACATATAATTTGAGTAATGGCCTTAAACTGGAAGAGGGTAGATTTGGGTAAGACATTAGGAAGAAATTCTGTACTGTGAGGGTGGTGAGACCAGGGAAGTTGTGGCTGTTCCTTCCCTGGAAGTGTTCAAGGCCAGGTTGGATGGGGCTTTGAGCAACCTGGTCTGGTGGGAGGTGTCCCTGCCCATATAGGGACAATGGAACCAGAGGACCTTTAAGATCCCTCCCAACCCCAAAAATTTTATGATTATATGATAATTCCAAGTATTTTGAAAAACAGTATAGAACACTTTAATAATAGCACAAAGGACATTGGTACATTAAAATATGTCTTTAGGACTTAAAATATAGTACCATTAAGTATGCAAATCCTAATTAGTTGTTCACTATGGTGTTAGAGAGAGGAACCTATTGGAACAATAATAGAAGGGATTGCTGCTTTGGGGTTTTATTTACAACTGTGAAATTCTGTCAATAAAACAAAAGGGTTACTGGAAATTTTAAAGAAATACCCCAGGAGTTTTGCAATACAGAAATTGTGTATTGCACAATTGTAGTTGAAAATAAGTATTTTTGTAACTTTCAGAGCTATCATTCAATTTTATACAGCATTTAATATCTCTAATCAGATAGATGTTCCCAATGGAAAGTTAAAAGGCAAGGGAATATAAAACTTTCAAAAATGTAAAGAAACCCTCAGAAGCAGAAGCTTAGATGGACCACAGCAGAGGTGCTCTCAGCATCATGCTCAGGGCCACTGCCCTGCCACTTACTCATGATCACCTCATTTCAGTGTGTAGCACTGTGGGTACCACTGAACACATACCACACATTTGGGATGAAGCCTTTGCAACAGCTAGCAACTACAACCAAAGAGACTAGAAGTGCATAACCAACCAGCTCCTTACTGATCCCAAACACTAAGTGTCAAAGCACTTGCCCCAACATATGGCAAAGCAATCAATATATTTTTGGGCAATGCTAGTCACAAAAGTTAAGCAGGTGGCATTATTTAATGAACTTTTCCACTTGCATTATACTCTTCCTCATTCATCTCTGAAAAGTTGAAAAGGAAAACTCTTTGTAAAAAAAAAAATCCCAACGAGGATGATCTTTTCAATCCCCAACATACCCTTTTTGAAACAGAGGCCTGAAGCTACACACTGTAGTTATAATGCAGTCCCATGATGGATTAAGAGAGCGGCTGAACTGCTTCTCCGTTTGCTCTCTGCTGACTCTCTAAATAATGCTTCCCTTTTGTCCACAGGTTTAGAAATTTTTATACATTCATTAAACCACTCAAAAGGGACACCAAGACCCTTATTTTATGTCTTCACAGCTATTCCAGAACTCATGGTTAGCCATGTATTCACACTGAGTCACAGGATAACAGAAAGTACAAAAAAGGCTAAAATGCTTTAATTTTATGACTCCAGGTATGGTAAAGCAAGTCTGACCTCAAGTTTTACTGCAAGTAAGTTTTTCCCAGCATGGGATCTTTTTGCCTAGCTGATGTGTGTTAATTAATTAAAATAAAAAAGAAAAAGGAAGATAGCAAGTTAGCAGTAAAGATCAGTTCTGCATGACCTAAGCTCTGACACTTTGATCCGTGAATGACTTTGACAACGTGAGAAGAAACTGAAGATTTGACACAATGGAACAGCCAGAAAAAGTGGATACATTCAAGAGGCTAGAAGAACAGGCTCCACTATTCAGAAGACATAATTTTAAAAGATTTTTTTTTAAAATAAATAATTTACAACTATCACATGCCTAACATTAGCATCTCAGGCATAAATATTGTATTACTGAAATACTGCAAAGGCATCTGGTAAACAGTATGCATGCAAAATGAATTTCTGTTAGGTAGAAAAACCCCTACCCACTCCTAGATTTTATAGCCTCCGTCTCCTCCTCCAGGGTAAAAAAGAAAAGAGTAAGGATGAGGGATGTAATATTTTTTCAGTATTTCAAAAGCTGTTGTATGGAGTCAATGCATAGCCCTCTGACATGGTGCTCTCTGTTTTCAGAGTTGCTGACAACACACACTTCCCTCCAGTACTCCAGTTCCCTCCAGTTCTGTCAGCTGAACTCATAAAGAAACAGGTTTGAATTGGTCAGAAAGCTGAAGATATCACAGAATCACAAAACTGTCACAGTTGGAAAAGACCTCTCAGATCACTGGCATCCAACCATCAACATCTCCCTCTTTAATAAAATACATATCAGTATCTGTATCACACACTAGAGCATGTCCTCCTCATCTACATGGTTTTTAAATACTCCCAGGGATGGTGATTTTAACACCTCCCTCCCTGGACAGTCCATTCCAACACCTAACTACCATCTCAGTAAAAAAATTTATTCTTTGTATCTTGTATAAACCTCCCCTAGCCTAACTTTAGGCCGTTTCCTCTAGTCCTATAATTTTGAAATGAGAAAAGAGTTCAGCATCCACCTCCCTACAACCTCCTTTCAGGTAGCTATAGAAGGCAAGTCTCCTTTCAGCCTCCTCTGCTCTCCAGACCCTTCACCAGCTTGGCTTCTCTTCTCTGAACTCACTCCAGCAACTCAGTGTTTTGTAGGGAGGGTCCCAGAACCAATCCTGGTACTCCAGGTATGATCTCACCAGTGCCAAGTACAGAAGCACAATCACTTCCCTTCTCCTGCTGGCCACACTATTCCTGATAGAAGCCAGGATGCTGGTGGTCTTCTTGGCCACCTGGGCACACTGCTGGCTCATATTCAGCTGGCTGTTGACCAGCACACCCATGCCCCCTGGTCCTTTTCTGCCTGGCAGCTCTCCAGCTGCTCCTGCCCAAGCCTGTAGCATTGCATGGAGCTGTAAGCAAAGAGCAGGAACCAGCATTTGCCCTTGTTAAACCTTTTATTATCTTGGCCCACTGGTCCAGCCTGTCCAGGTTCCTTTGCAGAGCCTCCCTACCCTCAAGCAGTTTGGCACTCCCACTCAACTTGGTTCCATCTACAAACTCACTGAGGAAACACTCAATCCCCCCATCTACATCATTAATGAAGATACTGAGCAGAACCAGACCACATAAGAATAAAGAATACAGATCTGTCACCTTATACCTGGTGAATTAGATGGTACTGTCAAGAGCAACAGACAATAGAAGGAGAAAGTTGGCTGAGAATGTTTTGGATGTTAAGTTGTTGGCATAACATTTGGAAGCAGTGAGGAAAACTGTTCCTAGGGCAGGATGCAACACTGCCTTTGCAGTCCAGCAAGCTGAAAAATGCTGGCAAATGAGCACACAAGAGGCCAAATTCCAAAGCCAGTTGTGTTAGGTAAGCAGAACTGCACAACTGTACTCACTGATGCAGTAAGAGAAAGAACTCTAAAAGTGGTGGAGGAGGAAAGAAAAAAGGCAGAAGAGTCTAAAACATACAGTGATAATGGGGTGATGACCAGGCAACACGTTAAAAAATACAGTACGTAAAAAAATTTCAGCAAGTTTCAAGCCTTTCTTGGATGTAATCTCACTCTTTTCCTATTGTCTTTTTGTTCCCTTGTGCATGAAGTGCTATTTCCTTCTGTCAGCTCATTAATTACTACAAGAGATTCAAACAGCACTCACTGCTATGCCCTTATGGGTATAATAAAAAAACCCCAAACAACACATTGCTTGCAATTTACCTGCACCCCTTATTCAAAAAAGTCTGTTCATTTGCAGTCCTTGCTTGGCCAAGCCCCATGAAGGCATTCCTTTGAATACAGGGAGTCCCCACGCCAGCTCTTTTAGAAGATGACACCCTGCATATTCACCTAAAATAGGGCTGCAAGCCTGGAATGACTTAAATTTTGAGGGAAGTATTGCTGAGACTCTTAATCTGCTGTTGATTCATAGAATCATAGAATTGGCTGGGTTGGAAGGGACCTCAGAGATCATCAAGTCCAACCCTTGAACCACCGCTGCAGTTACCAGACCATGGCACTGAGTGCCACATCCAGTCTCTTTTTAAATATCTCCAGGGACGGAGAATCCACTACTTCCCTGGGCAGCCCATTCCAATGTCTGATCACCCTCTCCGTTATTATAATTTAATAACAGACAGAGATTCTAATTATAATCAGAGAGTAATTCTAAGCCTCTTGGGAGTATTTCACACCTCCCAAAGAACAGACATCGTTCAAACCACACTAATTATTAGTGATTATTAGTGAATTAGTGATTATAATCTTAGATCACTCTCTCTTCAGCCAGCACGGGTTTAGAAAGGGCAGGTCCTGTCTGACCAACCTGATCTCCTTTTATGATTAGGTGACCTGATCACTAATTAAACCACACTAAACCCAAGCATTAGTATTTTCAGAAACAACAACTCCTCGGGATGCAGCCCTTCCCCCTGCCTGGCCCCCCTCCTCCCTACTGCTGACTCTCACCTGCGTCTCCCTTCCCCGGCTGACGCCGTTCCTTCTAGGCCTTCTCCGCATCTCTTTTGATGTTAAGAGCTCGGATGGGCCCTACAACTCCATACAGACCCCCGGGGCCCTGGACCATCCCCTTCTCTGCCTGGGGGTGCCCGGCGGTGCCCCCCCTTCCCCTCTCTCAGCCGCCACCGGCGATGGCGTCGAAGCCATCGGTTCCCCCCCCTTCCCGCCGCGCCTCTAACGTCCCTACCACGCGCTCCTCCGCCGTAACGTCACAGCCTCCCCCGCTCACCCATTGGTCCCTGCCGTGGCGCGCGGCGGGCAGCGTACCCGGAAGAGGAAGGGAAGGGGGCGGGGAGCTACGGGTGCGCGCGTGGACGGCGGCGTGAGGAGAAAGGTTCGGCGGGGCCGGTGTGACCCGGCTTGGCCCAGCCCGACCCGACCCGACCCGGCCCGGTAGCGGGCGAGGTAATCTCCGGCGTCTCACGCTTGGGCTGGGCCGGTGGCGGCGAGGAGAGGTCGGTCCGGGTGTGTCGGGTTTCGTCTGGCCGCCGCATCGCTGCGGAGCGGTGCTCGTCCCCGCCCCGGCGTGCGCCGGTAGCCGCAGGGCAGCGAGCACACGCGGCCGGGAAAGCGGCGGGCTCGGTTCGGCCGCATCCTCGGGGATGCGGGGAAGGCGGGTCTGGAGGGGAGAGGGTGCTGGAACACGGGGCTGCGGGGACGTCGCCTCCCGCCGATGCGGTTCGCAGTGGGGAGCGGGAGCGCTCGTGGTGCTGCGGGTCCCGGTGGTGCTGCTGCTGGGTTTTAAGGGGTGGTTGTAGATGGTTCTGTTGTAGGTGATGAAGTTCTCTGCCATCCTGGGAAGGGGCTGCGGCACCCTGCTGGGCTGCGGCCTTAGCACCAGCTAATTCCCAGCCTTGCTGGAGTGCTCGTGGAAGAAAACACGCAAGCGTCACGCTTGTGAAGGCGTGGGCCGCAGCAGTGGTCCGCCTGCAGTCGTGGAAAGAAGGGGCCGTATGAAAAAAAACAAAAATAAAAATTGGATTTTGTGGAGTGCTGGCTTGGCAAGAGCTTTGGGAAATGCAGCGATGGAAAGTTTAGGATTTTGATTTTTAAGTAGGACCGTGTAGTGTGCAATGCTTGTTTTTCGTAAAAGAATAAATATAAAGGTTTTTGTGGGGGTTTTTTTGTTTTGTTTTTGGTTTTTTTTAGCACAAGAAAGACCAACCTAGACCTCGTTTCTGCTGCACCCTTGAGGATGCTCTCATTGTTTAGCTTACCTTAGAAAAGTGAGTCAAGCCAAGCTGAACAAAGGTAAGGTTGCACTGGGGGTGGGTGTTTACATCCAGTGACTTCTCCTGTGGCATGCAGATTCATCTCCTGTTGCCTGAGGCCATACAACTGGAGAAAGTACTGCATGTGTAAGAGATTGATTTCTCTCTTACTCTATGGATTCCTTGAGCAGGATTTATTTTTGTTTCTGTCGTTTTTCTTTTTTTTTTTTTTTTTGTTAAAACAAATCATGGCTGTTTACTACAGAGCAAGATGTGATCGATTTTACACAAACTGATAAAACGTTCTTCTTTTTCTAGATTTTTTTTTTTTCACTGCTGAAAAGGAACTGCAATGGAGAGTACAGTCTCCGTCACTTCCCTTGTATCATTTTCCATACTGCTGTGTGAATGTTACAGTCATGGATTGGAGACAGCGACTGTTGTGCATACATCAGAGAGAACTTTTTCAGAAAAAGCATCTTGCATTAATACCGACTTGGCAGGGTTAATACAGAAGTTTCACCTTCACGAACTTTTTCATCGCTATGGAGAAAACAACTCTCTGTCAATTGAAGGGTTTAGAAAACTGCTCCAGAACATAGGTATAGATAAAATGAAAAGGATTAAAATAGACCATGATCACGACCACGATCATCACCATCACAATCGTGTTTCTTTGAGTAAAATCCCCGAGCGGGCTCTTTGTCGCGGCCACGAATCTGATGCTAACAAAGACCACAGGGGCACTCACTCCAAGGAACCTCATAAAGCAGAGAATGCAGAACATCAGCAGAACTTTGTCCGCAGCAAGAACACTGCAAATGAAATAACAGAGCCTGTCATCACTGCCCCCACAGATGGCCACTCCGAGCTGCAGAATGTACAGTCTGGAGAAGTCAAGGCGGTTGCTCGCTTAGGTCTGACCAGCTCTGGTGCTGCCAATGTCACAGGTGGCAGCAGTGCAGGCTGGCTTGCTAGCAGCAAAACAAATGAATCTCACACTTCTCCCAAGGAATCAGAAAGAGGAAGTTCCCTGTATTCTAAACTGAGAAACCAAAACACCCAGGAGGTGAGACTGATTGTTTTGTTCAGGGGAGTCCAGGTACTGTTGTCATGGCTTAATTGTCAGGTGCCTATTGTTTAACTGGGTTACAGGTATTGTAGTGCAGTTGTGCTTAGAGCAAAACACACACAAAATGTAACCTGAATTTTAACATTTTGAAGGAATGTGAAGTTCACAAGCTCAGAGGAAAACACATGCAATTGAGGTTTTTTTTCCTGAAAATGTGTTTATATTAAGTATAAACATGCACACAGTTTTATGTATTATGTATCACTTTTAAAGATTACTAAAAATTACACGCACTTTAAGTTTAAAACTCTGTTCTGCCAGAATCTGTTTTCCTAATAGTGTTGTGAAAGTAAAAAAAAAAAAAAAACAAGTTAAAATACTGTCATTCCTATCTAAGCTGTCTCACAAGTGTTAAGAGCCCTACAGCTGATAGTGTAGAACTGCAGAGAAATAACTGGCATCTTCCTTTTTCAACCCCGTCCCTCTCCATCTTCTTTAAGATTAAAAGGCAAAGCCCAACTCTGAGAAATATTGGTGCAAAATGTTTTCTGTTACTTTAAAATAGTATAAACTAGTGCTCAAGAAGTCCATGAGGTATGTTGTGAACAGTTTTTCTTACACAGTCAGATCTTCCTCAGTTAGAGGTTTTAAGAAGGAAGGTGTCTCTATAGGTTTTTAATGTAGGCAGCCATGCCAGGTAATTCAGAGTGGGTGCTGAATTCTCAGGTTGTTTGTGTTCTCTGCAGTTGGAGCAGAAGTACTGCTGCTACTTAAACCCAGAGAGACTGTGTGTCTTGCAGTGGTGAACTCTTCCCTGGAGGAAGTGTATGCATAACATGTCCTGTGTGAGACTTTTTATAGTCATCACTTCTATAAAAAATATTTGACCTTTCTAACTGCTTCCTTATATGTCCTTTTAAAACTGAATGGAAAATGTTGGGCTTTTCCTACTTGCACAGCAAAGCATCTGAGCCCTTTGTGCTGAAATTGAATTATAATTACGCATCATCTACCAGGACTCCCAAAGTAGCTTTCTGGGTGCCAGGAGGGGGATGGACATACTGGTCTTAATTGGTTTGTTACCAGTTCTTAATTATTGTTGATATAGCTGTATTCATGTGGTGCCACTGCATTTCAGTTAACGTGGGAGGTGCTGTCCTCTTGAGATACATCATGGTATTTTGGCTCTAATTAGTATTTTGACACCTGTTTCTTTTCACAGTGCTCCAGTGCATCAAAACTGATGCAGTCTCATGGAATAGGCACTCAGGTATTGCTGACTGCTACAGAATTTAGTTACCTCTGTCCAGCTCTTATCAATCAGATTGATGGCAAACACTGCATAGTCCATGCAACTACTGAAAAGGCTGAAAATCCTCCAAAAAGCTATTCTCTGCAAATAGGTAGGTTGCTTGAATAAAAGCTTGCTGGAAACTTGTTTGTAACCGTTGGTGATTAATTTGAGAAGCTTATTTCAATGCTGAAAGAAACTTTTAATTGCCTTTTATCACTTGACCATGTCTAGAGTAAAATCTGGTGTGCCACTTGTTAACATTCAATTAATTGAATGATCAAGCATGTTTCCAACAGGAGTGTTAACCAAACAAAATCTCATACAGATGTTATTCTTGTTACTTTTTTCTTTCCCCAGCTTGGATTGGTGGCTTTATCTCCATCTCAGTCATCAGCTTTCTTTCCTTATTGGGTGTTATATTGGTACCTCTGATGAATCGCGTGTTTTTCAAATTTCTCCTGAGTTTTCTTGTGGCATTGGCTGTGGGAACTTTGAGTGGAGATGCTTTCTTACATCTCCTTCCACATGTAAGTATTAATTTATCTCAAAGCAGAAAATTTTATACTTTATGTACCTGTACTACTTAGGTATTAATAGGGATTAAAATTATCACTGTGGTGAGTCATTTCTCAACCCTGTAAAGTAGATTATCGGATGGAAGGGTTTCCCATTTGGAAGTGTTTATTATTCATTTCACAGTTTTTACAGTGGAAGTACTTCACACCATTAGCCCTCAATCAATTTACTGTTCTCAGTCATATACACTGCCAAACCACTCGTTGCATGCAGGAGTTTTGTGTAAATGTTTTTAGCCACTTACTGCAATATCACCTCTATATTCTTTAGATATCAGAAAACAGTGGATTATTTATTCTGCATTTGAAGTGCACAGTGAGCAATTTTTGCTATTAGCCACTTACGTTGATTGCTTATCCACTGAGATTTTTTTGATCAGAACCAAACATTTCTGAAGTCCCAGGAAAATAGTATTTGTTAGATTTTGAGTTGCACATTGCTGTTGTCTGCTATGGACAATGACACTGAATATGATTACTAAATTTCTACCTTGAAGCTCTCAAAGCCTCTGTCCTTCTCCATCGCTTCTCCCCTTTCCACCCTAGCTTGTTCAAGCTTTTAGATAAGATGAATAGAAAGGACCAGAGATTCTGTGGTCTTTTCTGAGCTCTGTGTGTAATTATTATGCGGTTAGTCTTCATTTCAGTTAATTTTGCATTTGCTTTGTGAGGTTATGTAAACCTAAACATTCTGAACAATAGCAGTAGCCAGTGAGGAGGGGACAAATTTCAGAGTTCCTTTAAAGGAGATTGTTGCTAAGTTCCTTGTAGAAAAAGTTGTTTGTCTATGAGCTGTCTTAGGTGGAAAATTAGTCGGTGTGCAGTGTGTGACTGTTAATTAAAATGCAGTTCCCTGGATGGTATTAAAGGAGGGGTAGGTTGTGCATGTTTTATTGAGCAGTATGCACATAGCTGCAGTGAGGTGATGGAAGCTGGGTCTGCTCTCACTCATTGTGATGTCTCTTGCTATCCAACAGATTTCTCTGTAATTGTTTCAGTTGGAATCCAGAGCATTTACCTCATGAAAATTGTAAGTCTGGACTCCAGACTTGAGGAAAAGCATGCAAAGAATACTTTCTCTCTTATGTTACTATTTTTGTGGGTTTTAAATATAATTCTTTTTCCCTTTTGATTTTCCCCTTAGTCTCATGGAAACCATCACCATCACCATGAAAAACCTCTGCTTGAACAAAACAAAGACTCAATGTTCAAACATCTCGTTTTCCAAAGTACAGAGGAGAGTGCTTACCTGGATTCTACATGGAAGGGACTCACAGCACTTGGAGGCTTGTATTTCATGTTTCTAGTGGAGCATTTGATCACTTTAATAAAGCAGTTCAAAGACAAGAAGAAAAAGGTAGAGAAAATATTAATTTGTAGTGGTATTGTATCGCTGATAGAAAACTTGAGTATCATATATCTAACAGGATTTAATCGTGATTACCGAATTGATTACTGTTATAATTTCATTTATATTAGTGACATGTATGTTTTTAAACTACATGGTAATTTTTTGTGTCATTGTTAGGGAAGAGTTCCTTAACCAGATGTACAGACTTTAAGACACCCGTGAATTGTTTAATAAGCAAACATCCAATCTCACCCTTTGTTTTAACAGAGTGCTTTATGAAACTGCTGCTCATTATTGACTTCCTGCTGACACTTCAAGACGAATATATAACTGTCTGAACTGTTGTTATTATTGTGTTAATTCTCAAACTGGATGAAATAAGATGGCCCTGTACAGTTATTGTACTCCTGTTGAGGGGGGCACTTGCACAAAGCAGCTTGGGTGGCAGTGAGTGCTTACATATGTAAGCCTCCAGCTGCACTATAGAAACTGACTTTAATAGGTAGGGTTTCATCTTTTCTTCCCCCTCTCTCCTCCAAAAAGAAGAGTGATGCAGCTTTCAGTTTTCTCTGCTCTTCTTTTATGTGGTGTGTAAATAGCTGGATTTTGGCTGGTCATAAATGTTGGTAACTTACCAGTTATTGGTAACTGAGATCTTTAAAGATTAGTGTAGCCAGGACTAAACAACGATGTAAAAGCTGACTCACTAAAAAAGATACAGCAAAAGCTGTCAATATCTTAAGTTTTGTTTTGAAGAAAATTAATAAGCTACAAATTACTTTGCTTTAAATAATAGCTAATTTTTAGGCTATCACAGGGACTGATACTCTTGAGTTTTATTGTTAAATTGGGCAGCAGTCTCAGAGCAGATGCCATGTAAGCTCTTCAACCAGTCGCAGGAGGTCGTATTGCCGTGTTTTATACTGAAACTAAAGACTGCGAGCAAGAGAATCACTTTTCCTTAACTAGTTAAATCTATTTGACAAGGGAAGACATGGACGGTTCTGAGCAAAGCAAGAATTTTCTGTGTTTTTTCAGCCACAGGGAATAGATTTCCTGTTAGAATGACTATGCCTTCTAAACTGAGTCACTGATCATAAATTACAGAAGCACAGAACTACCTTGGTTGAAAAAGACCTTTAAGATAATAGAGTCCAACTGTTAACCTTGTTTAACCTAAATTGTTGTCTTACAGACATTAGTAAGCAAGGAGTGCAGATTTTATCTGATTTTTTTTTTCAGTATGCTAGAAAAAAAATTACATAACATTACAGTTGAAAAGAAGTAATGGAATAGCTTTTAGGTGGTATTTGATGTGTTTTGCTTCTCAGATTTTATTTTTTTTTGTGTCTTCCTGTAGAGCCTGAGGAACTTTTGTCATCTTAATATACTTAGCTGAGTTCCTAATGTTCCTCTTCTGCACTCTTTATGTGGCTTCCTTATTGTCCTCTTTCTGTGCAGGGTGCATGAATGTTGTGAATATAATGTTGCTCATGTATATCCTGAAAAATCAGTAAAATATTCATAACTACAGTATTTTCTTTTGGAATAAGAAAAAAAATGAAGATGATGGAGAAAGCAAGAAGTTCTCAGCAAATGAGGAAAAGTTAGATACAGATGATCGTAAGTCTCAGTAATGTTGCATGTTGTTACTCTGTGGCAGGGCTGTTTAGGCAACACCTGACATGGACAGTTCTGAGCAAAGCAAGAATTCTCTGTGTTCTTTCAGCCACAGGGAATAGATTTCCTGTTAGAATAACTGTGCCTTTTAAACTGAGTTCATAGGTCTGCTGCTCACTGTAGGTTGGATGGCTACCCACCTGAATTCTTTTCAAAACAAGACCTGGCTGTCTGTTGATATGCAGAGGACTAGTTCTGTTTGCTGCTTTCCTTTTCAAAAGGATTGATAGGATGGTAGTAATGAATTCACAGTTTTGAAACATTAGGCCTTTTAATTCTGCATTTAAGTGCAGAAGTTGAAGCAATTCTGTGAAGGTCTTCTGGCTAGGCCTGTTGCAAATAGAGCTGTATTTCCTGGCCTCTGCACTTCTCTTTAGACTGTTAAATGTTATATGAGTGATCCAGCATTTAGATTTCTGTGTACCTTAAGTCTGGATTTTGTAATTTTTACTAGTTACTTATTTATAAGGTTGATAATCTAAACTTGAAGTATTGGACTGCAAATGGTCATGTGTCCCCAAGAGCATGCTGTAAGTTAAAACACACCTCACTGGATACTTGTTAGCTCTTGTAGCTAGAATATCTTCGGTTTTTCAGAATTTTATAACTAATGGAAGTTGTTGCTAATGCAGATTAAAAAAAAGAAAAAAAGTATTTGCTTAATTGCAGGAGAAGAACCTACCAAGTTGTAGGAGTTAAGTATTTTAACCTTAGTGTGCTGCAAATGTTTGTATGAGGACATTTCATGGTCTGTGATGATTTTGAGCGTTTATTTTTCAGGTCTTCTTTGCTTTCTAGTCCATTATAAAAGTGTATAATACTGTACTCTGGGTTCTTTGTAACAGGTCCTGAGGTCTATCTAGGGACAGACTCTCAAGATCCATCACCCTTCATGTCTCAGCAGCCAGCTTTACAAGAGGAAGAGGAAGTGATGATAGCTCATTCTCATCAGGAAGAGGTTGACAATGAATATGTGTCCAGGGGCTGCAGAAACAAATGTCATTCTCACTTACACGATACTCTGGGACAAACAGATCATCTGAGTCATCATCACCATGACTACCACCATATTCTGCATCACCATCATCATCAGAACCATCATCCTCACAGTCACAGTCAGCGCTACTCCCGTGAGGAATTGAAGGATGCTGGGATAGCAACTCTGGCATGGATGGTGATTATGGGAGATGGCTTACACAATTTTAGTGATGGCCTAGCAATTGGTAAGTGGTAGCCTGGACACAGCAGCTTTGTTATATGTGTGGGCAATGAAGTCTTTGTGCTGTTATCTCTTTGTTGGGAACGTAATAGTGGTGGGTCTTTGTAGTCTAAACTTTTGTCTAATAGCAGCTCTCAATAAGAAAAACACAGTATAACAACCTGATGATTGTGACAAATTAAACAGATATGTGGTTACAGCTGTGTTACTTCAGGAAATATATAAACTTTGCTTTAGTTCATACTTTTAGCAAAGTTAAAGATAATATTTTTCAAAACTAAAGCTAGGCTTAGAAAACAATATTTAGGACTTAAAGCTGGCTTTGTATTTCAATACCTGTGAGTGCTCAGCAATTTCTAAAATTTTTTTTAATAGATGTGACCAGAAAGGCAACCTTGTCTTAAAGTAACTTTGGTTTTGCCACTTCATTCAGGCACTAGTATCATTGGTTTCTTTATTTCTATTTTTCCTTCTGTTTTCCCTTAGTCTGCAGCATAGTCAGGTTCTATACTTTGCACATTTGGCTTTGCCTATACCAGGCCCTGGTTACACACCACTTGTGTTTCCCGAAGCACTGTGTGTAGGGAGATGGGACACTGGTACTTGTCTGCTTTAGCCTGAAGATGACCCACATGGAGTAATTAGGTAATATATAAATATTTCATTTTGTGCTGTTGGAGGTAAGCATGCATTTGTTTTACTGTAAAATTAATTTGGTCCAAAACATTGTGCTGAGATGCTTTGACTTTTCCACGTAGGAGTCCTGTCATGTCCAGATTCTCAGATCTTGCCATCTCCATAATGCTTGTACGAACCTTCCAGAAGGTGTATCCTGCTTTTTGTAGGTTATAAATGTGTGAGTAGGGCGCTAATTAATAGGACATTAGCTACTAACTCAGAAATTATTAATGGAGAAGATACCAATAAAGTCACCACATGTTGCCTTTATGCAGATTTTTGGAATAAGAGTGTCTGCCAATTTAAGAGTGGCTCAGTCTTCTCGGAAACGTATTCTTAATGTTATTTTTTTAAACAGCACTTGTGCTTTGAATCTTGTTCTTGAAGCTGGGACATCTGCCCTGTGAGGAAAGGTTGAGAGGGTTTGGGCTGTTTAGCTTAGAGAAAAAGAGACTGAGGGGAAGGATCTCATTAAAGTCTATAAATATATAAAGGGTGGGTGTCAGGAGGATGGGTCCAGACTCTGCTCTGTGATGTCCAGTGACAGAACAAGGGGTAATGGTTTCAAACTAGCACACAGGAGATTTAATTGGAATATGGGAAAACACTACTTCACAGGGTAACAGAGGGGAACAAATTGCCCCAGAGAGTTTGTGAGTTTCCATCCCTGGAGACATTTAAAACCTGCCTGGAAGTGTTCCTGTGTAACCTGCTCTAGGGATCCTGCTCTAGCAGGGCAGTTGGACTCAGATGGTCTCCAGAGGTCTCTTCCAACCCCTGTCATTCTGTGAAGCTGAGCATAATTGTCTGGCTTTGTGTTTAGTTTTGGTTGGTTGTTCAGGTTTTTTTTAATTTAAACTGGTGTAGGCAGTTATTTTACCTGTAACTTTTTTGTTCCTTTTTATTCATGTCCCTGGTTTTCCCTTGCGTGTTGTAGTGGTTCAGAGTTTTTTGACAGTGAACATGAACATACTTCTTCAATGAACATACTTCTTTATCACAAAAAGAGCATACTGAATATTATCTTTTGGACTTATGGCTTGGAGGTCAGGTTTGGGAACCTCTTTGTTTTGTCTAGAAGGAGAACTAGACTACTGGTATTTCAAATTTAAAAGGTTAAATTAAGTTGCAGAAAGTGATGTCAAACGAAAACCCCTCAGTTCTTATGCTAGTCTTTCATAATCTTGACTTTAGTATTTAAACTAATCTGTGAATTCACAGGTATTGGATTCATTTCCAGCTTGTAAAGCATACTGGGGTCAGTTCATCAGCCTTTCTGTAAATTATATTGGAGAAACATGTTCATTCTTGTTTGAGGAGAAAACCGAATAATAACTACTTCCTCTCAGCAGTATTTTATATTGTTCAGATTGAATCAATTCAACATATAATGTGAAAAGAGAATTTCTGATTTAATCTCATTTTTGATGAAAGCTGAAGCATGGAATGTAAATTTCCAGGCAGATCAGTAGTGAAAATGGGGTAGAAGGAGGATTTGCATACAAATGACATACAGAATCAATTACCTCTTAGCATTAGGGAGATTTGGAAGGAGCTATGACTTTATAGTTATGAAGTAAAAAGTATGAGGAAGATTTAATAGAGGCTTATTGGACAAGTGAGAGCAATAGCTTTATAGAAGTCCTGCTGTGTAGCTTGTTCGGGCTAATGGAAATGTGGGCTTCTTTCAGTTCTGGATGTGCTCAGAAGTAGCATGGAAAAATATGGATTTGATGATGTAAAAATGTCAGTACTACTTGTATGGTATTTTTCCTGTGTTTAAACGAAGATGTGAATGCTTCTGAGAAGACTGCTGAAGCTGGAGTAATCCTCTGCTTACACTGATTCACTTCACGTGATTCTTATTCTTAATTTCTATCAATATTTTTTCCTCAAATCTGTTATGCTAATTATACAGGAATAAGATCTTAAAATGCTTATTTTTTAATGCCTGCATCTGACTAATTTGTAAAAATGATCTGTGATTTGAATTTTTCTGTGTAGCTTCATTAGCTTCAACTAAACAATTACAATGCAGAACTCTTTGCTTTTGCACTGATCTTGAGTAAATATTTTTTTCTTTAGCTCTTTGGAGAGAAAAGATATCTTAAGTATATTTTAATGTATCACTATTAAATCAGCTTATTCAGAGGGAATAACTATATAGTGAATATATATGAATATATACTAATGCAATTTTTGGTTCATCAAGACATCTTTTTAATGATGGAAAATGGAAATAGATGTTCTTGCTATTTAACCTTTTGATTGCTGTGTACCTGTGCATTTTACAGCCTTATCAGCCACCTGAGTACTTTTCAAAGCACTCATGTTTTGTTTGGTTTGCCTTTGTGGAACCAAAATTAGATTTACTATGTGTGATAAAGTTGAATTCTTGTATTTTTAGTTTTCTTCTAGTAAATGATAAAACTAGAAAAACATTCTATAGAGTCAGTAATATAGAAGAATTTGTAAATTACTGAGAATTGCAGGTGTGGATGAAGGTTATTTACCTTCAGCTTTCCTCTGCTTCTGTAGTTTTCTCAGAAACTGAAGCCTGATTGAATGCTGATGAGTTCTCCTTTCTTAGTAGGAGATAACTGTAGCTGTCCTGTCTCTCTCAAAATCCAAGTTCAGAACTATAAAGCAGTATTTAGGAGGGGTAAAAAAACCTAAAAGATTGATAGCTAGAAAAGCTTTTTTTTCTTCACTCCTTCCATTGTTTGCTGTTCTTAATTGCTTTTAATAGAAAAGGTTGATAGTGTTTACTGGTAACTTTTTTTGCTAGTCAAGCAGCAGTAACTCCTGTCACTCACCTGCTAACTAAACCTGTGTAGACTTGTATGACTGAAGGTTTTAGAATGTGATGGAAAACACTTCTGCTGAGGGCTTAAGTCAAAGTAGCTTTTGTCTTGCATGCTGTGCATCTCTGAACTGGACTTCACAAATAGTTGTAGAAGTGAGTGACCTGTAGAGGTCATCTCATCAAACCCTCTGTTTGAAATAGCTCCTGGGAGCACTAGGTGGGGTCAGTCATGGCTTTCCTCTCCTAAGCTTTAAAAACCAACACAGAGGGTGAAATTCCATCATCCCTGTGGCTGACCAAAGAGGTGCTGACAGTAGTGTTGAAGTACTGTACTTACAAGCTGCTACTAGACTACCCCTTACTCTGGTGGAGAGAGAGGTTAAATATACCCGACTTCCTCAAGCTTTTAGGTCTCATACTTGGGAGCCTCTGGACAGAATTCATATCCACCTTAAACTGGGACACCCCCAAAGTGGACAGAAAATCCCAGGAACAGCCTCACCAGTGCTTAGTAGAAGTGGGATAAGAATTCAGTCTGCTTCTCCTGAGATTATGCAGATTGTGGCTCACAGGACTTGAGATGAGAATACACTCTTGGTTCGCATTAAACTTGTCCATCATAACCCTGATGTCCTGTTTGGGAAGGCTGCTATTTCCATCCAGTTTCTACCTTGTACTAATGCATGAGGTTATTTTGCTAAGGGAGAACTTGCCCATTTTTTCCCTTCTTGAGCTTCGTAAGATTTCTGTTGGCCTAGATCTCAAGTTTTCCATTGCCATTTTTGTCTAAAGCTCTAGTGTTCCATGTGTTAACTCAGCTCTTTGCCCCTGAATTTAGTGTTGTCAGCAAATTTGTTTATAGTGCATATTGTTTCATCTAGATCATAGAATTGCTCAGGTTGGGAAAGATGTTCAAGATCAAGTCCATCCATTAACCTAGCACTGCCAAGTCTACCACTAAACCCTAAGCACTGCATCTGCACATCTTCTAATTTCCTCCAGGGGTGCTGGGTGACTCGACCATTTCCCTGGGCAACCTCTTCCAGTGCTTGATAACCCTTTCAGCGAAGAAATTTTTCCTAGTATCCACTCTAAAGCTCCCTCAGCTCAACTTGAGGCAAAACATTGAAGAAAATGGTTCATGGTTTTTGTCCTGGAGAACTCTGCTTGTTAGTAGCCAGCTATCAATCCCTATTAGCCCAGCAGTGCAGCCAATGTGCAGTCATCTAACTGTGAAGCCCATACATCTCCTGCTCCCAGATGAGACCACTGTATTGAGATGGTGTTGGAAATCCTACTGAAGGCAGGTTCTGTTTTAGTCACTGGTGTTGCCATCTCTGTAGTCAGTTATTTTCCTCAAGGTGAGTCAAGCATTTTGAGAGGGGCTTGAAGGGCATATTCAGTGTGATCATTCCAGGAACTGAGGTGAGATTGACAGTCCCCTGGGTCCTGTTTGCTGTGAGAACAATATTATCTTTTTCCCAGAGTTCTGCTGGGGCCTTCTGTAGCAGTGATTTTCCTTGGATGCAGCTTTCCAGTCACATCAGTCAGCTCTGTCAGTACCCTTGGGTGAGTCCCATCCTGGGATTCATCTGAGCGTTGTCACTTTTTTCCCAGCGTTTAACCTGTTGCTTCTCTGCTGTTTGTTGTCCCTTTCCTGCTGGAGTGGTGCTGGGATTTGGGACCTGGCTTTGTCTATGAAGACTGAGAGGAAGGTGGTGCTGGTGCTTTAGCCTCTTTTTTACATCTATTGCTTGGTTCCCTTCCCCATTCATCAACAGACACAAATTTTCCCTCAACTTTGTTTCTCTGCTTGCATTCCTGTAGAGCTGTTTCTTGTTACCCTTTGTGTCTTGTTAGTCTTAGCTCCAGCTGGGCTTTGGTCTTTCTGTTCCACAGCTTCTATTTTCCTTGTTGCCAGCCTTTGTTTCTATTTTCTGTGCTGCTTTTTTGAGTCTGAATTCATTAAGACACACTCTGCTTAGCTGGGTGTGTCTTCTGTTGGAAGTCCTACTGTTCTGCACAAACAAGGTAGTTAATTTGTACATTCTATTAAGTTTGCTTTACAAATAGTCTGTCTCTCTTCTGGGAGATTTTCCCCCTTTGACTGATTCTCAGTGTAGTCTCCCCTTCTATTCCTTAAATAAGTCAAAGTCTGCTTCATTAAATCTGAAGTCCTAATTTTGTTTTTTCCTTTCTCAGCCTCCCTCTGTGTCCTGAACTCAGCTCATGCCCACTGGAGCTTGGGATGCCATTTTTTGCTGTATTTGCTGTCAGTTTTTGTTTGTGAGCAGCGGGTCAAGTAGAACTCTAATCCTGTCTGGCTCTTGCATCATTTGTATTGGGAAATCATTGCCAACACAATTAAGGAACATCTTGGATTGTGTGCCCAGTGCTGTCACATTCACAGCTGACAGCTCTGGTGTGAATGGTGATGCCTTGCATGGTTGTTCTTAAGTAGCCTTATTCTGCCACCTCTTCTTGGCTGTGGTTTGTAACCATCTTCCTGTGTTACTCTGATCTTGACCAAGAGACTCAAAAAGCACAAGGGAGTGCATTCATATGTGGCTTTATGCTGGAGCTCTGGGCAGTCCAGGAAGATAGGAAAAAAAAAATAAAAATTGACTGCTCTTCTGCCTTCCTAGACAGTCTGTACTTATCCATGACAGGCCAGACAGAATTTGGTGTCTCCACAGCATCATCAAGGCAGGCTACAGGCAAGTAATGGACTTCCCCGGGCAGTAGCTCTGGTTGGCAGATCTACCTCTGCCCTCTGTCCTGAATGGGAGGGAATCTCCTATCACTCAGAATCTTCCTTTTTGTATTGCCAGCCTAATCTGATGTGCTGAGAGAATATTCTGGGCTGGGCAGAACTCATTTATCCTCCCACTGCTGCTAGGGTCATGGCCATGATCTTTAGATTAGCAGCTGCAAATGTGGTAGGGACAGAGGGTTCTCCCTCTTGCCAGGTTTCACTGTTTTCAAATTTTACCTACCTGGAAGTTCATGTTTCCTGTTCCAGTGCTGCTTGGGTCTTGCCATCCTCTTTAGACTGAAGGGAGTTTGGCTCTTGCCTCTCTAGAACCTCTTCTGATGACACTTTCAGGCCCCTTGTCATTATCCCTTATCAAGAGATGTCTGCTCATTGCTGCTTGCACCTCCATAACTGGGTGCTGCAGTGTGCACCCCAGAGGTAAGGCTGCTGGTGCTGTCCCTGCAGGCAGGACCATCAGACATTTCTTGCAGGTGAAGACCTGGATGGCAGTGTCCACTCTTAGGAGTTACATCTGAATAGAGTCAGCGACTCTGCTGGCAGTGCCAGCAGTGAGAGAGGAGAGGATTTGTCTCCTGTGGTCTTATCACCATTGTAGCTCTTCCTCTCTGGAGCCAAACTGCTGGGTACCCTGCATGCCACCTCCTGTGACAAGGCCTCATTGCCTTTTTGACTGCTTATTGGCAGTGCCTTGATTGCTGGCACTTTGTTTTTAGCAGCTGAAGACGCAGCTGGACATGGTCCTGCTGCATCCCTTGGTGAGGCTCTACACCCAGCTGGGGAGCTCCTGTGCTGGCTGAGAACTGGGGTCAAGCTCTCCATCCTTGCTGTGTGCAGCTTCCTCCTGAGCTGCTGGCAATGAAGAAGAACAAACAATGGAAGGAGTGAAGAAAAAAAAAGATGGGGACTGTTAGACTGGTTTTAAGGAGCTTTTCTGGATATTTTCCTCCACTTAAAGTATGATATTTGACTGACCATGTAGCCTCTCTTAACTGTTGAATTAGCTTCAATTTTCCAGTTCCTGATTTGGAGGTAGTTGAGCTGTCTTCTTTGCTTTATCTTCAAAATAAAGTGTCTTTTCTGATGGTATTTCCATTTACTGGTCTTTTGGGAAGGCTGTGTTGAAAGGTGTTGAGCTTAGTTCAAAAATACAAAAGTGAAGTTTGGTTTGCTTTAATTGCAGGATTCCATGCTGCTTCTGACTTAGAAAATTATAAATCATAAACAACTGTTCATTTAAAGCTCAAATGCTTCTACAAGCATAAGAAAAAATGAGTG
Organism: Calypte anna; assembly: GCF_003957555.1. NCBI lineage: Eukaryota > Metazoa > Chordata > Aves > Apodiformes > Trochilidae > Calypte > Calypte anna. The sequence continues at coordinate 89,617,001 of NC_044245.1, read as the reverse complement.
AAACCAATATGTTCTAAATAAATAAATAAGCATAAAGAAGCATAAATACAAAATGCTTCTGCACTTGATATCTGAATATGCAGTAATGTTTTGGATTTGGTTTTTTTCTTGTCTCTTCACAGGAGCAGCCTTTACTGAAGGGTTATCTAGTGGTCTAAGCACTTCTGTGGCTGTATTTTGCCATGAATTACCTCATGAGCTCGGTAAGACCCCAATATGTCCATACACTGCTGCTCCCTAGGTACTTAAAGGTGTTCTTTAGAGCATAAATTATTTTTCCTCTAGCACAGTAAAATCTGATCAGAAAACTTCCTCTCTTTCAGATTGTCTATTCAAGAATACTTTTAACTTACTCGAAGAATGTTTTATTAATTGCATCTTTTAAAATTTAAATATTTTAGCTGCTTTGTTTAAAATTTTGTCTTTCAGTTACTTACAACTTGCTTTCTATAATTCTGTCGTAGTTTTAATTCTCCTTAGCAACATAAATTGTGAATTGCAGGAGAATACATATTGGAATCTGCTTTTCTCACATCTTTGTTTAGTTTTACTCTTGCGTTTGTGCTGTTGAACAGAAGGTCACAATTACTCAAACTTCTTTCTGCATAACATTTGCTGCTTTTTCATTAAGTTTTGGGAAGATCTACTGTAGCTGTAAACTTGGTACTACTTAAAAATCCTTACTAGAATTAACTTGTTCTTCAAGCACAAGTGATTTTAATTCATGAGGATAATTTTTCTGGAATGCACTATGCCTTATGTTAGAAGTTTAATATATGGCCCTTTTGCAGGGTAATTTGTAAGAACAGGATGTACCTGCTTGATTTAACTTTGAATGAAGCTTTTAAAATTTTTTTCTAATTGTCAAATCACTTTGAATGTGTAACTGATACTTCTTGGCTATCACAGCCTCAGTCATTCCAGGTATATAGAACAAGGAAAAAACAGTTTGCTTGCACTTTAAGGTTTAATTTCTTGGAAATGGGAGCTTCATTTCATTTAATAGAGCTTGTAAACTGTATGTGTCTACATCAAACTACGAAACAGTTTTATGTCTGTATAATAATGTTATGCAGAAATACATTACTCTGAAGAAAATGCACTTGTTTTTATGAGAGGCATTGAGTCTTAGTATATAAATTTTACCTTGTACATGAAGTTCATCTTGATAGAAATTCCGTAGGAGAACAGTGGAACTTGCATTAATTACACACACTAAATGTTGTTAGTAAAAATATACAAAATAAATTCATGTTATGAATCTGAAAATTTTAGATTCGGTTGTTCTGTTGGCTTTGGAAGGAGGAAAAATCTTTAAAGCATGATTCTTTATCAGGACAGAAAACCTGAAAGAAATATGTTCTTTAACAGAGGACACGAAGTGGTGTAGGAATACCAATGGACCGACTTGCACGTAGCTGTGGATAAAACTGGATTATCCTGTTGTTAATGCCAAACAGTGTTTATAACATAGCAGTTCATTTTAATTGCAATATTTTGCAGGAACAGCTCTTGTAACAAATTATTGAATTAATCTTTGAAGATGGCTGTTATTTTAACTAGAAATAACTTGTGTTTTTATATAAAGCCCATTTTATTTCTAGTTAATAAGCTTGTATTATTTTACTCTGGTTTAGGTCTAATTTATCTAAAAAACCCCACAAACAATTCTATTCTGAATGATGGAAAACCTCTTTCTGGCTGGTAGTCTATCATTCATTCAAGGGAAAATAAAATGTTAAGGATCATTTACAGAAATTAATAAAGAAATTATTTCTAACTTTATGAAACAGACTTAAAAAACGAAGAGCAGTTACAGCATAATAGATGAGATCACCATTGCTTTATGCAATTAAGTGGGAATATTTTAGCAACATGCTTAGAATACTCAGGCCCATCAGGTACTGCAGTTACTTAACAGTGTTGATTTAAAAGCAGACTACCCTAAAAGCTGCTTTTATAACCTTAAATTCTTCAGATTTTTGTAAACTTTTGTTTGCTGCTTTATTGCTCTTCATGGGCACTTTTGCATTTTCTGTCCCCCCGCAATTTCTTTTTTTTTTTTTTTTTTTTAAATTCAGTCATTACCTGAGGATGTAAACTTTGGGTTTTGTTTTTTTTTCCCTGCTGTAGGAGATTTTGCTGTCCTTCTCAAAGCTGGTATGACTGTGAAGCAAGCTGTGCTTTACAATGCTCTGTCAGCTATGCTGGCCTACCTTGGGATGGCAACTGGGATCCTTATCGGCCATTACGCAGACAATGTTTCCATGTGGATATTTGCACTTACTGCTGGCTTGTTCATGTATGTGGCTCTTGTGGATATGGTAAGTGGCTACTAGACCTACTTGAGTTTATTTTTAAGAATTAATGCCAGGTACATTTTGATCCCAAAATAATTCCTTTCACCTTTTCTCCTTTCGTTTATTTTTTGTTTCTGCATTTGAAGAGACAGATAAGCACACAGTGTAAGTAAAGGTTAAGCTGGAAGTTAAATATGAGCGTGGAAGATTGGTTTTCTTTAGATTATTGTAGAAACAATGATTGTTTCTCCCTTAGTTGTTACACTCAGGCAGCTAAGAGTAGAGCAAAAAATCTGCTTCTGACAATGGTGAGTATAGGGGATAGACTGCAAGTTTCAGGGCTCACCAAATGTGCTTCTGCTTTTGCAGTAAATCACAGAATGGTTTGGCTTGGGAAGGACCTTAAAGATCATCACCCTCTGATGGGGCAGGGACACCTCCCACTCATTACTGCCCCTCAAGATGAAGAGAGAATTTTATTGAAACCAATACTGTACCTCAGAAGTGTGTTTGTACTGAAGTACAAAGCTTTAGGTGGATGTTTGTGAAAACATAACAGTCATTTTAGCAATAAAATATTTGGTATGACTTGATTAGATCAATTGACAAATAAGCCAGAAGATTGCTCAGGATATGATTAGGACAGCATAATAAATATCACAGAAACAGTAATTAGAACATTACAGATTCTTTCTCTAAATAAAAAAGTACACTTTGACAATGTTGTTCATGTTGAGTGATACCTAATTCAAAGAGTGGTATTAATGCAGTCAACAGGAAAGACTAGAGGAGTAAGTCTCTGCTAATTCATGCCTCACAGTTGAAGAACTAGGTTTGAAAGTAACTGTTTGTTCCTGGAGGCATTTAACACTTTCTTGTTTGTTTAGGTGCCTGAAATGCTCCACAATGATGCCAGTGATCATGGATGTAGCCGCTGGGGATACTTCCTGTTACAGAATGCTGGGATTCTGTTGGGCTTTGGGATAATGCTGCTTATCTCTGTATTTGAACATAAGATTGTGTTCAGCATAAATCTGTAATCCTAGCTGCCAGAATGATCTTGGTGTTAAATTATAAGTGGTAGGTTCTTTCTGTTAAATTCCCAACTGGAGCGGTACATTTGATATAGACTAGATATTTTTATTGGTGTGCTTTGTTGTGTCCCTCCCTGGCTTCTCCCCTGGTTAGAGATGAGCACTAAGTTTTTCTTCTCTTAGGACTTAGCATTGCATATGGTACTTTGGAAAGCTGTACTTAGTAAAACATGGTGAAAGTGCCAAATCTCTTAAAGGAGTATTGTTTGGCAGGTTAGGGTTTTGGGGTTTTTTTTAGTAAATTTATTTTCTGTATGTAATGTTTTTTTACTTCAATGGTTTTGTTGGTTTAAAAAATACAGTGGTTTTTATTTTAGCACAATCAGAATCAGTGGATGCAAAGCACAGTGAGCAGTTTACAATAACAAAAAAAAAAGACATGTAATGGGCAGCCTGTGTTTGTATTGGTAGAAACTCATCTCTTCAGTGTCCACCTGGTTTACACGGAGTGGCAGATGAGTCCACTCCATCCTCTTTGCAGTGGTTTCATTCTCAATAGCTTATGGATTCTTTGTGGTTTGAGTTGGTTTCTACTCCAAATTGTTGTAAAATCCTGTTTTAAGTTTTTGTGCCATATGTTTTACCCGTTTTATTTCCCAAAATGGCAACAAAACTACAGCTATTAGACTGTAAAAGCACAGCTCTAGCTCTGCTATGTGTGCATTCCATCAAAAAGACTTTTAAAGTAGTGCTGTATCTCACTTATGGTGCCTGAAATGGTGAAGGTGTATTAAAATCTGTTTGATGACAAGAAGAGGAGTGCCACAGGCTGAGACAAGCAGTCGTTTAGAACAGCATCCTTCAGTAAAATATTGATTTACTTTGGGAAATGAGCCAAATGGGAGAGCTGACTATTTCTAGTTCAGTGTGACTGCACACATACCTTTGTTTGCAAAACAGCTGTGTTCTTTGGATCTTCTGGCTTTAGTTGTTGCAAAATAATAAGAATTCTTTTGTATAGGGAAGCATATATAGGGGAACAGCATGTTAAGCATAATTAAAAGCCTATACCTAGGTGTGTAATATGAGTTACAGTTTTAATATTTTAATGACCCTGAAATTAGCTGAAGGAAGAAGGATGAAAAAGACAATTGCAAAAATAAATTCTGTGAGCATTAGACACACTTTATATTGTGAAGAAATAACAGAATTAGTCTTTTCTAATTTTCTGAGGGTTTTTAAAGAACTTATTTTTTATTTGACTTCACCACTTCTTCAAATCATCAGCTGAGTAAAATGCCTGGAACAAAGAGAAAGAAGAACAAAGAATACCATGTCTGACAGGTTAAAAGAGTTTGGCATCTGTTGGTCTGTAATAACACAAAAGCCAAACCTACTGTGTCACTTCAGAAATGGATGTGTGGAATGAATCAAGAGGTTTTGATAGCTTTTTACTGGTTAAAGAATGGGAATTGCAGATGTTTCTACAGCCAGTGGGATATTGGCTTTTCCTCCTTCAGTTTTTACTCATCTTAAGAAGACAGATTTGATCATCCTTCCACAGTGATGAACTCCTGTTCCTTGCTTGCTTGGAAATTTAGGGGACAGAGAAAGATACCCTTCCTTCTGCTCTGTTGGTACCATCCTTAGGGGAGCACTAAGCTGTGGTGGGATCTTACCAGCTCCCCCAGATCTGCACGTTTATGAACCTGTGTATCTCTTTGTTTGGTGAGCAGTTGTTTGGAATCAGAGACTTCTGGGAGTGCTCATCTTCCTTTGCCCCCAACTTAACTTTCCATCACTAAAAGCTACTCTGGTACTGGGCTTTCATCTCTGTCAAGAACAGCAACAAAATACAGGTGCATTCCCTCCCTTCATCAAGCTCTTTGCATTTTTTGTCTTTATTCTGTGCTGTTTGCACTTTCTTTGAGCCTCAGGTCTATTTTTAAAAGCACACTTCTGAGCAGAAAGGTCATGCCATGGTGCTAAATTTCTATTGCAGCTCCTTGATCACCCATCCTGTGCTCATTTTACTCTTATAGCAGTAGTATTCTAGTGTTCACAAGCTTGAATTAGTAACATGTGTGATAAAAAAATGGATATGTAAATATATACACACCAATTGTTTCTGTATTATCCATGCTTTTAAACTCATTATTTATTTAAACTCTATGAAGAGAAAGTAACTTCTTTTTTTTCAGTCTAAACTCTTATGATACTTCTGCCCTTACCTATACTACATTCATTTCTTGTCTATGGTGTAGCTAAATTCTCCCTAAAACTCACCTGCTGGGTTTCCTCTTTCTTTTCATCTTTGCTATCTCTAATGCTTGAATACCAGAATCTTTGGCTCACTGAAAGCAGTTTTAATTCTGGCATGTTCTCATCACTGCTTTCTTCTTCAGAAAAATAAGTTCTAAACAGCCACGCTGACCCATGCTTACACACACACACAAAATCTGTCAAAATGGAATTTTTCATGCCTCCACTACTGCATTTTCCTGCACTGACCTCCAGTCTTGGCAGTCCCTCCTCATTCCAGATAGGTCAAAATGTGGCTGCTTTTCCTCTGGAGGTATCTTCCTGATGTGTCCCTCATGCAGCTGAATGTGTCATCCTTTGGAGTGCTCTGGTTTGACCCTGACCTGTCTAGATGAGTCTTGCCTTTGCTTGAATAACAGTGCTGGTCTCTGTAGCCAGTGTGTGCCTCAGGTTGTGCTCTTGTAATGCTTCTCATGAGCAAGATGTGTTCTTGGGGGGGGAATATTAAAAAAAATCAGTAGTTTTTTTCCCCCTCCTTCCCTTCAAACCTCTCATTCTAGTTTTGCTCTGTAGAAATGCAGTGTCTGAGATGCAACCTGACTGATTCCTAGGGGGGTTTTGTAGGGCTTCAGCATTCTTTACTAGTGGTCAGGGTGGGTCTTTTGCCTTCTGTCCTGCACCCTCAGCCCTTAAAGAACTTGGGCATGTTCCATATCTTTGGTCATGAGGGATTTCAGACTTGGAGGAGCTCAGTTCACTTGGAAATTTTTATTGATGGTTTCTGCCTACGAGCTTAATAGCTGCTACTTCAGCTGGGCTTCTCTTGCCCATGTGCTGGATGTGACAGAATGAAGCAGGCACGTAGTCCAGTGATACCCAAGAGATTTTAACATCAGTGACTAAATAATGGTGACAAATGTACAAGTTCTTGGCTGGCTTTTGATGCAGTCAACTGATGTTAAAGTATCTGCATATCAAAACATTGTTAATTTTACAGTATGAAAAATAAATTGCCTTTAGAGCCTGTGGCAGACGTGGCTCAATAGGCAAGACAAAGGCATATCCCATTCATTCAGTGCTCTTTAATCTTGGATGGAGAGATGTCCATGATGGACATCTGTCTAAACTAATCATTGGGAAGACTATAGAGTGAAACTTGCTGTAGGCTTGTACCAGAAAGCTAACAAAAGCACAAAAGCTTGGGTTTTTGGGGGTTTTTTGGGTTTGTTTTTTTTTAATTTCTTGTCAGGCTTGGCGAATTTTCATTAGTTGCAATGCGCTCATATTGAAAATACTCATGGTCTGGTAAACTGGTGGAGCAGGGCCTCCAAGCAGCCTTTTATTTTTATGCATATATTTTTCTGCAACAGTTTGTAATGTGCCTGACTATTCCACGTGATAAATTGAAATGTTTCTGTTTTGTGTATCTGTACCTTAAATTTATGTGCTGCTAACAGCTGCCTTAGTGCCAGTGCTAGATGTGGGTAAACAGAGCAAGCAAATAATGCTGAAATCAAAGTTATTTTCTTCTAATGGTTTTGGCCTGTATTTGTGCAGAAGAGATGTTGTGTGTGCAGTGAGAGTCAGAGCAAAGGTGTGGAAGCTCTCACCTGTCCAGTCTGTGGTGTTCAGCAGCCAGAGCCAGAGCTCTGCTCCGGGTGCTGTGGCCAGGGCACCTCAGAGTAATGCTGTACACTGAGTGATACTAATTTAAAATACAGTCAAGACTAAAATAAAATTCACAGGAGCTCCCTTGCTTGAATTTAGAGTCCAGCAGATAGTTAACATTTCTGTAGAAAAATGGTGTTATTCTGTTTGCCATAAGGAAGAAAGAAAAGTATGTTTTAATGAAATGCTTTCATTTAAAATAATTTTTTTTCTGGTGCTTACAATGATCACTGTAGCTATTGCTGTATTGCTGTGTGCTGGAGAAAATAAACCACTGAACCAAATGCTGCTTTTTGAGTGTTTTCCTCACAGATGTAGTTGCATTCTGTGTCTTTCATGTACCTTCTCAGAAAAAAAAATTATATATATATATAAAATAAAATTCTGTTTCCTTACGGTTAGTATAAACGACAGCCTTGTACCAGAATTGTGTCCCTAAGCACTCAAGTGGGAGCTGAGGGAAGGATTTTGCCACAGAAGTGCTTTCAGCCCCGGGGCACCTCTTTCCTCCCTCCCAAGGCTGATCAGGTGTAGCAGGATGCTCTGCCTCAGTTTCCCCTTGTGATTCAAGTGCTGTTTGTGCCTCAGTTTCACACTCTTTGTCTCAGCTTTGCTGCCCTTGGCCTGGAGTTGCACAGAAAGCAGAGGGCAGAGCAGACTCTGAACTGGTGACAACCTTGGAAGTACCAAGAGCAAGCCAGGTTGGTACCTGTGGTGCCAGCTTCTCTCCTACTCTGAAAAACAGAGAGCTTGGTTTGGTTCCAGCTGGGCCCAACAAAGCCCAAATGAAGATGGACAGATAAATCTAAGAATTTGTATAATGAGGGAAAAGGCTTCCTTCACTTTTCCCATTTCCCTTTTTTTCTCCAATAGAAGATGCTGGAGACATGGCTTGGTAGTTATATGGCAGCAGCCATTATATCCTATGGGATGCTGATCCCATCTTTTGAGTGGTATGAATCCTGTACCTTTCCCTATGAGGTGTGTGGGGCCTTCTCCCTCTGGGGAGACCTCCTGCCTCAGGGATTGCTCCTGGGGAGGAGGACAAGGAATACCTGGCTGTGGCCACTGAAAGTATCAAATCCCTACATATGAGCATTTACTCTTCAATGCCCTTAAAGTCCTTAGGATCCTCACAGAAGTGCAGTCTGTATCATCCTGCTCATGGGTATTTAATCGTTGTTCTGGATACAGGACCTGCTGATAAGAAGCTTGCTAGCACTCAAACAACGGGCCTTGGGTCACAGTTACTCAGATATTTGATTATTTGCACATTTTAACGTAAAGATACCTTCACATTTGCTGTCAGAACACCTTGCTCTGCTACTATCCTCACTATAGCCCCGTGGATACTTTGGTTTTGTTTTTTTTTTTTCCCAGCCTACCTTTTAAGATGCTTTGTTGCTAACAATAAATTTCCTTTTACACACAGACACCTCCCAGTCCTACCTCGTCCCCTGCGTGAGGGATGGTGGCGGCGGGGCAGGACCGGGCCGAAGGGGGGGCCGGGCCGGGCCGGACCGAGTCATGAGGAGGCTGGGACCCGCGTGTCCGTCATCGGGGTGCGCCGGTGGGGCGGGGCCTGGCGGGCGGTATGGCGGCGGGCGGGGCGGAGCGGTACTTCACACGCTGGTACAAGCCAGGTACCGTCGGGCGGTACCGTGGGGCAGGGGAGGGGGCGGAGGGGGGCTGGGGTGACCGATGATCGTGTCCCGTTGCAGACGTGAAGGGGCGGCCGTGCGAAGACTTCTGCGTCCTGCAGCACTCCAACAGGTGAGAGCGGCGGCGGGGCCCGGCGGTGGGGGGTGTTGGAGCCGTCTCCTCCCCCTCCCCTGGGCGCAGCTCCTTGCGGGCAACCCAGAGCCGGGGGGTTCTGACCCTCGGGAAGCCTCCGGATTGCTTTGCATCCCCTCATGACACGGGAGATCCTCCCTTCTCCCCCTTTTTCCCCTTGGGTCCGAGCGGGCGGTGTACTGGGGAGAATTGAGCCCGAGCTGCTCCCGGCGCCTTCGCTTGGAGAGGACAGCGATGGCTACAGCCGGGTTGTAGCTGGGGTGGGTGTCGAACCAAGAGGTTCCCCTCCTGCAGGAAGGCCTGGAGGGGACAGGGGCACAGCTGGCACTTTGTCAGGCAGTGGAACAGGCTGCCTAAGGCAGTGGTGGAGTCACCATTCCTGGAGGTATTGAGGAGCCGTACAGACGCGGTACTGAGGGATATGGCTGAGTCGAGGGCTTGCAGTGTTAGGTTATGGCTTGGGCGTGATGATCTTGAAGGTCTTTTCTAACTGAGGTAATTCTGTGAAAATACCAGGCGAGCCTGGATTTTTCTGGAAGATGGGATAAAGAGTGGCAAATCTTAGCCTTACTATCTCCTTCTTTAATTACTGCTCCAGTAAGAACAGTGGAATTTTAACTCCTCCCCTGTATTGCTCGACACATTTGAGAAAGGCCTCCTAGTGCTGCTCTCGTATCCCTGCATCTTCCCCTGCCAAAAGGGCCCTTTATGTGGTAGTAAGTAGAAGAGCAAGATTTCAAAAGCCTCCTGTTAGAGCTGGTCTGTGCAGTTGAGTTCTAGGAAATCAATTGGCTCAATTTGAACAAACCTTTAGCTTTTCCTATACACAGCTTATTTTAAATTGTACTTCTGGGTACTATTCTGAATGCAAGGTAGGAAATAAATGTCGAACATTTCTTATGCTTTCCTGTAGCTGGATTTCCAGTCAATTTGGAATAAATCAACCCTGTACCTGGTTTGAACTCTAGTAGCACACCTTACCCTACCTTCCCCAGCCCCTGCCCGCCTGCTACTGCCGGTTCTGACTGTGGGGAGGTGTGGTGGCATCATGAGCATTTCTGGGGAGTTTAGTCCCTCAGGGAAGAAGAGAATTGAACTACTGCCCATGCAGAAATTGGCAGTGCCCATTGCAGGTGTTTTGAGAGCATTCACCCGCATCCAGCACCCTCTTGCGGGGAGCTGCATGGCAAGAATTTGCAAAGAGGAGTGATGGTGGAGGGAGGTGGGTGCAGCAGCCACAGGGAAAGCTCTGGTTCTGTGTGCCGTGGTTTTCTGTAGTTACTATTCTGTTAATTCTGATCCTTGCTCTTGGTTTTAAACCCTTAAGCAGAATAACTTCATCTCTGTTCATGGGCAAGTTCTGGGCTCTCCGTTTGTGCACTAAGCATGTTGTAACTCAGGGATGAGGGTAGGCAGAGTCTCTACAGCTGCCTTTGTCTCAAGCTTTCCAGTTTAATGACAAGAAATAATCCTTATTTAGAACAAGGTAAAATGTAAGCAGCAGGTTAACTGAAGCCCAGCTCACTGAAGGACACATCTGCTGGAACTACTCAGCACTAACAGCCTTGAGCTGTCCTGAGAAACATCACCTTGTGTTGGTCTGTCCTGCATGTGCATGCTGTACTTGATCACCTTAAGTGAGCATCTGCTTCAGCTGTCACAAGACTGAGTGAACCAAGGTTGCTTCCATGGGGTACAGCAACAGGCAGAAGAGCTCTGGCTTACTTAAAAGCTGTGTTTCTGTTTAAGTGTACTGTTTTAAGTGCTTCCGATGATCCAGTCTGGTATCTCAAAATAAAGCAGCAATGTGCAGGTTGCTTTAGGTCAGAATGCAGTTTACATTTGGTTTGGTATAGCAGGCATGAGGCAGGATTCCCTGAAGAAGCCAAAGCTGCTTTAATCCTGTCACAAGTTTGTAAGTAGAAAACTAAAATCTCTAATTGACAATTATCCTCCATTCTTCTTCATTAGCTCAGGTAAATTGTGTTTTAGGTTACCCTGCTTAACCCCCATCCAGACCTGTCTGTCCTTGGGCCCAGACTTGCACTGCAGTAAGCTGAACTATCAGCTTAACTTTCCTGTTAAACTACAATGTGCTTACAGAGTGAAAGAGCAGCTTTCACCCCGCTGAGAATCTCACTTGCATTTCAGACTAGAAGCCCACATTAAGCAGTCAGTATTAGCTTTAAATCCTGACAGGACAGGCAGAGGAAGTTGTGGAGCTGGCTTAGAGCAGCATCAGAGCATGGCATCTTCTACACTACAGTGTAGTAATTACATATTTTTTTGCAGAATCTGTGTCATCACCTTGGCAGAAGCCCATCCTCTTCTTCAAAATGGAAAAACAATTACAAGCATTAATTACCAAATCAGTGCCAGCTGCAGCAGACTCCAGAATAAAGTCTCTGGGAAGTCAAAAAGGGTATGGCTTTCTCATCTGGGTAGTTCCTTTTTCCTCTCTCACAATGCCAGAGACCTTCTGGCCTTTCTATCATAGAAATGTGACAAGACACCTTTGCATTTTATTGTAAAACAGCCTGTCCATAGTTTAAACAATTTATATGTTCTCAAGAGTGACCCATCTGACTGTCCCAGCCAGGTTATTACAGCGCTCCTGCAACATGGGTGTTTCCAGTGTTGCTCAAACCAAGGCTAACAGTCACTTTTAGTAATTTTTCCATCGTATAAGAAAATACAGAGGGCCTTAAATATGCCTTCATAGACAAAAAATTGTTTCTATTGCAATGGGAAAGAGTTGCAGACATCTGTTCATAAGAAACAGTTCTAGTCCTGGATAGCAGATGGGCTACCTCAGTGTGTTTCATGGTGGGTTTTTAAATACCTGTATCTTACCTGTTTTTCTCCTCTCTTTGCTAATTTTAATCTGATTAAACTAGAGGCCTGTTACCCACAAGAACTTTCATTGTGACAATTTTAAGATGCTGCAAGCTTCTAATCTATTTGTGGACATAACTGAGCTGAGATATTCCCTTTTGTTGGGAAGCACAGCTCTGTCACTTGCTGTGACCTGTTACTTCCTTGCTTTTTTCTGAAGCTTACAAACTTAGGTGTTGCTGATGGTAATACTTTTAAATGCCCTGTGTAATTTAATGTAAGCATATACATATGGGGGGTTTTAATTTTTTTTTTCCAAATGCAGGGAGCTCAATTTTTAACAGAGCTTGCCCCTCTGTGCAGGATATCGTCCTCAGATGGGGAGGAATACACTGTTTATAGGTAAGGTTTTACCCTTTTTCTTCTTTCCTTGACATACCTTGTACTTTTACTGAAACTTAACACTTTTGCAGTTGTATACGAGGGAGACTGATAGAAGTGAATGAAAACATTCTTAGCAATCCAACTATTTTGCAAGAAAAGGTAAGAAACTTTCTTGCTTTTTATTTTCCAATTTTTATTTCACTACTTACTTCAGTCTTGCTTTTTAGCCATCAACTGAGGGATACATTGCAGTGGTTCTACCCAAATTTGAAGAAAGCAAGAGTGTAACTCAAGGACTTCTGACGCAGAAGGAGTACGAGGAAGTGTTGTTGAAACGTCTTAATTCTTCTTAAATGAAATTTACACAGCTGTGATTTATATTTTATACTAATTAAGCTACTTCTATTTATACTTTAGCTGTCACGGTATTGAAAGGTCTTGTGCCTGTTTTTAAAAGTGGAACATTAACACTTATTTCATACAACAATAAAACAAATAGTTTGTATAAGATTTGCTTCATCTTTTTTTCTGAATTCTAGCTCTGCAAGTTTTAAAATAAACACACAATGATATGATGGAGAGTATTTATGTTCCACGGGCAGCTTTGCTTCTTTGCAGTGCAAAGCACAACAGGCAAAAATAATAAGATTTAGCTATCACTTAATTTAGCTAAACTAATACAATATGGAGTTTCACAAAGGTCAACTGAAAATAAAAATGCAACAGAAGCCTACATACAAAGAGCAAATAAATGTGAAAATAAGTATTTCTCATAAGGTTACACTTTCATGGCATCCTGAAGTCAAATAATGCCCTTTGCACAGAAGTTTGTCATCATCATCTATTGGTATAATGTAAAGTCTACATAATATTTCAGTGGTTCTACATACATTTCATACTCTGCTCACTGAGCTTTAATAAAAAAGAAAGTAACAACTGACACCTAACAAATAAAGATGGTAAAAGAGGCTAAGTCAGAGTAATAATCACTTAGAAATACACTTTTGGAAATAGGAATCATGTCAACAAGATTAAAACTCAATGGTGCAGCTATTAAAGGAGGTTTTTTTTCCCCTAGAATACTTCATTGCAGGTATAACGTATAACTAAGATATCATTTCAGTGCTTTAGGCCACAGCCTTTCAGAGTATATTCCTGATTCTGCTTTATCAAATACATAGACTGAAGTAGGCCAGGGATGAGTTTACAAACTTCAACAGCAGTGTTACATATACCATATGCAGCACAAGGTTCTTTCATATAATATGTCTACTAGCAGCATCTTTGGGTTGAAACATCCATTAAGACATTCTTAAGCATCAATTACAAACCCAGTATCAATAGTGAGCATAGGAAAGGCATTCACATTATAGACATACAAAATGATGAGAGTTGTTTGTGTTGCAATTGCCAAGTTATGGGACATTACTAGATGTGACAAAGGTCAACAGTCCTAACAGAAATTAACCCAGTTTGACTTTCTACAAATGAAAGCAATACTGAAAGTTCAGCAACTGTTACTTTGATACAAGAGTTCTGGATTTCTAAGTGCTGTAATTACTTGGTCTCTAAAAATGTCATGTTTGTTACATGATTTTCTAAAGACTTGATGCCAGATGTCTCAGCTCTCCTCTCTGGAGTATGTGCATTTGTACCAGTTCGGATTTTGTCCTCTCTCCATGGCGGAGCAGGCTTAAGACAGCCATTTCCTGCTTTATTCTGCATAGAAATAAAAACATTCCTTAAAAACAAACAAAAAACCACAACCCAAACAACAAACCCCCAAACTTCAAAATACTGCAGATGAACCAAGTACTCACTTTTCTTAGTAATTTGCAGCAAAGTGGAAGAAGCTGACATAACAAAGTCATCACGTTTCTTGTTTTCAGAATGCATGCATCAACCTGAACGAGGCAGTAACAGTACAGAAAGACCACTGATTACTTTTTATTAGATAACTATTTAATTCATGAGGGAATAATTTGTTTCAAGCTTGGGCAGGTTATATTTTTGCTTCATAAATCCCTTATAATCAAAAGGGCTTGCCTAGCTTTTTAAGATTCCTCTACACAGTTCTTGTACAGCAACAGCATCCTTTCTGTTAACCCAAGACTTGGATTAGGAAGCAGAAGAGAATGACATGCATCCCAGGAGAAACAACTAATAAAAATATAAACAGTAACTTAAATGTCTTGGAAAGGAGCTCTTACCATCCAAGTATAAGTGATAAAATTCTTCATGCTTTTTGTTTTATATCGTGTCAGCATGATTTAGAAAGCCATACATTATGTATGCCTTACCTTGATATCAGTAACACTAAAAGCTAGCTAAAGCTTAAAGCGTTTCAGGTTTTGTCTCCTCTCAGCACAAGCCATAAGTGTGAGGCCTCAAGAAAAATTAATTTGATAGTCTATCATTCTGTGCCCAACACTCTGTATAAACAGACTCAGAGTTCCCATTTAGGTTAGCTGGACAGTGTAAAACAAACCAAGCCATTTAGAAGGCAACATTTCCATGAACTTCCCCCTAACAGCGAAATCCAAAACCCAAAAGATAATTTGAGTATTTCTAGTAATAGAAAGGAAAAAAAATTAATCCTATTATTTATTTTACTGATTCTTAAAGTTGATTTTTAAAAGTTGAAAAGCTAGGAGTAGAGAAACTTCCTTCAACACGACTGTCAATGTTTATGTCTGTGGTCACTCAGCCTGTTACACAAAACTCTGATATCCACGCTCCTTAAAGAAAACATGAATGTAAGCCTGTAGGGCTTCCATATATGCTGGGTGCCAGTATAACCTGTAGTGAGACAGGACCAGGTGCCCTGAGTTATTGATGAGTGGGTGTGGGTTCACCTGTGTCTGGCCTCCCTCCTGAGCATGTGCAGGAGCAGGGGGCCAATAAGAGAGCAGCTGACACCCACGGAGAGGGCTCTCACTCTTCAGTGAGGATGGAGAAGCCCACAGCTTGAGGAGCCCCAGGAGCAGGCAAGAAGGGGTAGATCCTGGAGCCCCAGGAACAGCCCTAGGACATCATCCAGGAATGGGCTAAACCCTGAGGCCTCAGGATCAGCCCTAGGAGCAAGAAGGGCTCCTCCTGCTACAATAACCCTTCTCTGATGGAGGGGAAAAAAAACAAACAAAAAAAATAGTAGTACCCATGCTGAAGGAAGTACCTTCCTGAGACCAGATTGTGCAGTACATGGCTTAGATGATAGTTAACAGTGAGGGATGTCCCAATAGACAAAACATTTTCAGCAAGAGGAACAGCTCTTACTGCTCTTCCTCTATATTTAACACATCAGCTTCTCAAAACAGTGCAAAACAGTACTTCCAAGTTTAAGTCTGCTTCTACATAAGGAAGAGCAACTATGACATACTGCGTAACAGAAAAAGGCTTGATGACAGCATAAAATTTTGTACTTATTAATTTCTCTGGTCCTCTGCCAATCCAAGAAATTCAGCTGTCATTAACTGTTTCATACTTCCACAGGAGTATAAATTAGCAGGTTATTATTTCAAAACAAGTTAGGTCTTGCTTTCAGGAGCATTTATAATTTTTACCTTACCTTTGTAAATGTAGCACTTTTTCCCTGAGCAGAAGCCTTAGCTGTTACATGGAGCTGTTTGCACATAGAGATCAGTTTTTCAGCCTCCAACAGAAGCAAAGATTTGTCATCATCATGTACCTGAAATGTGTTTCAGGAAGACAAAACCATTCTGTGTTACAAGACTCCAACATTAAGTTAACGGAGAAGACATGACAACCAGATTCTAAGCAGTTATTACTACTGTCAGAAGCTGAAAGGCTGCTTTAGAGATCATACATCACCTGATCAGAAAAGGCATGAAGAGCTGAAGCAAGCTTTGTGCCCTCTGTAGCAAATATCTGAAACGAGGAGAAAACATGTAGTAAAATGGATCAGAATGAAAGAGGAGAAGGCTCTTTTTCTTTGTTGTTTTAATGAATATCATACTATAAAGTAAAAAGGTAGCAGGAAATATTTGTAAACAGCTGTATATTTTTATAATTAACAAGTCAGTGGTTTGCAGTGACTTCTGAAATAGCTTATCTCAGAATTCCATTTACAGATAAACCCCCTTGACTTCCAATTGTTATTTGCACTGTAGTACCTCACAAGAGTTTTGCAGGTAAATGACACCTGCCATGTTTGCTTACTATCCTGACAAAGGAAATCAGTCTCTTCTTAAAACCCTGGCATGTATCTGAGAAATATCACAGCAAATTCCTTCATTTGGCCCCTTGTCTTTTGTTTGTATTACTCAAATACTTACATTTTCTTTCTTTCCTGTGAAAATACTGCTGGTCAGACTAGGATGGAGTATCCATTAACATTATCAGGGACCAAGCTAAGAAACACAATGAACACCACTAAGGCACTGAAGTCTACAATATTTTCCATAATGCCAGTTTGCCATCTCTATTCCTCACTGGAATCTGTCAGTTCAATGAAATGTTTTCTTTGGGAAAGTACATACCAGAATTAGGCTGCTTAAAAACTACAGTTCCCAATCAATTCACTGTACACGGTATTTATGAGTAAGGAATCAAGAGAGTTGAGTTCCAGTGTGTTCTTCACACAGTGCCTAACTCCTATTTTGTTAAAAGTATATTACCTCTGCTTGATGAAACAGATCTTGAGTAGTTTTCAGAAGTCCTTCACCTCTGTGGGAAATAAGGAAAACAGAATATAGGCTATGTATAGACTGCAGGTTATTTTGCCTGATACTTGAATAATCTGAAGTATCTCTCTCATTCCCATTCTCACCACTGAACTGTAAGGTATCAATATTTCAGAAGATACTAAGCACAACAATAACAACAGGAACTGCTTTTCAAAATATTACATAAACACCTCAGAGGCTAGAGCACTCTTGGGAAATCAGCAATGGTTCAGTTCACATCAGCTGAACAAGAAAAGAAATCCATGCCTCTGGCATACTGAGTATAACTGAACTAGCAGGTAAGAAAAATCTCAACCCTTATAAATCCCCCCTCCCACTTAAATTCTTAAATAAGAAAGCTGATGTTGCATGGGCAAGTTTCAGAAAAACATCTTTCAGTACACATAAGATCAGTTTAATCTACAGTTACTTAACTCTGCTTTAGTATCCTTAATTTTAAAAGTATTTATGAACATGTTTTCTTATTTCTGTACCCAATAAATATTTAAATAGCTGTTCTGCAACAAAAAGATGTTTAGAACTATTTAAAACCCCTTCATTTTATTACTAAACAGCTTTATAAGAATTTAGAAAATTTACAAGAATTTATAAAGCTTAAGGATAGAACTTAGAGCTCCTTTCTACATGTGCCCCAATTATTACACTCTAAAAATGAAATGTTCTATAGCATTTTACACACTTACCGAATTATTTCATATATCCCCAAGAGCCTTAGATATGCCAACTAAACCTGATTTCTTATAAATACTGTTAATGCTCTTCTTCCCACCAAAACATGCTGCATATGGTGTAATTACCTGGTAAATAAATACATGGAGTAGGCCATACTTGACATGCCTTGTCCATGTTGCACGATCTCATTCTCTTGATCCTCCCATTTCTCTGTCTCAGAATCCACATCAGATGTGAGCAGATGCAATTCTAATCCAAGTTTTGCAATTTTTGCTTGTTCCTGTAAATGGTAACCATAGGTATGGTACTTAGTAAATATATCTTTCAGATGAGAAAAAAAAAAAGTTTTTTTAATAAAATGATGGCATCTTACCTCAGTATCTAGTTTGACTGGCTTTAATGCTTTCAGATTTGCATTATGCTTCTGTTTCAAACAAAAAAATAGTATTTTTAAATAAAAGGAATAAGTAATAATTTTTCTAATAAATCATAAGAGATGGCTTTATACTCAGAAGCAGACCTTGCAGGAGAATTCCAGTGGTTCAGACAAACTTGTCAGTATAAGCTGAGGAACCCATGCTGATCTGGCTGCTCTCTTCAAATGGCATATGGAAAGAGGGTCTGTGTCTACAGACACCCAGGGTTTCACAGAAAACCTCTTCCACAGTTCTCAGATTTCACTTCCTCATGCAGTACCACCTCTCTCCATTAACCTCTAAATCCTTAGTAATACTTAAGACTAAATAAATGGCCTTAAGTACTCACTGATTTTTTTCTATCGAAGATGATATTGATATAATAGGGACTTGGAAGCTGATTAAGCCAGTGGCAAGCTTATCCAGGATACAACCCATTTAAATGCTGGTGTGACAAGGTAGCACCTTATTCTGTGTCAGCAGAATACTGGAAACACATCCTGGCAATGTGCTATCTTTGTGGGCTTCCCTCTTTTATTTAAGTCATGAACTTTTCTTTAACTCATCTGAAATACCAGTCTGGCTGCAAGGCAAATATTGGCTCTGATGAAATAATAATTAGTGGAAGTGATGTGAGAAGAATATCTGATAAAGTAGAGCTTGACAACTGCATAACACAGTAACACTCAATTTGTTTCAAAGCAATTTGCATGTAGAGAAGAGCAGCTGTTGGCTTTAACTTCATGTACTGGTGCTGTCACTGCTCAAAGACAGCAAAAAATAACAGACATGGGAGCCACAGTCTCCATTTGGAAACTGCACTGGAGTGCAGAGGAATGGAATGTACAAAGTTGGTGTCATAACTTGGGAGAGTTGTGAACCACTGAAGGAGGCTGGATGATAACAGTGCAGGACTGAGATCCTTGTCTGACAACCCCAGAAGAACTGCTGCTCATTAGTGGGAGTACTTGGGCAATGAATTCAGCTCAGTCATGACCCCAGGGAAAAAAAAAAAAAAAGCACTATCAGAAATAAGCTCCAAGTGCAGCCTCCATTTCTCACTTCAAGATTCCAGGCAAAAATAGAGTACTGCTACTACTATTGAAGTTCCTACTGCAATTTGCTGCTCAGTTTAGCTTTCATGCCTTTTCTCTTTTCCCATTCCCAAATATTTAAATATCCTCAATCTTAAGAATTAGACACTGTAATTTCTGCCTACGTATTAGAAATGCTGACCTTGCACAGAAAGATTTAGCAAGAAGTGTAAGATTCAACTGTCATTTAATTTTCACCATACTGAATCTTAGATGCAATTCAAGAAATGCTGGTCTTAAGGCAGTCTTAAAAGAAGAAAGGAATGCAGAGCCAAACTAGATTTCTATGTAAATGCAAATTTTGGGCCACAAGGTACGACAAATATTTAAGCTGTTGCGTGGAGGGTATTCACATAAACCAGCACTGTAGCACATATAATTTTTTTTATCCACGAACAACTAAGGAAACTTCAGACCGTTTGTCAGACTTGCAGTCTTTTCCATTCTAGTGTTCACTCACACTATTTGAATAGGAGAATTGGTAAAAATCAGATATGCAAATAATGTTTTTAAAGCAGAGTAACACCTAATATTACAGAAAAAATATAACTGTGCATTAAGCACTTACATGAATTATCACTAGTGCTCTGTCCTCAATTACAAGATGGAGTAATCATGGAATCACAGAATGGTTTTGGTTGGAAAGGACCTTAAAGATCATCCAGTTCCTAACCCCCTGCATGGGCCAGGACATCTCTCACCAGACCAGGTTGCCCAAAGCCCCATCCAACCTGGCCTTGAATGGATGCCAATCATTACCAGCAAAGAGCAGAGTCACAATGAAACAAGTGTGGCATAATATGTAATTTAATTAGATTGAGAGATACAGTGTGACTACTGTGCAAGACAGCATGGGCCTTAGCCAGGCACTGTAGACTCCTGTGATGACAACAGGGAGAGAAGAGGAAGTACCAAGAGCCACAGCACTGGGAAGAGATGCAGTTCCAAAGGTCAGTGCATCACTTAGGCAAAGAAATTACTCTGTGAACAAACTCGACTGTCTTACGGATGTAATCTACATTTCCTGTCTACTTCCAAGCTGCCCACTAAACATAACTTCCCCAAATCTATGCATCTTGCAAAATTCAAAAGAGGGCAGCAACCTTTCAAATTACAACAAGCAGATTTGTTTAAATCTTGGAAACACAGATGTACTGAAAGTATTTCTAAAAGGCATATGAATCAGTAAGAGGGAATCTGACTTCACACATCTCCTTAAATTTTGGCTGAAATCCAGAAGCTATATAGTTTAGTCAGACTGGTGAAGGGCAAAGACGCTTTCGAAAGTCACTGAACCGATCTGTTTTCCATTCTCACTATTTAGTTCACTCATGCTCACTCAGCCTAATATTGTATTCTATTTAAATCTGAAGATTGGATTTATAATGTTTGACCTTTTCTCTTTCTCTTTTCATTATGGGTCAGAAATAGCATATTGTGTTTGAAGTCACAGAACTGCACAACAGGAGACATGGAGTCGGGATCATTTCACACCTGAATTCCTCAACACTACAGGTTAAGGAAAGAAAACAAGGAGATGAAGAAACAAAATAGAGCTTACTGTACCATCTGAGAATATTCTTCCCCCTTTCTCCTACCCATGAAAAGATTCAGTATGTAGCAAGTGAATCAAATGACTGACTACACAATAATAACAATGTTTAGGAGGTTTCGTAACACAGAGATGTACTCAGAAACAATCCATTATCAATTATAATAGCTAAGGATATTAATCACTTCACAACTAAACCTGAACAGTTAGTATAGCTTTTTCTTCTGCATTAAAGCATTTAAGATCAAAGAAAGAAACAAGAACCCATTATCCAAAGAGCCTACAACAGGCTAGAACATGTCCATTTGTTCCAAATAGGCCAATTCAGGCAACAACATTAAAAATATCAGACTATCAAGACTTTTTTTTTCCAGCCTGTTGCAGTTCTCTGTTTTAACAGTAACAATGCATTTTTTTAATTATATAGAATTATAGTTGAATATGTAGCTAAAAATGTCATATTAACAAACAGAAATGAAAGGTCATTTCACATCAGCCATTTAGTCAAGATGCATGTTACCAATAAAATGTCTTTATCAAGGTGTAACATAGAAAGAAGTCAATTAGTTAACAGCAGATAAAAAGTAAATACAGCAATCCCAAAACCAACTTACCCCTGGTCTGGGCAGTGATAGGTAGACACGCTTCTCTCCTATGAAGAACACACACATTTACACCAAAATTTGTATGCAGATTTTAATCAATGGGATCACATGCCTCACTTCATCCTTCCTCAAGTTGCTCAAGTACTATACAAGCAAGTTACTTACCTGTAGTTCCTCCTCTCTGAATATTGCAGAGCATTGCCTCTGCTTCCAGAGAGCAGGGCCAAGAACTGCACTGTTCAGATTTTAGCTTTTGGCAACTGGCAGCTAAGAATGCTCCTCCAAACAGTTTCCCTCAATAATATTTCTAGCTCTCTGCATGCAGTGCCCAAGCAAGTAAAAAAACTCACTTCAGAAACTGAGTAGCTACTGCTACATACACGTTCTTGCAAAGTACAGAATACAGTGGTAGTTCCACATAAGTCTTTTTTTTTTTTTTTTTCATCTGTTGGATGGTATAAAATTAGGAGTTGCCAATGCCACTAGTGAGAAATACCAAGGGAGGGTTTCCTAAGTAATGCTAGTAAACCCCTCATGTTGTACTCTTCTATACATATTCAATGTGCACTGCATTTTATATAAAAAAAATAATTTCTATAGCATTTTACATACTTTATGAATTATTTCTTACATCCCCAAGAGCCTCAGATATTCCAAGTCTGAGTAAAGCAAATGGAAAAAAAAATAAAATAATCCCTTTAAGTGTTACCTAAAACTGGTTAGGAACAGTTTCTCAGCAAGAACAAAGAGTGCCTGAAGAATTCAGTCTCAAATTAGAGCTCCAGTAATCACAAAACTTAACTATCTATGAAGAGTTACATTTATTACAATAGACTTGGGAGAGGAAAGACTGCTAAAATACACAAAAAACTTAAGAGCTAATGAAAAAATTTATTTTTCCTTAAGAAAAGAAGGTCTGCTATGATGGGTATTGGTATCAGGTTTGCAGAGAGATGATGCCTCTGGACAGACAAAGGACAGGCAATAAACCCCCCCTTACAGTTCCTGTTCCCTCCTCTTATATTACTCCTGGAGTAATTCCATTCTGAGTCCTCAGAAAACAGGTCTCTTGGGCATTCATACTTTTTTGAAAGTATGCTCTTGACATCACAGAATGATCATGAGCTCCATGTACAGGCAACTGACTCCTAAAAACCAAAACTTCAGTAAGTTGACGAGTATCCCTCAATGCTTTTGTGAATATGAAAAATGGAATTCTTCCTTTCTAAAAATCACCTCTTCCTTGCCATACCCAGTTTTAAAAAAGATTGAGTAATCAGGGCACACACTGCCTAACTATTTCTTTCGGAATGCAGAGCAATTCAGATACCAATTGCCCAAACATGCATCCAAGCAGGATTTCTCACTGCAGACTGACATAAATTATGAAAAGTGATTTACAACATCCTACATATCAAAAACAGCAGCTAAAGGGCATGTAAGAAACCACGTATGATATTACCAAGAACAAAAGCTAACTTGTACATTTAAAATGCTGTAACATAAAAGATCTCCTTTGCACTATGTAAAAATCTGCTGTACTGTGTTAAAGTATGTTCAAACACAGAAAGCTTTGACATAACAAATGAAATCCAAACACATACTGAAAGGATATACCACTTGCACACACAGCATGGGCTTTCAAAATTATGGAAACCAAATGGAAAGAGGTGATTAACAGATACAAAAAATAAAATAACTGGTTTTGCTCTTCAAGCAATTCTTTTTACTCAGCTTTGCAAGGTTTATCTGTTCACCAGATTAAAAAAGATGAGGAATCTATTTATTTCTTGGCACACTTACACAGGAAAAAACAAACAAACAAAAACCAACCCCAGAAACCACATTCACAACCCACCTGTACCCACAGATATCAGACCTTTCAAAAGCGCAGATCAGCTTGAGCTGGAGATAATCCTCCTTCATCAAAAAACACTTCATTACATCAGTATTATCACAGAATTTTTATTTTATTCCATTAAAAGAATTATCATGTATTTTTCAAGTATTTAATTTCCTTAATTATAAGTCAGATTTGGACTAAAATGGCAGAAGGCTTTTTGCCGTATTATGGTATTTTTATGTATTCCAGTCTGCCTTTGCTTTTCCAAATGTGTTTTCTCTGTTCCTCCTTTTTAATTGAAAATTAATTTTTATTAGTTCATCCTCTTTGTCTTCCAGTTTTCTGCTTTCTAGTAGATCCATTTACACTTTTCCCTCCAGAATGAGTCTGTTTCAACTTCTAAATTCTGCTTTTTGCTCTCACCTCTTATCCAAGATCCACTAGAATGGCTGAATTCTTGCTTCCATCCTTCTTTCTAGACCTCTAATTTATAACCTCTGAAATTCTAATCTGTAACCCCTATTCATTAACTGAGATGAATGACCTAATCAAAGAGCCTCAAAGTATCTAACCTAAGCCAGTCTTTCTCAGCTCTCTGCACAGCTGATACACCAACATGATGCAGAATAGTCCTCCACACCATTAAATTAAAAAGTCATTCAGGATTAATCAAAAGAGGTCCAAGTCTACCTCACTGCACAGTTCTGGAAAGCACAGAGACATCTGCAAAATACACGTGAAGGTTGCTGGGCTGTGGTGTGTTTGCCAACCTACCCTACCCCTATGCACACGTGCACCCTTCTTCCAAAGACAAGAACACTTCAATTTGGCATAATCTAATGCAACTACATTAAAATGTTATTTGCAAGATAAACTTTCTCTGTCCCTGTGAATTTTGAACCTCTACTATTAAGGAATATCTAATTTGCTGAAGGAAACACTGGATCAGGAGTTACACAACTGCTTGTAAAAATAAGGAAATTAGTATAAACAATGTAAATCAGTGTAATCAGGAAAGTGCATCTTTTATTTCATGTGTCCAGCACATTTAATCACCATTCAGTATTTGCCTCTTAAGCTGTATTCTGAACTCTCTAACGAAGCCTAACATTTAAATTGATAGTACAAAAATTCAAGTTTTTAAGCTGAGGAGGAAAAAAAAATACCTTAGTACTATAGTTCTATCTTTTCTTACACAATCACATTTCTACTAGTAATAAAGCACTTGTTACATTAGAGTGTGTAAAATAAAGACACTTTTACCAGCCTCAACATTAAGACAAGTATCATGAGTTACAAGAAGAATAAAATCAGTCAGTCATGTTTTCTTAGAGAAAAAGCTGTTTAAAGTGGCAATTTAACCTTAAAATATTTTCTGGAAGCAAAAAGGTAGGGATATTTGGGTGGTTTTTTCCTTTTTTTTTTTTCCTTGACAAGAGTCACTCTCAAGTCCAACAAGAGAAAACAAGCAAACAAAAAAAAACATTAGCCCACAATACAGAGGGAAAACTTTGTAGAAGATGGGTGAACACAGAGAACCGAATTATTTTTAAGGATATAACTGACTGTTAATATGGAACAATCCAGATTCAGAGAGAAACCCCTTACTAGGCTGGGCCACAGTGAAACAGAGACATGGATTCCTTAAGCATTGTTTTGGCAATACAAGACCTAATGCACCCAAGGCCATAGGAAGAACACAAGCTATGCTTACTGTCTTACCAATGGTGGTATCAGAAAACTTTATGCTGAAAGAATGACTGAGGAAATGAGAGAGACAAACAAAAACAGACTCACCTGGCTATGCCAAGCAGAACATAGTCTTCACTGCTCATGCATGAGAGCCCACACATGCTATAGCCTCTAACACACTCAGCAACACCTGCCCTTTCCTTTCTCTTCTCTCTCCTTCAAGCCATAACACTGGGCTGGCTTGTGAAATGATGCCCTAAAGAAATCTGAAAGTACCACTTGAAGAAAAAGTCTGCTATCTGCTGTCAGCAGCCACAAGTGAAGAGCTACAGGAGAGGCTGGGAATCTGCCACAACACTTTAAGAACTATTTGTTTGGAGAGCCAAGTATATGCTTTTCTGTGTCTGCATTTATATATATTTATAATTGTATTTACATATTTATAATATGTAAATGTATAACATGTATTCTTATAAAAGAATACCTGTTGCCTGTTATATTAATATATTACAACATTTAATATATTACAACATATAATATGTAACTTATAGAATACAATAGGTATTATTTATACACTTGTGTACACACACGCACACACAAATTTATAAAAAGGCTATCACTAAACCCTGCTAGACCATAGTGTCAATATGAAAAAAAAATCAGATAACTGCATGATCAGCCCTGCCAATTCCATATTTATTTAACACATTATTATTAGAGTAATGCCATGGTTTAAGTTGTGTTGTATAAAATGTAACACTATGTCTAGAAAAAGCAGGTATGTCTTTGGCTCCCAAAACAAATTTAAAACCCACTAAAATTTAGAAGGCTCACAAATAGGATCTCTGATTGCTACACATCTTCATACAGCACTCCAGGCCAAGGCAGAAGGTAACAATCATGCATTTCTCAAATGTTTCAAACTCCCAATAAGCTGCACTACACACCATTATTGTAAAACTACTCAGGATTTCAAAATGTTTCCCTTTTACAAGTCTTCAGACTCAGACACACATTCATCTAGCAGCCAGAAACAACAATGTATTACTGCCCTGTGGTTGGCTGTTCACTGGCCTGACAAAAAAGCTGGCAGGAAAGAACTGGTGACACAAGAATCTGCTCAAGTACAGAAAGTTAAAACTGACAAACCCTAAAAATTAAAAAGGTTTCATATTAATAGCAAGATGAAGTACTGTAACATTAATAAAGTGTCATCTAACCTGAATACTTTTTCTGTATCTTAGATACAAAAAATGAAGTCCCTGTACTTGCCTAATCTTAGCATTTAAACCTGAGCAATCTTCTTAAAAATACAAGATATTCATTATTTATTATACATTACATTCTATCTGTATGCAATTACTCCTTAAAAACTAAAACAAACACATAGCCACAGAAAGTATGACAGGCTACACTAAAGACAATCATCTGGAAAAAGAACTAAGTTAGATAAAAATGGAAAACAAAACAGCTTCCATTTTTAAGGTAAATTACCCTATGCTAAAAGTAAACACAAATTCTTTTTTCTTAAGATTCCATGGTTTTCTTCTACATGTTGTACAAATACCAATAAACTTACCAACCAGAGAAAATATCCCAAGATTGTGCAGAGTCGTCAGAGATTCCATCCAGGAGAAAGGACAGCAGTTTAAAAATCAAATAACTACATTCACTACATTATGAAGTGAACAGAAGACAAACTAATAGTATAGAAAATACATATATGCATATATTTTCCAGAAATACAGGAAATTAAACATGCCATACAATTCAAGTTATAATTTGATTGTCATGACCTGAGGTGAAAGCCCTATAACCCTAATATTTGGACATGGCTGGCAAAGAGCTGTGTGAAAAACTTTTGTATCCTTCAAATCCTTTGAAATCTTCTGTATCCCTTGTTCCATTTGATTTTGCTGGAATACCTAATATATAATACATACCTAATGTTATATAAATAAGACCTTTAAATTTTTGGCTGTTGCTTCTTAAAAAAAATATAAAAATCCAGTGAGCACCGTAAATTGACTTCTGTGCAAAAGCAGTGTATGTGCATGTTGCCACATAGGTTCCACACTGCCATATGGGATGTGGGACTGTTTACTGCACTCTTACAGAAATGGTATTTTCTAAATCACACTTAAAATTCTTAGACTATATGATTTACAAACTTCGTTTTTCTATTTGTACATAGCATTCTTACCTCTTCTTCCTTCAAACACATCATTGATTTCTCTTAACAACAAAGACATGTCACTCAGTTGAGATTCCCAAGCCTCACAAAACACCTCAAGATTTTCTTTTGCAATCTTGCTAGATGGATGTAATGCCAGTGTTTCTGCAGCAGAAATTATCTAGAGAGAGAACAAAAGAAGTTCTTTTGTAAGTCCCAATAAATACTGTTGCACAGGAATTCACAAATGCCTATGGCAGGCAAGTCACAAAATTCCAGGGCTGCTAACGGGTCTGTAGTGTATTCATCTGATATTTGCAGGCCTGTGCATTCTTTTTTACCACTGCCCAACATTAAAGTGTAACTCTTTCTTCAAGCTGCTCCAACAGTTCAACATTAGGTCTCCAAAAAATTAATACAAGAAAATTTTATTTCTCTTCAGAAAAAGTGGCCAGATAAAAACTATGCATACCTGAGGGCCAGTGACCTGAAAAGTATCTTCTGCATGTATGCAAGTTATCTCGAGGGGCTCAGTTCCAGAAACATGTCTCAGCAAGCGACACATCTAAATATTTCCCAGAAAAAGATGCTTTTATTAGTAGTGAGAACAGGTGCACATGCACAAACACAAAGTTGAAGTGTTTCTCAGGAAGAATCTACAATAAAACAGGGATATATCCTGACTTGGAATGTGTAGGAAATCACCAGGAGGAAGTCTTAGTAAATAAATAAAACAGCAATGATTTCATGTATTTATGACTGAATAAGCCTGAAAGTAATCAGAAATCTATGTTACTTGGGAAAATAGTATCAATGGCTTCAACAAAACTGTCTTATTCAGCAGTTGACATCCATGTGGAAAATTCAGGCTGTCATCATCCAGGGGACTTGAATTATCTCTGAGTAAATCAGCAAAGTAATTTAGGCAACACTGCTTCCTTTAACAGTAAGCAAAATTCAAGGGTTTTTTTTGGGGGGGGGTGTTGTTTTTTTGTTTTTGTTTTAATTTTTTTTTATTATAAGCCTAAGAGTGAACTTTGGGATGAGAAGGAACACCAAAGTTTGTTGGGTTTTTTTGATCAAAAGGAGAATTTATAAGACTGAGACAGGACATAGGAAAGTAACTTCACTCTGCATCAGCAGAAATGCTCTAAGGCCTCACATACAAACATTATTTACTCTCAGAAAAAGGGGACATTAAAGAAATAAAAAAACCACAGCACTGATTTGCCAGTCCTGAAGTTCGAGAGTATGCTTTTGCATATTCATATTTTCAAGATGAATCCTCAAGCCCTATATGATACCAGAATTTTTTACAAAGGAAGAAGTAATTAGTTGCCTCTCATAAGTAATGTCTGGCATCCCCATGTTACTAAGATTTGTAATCTTGATCCATATGTCTGCTACTGTGCAATTACTTCTTTTCCATCTCAAACCACAGTTTGTGACAGATTATAGAACTGAAGCAGAACCATGTAGCACACTGTCTTAAATACCTCTTAAAAAAATAAATTAAAATACCTATTTTTCTCTACTGTATTGCCTGAAAAACCTAAGAAAGGAATTGAAATTCCATTTGAGTAGATACCACAATTTGTGCTCTGTAAGGTTCAACTCACAAAAACTTTATAAATGCCTAAAAACATAGTTAAAACTGTACATCCTCCGTATAACAATGTATGCCACACTGCCCTCCTTTGGCTGACACTTTGCACCAAGAACAATACAAAATTCTACACTACACTGGGAAAATAAACTAAACATTACAAAAACCCCAAAGCCTTCCTAAATAAGAGATTAAGACAAATCTGCCCACCCATTTTCCAAGTGCCTTACAGAAATAAAAGCAGCCATGAACTCACCTCAACAAGTTGCTCTTTCTGTTCTGATAGCTTGCAAGTATATTCTGCTACAGCTTCAAGATTTCCCTCTATTCCTGTGATTTTTAATGCTTTGAGAACCATATGATCAGTCTGGTATTTTAGCAGATCTGATGCCAAAGATGTTGCTGCACTGTGGACCTTGAAACAGCATGAAAAAAAATGAGAGTTAAAAAAAACCTGCACCCAATACCAAATAAATAAATTTACAACTGTTGCACATGGAATAAACCTGAGATTGATTTTTCCAAGAAGTAAAAAATATACTGCCATGAAAGCTCATAACCATGCAAGCCTGCATATTATCTGAGGCTTTAATTCTTCAATTACTATTCAAAAGTACAAAGATATTATCTACCACATTCCAAAAAAACCCCAGCCACAATCATATGAGAGAATATGGAGAAAAACAAAAGAGCAGCTGGTAGAATCAGGACATGAAGTTACCACATTGCTGCTTTCTGATAATGCTACAGCTGGGAGAGAAAAAGGCACATGAATCTGTGGGGCAACAAGTTCAGCATAAGCACGGCACAATGGCCACTCTGTTTCTTGTGAACACAATAAACTTAGTGAATCAGACTACAGACACAAAGCATCCGTGTTTATTAATATATTAGACACTAAGTTCCTATGAATATATTGATTTATAGGTGATGCAAAAAAAAACAAAACAAAAAACTTGAATATAATCAGCTTGTGACATGGCCTTAGAAAAGTAAGAAACATCTTTTCTGCAAGGAGATCGAATCCTGAGATGGGTCTTGGAGAAGACATTCCCTATGCTTCCAATAAGCAAGGAGAAACTTCCCCTTGCTCAGAACCATGGAGCTGCTGGAATTGTGCAGCGACTCTGCCCGACAACAGCTATCAGCAACAGCTGCTGCTAGGCCTAGTGATGAGTCACAGAGGCTTGCTTTGTGCCTTATCATCAGCCCCATTTTAAAAACATAGGGAAGAACAAAATAGCAACCTCTTTAGAAACAGAACATTGTTATGCTCGTAAGACTCATAATGAGTCTTGTAATATTACACTCATTTTGCTGGACTGCACTGAATACACAACCAACTTAGCTGTTCAAGAAGAAAGCTATTTTTCAAGCTCTTACAAATGGAATAAACTTGACATTGTGATGTTGGTGGGCCTTGACTCTGTAGAGAAGAGAATATTTACTAGAATGATATGTTGGGATTTTTATTCCACTGGACTCTACCTATTTTTCTCCCATCTTCAGCAGTACTTCCCTGTAGCCTAGAATTAAAGATTTTTTTTGTTTGTTGGCTTTCGTTTTATTGCATGCAAAAAATCTGAATTGTTGCCTCAAACCTATGTGAATATTTTTTAAAAGAATGAAAAAAGCTATGACAACCTGTTATAAACTATTTATATAGCTCTGCTCACGTCATTACAAATTAAAACAAACTACTAATCTCAGAAATCAAGTTGGCTCTGAAGAAAGAGTATCTACAAGGCTACTAATTGAGTAGGAATTGGCAATTCTCATTTATATAAAGGCTACATAGAGATTATCTTTTCATTGAGATTATCTTTACATTGATGTAAAAAAAAATTTACTTCTACTTAATGCTGTCTCTGATCATTAGCAGGAAAATAATCTCAAGGAAGGAAGACACCTTTTGTTTCTTCCATAGAGTGACAGACATGGGAAAGAACTGCTCTTAAAAAGGCTGTCAGAGTTCTGACCACCAAGGCTCTCAAAAACATCCTAATTAGTCACAACACTTAAAATTGCCTTAGTAAAGGTTGTGATTGATGACTGATAGCACCTGAAGTCAGACTGAGAGGACAGTCCTCCTCTGCCATGTACAGAAATATGGGTACTCTGGAAGAAATTCATTTACTACAGAGGGAACAAGGAATATATTACTCTAAATTTACCTCTATGAGTAGCATAAGCCATGCACATTTTAAAAACGCTTTAGTAAGAAAGCTTTAATACTCAGAAAAGCAAGTCATACAGAACTTAGAATTTGTTAGTTTAGAAATCCAAACCCACTTAGTTTGCTCCACAATTTCTAAGTCAGCACGCTACGTTTCCATCTGTGTTGCTTTTAATATGGAGCTACATCACAGGGTACAGGTAACCCATTATTTTGTATTTTATGCCCCCTCAGTTAGCTGGTTTCCAGATGGTACTTCGCTATTATTTTCACCACACAAAAGTAATTAATCTAAGTGTGGTAAATATGTAGTCTTTGTTGCATGACATTTTCATAAATAGAGAACTGTGGGCAGGACAATACAGTAAGATTTACATTATGGATCTGCAAGAAAATACAACATTTCTTCCACATACCAGCCACCTTTGGCTTTATGATCTGTGCAGTAACACAGCTGCATGCTGTTTGACTGGGAACACTTTCTCCTCATTCAGCAGATAGCAGCAATGTTCACAAAAAAGGACTGAGTAACCATTTGAACCTCAAAATGAAGCAGCTGAATGTCATCCTGGAAAAGGTCTGCTCTTGTCCTTTGTCATTTAGTAAGTCAAAGATAAAACTATTAAGCAAAGTGTAAAAATTATGTATCCTCCACTTTCTGGGGCCCAGCACACTGCCTGACAGCAGAAGCCCAAAGCACTCAGCTGCTACTGAAACAGATTCAAAGCACAAAACCTTCAGGACAGCTGCAAGAATTGTAAGTTGTTCATTTTGCATCTATTTAAAAATATACAGCATGATTCTTTTGAGCACTTGAGGTTTTCCAACTACAGCAGCTGAGAGCTGAGACTGAGGAAGTTCATCATACTTCTCTAACATCTTTGCACAGCTCTATAGCCTAATATAGAAACTCACTCTCATTAGTCTTTATTCTCAGATCTGTTTAAAGGAACAGTAGTATGAAGAAGTTGAAAAGGTCTCTGAACAATCTGCAAACATTGAGGGGCCAGAAACCAGTAATTCTGTATTTGGCCCAAATCTGTAAAACAGACAAGAGATCAATGCTATCTATTAAAAAGGGGTAGAAGGGAGGGTGGTCCTGATCAGCAAGTGAAGTCCATTTCATGTACCAAATCATGCAACTATCTTCTGTATGTGTAGGATGACACCAGCACATTTGCATTTAGGAAAAGAATGACTTACAACAACATGTACACTGCCACCAATGTATAGAAAAATACCTGATCATAAGGCACTGTCATAACATATTTCTGCTACACAAATCGATAGAACAGGTTAAGTGTAAACAAATAGCATATATAATTTCTTAATTTAGGCACACATTAACAAGAAAAAGTATTTAAAACAGTGATGTATGTATCCCCAAGAAAAATTTAGCCTGCACATTTAAAGTAATGATTATACACATAGCACATTATTTCTTAATTTTTTTTTTTTTTTAGTTGTTGTAAAAGTCAGCCTTCAGACTTCTAACCCAACAGACTTCTAATCAGTTCTAAGCAAGGACACAGAAGATGACCACATACTAGCTCCCTAATTCTTATTTAGCTACCTTTATCTAAAAACAGATACTATCCTTTCTGGCTACAAGATCCTATTTTACAATTCCACACATAGCAAGTTAAGACATTAAAGCTTTTGTTCACCTTATGCTTGCTTAAACTAGACTTACCTCTCTTTTAAGTTCATTCATGCACTGGCATGTTTTTAATATGGCTACTTCCAAGTCTTCCATGAGATCCTTTGTCTTCTGGTTTTGCTACAAGGCAAAGAAAGCAACATTACACAAAAACCCTGCAAATCCCACCTTCATATCATGTGTCATTACTTCAAGTTGCTCTAGAGGCAGTCTCTTCTTTCTAAAGGTAATATTTTCATTTGCAAATCCTGGGCATTTTTACTTGAAAAAGTATTGTATTGAAACATTTATGACCGAATCAAATCTAAAAATAATAGTGATGCAAACTAATTGACTGTTTCTGCTCAATGACAACTTATTCCTGAATGTCACTAAGCTTCTTTTCAATAAAATGGTTTACTTAGGCTTTACAACTTCCAAAAATCTTCTGTCTAACATTCAAAGGAAGAATACCATTTTATATTTAAGAAAAAAAAAAAAAAAGCCTTAAACAACCTTTTAAATAAAGCTGTACCTAAACATACCAGAAGTACAGCAGCTAGTAACATTTTGCTGAGCTAGCTTCAAGACAGAGCTCCCACTTCTGCAGATAGCCCTTGTCTGTGGAACGACCCAGGTCAAAAGACATACATAGGGAAAGAGTTAGCAGCACTGATTTGTATTTTCCTCCAAAATATACTGGAAGCCAGTTATCCTAGCTTTTAGTCTCTCAGGAGTCTAAATTAACATTTATAGACACCCACACCCTCTCCATTTTATTTAAAGAAACAAAACAACATCCAAGGCAGTAGGATCACTTTTTCAAGTATTCTTATCTATGTCTCAAAACTATCTGTCCCTCAAATTTAATTCTTTCCTTTAAGTAATTTGTGCAGAAATGTAAAATTGCAAAATGTCTCTTGTGGTAGAAGTGAATTGTTTTACACTGTCCTTTTATTGCTTTTATTATTTAATGTGAACAGTTTTGCTTCTTCCATGTGCAACTGGGTTTTTTTCTTATTTTTTGTTTGTTTGGTTTGGTTTTTGTTGGCTTTTTTTAAAAACACAAGTGAAATGATTGTCTAGCTAAAATAAGGTTACAGGAAAACCTAAAATGGGGACAGTAGCTTGCAATCTTATGAGCTGAAAGATGAACAGGAAGGATTTCAGAAAACATTAAACACTTAAAAACATCATTAGACTATCTGTTGTACTGTGTTTTAATTACCATACAATAATATAAAAAAGAGCAGATGAGTAATGTCAGTCTAATTTAGACTTGACCTAAGTTACAAGACTTGTATTTTTAAAATAACAGTCTTCACTGAAGACTCACAATTACTCAGTTTGCTAAAATGAAGTACAGTGATTGGAAATGGAAATTATTGGTCAGTCCAAGAGCTCTACATATCCCCTAGCTCATGCATTCCCTAAGCATGACAACATTTCTTTTTTTTAAAAAATCAATAATCCCACATATTAAGTCCCTTAGGAAATATTCACTACCCAATGAAGCTGCTGAGCTGAAACTCAAAAGCCACCTCAGTAAGTTGATGCTGTTTTATCATCTTTCTTGATCTTCAGCCACAGCTATGCTGGGTTATTTATTAATGAAGATACTTAATGCATAAGCACATATGTGCACACTCAAGTATTTTCACAGCTCATATATATGCATAGGCTTCTACTAGCCTCTCATTCCTATCACTTGAAATGCAGCATGTAAATTTGCTAGAGGTGATCAGTTTTCTACCAGTAACAGAGCTTAGAAATACCCAAGCATATTGGTTTTGGGCTGGGAAAGAATTATTCTTCTTCATAGTATCTAGTAGGGGGCTGTTTTGAATTTGTGATAAAAACTGTGTTAATATGGGGATGTTTTAGCTACTGTTAGCTACTGCTGAGCTGTGCTTACACAGCTGCTTACCAGGGCTAACCAGCAAGCTAAAACCATTTTACTTTCTTATCACTGTGGCATTCCATGCAATTAATAATCCATGTGTGACTTCTTTGAAATAACAACAGTCTATTATCAGTAAGATTTATATGTTCTTCAAACTGCACTACATTAAGAACACCTGACTACAGCATCTGATTCAAGGAGAAAAAAAGGGAACAGAAATGCTTTCACATTAAGTATCCTATACGAGTACACATCTGCCATATTTCATCATGTTGATAAGAATTTGTGTTATATATTTCCCCAGGAACGATACTGAAAGCAGCTGCCTTTTCCATCTCTTTTTTTCCTCCTCCTTTTGCATGTATTTTCTATCATCTTCAAGGAACAAGGTAAGACAAATGAGAGAGGGAGGCTTAATGTTCTACTTCTCAAAAAAAGAAATTTACCATCATTGAAATCTCACATAAAGGACAAGCCAAAAATTCTCTTTAAGGCTTGTTGTCTCTTTCCTCTCTCTCCTCTATCCACAAGATTAAAAACACACCTTATTTCTTTTTACAGTTTTTCCCTTTTTTTAAGCACTTGCAGTATTCTGTTGAAAACAAGGAACAGAAACTGTGGTCATTTTCATGAGATCAAGATAAATTAAATCTCTGAACTATTCAACCAAAAAACCTAACTATTTAAGACTGTGCAATAACACTTAGATTTGCCTTACTGTTTCCAGCTACAGCTTTATCAGATGCAGGCTAGCACCACTAGTAGCCTAATTTAGCCATCAAAGAATCAATGAAGCAATATTGCTATGGCAAGGGGAGGATAGAAAATACTGAAGATGCAGAAGCACAGAACAAACCCTGGCTTCCTTGATCAGCTCTCACTGTGAGGAATATACAGTTCTCTCTTCCTAGACCAGAAGAAACACTGCATTACAAATTTCTTTCCAAAGTAGAGGTGAAAAGATTTACTTTGCTAAAAAGCTCTTACAGCTTGCATCCACACTGAAACCAGCTGTTCTAGTTCCATTTTAGCCTGTTTAGACAGCTCCAAAATGTGTTCTCTGTGCTCATGACTGGTATAGGCTGAGTCTGTGAAATCCTCCGTATGTTCCAGGATAACTTCCAGCATTGTTGAAAGGTTCTCTTTTGAGAGAAAATAAAGATTCTCCCGAAGACCCTCCACCTTATTCTGAAAAAGAAACGGAACAGTTCCTTGAGAATTTATCTGGTTTTATAGTTGTGACGCAAAAGCAGATGCATCATTGTACAGTTTATTTTTGTTCTCAGTGCTTTTTTTTTTTTTAATTCATCGCTTGCTTTCAAAGTAACCCAACATTTTGCTAGTATCCAGACATCTGGATAGTTTAGGCTTAGGAATTACTTTTGTAATGTAATAATACCATCAGCAAAGTACTTGCTACTCCTCAGAAGTAACAGCCAATACATTATTGTTCTCCCATTATCAATAAAAGGGTTTTAAGTTTAGTTACAGTTTCAGAAATTAATTTTGTATTCAAAAGTTTTTCAACATCATACTCAACATTTGAGTATTTTTCTAAAAATTTACATGTAACAAATTGAGTAACTTGAGGCACTGTGCAAAAATTTCAAACAAATTTTATGGGAGATATTAAACAAATAGATCAGTTTTTTTCAAAAGACAAGACACGGCTATCCATTAACAATTCTTAACTGAGCATGAAACAAAAGAGCCCCTTATCAGGAAAAAAGACTGACTTACAACATAGAATTTCAATTCACAACATTTCATTTGAATGACAGTCTGCTCTTTTAAATGCTTGGAGGAATATTTTTGTGCATGGGGTTAAAAATACTACCAATTATGAAGCAAGAATTCTTCAATCTTAGCTATTTTAGTGAGGTCTGATTCTATACTGATACTTAAGTTTTATTCACTGTTCAAGACCTCACCTCAACAAAATGAGGGTTCTGAATGAATTCTGATCCAGAAGAAGATGGCAAGTATCAGATGGTGTATTTTGGCAATGATAATGAAACTTTAACCACCTTTTGTCAGATTCTTTTATGTTTTGAGACAGCTATTTAAGTTACACTACTTGGAAGATGCAGCTCCACCATTTGGAATTTAATTTTATTAAATTTAAATAAAATTAATTCTAGTTTTGAGGTAACTTACTAGGCTGTAAGAAAACAATACCATTTCTATTCTTACCTTGAATTCTTTGATGCCAGAATATATGCTGATGGGTGCCATTTCATTTTCTCCATTTGGTCTAGAATCAGTTACAATTTCTATTACCTGTTCCAAAGCTAATCTCATCCGATGAAAAACTCCATCTTTGTTTATACGAGCAGATTCACAGTCTGGATGCCTTAAACAAGTCTTTTAAAGGAAGTAAAGAAAGTATTATGACAGAGTGCACATGCACTAGACCAAAATAAATGCTGCCTGCTAAAGCAAGTCTAAACAATGTATCAGAATACAATAAATTCTTTCTGTCGAACTGCTACTGTGTTAAGTAGAACTCATAACATTACTCAGAACAAGGATTTTCCTCTACTTATTCATTACTCATGGAATGGTTTGGGTTGAAAGGGACCTTAAAGATCATCTAGCTCCACCCCCCTGCATGAGCAGAAGCACCTTTCATTAGACCAGGCTGCTCAAGACCCATCCAACCTGGCCTTGAACACTTCCAGGGAGGGGGCAGCCACAGCTTCCTTGGGCAACCTGTGTCAATGTCTCACCACCCTCAATTTCTTCCTGATGTCTAATCTAAATCACCCCTCTTCAGATCTGAAGAGTCATGTACTCTTTTTCATGCAGTTTAAAGTGGGGCTGAGAAAGAAAAGTTAGCTATCCTGCCAGATGACATACTCCATGGTTTATCCAAGCTGTGTAAGAGTGTGAATACTCACCTTTGAAGCAGTCAAGAGCATCATGGTGCACTTCTCAAGAACAGCCCTAGATGCTGCCATTCTAGCCTTTTTCTTCTCATCCTTCAAATCCTAAACGTCAAAAGAAAATATGACCTGAATATGACACAGTAGATAAAATGTTAAAATGTTAAAATGCCTGTGAGACTAGAAAAAGGTAACACTCTTGCAGACAGACGGGTTGTGAGAAAACTTCATGTCTGACAACTGCTATTTTCAGCCAAAGTCGTGATCTAGAACTTTATTTTCAGACAGATTTTAATGAATGTGCTTATTCTGGGATCTCTTCAAATACAGATCTCAGCAATATGGAGCATGTTATGTACACTGTCATTAGTTCTGCTAGTTTTGTAATACAGCATTGTTCATAAAACAGGAAAACGAGGGTAAAAAATATACCTGATTTTAAAAATTGTCTGAAATGGAGGAGCGGGGTTAGGCAGAGACATAAACCAACAAATTTTCACTGTACTGCAAATGAAGAAACGTGAAGTATTTTGCCTACTTGAGTGTTTTATTTACCACATATCAGTACTGTAAAAAGTTGTAACAGGCTAAAAAGATTAGAGAGGCCTTGTAGAAAGGCCTTGAGTAGAGGAACTTTTCAATAACTCTCCAGAGAGAAGGATTTATATGCCAAATTGAACCACACTCCCAGCAAAGTTCAGCAAAAGGGAGAAGTTAAGAATCTAAACCGGGATTGGAGCAGGAGACCTTCCATCAAATCTGAAAACCAGAAATCATTGAGAATAAAATCATTTGCTAGTAACGCAAGGAAGTTCTTCACAAGGAAGAACAGCTATGTGCATTTCAGGGGAAAACGCAGTTCATTTCCAAGCAAATATTTCCTTGAATTACATGTAGCTTTTCCAGAACTAACTCTTTGATACTGAGAAGATAACTTTGCAGACTTGGAACAAATCAATTGTAGAAGCAGCAGGGTATGCTATTATTAGCAAAACTCTCCCATCTTTTACCTGAAGGATGCTCCATCATGTCACAAAAAACTACTGCATGAAGATGGCCAAATGTTTATAGAAACTGAATTTTCAACTTTGCTGGATATTGGGGACGCTGTATTATCTGTATCAGACCCTGACCCATTTCTGAATAAGAAAATTTTATTACCAAGGAGAAGCAACTAGCACTCTCAGCAGAAGTCTTAAGCCTCAGCAAACCTTGTATTTACATGAAAGCAGCAGCAAAATCTTCCTGCATTAATGAAAGGCTTTGAAAGAGTCGTTGCATGTGAGACAAAAAAATCTCACGCCAACATAAGGAGGTTTTGACTTAAGCCTAGAAAACTTTCTAAAATAAAAAATTTTGAAAACACACAAAACACCCCAAAAAAAGAGAGTGCTCTATTAGGATCTAAAGATTTAATGTTTGGAGTTTTCCAAAATAATTACTCTGCTTTCAAATCTCTTCACTATGTGCAAACACCAAATGCTTCTGTCAAATAACAGTGGACACATTTTCTACCAGAGGTATAAGGCAGGAAAGTTAGAGCCAAAAGACAGCAATTGAAGCCAAAGAGCATCTCAAATAACACACACCCAGGCTTCTGGAAGATAAGCAGCTCAAACACTGCAGCGACATTTCTCATGCTCAGCTTTAAAATCAAAAGGTGTCCTTTGAGTAGAGCAAGGAAAAGTTACACTTCAGAGATAGGACACCAGCAACCGGGTTTTTTTGTACTGGTTAATCATACCAGAAGAACCCAAATTTCCCAAGGAATCAGATGAAAATTATACCTTACATCTCTCACAGCTTTTTATTAATACTCACATTTTGCCGATCTCCAGTTAAATGGGCAAACTCTACCATTTCATTTCCAAACTGGCTAAATATTTGTACAAACTCCTGGAAACTACTGACTTTTTCTAGTTGTTCCATTGTTGCGAGAACCTGGAAGATACAGGGAAATACTGTATATTACCAAGATACTAAACAGAAAATATTAGTACTAAACTGGGAATATTCTTTTCAGACACTTGTAAATTGTCTCATTTTCCTCACTATTTCTGATACTGAGAGTAAAAGTATTACAGGATTCAGTTTCTATAATAAGGAAAAATGTTACTGTCATACTAAATTTTAAAACTTTAATACTTGAAATCATTCAACAGATTTTATCTCTATGTTGTAACGCTCCAAGTTCAGTCTTGGATGTGTAATTTTCAAGGTCTAAAACTACAGCTGCACAGTCAAACAAATGTTTTAATGGCTGCATACATTAAAAAAAACACTAAAAAACAAAACCACTGCATTACCCAAAACAGAAGTTAGAAATTAGTTTATAAATAGTTCCACACTTTTCATAACAACCCTAACTCTGTAGATTTTTATTACCTCTATACAAACAGAAAAACTAAATGAACACAAATGGTATCAAGCATTCACACAAGATGCATAAAAGCACATGAAATCAGCATTTTTAAATTCAGCAAAAATTATATAGTTTATAAATTACTGAAGCTATCCTGCTGAAATCACTACAATATGGTTTACAACTAAGATTAACACTAAGGTTCTTCAGGTTAGAGGTACAGTTGCTAATCCCAAAGTAACCTTTCAAATCCACTACATCTTTTCTGAAGAGAGACAGGCAAAGCAGTTACTGAGTTTCAGACTGAAGATAAAGACACCCCATGAAAATCTGATGAACTGTACATGGAAAAGAGAAAAATGTCAACTTGTTTTTCCTTTACTATGCCAAAAGTCTCTTCCTCCAACTGAAAAAAATTAGTCTATATACCTAATTATAACAAACTACTCCTTCCCTGCAACCCTAAAAGCCCTCCTGGAAGCACCCATTCTTTTGTAGTAGAGCAGCTCCTCAATCTCATGATCTAGGTAAAGCAAATGCTGTGAGTACAGTGGAACTGACTGCTTTACCATGCAACACTAGACCACGGTACTGGTCTGAGTATATGATGGTACACAACCAGTTCCACAAAGGCTGCAATAACAGGAACTTCTGTGATTCAGGTGTTGATGCATGTGCAAGGCTGGGATATAAAGGAGATAGAAGAAAGCTGCACAAAGATGTGAAAACAGCAGTACAAGAGTGAAAGAAATAGGGAACCACAGCATTGGGAAAGTGATGGTGTAGAAAAGTGGAGAAATGAGAAAACTTAAGGTTCAACCTTTTCTGGATAAAAAAATAATAGTAATTACACTCAATCATCCTTGGATTAAGCAAGTACAATACTTCAAGAGTATGGTATTGGTTGTAAGCAACTCTGCTACAGTTATCCTAGAGCAAGTGTTTCTCTCATGAAAAATCTCTTGTCCATTAAAAATTTCAGTGATAGTATACACATTTCCACTACAGCTCACAATTCTAGACATTCCAAGCAGAGCTGACGTTCCAAGAAACTACATATAGGCACAAGCCACACAGATAGCTCTACATTTGCCTAATGGTTATTTAAGAAGCTGTTAAAAGGCAAAATACCTACGGATGTCTTTGTAATTTTTATTTTTAAACTTTGTTCAACATATAACATACAGATAGTAATTAAAATGTGAATCTTAAAGTACAAGGTTGAAAATATGTATTGAAAAAGACTAAGTCCCTACCGATATATATAAACTAGAACTTGGTATTCCCCAGCTACTGCTGCACTTTGAATGTCACTTCTCAGACAGCAGTTGTCAGCTGACATCACTTCAGGGCACATCCCTATTTTGATCCAATACACACAGTGCAGCAACACGCCCATTATCTGTCACTTCCCTCTTCATTGTTCCAGCACTCCTAACCTGACTGATAACAGTAAGTGGAGCAAGATGTTAAGCTCACTGAGGCAGTAACTAAATCTGATGGACAGTGAAACAATTTTTATAAGGTAGGAAGATGTGAGCAAGGGACTTATGCAACACACAATCTAAGAACACAGGGATAGTATAGACGGTGCAGCAGACACAGGAGCAGCAATAGGGTAACTGAGACCATCACCCAGAGGTTGGGTTCTGGAGTAGATCACCATTCCAGAAGATGTCAACCACCTCAGCTTATGGGATTGCATCAACCACTAAACTATTTTTTTGTCCTTTGCCCTTGGTTGACTTAACCAGGTGTATTCATGAGAAAGATTACAATGACTGTGAAAATTAAGGCATTCTGAACAAAGAAAGCAGCAAGGGAACTGGCATTAAAAGTTTAGCTCTCTAAGATGAAAATGCAGCCGAGATCATCTGGAACAGTGACCCTCCCCAAAAAGCCACAATCTGCTCCAGTTGTCTGTACTGATGGTCCTGCTCCTGCCTTTCCATTCTCTACA
This sequence comes from Calypte anna, assembly GCF_003957555.1. Lineage (NCBI taxonomy): Eukaryota > Metazoa > Chordata > Aves > Apodiformes > Trochilidae > Calypte > Calypte anna. Next base: position 89,575,440 of record NC_044245.1, on the reverse strand, counting down.
TCATATTATACTACAGGGTTTCTGAGAACTGTTGTCCCTATCTCTCCATTACAATATTTCTCATAGAAAGAGCTCATCATACCAGTATCTGACATTTTTTGTGAGTGTAGTCTATAAATACCATGGTATGCCTGTATAAAGCACTGTAATTTATTTAAATCCTAGAGATGTAAATTACTCTATTGGTACCAAAAGCAGAAGGTGACATTCTCATGCACGCATAGTCTATGTGTAGAAAAGAAAATACAGCAAAACCCAAAGGACCACAAAGCTCAGTGTGACTACGGCGGAGTCAGACACACTTACTCTGGAAAATGAGGCTTCATTTTAGATACCTTAAAATTTAAACCTTGTACCTATGCTTACCATATTCATATCCGTGCATATATGACAATAATTTCATATATACATATATGGCAATAATTTTTTATATATTTAAAACTACCATAAAACATTCTTGGCTCCTAGAAGTATATATCCCTCCTTATCCCTTCACAATACAAGCATTTGCACAGGTATTCTGTAGACTAACTCTGTGTTAACATCAGCCACTTTTGGAAAGGTTATATTATTTCAGATCACTGCATGGCTGCAGACAAGAGCAGAAGAATAACTCACAAAAAGCAGTGAAAGGTATGAAATGCACCATATTCTGGCCTCCAGGGCGAGAGAAGACCAAAGCTGCAAGTAACTTCAGCAAACTCATAAAACACATGCCACCATCACCAACCACTGGGAGAAGTACAAAGACAGAAAAATGGATGCTCCTAAGTCTAAAGCCAGGCTGAATCAGGTATTGTTGTAGTTTTTGAATCCTGGATTCAAGCAAGTGACTTAGGATCTTGAAGCTGCAAAAAAGAGACTAGCATGTCTGAAAAGCAGACTGGAATAAAGGAACAGAGATAGTATGAGGAGTCAAAAGAAGAAAGAGGCTCTCACCGTGAATACAAGCTGAAAATTAATGGAAAAACCCAGGCTCTCATTTATCAAACATGAGTTTTTTCTATTTCTGATTTACCAGAACAGAGGAAAAGAAAAAAAAACCAAAACCAAATGAAGAATATCCTACAGTCAATACAGTGTAGTACATGATGTAGATTACGAGGCTAAATGAGCCTTCATACATTATTTAAAGCAACTAAGTTGTTTCTAGCTAAATTTCAAGACATCAGTTAAACTGCACAGAAATTTTCATCTGTAAGCCTCACTTCACTAGCACAACTTTTACCAGCATTCCTCACAGCTTTTTGCCTTCAACACATTTATAATGCTTTCCTTGTCTTGATCCTGACAGCACAAACATCCAGTACTCAGCAAGTAGAAGCTTTTATTGGCTGTTTTACTGACAGAAACGCTTTTTACCTTGCAGCAAACTTAAATAAGCAGTAATATGCCATCTTCTCCAGCATGCTAAATCAATAGTACAATACAGGTCACATAAGATGTAGTCACTGAAAACTGTTATTTTATTCCTCCTGATTTACAGCCATCTGGTAGGTGAACATATTTTAAGACATCCATTTTTATCTATTTACTTTGCACTTCCCTCCAGAGATAATAAAAATTCCACTTCATTTAGCACCGCTCTTTTGCACTGACTGCAGGTAATAATTAAAGAAAACAAAAAAGAAGCCATAAATACCTTATTTCTGGAAGTTATTATTTGCTTTATAACAATTCTGTCTGCTAACACCAGCACTTTTGTGACAGAAGAAAGTAGTAATCTTGCAGCTTTTACCACACCAGTTTTGTCTGTAAAGATTGTTATGTGGCTATCAGATTCTGGATGATCCAAGCTTGCCACGTCTGTAAGCTGTGCAATTGTTTCACCTAGAGACATAAAAAAACCAATTAGTATTTCATACGTACAAAGAAGATGCTGGGCCATTAAGCACTCGTAACTTTCACCATTGTGACACAAAACATCAATTTCAGAGCTACCTAGTCTCCTATTTCACTTCCTTGTACTGACTGTTGGTGGCACCCTCACCATATTTAAATCTGTCCTATTATTCAGCACTGCCTCATTTTTCCATCTGTAACGTACACTTATTTTCATACAGTATTTCTACAGATACTTGAGGTGGAGGAAGGGGGGATCTGGGAAATATGGAGGAAGAAAATATTAATGGGAGGCCTTCCCAGTTTCAATAGCAAAATTCGTATTACTGTACAAGCCTGCAGCACCAACCCACTGAAGAAGTCGGATGCAGTAAGCAAGGAATAACTACAAATTCCCCTCTACTCTTCAAATTTAAGTTCATATTAACATAATTTATAAATTTCCTATTCCTACAGAAGTCTCCATGCATGAAAAATAAAGCAATTCCAAACAGTAACATTGGAACTTATTGGAATGATGCACTATAGTGAGGCTACTGCGCTTTATGTTCAAAGGAGGACCACCAGTGTACTGCCAGAGACAGGAGCAAAAAAAGGCAAGGAAGTGATGAATTTCATTTCATAAGCATCTTCTTAGTTAACTGCCATTTAATATTATAATAGTTAAATAGTACTATTTAACCACTTTTATTTTTCATGCAGTTAAAAATTCTTCAATACAGTGAAGCCAATGAATCTCCTCGTCTGATAAAAATCAGAGGCCCCTAAATCAAATTAAATCTTCAGGAGTACTTTAGGTTATAGTACAATAAGAGAGGAATGGCACAGAGCAGCTTTTTATTCCACAACTGCAGAGTGACTTGCTGGGAAACAGGACTCAGGGAAGCTCTGAGACATGCTTTTTGTTAGCATACAAGACAACATGAAAAACCCACAACCAACCTCCAGATCATCCCTGAATATAATATCCAGGACATTTGATTGAGTCCCCTATGACTCATCTTCAAAATTCCCTTGAATAACCAAGGTAATTCATCTAAGCAGACAAGATGCACCAAGAGCCTGATAAAGCCTGATAGGCTTTGAACAAATGACCTGAAGGTGAATTATTACTCCAGAAATGCCACACACAAACACTATGCAACAAGGAAGGCCTGAAAGTTCTCCTAGCCACGGAGCTCCAGCTTTGAAAGCCTGAGAGTCCTTAAAACCACAGCGCTCCATAATTCATAGTGGTTTAAGTATAGATTTCTCTCTTCTGGTTGTTATCCCTTGAGCTCCAAAGTTGCCTGATCAGGTATTGCCCTATGGCAAGGAACTTCCAGTACTTCTGCTAGGACCAGACCAGGTCATAACAGCAACACTATAAATAATCAGAGTGTCATCAGAGGGTCTCTCTATTTTAAGTATGCCAATATGAATAAACAAACTACACTCCAAGATGGTGAATTCCATAGCTGAAGGTACTGAAAATTCCACTACTACACTGTCATGGTAAATACAGGCACCGTACAAGACCAGGTTTGGCAAAATCTGCTCCATGACCCTCTGCAGTTTTATGATTCTATTTTGAGTCCATCAAATTACAAGGTTTATTACATGGAAACAGCTGTAGGAAGTCTGAAATACTTCAGATCACTGATTATCTCCTTCACAAGAGACAGATACAACATTTGTCTTCCTTCCAAGCCTCTGCAGGATATGCAATTGATTTAAAGACTCCCTACCTTTTCTTAAGCATCTCAACTGCTAATGATATAAATCCTTTAGTCTTGAAGTATATCTTTTATGGCTAACAAAGTGTCCCTTTAATTTTTGAGGCACCATCTAATCAATCAGCTAAAAAAGAAGTATGAACAGCTCTACAACATCCTCTGTCCTAAACAGCAAGTGATTTATGCTGCTCATTCCGTCAGAACATGAAATTATTTCATACAAGTTCATATTCTTGGCTATAATTGGCCAAGAGATTTCATTGGCTTGCTTGGGAACAACAAAGTTGTTCAAAATTACACATGAGCAACTATGTTGGAAAATTGAATTCAGAAGACAGTAATCCATAAATTTATCTGCACAAAGGACTCTCATTTTGTCCAACAGTCAGCTGTCCATGAAGATAATGCTGGCACAAAAAACAACAAAAAACAACAGCAAATATGTCTGAAACACTGAATTTCCCATCTAAGTGTTCAGTTAGATCTCAGATATTGCACAGAATAAATGAGCCATGCCAAGGTAAATGTGAGGCATGACAGAAAAGTAAACAGTCTGTATCTTCATTACTCTAGACAGAGGCTCATTACAGCATTACAGGAAAACCTGTCATGTAGAAAAGTACAACGGTTTGGTGAGAGAAAATACTACAGACTATTTCTAGATTCTGAACTCCTACTGGATACACCACCAGGGAGTAAAAGCACTTGGTCACAACATAACTTCCAAGTCAAGAAACAGAGATCCAGACTGCACTGCTCTTTCAGCAGCTGAGATTATTGACGTAAATCTTAGTAATTTGGGCTTGTCAGCACTTTACTTGGATCTCTGAAGAGAAAACACATGCTTCACATAACAAATGGAATGTTTTCAAATTAGGGCATTTCTGTTTGCAGCCAAGTTCACTGGAGCAACCACAAATTCTCTGTCCAAAGTTTATCTAGAGTCATTCTACAAATAACAAAAATAATCATTCATCACCAGCCTGTCTCTAGACATTGCGACTCTTTGTTGAGAGATTTTCAAAGGATTTCTTACAGTACCATGCCCAATTACTATGTTTTGTTGTTGGTTTTTTTTAATCACAAAAATAGTATGATTGCACCCTCAAAGTCTGAGGCCATCACAGTGATTCAGCAAGAATTATACTAACTAGGACACAAAAAGGCCAGTTTCTCAGACTTTTGTGCTTATTTAAAAGATAAAAAACACATACCGAGCCAAAAGTCCACTGTTTATCTTAACAGATCAGTTTTAAATACAGTAACCCACAGCTTGGAACACAGCACTACACCTTCCTGCAGTTATCCAGACATCAGCATTGAAGGGTCATTTATTTGCCTCCATACCTGGCATCTCAGAACTGTCTCCCTGAAGCCACAGTAAGAAGAGAGTCTGTCACATCTGTAGGTACACCTACCTCCTTAAAGAGGAAAAGCTTCAGGCAGGATTTCCCATGATCTCAATGTATTTAAGCAAAGAAAGGAACCAAAAATCTACCACCAGTAATGAACAACAAAAGGAACAATCTTCTAGATGCTATCTTCTTGAAGTCTGCACTGCATTTACTAAAAGCCACTAAAATATTATGCAAGGGACAGTACTTAATGCCTAGGAAAGTAGTTTCTAGCATGACACTGACATACTCTTACAGTATCAACTCAGTTATCCACATATCACATTCAATCCACGCATGGAGAAGCTTGCAACAGAAGTTGAGTCCAACAAAAAGGCAAGTGTGATACAAATTTCATTCCTCTGAGGGGAGTCATCAGATGACTGATGTGAGTCATCTTACTGAGTCCTGACGAAATGTGGGTTGACACTGACCTTCATTCAGACATGCAGGTTTAGAACATAGTGACCTCAATAGCATAACACTTGAATTACTTTAAATAAGCCACTATTTTAGCTTGAGGGCAATAAACTCTAAGGCTGTATTTTCAACATTCTGCTCTTTGTATTAAAAGCATAAACAAAGAGCAGTCAGGTCAGTCCTTGTGGCAAAAGACCTTACAGAAACCAAAGCAAGCACACAAGTCTATTCCCTGTACATAAGATGACAGCAATTCAAGTAAGTGACAAAACCAAGTAACAGATCAGGCTTTGAATGAATGAGCAGAAGAGGGTTAAACAACTAAATAATGAAGTTCTTACATAATTCCTGATACTAAAATTAGTGTGCTAAAAATGGCACAAGCACAACAAGTTAAAAATTTAATGAGTAACTACAAACCTGCTCTTCTTGCCTCAATGCAAGCAATGTTCATTTCCTCTTTCAATTCATGATTTTCGTTGGCTATAGCTTCACCTACTGTAACAAATCTTCCAACTGCCAGGTTAACTGCTTGGCCCACTCGCTGAATTGCTTGCAGAGTCTTGTCTGAACGCTTTGGTTTATCCTTATGATTAATAAGAGTAGTTATCTGCAAACAAGAAGAGTTAATTATTAGAACTGTATGCAAGACATTTTAACCTTAGTATTAACGGCAAATTTTGGAATGAACTCAGTAGTAGATTTTTAGAATACTTCTCTAATAAAATTCAGTGTTAAGTTACAAAATATCATTTAGCTTCTCATAGAATGAGAAAAAATAAATTGGAGTATAATTAAGTCTGCTCATCTGCTTATCTCACATTTCAAATGAATTGAGGAATTGTTTTTTCCTCCCCTTTGCACTATTAAAATAAGCTGCCCTAAGTCTCTCAAGAGGTTTTCACACTACAGATACAGAAAAAGCTGGAGTCTAAGTTGGCATATCAACATCATTTTGAAATTGCCAGCCATGGGAATCTTACAAACTTTTTGTGCTGCCAGGTAATTAAATAGACTCATCAATTATTTGAGAGCTTTGCTATTTTTACTGAAAGCAGAGTTTCTGTATGATGTTTTATCCAACTGATTAAGGTAGGCTTTAAGAACAAGCAGTAGCAGAGTTGTTACACAAAAAGAACCATCAGTCTTTCAGAAAAAATCCAACTTATTTCAGGCCTCCTTCCATTGCAATATCCACTCTACTCAGAACTTAGATATCCTCAATTACATGTTTTCTGAGTTTAAAAACTTCACCATTTGACCCAAGTTATCAATAAAACAACTTGTGAGGACATTCTTACTGTAAACTCCACATCCTGTATCAGCTTTTCTGCCCTGTATAATACCACTCTACACATTTCTTCTTGGATGGATCACACCTACTAGAGATTACCTTCTGACTGCAGCAGCAAACAACAATTTGCCCTGCACACCAAACATGAGGAAAAAGACACAGAAATCCCTCTCTCTCTTTAGAAAGGGAATGCAGAAGTAGCTTCACAAACATTAGAACAGTGTGCAATCCAGCCACTCAGAATTAACCAATTATAAATAATACAGGAGCTTTACTTTTAACTAGTTTTGAGCATCCTATATGAGCATAAAAGCCATCATGGTTGCAAAGACAGTCCTGACTGTCCCTGTCTCCCACTCCTGTTTTTGAAATTAATTTATCTGGAGTAGGTTAAACCTGAGTTGTGAAGAAAGTAACATTTATTAGTTTATTCTTTGTCATATTCAGTTGCCCAGTCCAGGCCATTGCATAGCTGTATGAATTTTCGGTGGCAAAAGGGAAAAGATTAAGACTGGGGACAGAAGGATGGGAAGAAGTGCTGCTTTCAGCAGCAGCATTGTTTAAGATGCCCACAGAACTGCATCGTAGGCCACATCCACAGGGGCTCAAAGGTGTCTGTTGAAAGAAACTCTGAATCACATAAGCTACTTAAGTGTCTGAATGCCTCAGCTGCATCAGCTTAATTACAGGTGTCTTTGTTCCTCAAAACATACAAATCACTATTCACTCATACATTCTCCTACACCAGTCAAGCCTATAGTAGGGCAACAGTAGAGATGTTGTACCTATAATGCTCACATTGGATTGAAGGAAACAGCAGGGACCAATGCAGGAACTGTTCTGCTTCATAATCTGATCAATGCTTACCCTTCAGATATCACCAAGTCATATTTCAGGGGAAAAACAGCGGTGTTTTTTTAATACTACTGGGGCTGGTTTTGAATGCCAGGAGCTGGTTTGATCAAGTTTGCAGTACTAAATTGCTTACAATGGAAAATACTAATATTTCACTGAGCACTTAGTTACATGAAGAGAAAAATACTTTGTTCTAGTACAAAACATCCCTACAGAAGTGCATTGTCTGCCTACTGCCTTATGATATCTGCTTTACTTCTCTAACTTATACCTAACCACACCCCCTAAAGGCAGGCCACTTTCTGCAATTCATACAACAAATCCAACCCTGTGAGAGTCCCCCTGGTTCACAAACTTCAGCCCCAAAGCCTATGAACCCTACACCAGTCAAATGAAAACACCATCTTAGGATGGTACAGTCCTGTTAAACAGCAAGCTAAGCAAACACCTGAACACCTTCAGGTTCATTCTAGAGGTGAAATGATGCTTCCCAGAATACACAACTACCATCACTTCAGTGAAAATTCATATTAATATCAGATGGATATTAAAACAGCTGCACTATGCACCTCTCCAGAATTCTTGCACTGTAGATGTTTCAGGTATACCATGCTATCAAATAAGCGATAGCAACTAATCTAAAAACCCAGATGGCAAGTTCTTACCTAACCATGGGCAGCAGCAAGCCCACAGAGCATTGGACCAAATGCTGAAGAAAACCAATTTGATAGAGGGTGACATCTTTGTTTCCTCATCTGATTTAAAAAAAAAATATCAAAACGATGCTATGCAAACAAATGGCTAACATTACATTTATACAGTTACTGAGAATAAAATAACACAAGGCTAAACCAAACAGAATAGTAGCTGGATGCATGCCCTGGCTGCAAGTTTACCTCCCACAGCACTGTATGCCAGTGGAAGTTTAAACATGTTCTGTGTAATCCCCCAAAAATGCATATGCAACTAACGCTGCAAACTGAAAGGCATACCATGGTTTTACAAATCATCAAGGCATTTTAATCCCATTATGATGGCAGAGGTATGCAAATGGTGAAAATTATGAACATATTACAGTTTAAGTTGCTTTAATGAAGTCTTACAAGGCATTTTCAGAAATAGTTTCATTGACACATGAGTGAAGTTTATGGTTTTGACTTCTTTAGCACTCTCTTCAGAAGAGGTTCTGCAGAAAAAGATAAGCTCAATAGCCCCCATACAAAGTGAAGCAAGAATCAGCAGCTCTTTTTGCACATTTGTCACTGGTGTCATCTTAACCTCATGAATTTCAGCAAGGCCAAGAGCAAGGTCCTGTACCTGGGCTGGGACAATCCCCAGTATGAATGCAGACTCGGGGAAGAATGGATCGAAAAGCACCCTGCAGAAAAGGACGTGGGAGTTCTGGTGCATGAGAAATTGGACATGAGCTGGAAACCTGTTCTTGCAGCCCAGCCAGCCAACTGGGCTGTGCTCAAAAGTGTGGCCAGCAGGTCTAGGAAAGTGATTTTGCCTCTCTACTCTGCTCTGGTGAGACCCCACCCAAAATAAGGGGTCCAGCTCTGGAGACCTCATCACATGAAAGACATGGAGCCATTGAAGCAAATCCAGAGGAGGGCCACAAAGATAATCAGGTTGCTGAAGCACCTCTCCTATGAAGACAGGCTTAAGAGTTTGGGTTGCTCAGCTTGGAGAAAAGAAGGCCCTGGGGAGACCTTCTGTAGCCTTTCACTAAAGGCAGCTTATGAAAAAGATTAAGACTTTTTACCAAGGTCTGTAGTGACATTACGGGGCATAATGGTTTTACACTAAAAGGATAGATTTAGATTGGCCGTAAGGAAGAAATTTTTTATGAGGACAGTGAGACAGTGAAACAGGTTAGCTTCCAAAGAAGCTGTGGATGCCCCCTCCCTGGAAGTACTCAAGGCCAGGTTGCGTGGGGCTTTGAGCAACCTGGTCTAGCAGAAGGTGTCTCTGTTCATGTCAGAGGAGTCAAAACTCGATCTTTAAAGTCCCTTTCAACCCAAACCACTCCATGAGTCTATCTGCTCTAAACACCCACTGGAGTAGTCTGTATATGCAAAATTGAATTTTGAAACCTATGGTTATATATGAAACATGTACCTTATCTAAAGGAAAAAAGGCCATCTTTGGTTCTAGAAACATGAAAATGCTTAATAACATCACAGGAGTGAGGAGAGTTACTAGATACAGATGGGCTTCTCAAAATCTGCCACCCACAGAAAACACTGCTGTGCAAACAAGTAGAACATGTAATATGGATTAATATCTTCTTCCTTCATGAAGTGCTAAGAGCAACAGGTATATACTCACCTATATATTTGATTTAAAATAAAGATATGAAGAAGCATAAGTAATAGCAACTGAAATTTCAGATTCTTTTCAAGACTTAATCAAACTTGTAATGAACAATCAAGTGCTAAAAAACTAACAAACAACATAACTGAGCAAGAAGAATTATTTCACTGGTATGGTAAGTGACAAACTGAAGGAAACTGTGATGCTAATAAGCAGCATAAATATTTAACTAGATCAGATCATAGTAAGAAAAAAATAAAATCCCTATGCAGTACAACTGGAGATGCATTGGGCGGAGGCATACAATACCACGCTTCAGGATACAAGTAAACCAATGAGCATTAGAAAGCAAATGAACTGGGCTTCTAAAATAAAGAATAACCAAAGTTCTTGCTCCTGACTCTTAAGCAGTTTAAAAAGACATAAAATTGGACAAGTTAAGTGAAGAAAAGCAAAGATCCACAGGAAATCTAAAAAGGAACTTTCTCCCCAATAAACAACCACCTCCCTCCAAAGATAGCCTAAAAGACTACCAAAAAACAGATTAGTGAAAACTTGCAGCATTTAAGGATATTTCAGATTACAAAGAATTGATTTTCCCCTGCAGCCCATCTGGTTCTGAACAGACCAGAACCATTACTGCTGTGTTTCTGTCGTTTGGTTTGTTTCTGTTTTTTTAAAGAAGGAAACCACTGTGACTCCAGGAGCATTATCTAAGCTTTCCTTTTAAAACTTAACACCTCCCAAATATTTAATTTATTGCATTTTGATCATGCATCACCCAGTCAGTAACATCTGTGGTGTTCATGCAGGAGGTAGCAGCTGAAAAGATTACCTGCAAGTCTCTCTGAACAAAAGTATATGCTGTTTACTTAGGATTTACTGATCAGATTCTCAAAACAAAACAATTCTTTTGACAGCACTCATGCTCTGTTTAATGCAAGCACATATGGAATGCTTATCTAGGATTTGAGACAGTAAGATTAAGAAGCATGCTTTAAGAAACTGTCCTTTTTGTCACTTATGACCAGCCCCAGAAAAAAATCGACTTTTCCCCCAAGTACTTTGCTAACACATATGCAGGCATAATTATCAAGATGTACCTCACATTTCAGGAATATCAAGCTCAGCTGTGGCACTTTTCAAGCACCTGTTTTCAGAGCTTTCTGAGGGCCTTCAGGTACTGATATTTAAATAATTCTATGCTTCATGCACAGGAAGCATCATGGCAGCATGCTTTGCTAAAAATAATCGCATGTCTATTTATTATAAGTGTAATTAAGTCTTGCATGACAGAATTAAGTGATAATTAAGACTGGCTTTCAGGAAGTATTTCTATGCAACTATAAATAAAACCAAGGGACATGCAGTTATTCCACAGCTACTGCTTACAAACACAAGAAGCATGACTGAGAAGTCATGCTAAAAGATATGCCACCCACCTCCCTCCCTGGGTAAGTACCCACATTTTACATACATTGACTTATGACTCTCAAGAGTACTATTTGTTACTGCCTCACACTAATCCATTTTCGTGCTAGAATACATATGTTTCCTCCATATATTCCTTGTTATGCAAGGAATATTATCCTCAGAGCAAAAGCTCCTCTTCTGGTTTTTGTTTTTTCTCCTACCTTCCATTAATTGTGGATGCCGCCTCCCTGGAAGTGTTCAAGGCCAGGCTGGATTGAGCAACCTGATCTAGTGGGAGGTGTCCTTGCCTATGTAAGGGGGGCTGGAACTAGATCATCTTTAAGGTCCCTTCCAACCCAAACCATTCTGTGATTCTATTATTCTAATTTCATAATGGCAGATGATTCCTTTCTAAATAACAAACAAACAAACAAAAACCACAAAAAACCCAAAAACAACAAAAACACAAAAAAACCCAAAACAAAAACAACCAAAACAACAACAAAAAACAAAAAAAAACCCAAAAAACAAAACAAAACAAAAAACCACCACAAAAAAACAAACCACCACCAAACCCAAAACCCAACATAATAGGAGGGTAGGAGGAATGGAAAGCCTTCTTTAAGAAAATGGAATACCACTACATAGCAGGCAAGAAGCTAAAAACCCATACTATAGACATGTGCTGTAAATTTAGTTGCATTTGATAGGACATGTAGAAAACTTGATCAAAAAGGCCTTTACCACACAGCTCATATTTTATAATTTCATCTTGATGGGGGCCAGGAGGAAATACTGCATTTTAGGCATCATGTCTCATTAGGTCTTGTTCACTACTTAAGGATAAACAGGTCTTCAGACCCATTAAGCCAGACAGCAGCACACTCTGTTCCAGCACCCACATCTGCTACAGAGTACAACCACATGTGTGAGAGAGAGCACAGAAGCAGCAGCTGGCATTTCATATGCAGTCCATAAGGGCTTCAAGCAGAATTGTCACACTGATTTCTCATCAGAAAAGATGAGCCTCAGGGTTCTTAAGAAATGAACAAGGACTGCATGCTTCCCTGTCCTAAAAATCAAAAGTCTGTTAAGATTAGATGCAGATCCAAGCAATAATGAAGGTCTTACTAAGCACCTTCTACAATTTCAAGCACTAAAGTGTTTTCTAGAAGTCTGGCTAATTTGCAGATTTTTAGAATTGGAAAGCTGTATCTTCCTACTCAGTTTTCCTTTTTGTAGAACACTCCACAGATAAAACTTGGTAGAAATTCAGCTTTGAAAGTTTTCAAAGGCTGGAAAGGATTTACCAAAATGAAATATAACTGCATTAACTACTGATGTGCTAGTCAACTTTAAGAAGCTATATTCTATTTGAGACAGTTGTTTCTGGTTTATGGACACTTAATTAGAACACTAGAACCATTTCTTCTACAAGTTATTATTCAAGAGGGAACTAACTCCTTCTTGCTTAAGTCACACAGAACTCAATGAACCATTCAGGACTATAAAGTCATCTCTTCTGTAAGACAACCACTACCAAGAAGTGGTATGATCTTGCTACTTTGTAGTTAAATATTTTCCTCATACTGCCAACACAATAGTGTCTAGAAGGGCAGTATATATATATATATATGGTGCATGAGTTCTGTTATGCTTCTGATGCTAAGACTGTTGTATCTCTACCTGAAGGCTTTCTAAAAGCATCTTCTCACTGCTTTTGTACACATCTTTCATACAAGCCTTCAGGGAAGCAAATGAAATAAAACTACTTTAACAACCTGTAAGCTGGTTCACTTATCTGTGGGCAAATGCTGACATGTTTAGAGGAGCCTCAGGAAATCTTTCACATGTAGCATCTAACAAGTTGATAAGCCACCCCTGAGAAATAAGAAGGAACAATCCAGGACCTGCAGTGACAAGTAAATACAAGACAAGCAATACAAGAGCAGCCCTACCAAATCAGACCACTAGTATACCTAACCTATTATCTCCTGCAGTGCCCAAGCATAGGTACTTAGAAAAGAGCATAAGAATAAAGCAAGCAAAGGAGACACCAGGTATATTGCTGTTGTAAACTGGTTTTTGGTTAATTGCAAATAGTGCATATTATTTTAAAACATCATAAATGTTTGCTTGAGCACTTCTCATAATCACAGTAACTTTAACATGTAGAAAATGTTATCTGGAAGGGGCAAGAACAGTCCTCTTCACCTCCTTCAGATCTAGACTTCAAAAATCTCCTTCAGATCTCCTTGTAAAGTTTGCCAGGAAAGAGAGTACACAAATTCAAATTTGAATAAACGCCTCAGATTACTAGCACCACTGCTATGTACTTGTTACACATTCTTGGAATTGCTAAAAGATCAAACGAAAATTATTCAACTCACAGCAAGACGGTACTGTAATAGTGAATAGATTTTCTTTGTGTTGAACACATTCCTAGAAAATCTTTATATTTCAAAACCAAACACCAGAGAGGAAATGATTAACCAAAATCTGACACAGGTAAACTTGTTCAATTGAGATGTAGTACTCTGATGATACCAATTTATTTCCTCCAGTGTGATTTTTGGGGAACTTGGGGGATTTGTGTTCTTTTACAAAGGAATGAAAGCTTTTGAAACTCCAGAAATGCTTATTTTTTCAGTGAGATTATTTCCAACTTCTTTTGCAAGTTGTTGTGAAAAGGAACTCTGGAGAAACAAAACAAACAAAGCCATGAATACAGGTGACTAGTTTGTGCAACCTTTGGACTCTTGCACACTATCTAGAGGTTTGAATAACATTAATAATGTTACTGAATTATCACTAGTTCTAGAGGAGAAATTCAGTCGCTTTATAATGTTCAGCTTTGACCCCTGAAATTTAGAGATCTTCAGTGATAAGCAGATATGAAACAGAAAAGTACATGAAAACTGACTTGCATTCCTGCCATCCTCCTTCTTTCTCCACTGATTCTTTGAATCAATGCAAAACGCTCTGCAAAGCTTGGCCACAAATCAAACCAGGCTAACTTGTTTACTCATAGTGTTAGGAGCCTTACAAGTTAGAGGCCTGCCGCTATCTTCCACCCCAAAAGGTGTATTCAGAATTCCTACAGAAATGAGTGGCAATGATAAGACCACCTTAATTTTCAGACAAGTCAAGATCCAGTGTCTTTCACTTTTTGAAAAGATGTATGGACATTTACAGACTAAAATTTGCACCTCCGAGCAACTTATGACACAAGTTGGCAAAAATGGCTTTTCAAATAGAAAATCCAATATAACCTCCTGTAGGAGAACAGCAGAGAGCAGGCCAGCGTGGGATAGAGGAGTGTTGTGAACTCCCTGGCAATCACTGACCCTGAAGAATAACAAAGAACTGTAAATAACCTAAGGAATTTGCCATCTGGACAATGTTATGTCCTAGTACCAGGTGCCTCCAGTGGGAATGGGTAGATAAGGTTTTATGTTAGTAAAAAGAACACTTTGCAGTGCAAATTGTAAATCAACAGGTATTAGGATACTATGTAAGGGTAACAAACCACACAATAAACGATTCCAATTGTGCACAGCAACCGGGGTCTACGCCTTCATCTCTTACATCAACCTCTTCTAATTATATGATATGTGCATCAACAAGGATACTGAACACAAGAAAATGTGCTTCCCTATCAAAAAACACATCCAAAAATAAAATGTCCCTTATTGCACTTTCCACAGTACATTGGCTTTCTAACTTAATAGCTACTCTTGAAGTTTGCTGAAACCCACAACTATCACACTAGAAAAATTGAGCATTAGCTAATAGACCAAATAATTAGTTTTATGGGTATACAAGCCAACAGTTTCCTCCCGTTACTCTCCAGTTCAGTATCTTCTTAACCAAATGGGCAGACTTCATAAACAAGTGTATTGCCCTTTTTCATTCTGCACCTAGAAATCCTAGGCATGAACAAGACCAAGTAAACAAAACCAATTCAGAGGGAAGTCCACTGTTTAAAGTGTATTTTCAGATGTGACCAAAACAGATGCAGACACGTTTTCAGCAAGAGATAGAAGTCTCAGAAACAAGTCAATTTACTAACATGACCAGGAAACCTCATTTGCCTGAATGGCACATTCCTGTTGTGGCTTTCTCCCCCTAACTTGCCTTTGTAACTGTACTAGCCTTCTACTCCTGGTGCAAGCAATACCCAAGACACCTCTGAGCTGCTTATCACAAAAACTACTGTGGAACTAAAAATTTCTAGTAAAATTGGGACTGTGTCTGGAAAACCCAGAAAAATGCAGAAAAAATTACTTCTTAATTCCAGAAACTGGCAGCTTCACTGGCACAAACACCAGCCATCTTGCACGGCATGTTGAGGGTTCCTCCAGCCTTTTTTAAGAGAAGGCTTCCTTAACAACATTTTCATATACCACTTCAATTCAGAGCAACACTGGTATTTCATCCTGAAAAGCACATACTTGCCCTAGGGATTAACAGAGAAGTGCAGCGTACTCTGGAAAAGGCTATGCAAATCCAAAGAGAGAAGTATAAAACAAAATAAAAATTTAACATAAGACAGGAACCATTATCTTATTTATCATAAAAAGCCTGTATACTCTTCTGGTTGAAGAGCCCAAGGGTAATAAAATCTCATTCAGATGGAGAACTTAAGAATATTTAAAGGCAACATTAAGATACAACATAGGGTCTCTGATAATTAAATGGGAGTATTCCATACACTGATCTAACTTTTTTTTGTTCAACACTTGCAAATTAACAATATTATCCTTCTAAACAATTTTGACACCCATGACTAAAAAACACAGCGCACTTTTGCAACATTACTTTGCAATTTTACTGTGTTATTTGAAAAACACATTATTTGTGTGGGTTTAAGTGGTAATATTCATTCTACTTGATACAAAAAGTCAATACAAAAATGCTTCTCTATGACAAAAGTAACTTCCTCATTTAAGTTTCTGTATACACCTGAAAGAACCTTAGCATTTGCTCATACATAATTTTTGTAACTTTTGTTTAGGAGTTATACAAGTTATACAAGAATTCATTTTATGTGTAGGAACACGAAATCATACCATTCAGTACCTAGAGTTAAAAGTTACAAGCTGGCACTGGAGCCTGTATCACTACACATCTACTATGCTAGCTGTTAACAAGGCTATTGATAGAAAGCAACACAACTCAATGAGTAAAAATTATCAGTTAAGGCTCTATCTAGCAAGAGTTATGCTTTGTCAATGAATTAATTAACATAAAATAAATCCATGTGGAAAGTCACAGGATCATAGTACCATACAGCAGTTTTACTAAACTATAATCAGAGCTGTTTGCAATCATTGATGCATAATTCATCCTTTGGGGATTTCCCTACATAATCTGTCTAAAACCATCAGTCAACAAAGCTGAATAGCAAGAAAGCTCCTCTAATTCTTTTTGTGCAGGATCACTGTCAGGCAGTTTCAATATTCATTCTGCTGGAGAACTACACAAATTTGTGTAATCTATAGAAAAGCCATTAATCAGGTCTCATAAATCTGAAATATAAGTTTCCATTGAAAAAGAGCAATTGATTTTCAGCTATGCCAGTATAAAGCATCTTTAGCTACTTGAAATGTTGCTCTGATTCATCACATCAAAGACTAGGGTACTGTACACTATAAAGCAAGAGCCAAGCTTAACACAAAGCCAATTTTACCATCTGAGGGTTCACAGGAAAAAGCCCTGAAACTGCAGCTGTTTTGTGGTAGTGCTGTTGCTCTTGTGATAAAATGTTCAAGTTAAATTCTTCCTGTAAAGAAGAATGTCATTAGTAATACTGACATCATTAATTGCTAATATAACAAAATTTCATTTAGCTATTTAGAATTTTCTGAAGTATTCCTGTGCTCTCCAGCATACCTTAAAAATCATAACTGTAAATTATTAGTTATTTCCCTTTCACTGTTTCATAACAGCCTGGCTTCATTGACTAAATAGCTGTCAATTAAAAACTAGCCTCAGTAAAGGGAAAGCTGCAACCACATCAGCTCAGAGATACAGCTGATACTGTGACTAAAGTAATCACATTATGTTCAGCCAGATAACAAACTCTTAAGATTACCTTTCCTGCACAAATCAAAGAGAAAGCAGCAGGCTCCTCCAGGGAGTACCTAGAGTAGGTTTAGATGCTGCAAGTTTCATTTTCCAGAAGAATAATTTGTATCAAGTGGAAGAGTACAAAACACAAACATAGTACAAAACACACACAGACAACTTAACCCATAATACCTATGGAACCAAAAGGAGAAGACTCACTGAGTTAATGACTGACTAATTGAAACTAATGAGATGCAACTCTATATGCAGGCACAATACCATATGCTTCCAGACTCGTCAGCAGTTAATGCACAAGACTCTGCACCCATGGCACAGTTTCTCTGTGGTACAGGATATAAACTGAGTTTGGCAGGAGGTTTGCTTCACTCACTACAAGTTACAACGCCAGCCTCTATGTAATTTGTAAATTTAGTACTGCCAAATCTCAAATCTAAAGTGAGTACCAACTGAATCCACAATGAAGAAAATCTTGGAAAAGGGGAGAAACTTTTCAGAGCTTGCAAGTTATCACAATGTTTAAAGTACTGAAGGATAGTGAAGGATAAGGACTTGTACCTGAGAAGCATTTTAAAAGGGGTGTGCTTAGATTTTTTTTTTTCCTCAGATGTAGGGAAGAAAGCAATGAGTTTAAGACAAATATGGATTACACTACTTTTTCCAAAAGGAATTTTCCTGTACTCTAAAAGTCCTATGAGGCAAAGCCACCATACTGGAGCAAGAATGCCTTTAGCACCTTAGAGGTCCCACAAAATGCCTAGTGAAACAAGGCAGCCAAGAGACTTGCTGGAAAAAAATCTCTCAGTGCATCTGCTGCATGAGAAATGCAAATGGAAATGTGTAAGAGCTTGTACTGAATGATGAAGTTCAGGAAGGGAATGAGACTACAGATATTCCTTCATTTTATGAATGTTGTCCAGACAGTATATGAGCCACTTCTATTTAGTCTCCGAAGAAGAGAGAACCATTTGGTTTGCAGCAAATTCAAATGTACAGGTATGCAATGTGCCTGTACTGCAATACAGTACTATGACTTACTTACAACACTGATTCATGGTGTGGAGGAAAAACAGATATGGAAAACATTTTTTTGTTTGTTTTTTCCCCCTCCTAGCTTTTGTAGACTTCCAAGAATAAAAGGCTAGTGCCTATCAAGTTATAAGTCTAACAGTGCTCTTAATATAGGACTCTGCTTTAAAACTGTCTGCTAAAAACACATTGAGACAATCAACAACTTGAGTAATTTCCAAGAGTTTTACAGCTCGTAGGTTTGGAAATGAACACTCCTTGAAAGCTATTATATATATCTATGTAACATGTCATATATAATGTCTTACATTGGTTTTGTCGCTCTATAGGCAGCTGCAATTTCTGTAGCTGGTGTATACACCTCATTCCTCATTCAGTGTCTGACCACCCTTACATTGGAAAACCCCTTTTCCTGCATCTGATCAGAATTTCCCATGTTCCACTTTCTGTCCACTGCTTCTTTCTCTATCATCATACACATCTGGAATCAGTTTGTCTGCCTTCTTTATCCAACTAGATGGAAGTTGTAGACTGCAGTAAATCCTGCCACTGAGCAGACAAAAAAAAATCACTACAGGTTAAAGCAGTATGGATGGGAAAGGACCATTCTAGCTTCCCGTATGAAAGGTAGGTCCTAAATGACCACTAGGCCTCTTCTTGAGGTTGAATAAAGACACTTCCTTTTAACCTCTCCCCTTATGTCACATGTTCCACTATGTCAGTGTTTTCCCTTGTACTAGGGAGCCCCAAACTGGGGCTTTTTCCATTGGGACTCCCATGTCTTTCCTCACAGAGGTTCTCTGTAGACAGCTGACCAGCCTGCACAACATTTTGCATGGTGTTATCCTGGCCCAGATAGAGGACTTTGTTAGATCCAACAAAGACAATAATACCTGAAGGTCTTGTCAGATCATCCTTCCAGCCTGTCCCTCTTCCTAGCAGCCCAGTCCTCTAGCAGATCAGACTTCTCCAACATGCTGTACAGGAGCTGACATGTCTGATGAACATACTGGCCAATCATCCCAAAACTGAAATCACTAATCGAGGTGTTAAACAGTACTGAGCCCTGCAATGGTCCCCAAGGGAAATCACCAGTAACTGACAAAAAAGAAATAGATAAAATGTCACTGATTATATACGGATCTCCAGCTTGACCCAGAAGTCTTATTCTAAAGTCATACCTGCAGTCTGAAAACTGCATCTATGAGCTTTTCACATACATGGGAAAATATCAACTGTTGGCTCTTCTTTAGGCTCTAATACATAGCTCCATAAACTTCTGGAAAAACAAAATACTGGCAGAACATTATGTAATGTTATATAACAGTCACTGAAATTGGAATTGATTTAGCTAGCTTCAGAGAAAGCAAGGAAACAACAATGTTAAAGAACAGGTTTGCTTTATCCACCTCAAGGCATGTGCCACTGCTAACTTATTCAGAACCTAAGATGCACAATAGCAAAATTCAGAAACATTGGCATCATGGACTTCTAATACCTATTTAAGGTTTTATTGTGACTATATAGGTCAAGACAATTCCAAAACCTCTGACAAGATCTCCAGTAACAAGAAAGTTGGAAAAAAATGTTCAAGTAAACAAGCACAAAATCGTTCTCCAAAGTGCCTATGACAAAATGGGCTTTCAGAAGGCTAAGCAGCGAGTTGTAATCACACAGGTCAACACTTAGGATGCTGAGAGATAGGTCACCTTCAGCTATGAAAACTGACTTTCCTCTTTTGGGAACATATACAGAGCTCAAAGTTCCCTCTTGGTGAACTTTTCCCAAATGCCTGACTGTGAAGGTTGACAAAAACTTACTCTGCAGCTTTTTGGAGAGCTTCCTTAGAACAGATCCAGACAGACAGACAGACTCTTCGATCTATGAAGATACCCAGCTGCTGCTAGACTAGCAAACAGGTACATAATGGCAACTGAGGAAGTTGCTGGTGGAGCCACATCCTGGAAAGTGCTTTTCTCCCGTCTTTGCCTTTCCTCAACTGTTTAAATTACTTGTTATTAAATGAGTCAGCACTGACCACTTTAAACACCCTTCCTGACTTGTGTTGCCAAAAACTTTCCATAGAAAAATGAAACCTGACATAATTAGACTGGAAATGGGTAGCAGCCATAAAGGAGATGTCTGGATTTTTAAAATGCTGTCTTTAATTCAGTGTTTGACATGAAAATAGTATATCTACCCAGAAAAAGTGAATTTTACTTATTCTAAAGAAAACTGTGGGGGTTGACCCCCAAAGCACTATTTCCTGAACTGCATGCCACATGCTTTGCACAACAGTGTAGCATGGTTTTCTTCACAGTATGTGTAAGTAGATGGTGAAAAAGAAGTGCTAGCAAATATGCTTAATACTGCCATTTAAATCTGCCATCTTTGGGCATCTGTGGCACTATTAGAAAAGGGCCACATCAAGGTCTGAACAGATCTAGAGAAAATTAAGACCTAGTTCAACTCTATAAACAGTAAGTTTTAAAAACAAGTTTATTAATAAACATATTCAGTAATCAATCTACAGGCAATTTCTCCTGTCAGGAAAACAGGAATCTTATGCCACTGCTGGCAGCAATTATACTCTGATATGCAAAATGCAATTAAAAAAACCCCAAACTTAACAACCCTCACGATTGCTAAATAAGAGCAAGTAGTCAAACACATTCACATCAATTAGGATGGTATACTGTAAAGTATATGAATTTCAGGAAAAAAAGAAAAGGCTGAGCCCCTTCTTATTTAAGAAAAAAAAACAGTTATAGCCCCACAAGACAGACTGAGAGTGAATTTGTCAGAGAGGGAACCTTTTGTTTCCTCTTTGCTTGAAGTAGCGAAAGCAGCAGCATTCAGACTATTTTTTCAGTAGTACACAAGTATCACATAGCACACAGTGAGTTTTTAACCGAAGGGTAAGAATCCAAATCCCTTTGCAAGCATATCTCATACAAGCAGAAAAACAAAGTCCTAAGTATTACTGCTGATCCATAGCTTATGTAGGATATAAAATCCAGATTCTGTTTAAGTACTCTCTAAACACCCTTTCTGCATAAATACCCAAGCAAAGCCAGCCAATGAGACCTCCACTGAACAATAACCTAGATGAAACAGTACAGCCAGAACTGATAAACGAGTACAGAAACTGGGGCATTTTATCAGGCAAGCATAGGGAACTGCATCTGATACCAGCAGCAACTTCAGCCTGAATGTGAACAGAGCTCAGTGCTCAGCTTCCAAGGGAACAAGCTCATCTGGAGTGCTTTACCAGGAAACAGCCAGCTCTGAAGTGTTCATAAATGCTCAAACCTCACACTTTGTATAGGGGAAGTGAAAGATACTTAGCACTTCTGGAGAATGCAGCTATAGGTTTTGTACTCAATGAAAAAACCATACATGACATATTACACATGCAACATATCCATGGAGAAATAAAAACACTGTTCTTAAACACTATTTCAGAAGAATAAGGATGTGCGCATCTTCCCAGGTATCTGTTAAAAGAAAGAATTCAACATATGCCATAAAGTTCAGCCTTTGCTGGAAGAGTTTCTGTTTGTTCTCAAGCTTCTTTTAAGTGGTCTCCATATTTTATCTCTGTCAACTATTTCAGTACAAAATTCAGTGAACTTCATCTTTAATTTTACTGTCTGGAAACAAGTTTTTAATCCCCGAGACAGGCTTCTTCAAACTCACTGGGATTTCTTCAAACAGAGAAAAACAAATTACCATTATAAATACAGAAACACCATTAACCTTCCTGCAGCCCAGCTGTATAAAAGCATTGCGAGGCTGACAACACTTGTTTCCAGATGGGCAATGGGGATACAAACAAACGTAATTTGACCTGACCAGAACTAGTTATTTTTGCGTGGCTGTTATACACTGTTTAAAAGATTTCGTACAGATAGGTTTTGGCTTCCTAAGTTTAATAATCAGAGTTCAAAATACAAAAATGCTACATAGCAAACATTAATTTTCAAGAAAGAAAACATTTATTGGGCATATCAAACTTCAGTTTTGTAACTAGAGATCTATAAAAATAAAAACCAAAACCCACAGAAAGGAAGTGACTAGCATGTAATTACCAGACCACTTTAGAAAAATATTTGTTGTTTTGGTTTTGGGGTTTTTTTGGTTGGTTGGTTTTTGTTTTTTTACGAACTCACAGGACTGTGCGGGAAACCTTTTGAGGTCACTAAGACACAGTTTGCCTATTATTTAACCTCATAAAATTCGCGTGCAAACCTCGGGTGCGGCGAGAGCTCCAATCAATGGTACACCCAAGCCAGACCGCGAAAACACAAAGCTTCACCAAATTCCCTGGAAGCCGACTGCTCTCACCAGCTCCAAACTGTGAGAAAAGCAGAACGCTCCCATGTGGAAAACCAGCCGGCGAGAGGCTGGGGAATCCGAGGGCACTCGGGCGGTGGTGCAGCCCCTCCGTCGGAGGAGGGAGAAGGTGGGACGGCGTACGCGGTTCTCGCTGCCCGCTGCCCCCCGCCCCCAACGGCGGCATCCCGGGGCTGAAGCCGCCGGCGGCACCGCAGCGCCTTGGGGCCACGGGCGTTACGCAACGGCACCGCGACCTTGCGGGGAACTTCGGAGTTCTTCACAGGGAGGGAGGTGCGAGGAGCATCCCCCACCGGCATCACCCCCGCACCGCGCCGGCTGGCGGGACCTTGAGTCTGGGACGCGACTGAGAGAAGCCGCCCCCGCCCGGGAGGCTCGAGAGAGCGGGGCCACGGGAGGAGCAGCACCACTCGAGCGCGCAAACTTCGGCGGTAGCCGAGCCCCGTCCCGGGCGGGAAAGGGGAAGTGGCCCCTGGGTGGGAGCCGACGGCTGCCGCCCTTCTCCCGGCCCTCGGGGTGAGGGGCGAAGAGGAGAGGGGGAAGAAGGGGTGAAGGGGGAAGCGGGAGAGGGGGGGTGGGGGGTAGGTGTCTGCCTCGCGCGGCGGCATTTCTACCTGCGACACCAACGGCACCAGCGTCTGCTCCACGGAGCGCGTGCGGATCTCCAGCCCCGCGTCCGCCCCCAGCCCCGACGAGGATGAGGAGGAGACGCCGCTGCTGCTACACGGGGACGTGGCCATGGCGGGAAGCCGACGACAATCTCCCCACTCCCCGCCGCCGCTACCACCACCACCGCCGCCACTCGTCCTCCTTCCCAGCCGACTCCACTCCCGCCACTCAACACCACGGCCCCCACCACTCCGCTCCAGCTCCGCCTCCGCCCCCTCCCCCGCCCAGCCGGGGCACCGCTGCTTTGCCGGGGCGCCAGGCGATGCCGCGCGCGCGCGCGTTCTCAGCCCCCACCTCGCGGCCCCTTCTCCGCCCCCCTTGGGACGGGATTTAAAGAGGCAGCGCCCGTCTCTCCTCTCTGTGTTCTGAAGCTGAGGAGAACCTTCCTCAGACGTTCCCTCGCCTTGTAACCCACTCCCTCCCTTTTCCCGCGTAGTCTTCCCTCACTTTACCTCAGCTCCCCTCTGGAGCTTGCTCCCACCGAGAGTTTCTCCGCCGCTCTCGCCCGAGGTGACCGAGCGGAGGGTCCCTGCCCCGGTGGGGAATCCAGGGGAGGGGCTCGGGTGAGCTTCAAGGGAACGGGAGTCCTGCCCGGTAATCGGTCTTGGGTTTCCCGCTAGCGCTGACCCAGTGAAGGGTGGTCCCGGCCGGGGAGTCGGGGACTACGATGGAGGCAAAAGGAAGGGTCAGTCAGGGAGCTCCTCTCTCTCTCTCAGAGCTGAAACTACGATTCGTGTGACTTTATAGCATCTGGGGGGGAATGATGACTTAAACTAAACTCCCTCGGCTTTTCTCTTCGCAGCCTTGGCAGTAAGGGGAGGGGAACGCCTCTTGCCTTTCTTTCGGAGAACAGCTATCGTGTGATGTGGTTTTGCCCAGCTCTGGAGCTAAAACAGACCATCTGTGAGGGCTCTAGCAAGAAGATGGCAAAAGTAATTTCAGCTGAATAAAACGATGTTTTTCTTTGGTTTTGGAACGGGCTAAACTTCCCCATGTTCGCTTCTCACGTGTATTCAAGAAGTATCGGTACATCGGTGTTTATTTTCTAAATTGGCTGAACGTGTTTGGTGCAGCTGATGATTCTACGAGCCTGCCTGTTCACAATTGTGGAAACAGGACGGAGTTGTTCTGGCTGGGATCCAGGCCACCAAGGTGCACAGCAGCTTTAGCCCAGGGCTGGGGTAACTCAGCGCAGAGCTGTGTGTCTGAGCCCACAATCTCTGGTGCCTGGGGTCTGGGCCGGTAAAGGCAACTACTCTGTTCCCTGATCAGAGCTGGTGATTTCTGTTTGCTCAGCTCTCAGAAAACACACCTCTGTGAATGTGCATTTTGCTTTTTTATGTTGATAGAAGGACTTTGTATCATGTTCTGTCTCTGGAGAGGTTTCTGACCTCTTCTGCGAAAAGCACCTTTTGTGCAATTTTGAAACCTGGACATAAGATAAAGAATTTAATCTGTTGTCCTTTGGAGTCCTATGGATTTATCCATATTTATTAAAAAAAAAAAGAAAATTGCCAGAGCTGTGAGTATAACCTTAGATAACGATATGACCCTGTTTGTGGCTCTTCAGGAAATTGGTTTCCAGCGTGGTCTCATATTTTCTAAACTGACATCTTATATAACATCAAGTGTTACAGGAGAGAACTGAAGGCTTAAATCTGCCACAGTATAAAAACATCTAAATGATGGTGTAGACTTGAAATAAATGTTCTGAGGCTTGATCAAAGTGATCTGGAGCACACTTGAGATTTCTTGTTTGGTTGGTTTTAAAAAAAAAAAAAAATACATTTTCTCACAATATATTCTATTCTTTTCCAGGTAATGTTTTCCCATTACTTTTCAATACCTAGGTTCTAAACCTTCAAAAATAGTTGTTTTCTGCTAAGTTTTGGTAGAACACCTAGGTCAGGTGTGGTTGCAGCCTCCTCAGGACTCCACGCTGGTGCAGGAAACTTCTGGATTATATGAGCTGAAGCACACACCAGAGTTAGTAATATCAGAGAGAGAAAAGTGCATTCTTCTGCCCCCTTCTCCTTGCCCCCGCCTACTTAAAGTTGTTTCTTCCTTCAAAATTGTTAATTCTCACTCATGGACAATTTTATGAACATTGCCATAATATAAATTATATCATCAACAACTACAGGTCCACCAGACATACCAGAAATTAACTAGAAGCACAGACACATTTGGAAGCATGTGGCTTATAATTCAGGGTGACCAGCCAAGTCTGCTTCATTTAATTGCTGTCTGTTGTCTTCAATGCAGTAACAGATCAGACTTCCCAGAGATGACATTTTCTGATTTAAAGCAGTGGTAGTAGCAGAGGCTAATGATGAATTTGAAAGATTTTAACTTCATATTGAAAAAGAAACCAATCTTGGTGTAAAAAATGGCAGCAAAAATAGCAATTTTAAACTAATTTTCTACACAGATGAGACAGGTGATGGGAACTTCACAACACCTTTCTGCAGACAGGAGTCCTAACCAAATCCACTAACCAAATCCATTCACTTTTCCTTCTTCCATTTTGCTTTGCAAGAGAAGCAGCATCAGTGGGTGATGCCAGTGACAGCTCTGTCTAGCTCTCCTCCTCTTCAGGTGCTTCCATTTTAAACATGGAAAGCATAATCTCTGCTTCTGGGTCCTGTGCTGGGCAGACAGAATGGGTGTTGTGGTGGTTTCAGTTTAACACAGTCGGAAAGCTCCAGCATGCTGCAGTCTAACGTCTTTGAACACACCTCAAGGAGACCTTCAAACATTATAGCCCGGAGCTTAATTGTGCTTCTTAATTATGTTAAGACAATTTGAATGAGCCAGTGTGATAGATTGCAACCACACCTTTGGCATGCCAACACATACTTCTGAGGGAACACTTTAAACAGGCAACCCACAGCACCAGAGTATTTTGCATACAATCATTTTCAGCCCATGTGGTGGATTGGGGAAAGCAATAGTCCATGACCCCAAAAAGAATGTCCCCCATGCCTGTAGGATGTGAGAACCACCGGCCACAGCAGTCTCTAGACAGCTACTACTCTTTAGCTCTACACTGCATCTGAAAAGCATTTGAAGTATAAGGGCAGAGGACAAGAGTAATGCCTAATGGACTGCATTTTCAACTTCGTAACCTTGTCAGAGGTCAAGGGGGAGGAAGTGGTTCATATTCTCTTATCTGCTCCTCATACTGTTTCCAGACTTCACTAAAGGATGTGACACCTTCTGCTCCTCTGTTCATGGTCACTCTCAAACTTGGGTTCTGTAGCTGCTGACAGGTTCCCACATAAAAGGTAACCCTAGCTCTTCACCTTTGTCTTTCCAACCCAAAGCACTTTTTCTAGGAGAAAACATTACCATCCAGCACAGTGTGGCTCCAAAACTCCCAGTCTTTTCTCTAAGCTAATGTCCCCTACACCCTGACAGTGACAAGGCTCCTGAGAGGGATGGCTTTTTGAGTCTTTATGCATAGTTAGGCCTCTGACCATGGATGCTGGCCTTTTAGCTCTGATGGGAATGACATGAGATATACTAACGAGTAAGTGCATGTTATTCTATCTACACCACAGCTTTCTGAAGAGGCTGTCAGTCAGCCTCTGTTTGATGGACTAGCTAGCCCCTACTTCTACCTTCCAGCCAAGACATCTGTGTTCCCTTTTCTGCTTAAAGCAAAACGGGTAACACTTAACAGTTTAAAAAAGGATTTTGCTAATCTGGTCATTGCTAATCTGCTTATGATAAACTGGTCAACTCTAAGGCCAGCCATGAGGACAGAAACCTTTTCCACTGGAAGAAACCTTGTGTCCACCACTTGGGAAACAGGTTGTTACAGTTGTGGACAGCTGAGGAGGAACCTGGAGCAAAGTTGATGGGTTTTAACCAGTCAAGACAGGTTTGAACTTGCTTGATGTGAAGAGGAGCCTAAAAGTTACTGGCCACTAAGAGCATTTGGTCTAGGAAATACAAGCTGCAGGGAGAACAAGGAGATATTGGTTGAGGGCAGCTAATGGGATCAGAGGGCTTTCCAGAAAGTTTTGATAATGCGGACTTTTCCATGCATGCTTATAACGAATCAGGTAAAACATAGGGATTATCTAAATTGATAATACTTTGAGGATGAATTCCAAGAGCAGATAATTGTACTTTATCCTCCCATAGAGAGCATCCCATATATCCAGGGGTGAGAGGAAACAGTGCCTCTGTTGCTTCCTTATCTCCCAGCTGCAGTCTGGTGAGCAGAGTTGAGTGAGCTGTGTGTCAGGCTGCTGCCTTTCTCTTTCCTCCAGGTGGGATTAAAGTTAGAGCAATGTGGGATGGGAAAGCACATCAATCAGCTTTCTGGATGAAATTCAGAAATCGACTCTAAACTTTTCCCTTCGTTACCTCCAGTGTCCCCCAAAACTTCACAAAATCATATTTGTTTTTGTTTCAGTGGGGATGTTTCTCAGGCAACTTGAGAAATCAGTAATTTTAAAGATGATGAAAAATGTGATGGTTTTGAGAAATATCAAAAGGTGGGAGGCAAGCATCTAAGCATCTCTTGAAATATGTAATCCTGATTATTAGTGGTTATTAACTCCAAAGTACATGACACTTCTTTATAAAACCAAAATCTTTTATGTTTACTTCATATCACATAGTAAAACACTTCACAAATTTTTTTTCAATTTTTTTTTTATATACAGATCATTTTCATTTGACTGTACAGTGATTTTTTTTTTTTCTGCTACTTGGTGAATTACTAGTCTCCTAATGGGGGTGGAACAGTTATTACTGTAACTGTGAAGAAGGGGATGTAAAAATAATGTATAGATTAATGTATAGAAAAATAATGTCCCCCTCTTCATAGTTATGAAGGGGGATATGTTTATACAATGACATGTCTATACACTACTAGTGTAAATATACTAATAGTGTCTGGTTTTATTCTGAATATTTATCCAGAATGCCCGTGTAACTATATAGCCTGGCTGTGATTTCAAGCAGTGGCTCTCTTTGAGTTTACAAGGTGGTAACAGTCAAAATCTTCCACAAGTAGCAGCTGTTGAGCCATGCTCAACAAGTGGTGCTCTTCCAGAACACTTCTGGTCCTTATGACTGTTGCAAAGAAAATTAGGATCCTTGTTTGGATGGTCAGATATTGATAACCCATCATGCCTCAAATGCTTCATTTATGGAATCATAGAATCATTAAGATTGGAAGAGACCTCTAAAATCACAGAATCACAGAAAGTTAGGGGTTGGAAGGGGCCTCAAAAGGTCATTGAGTCCAAACCCCCCTGCCAGAGCAGGGTAACTTGCAGGAGGTCACACAGGAACATATCCAGATGGGTTTTCAATGTCTCCAGGGAAGGAGACTCCACAACCTCTCTGGGCACCCTTTTCCGGTGCTCTCTCACCCTCAAAGTAAAAAAAAATTTCCTCATGTTTATATGGAAGCTCCTATGCTCCAGTTTATATCTGTTGCCTCTTGTCTTATCTTTGGGCATAATTGAGAAGAGTCTGGCACCATCATCCTGGCTCTCTCCCTATATGTATTGATATACATTAATGAGGTCACCCCTCATTCTCCTCCAAGCTGAAGAGCCCCAGCTCCCTCAGACTTTCCTCATAAGGGAGATGTTCCACTCCCTTCATCATCTTGGTCATTTTGTGCTGGACTCTTTCAAGCAGTTCCCTGTCCTTCTCGATCTGAGGGGCACAGAACTGAATGCAGTATTCCAGATGTGGCCTCACCAGGGCAGAATAGAGGGAGAGGAGAGCTTCTCTTAACCCACTGACCACCTCCCTTCTAATGCACCCCAGGATGCCATTGGCCTTCTTGGTCACAAGGGCACATTGCTGGCTCATGCTCATCCTTCCATCCACCAGCACTCCCAGCTCCCTTTCCCCTCTGCTGCTCTCCAACAGCTCAGTCCCCAGCCTATCCGGGTACCTGGGGTTGTTCCTACCCCAATGCAGGACTTTACACTTGCCTTTGTTGTATTTCTTAAATTTCTCTCTGCCCAACTCTCCAGCCTGTCCAGGTACCTCTGAATGGCAGCACAGCCTTCTGGGGTGTCAGCCACTCCTCCCAGCTTTGTGTCATCATCAAACTTGCTGAGAAGACACTCTGTCCCATCATCAAGGTCATTGATAAAGGTGTTGAACAGGACTGGACCCAGCACCGATCCTTTGGGAACTCTACAAGTCACGGGTCTCCATCTGGAGTCTGTGCTGTTGATCCCCACCCTGTGGGCTCTATTGTGTAGCCAGTTCTTAATCCATCTCACTGCAGATTCTTCTATCCCACATTTCCTGAGCTTGCTCACCAGGATGTTGTGGGAGACTGTCAAAAACCTTGCTAAGGTCAAGGTAGACTACATCCACTGGCCTCTCTGCATCTAGCCATTCAGTCACAACATCATAGAAGGCTCTCAGATTACTATCAGAGTAGCCAAGCATGATTCCCCCTTGGTAAATCCATGCTGACTCCTGATAAACTTCTGCTCTTCCATGTGCTCAGATATGACGTCTAGAACAAGCCACTCCATCATTTTTCCAGGGAAGAAAAATCAAGTCCAAGAGTCAAGTCAGCACTATGATGCCCACTAAACCATGCCACATCTACATAATTTTTGAATGCCTCTAGGGGTGGTGTCTCCACCACTTCCCTGGGCAACCCATTCCAATGCTTGACCACTCTTTCAGTAAAGAAATTTTTCCTAATATCCAATCTAAATCTCCCCTTGCACAGCTTGAGGCCATTTCATATCGAAGGAAAAAATACAGTTACCCATGTTAGTTCTCCTAGTGTAAGAACCCAGTATGCTTCATAAATCCTAGCACTATCAGGAGACTTCTGCAACGAGTAGCTTATTTATTGGAAATCCTTTAAGGTATAAAGTATACAATTCCTGTGACATGCTGGGTGGAAGCTTTAGTGAACCAATGAGAATTAAAGAAAGATTATTAAAATCAGGGTCTGAAAAATATATCCTCCCTTTTCACTGATGTTTCCTTCCCAAAGCCACCAACAGTTGTAGCAAATATATGTGTGAAGTAAGAGTGAGGTAACAATTTTCAATCCTGTACTATTTTACTTTTTAAATTATAATATGAGACTTTATTGGCAAGGAAAGTTCAACACCAATGGATATTCCTGGAGTAGCCCACAACTTTCCACTGTAAGACCCATGCTTTCAGTTGTATATGAATAGGCTGAACTTCATAACTTTGGTGTGGTTCTATGACAGCTATTTGTTTCAGAATGATTGTTCTTTTAATTTTCAGAAGAAATGGCATAACTTTGTTTGAAAAAAAGTGAGTTTAGGAGAAAAAAACCCCAACATTTGTTAGAACTGAATAATGCTTACCATTATTTTGCTGAGATCCAGGATAGCTCACAAAGGTGAAATTCAATGACATGTATGTAAATGGGATAGGACTACTTTTTGTAGTCCTTGTAACAGTTTGGCTAAGTTTAGCTGAAAAATAAATGGCTGAAAGCTGGGGGTTTTGGTTACATTTTGTATAATTTACTTGGAGGCTAACAACTACATTTTCAGACACCTCCACATATATTGAGTGTGACTATTTTTTGAGAGCCTAGTATAGGGACCAAATGTCAGGAACAGGAAGAAATGAGAAAAGGGTGGGCTGGAGGAGGGGCACAGCAAGTGATGTGAAAATAAGGATCAGGCTGCAAAGGAGACATGTAGGAGGAAGCAAATACTGTGCCAGTCAGAGATTTCTGTGTTCTTCAGATTCAGGATCTACCTTCATAAGGTCTTTTCTGTGTGACAAGCAGGGACTTGTGACTTTTACTTAGGGGTGACGTATTGCAGGAGAAGCTCATACTGGTCTGTAATCAAATCTCCTTTCCTTTCCTTTCCTTTCCTTTCCTTTCCTTTCCTTTCCTTTCCTTTCCTTTCCTTTCCTTTCCTTTCCTTTCCTTTCCTTTCCTTTCCTTTCCTTTCCTTTCCTTTCCTTTCCTTTCCTTTCCTTTCCCTTTCCCTTTCCCTTTCCCTTTTCCTGTATTTAGAGTTTCCTTGTGCTGTCCTATAAGAAATAATACTGTTATATGGGCATGAGTCTGATGCTGAAGTTGCTGTTACAGTTTTTGGAAGTGAAAAGTCTCATCAGTTTGGCTTCATCTGTGAAACTGTTCATCTTTCAAAAGGGACATTTTTATCTTGAAATACAGTACAGTAAAAATAGTTTTATCTTGAACTGTTAGTAAGAATTAATGTTAAACCGTGACAGTGCAGTTTTATAAAATCATACCCTAGGAACTGTAGAGTATAGGACCCATTTCAGACTTCACACTGTATAAATTTATCAATGAATTATTGTAATCTTCAAAACTCTCAGCACCCCTGTAATATATCAGGCAAAATCAACTCCTAGATGATCACTTCCTAGATACTAAGCAGTCATTTGGCCTTTTTTTCCCATGCAGCCTGCCAAGTTCTTCCTTCATACATATGTTTTTTCAAAATACTATAGCTGAGGCTTATTCATTGCATATAGGACCCTGTTCTGAAAAGGACGTAGCTAGTTTTAGAAGTCATGAGCAGCCTCACCATACACAGACACTTGATCATCATCCCTCATTAAAGTCTAAACTTAAACCTGTAGTTAGGGTCGGGATTAAGCTTTGGCACCAAATATTTTTACCTCTCTCAAATCCTCTATCTTCCTAGCACTAAATGGTTTCATTTTTCTTTTTTTTTTTTTTAATCGTTCCCGTGGGGTTTAAGATAAATTTGGAGGATTAAAGGTTTGAAGAAATCTCTGGCCCACAAAATCTTTAAGAGCATTTGCCACCTAGCAACAGCCAGGAATGTGGGTTTCCTTCAAACAATCTGCAATTGTGTGATTCAGAAGAAACCTCCCCAGTGTTTATAACAGCAATTGTAACTTATGTAGGAAGGGAAAATGCAGCATAAAGGCTCCAGTTACATCACTGACAAAAGGATTTCATTACCATAAGAAGTCCCTTACCGGGTGACAAATAATCAAGATTAAAAAGAATGTGTGAGACCAGCAGAAAGGGAAACAATGACGTTCCTATTATAGCTGTGGCCTTTACAATAAATGACATGTCAGCTTTTTCATTTTGAATTGTGCTGAATAACTTAGTGATTTAAATTCATCAGCAAATTAATACTTAGATTAGAAGCTGTTTGCTTTTCAAATTTGCATTTGGTAGATTAGTCATGCAGTAAATACCACATTCCTTGAAAAGTTTGAATTATCTGTGTATTATTTTTAAATATACCATTTATGGATGTTAATGATTTAAAAGTACTCACAGTGCTAATTTGCTTAGATACCTGAGGCAAGCATAGGAATTACATGAGAGGAAGGGTAATTGCCACATGCACAAGCAGGCTAAATATCAAAATCCTATTGGTCTGCATTTTGTGATGCTAAGGAGATTGTAGGAAAAAATTACACAGGTTCTAAGGCACATGTATTCTATTGCTGCAGTGTATATATCTTTGAAACATCGAAGAATATGTTTCTCTGGATATCAGTTGGGTTTTTTTGTTTGTTTGGTTGGGTTTTTTTGCCTTCTTAAAGGAAAGAAACCAGCAATATCCAATGACAATGTGCCTTTCATAGCTGAAATTGTTGATGATTGTTAGGGAGTTTTACTCATGTGATGTTGTTAAAGTAACCTGGGTCTATGATTAAAAAGAAAAAAAGGTCATAGCATTATTTCTTTATTTGAACTTCCCTAGTAACAAGGTACTAAGAAATACTTTTTTTTAAATGTATGTTCTTTTTAAAATATGGGTCATGTTTCTCAATTAATAAACCAACTTGAACCCAACAAATACATTATTAATATGCATTACTAACAATACTTTTGATTCTAAAAGATAGATGGTGTATTGTTGCTAAATTTTAGCACTGTACTATGTGGAGAAATCTTTAGCCTAACCCCTTACAGGCAGCTGCTAGGATTCAATTCTGTTTCTGGCAGCAGGAGAGTACATGCTGAAGTACTAGAATTGGAGCAGAAAATTGTAAGTGCAACTGAAATGGAAAGGGAAGCAGCAAACTATTGCCAAGGGAGCACAAGGATTTTTTAATAAATACGTTCCGTGAGTTTATACTAAGTATAAAAAGTTACAGAAAACATAAATAACTGAAAAATTAGAAAACTCTCTTTTTCAGTCACGTTTGAAGTACTAAAACTACTTCTTAAAACTTTACATTTGTGCCAGTGCAGTGTCAACCTTTTTTTTTTGTGGGGTTTTTTTGAATTACCATAATGTGGACAGACTCTGATAGGCAAATGTTTTGAAAAATTTTGAAAAGCAAAATGAGGTGTTTGAGTGTAAAGAGCACACTGACATTATTTTAATGTTATCCTTACTTGGCAACACTCCCATTGCTGTGAATTGGTGTGGTACCAAATGAGATCTGCATGTTAAGGTATTCTGAGGGCATTGTACATCTTCCTCTAACAGGAACAAGTTTGCAAATTAGAGCTGGAAGTCACTTCATAGCCCAAGCTTTCTTGTTTCACAGACTCTTCTAGCAATTAATCTGCATGTGCAATCAAATTGCATGCTTTGGATAAGGAGAAAATAATTTCCTAATCAAATGTTTCTCTGATTCTGTTTATTTATAAAGAATGGCAAAAGCCTTGCTTCTCTGAAAAGACACCATTCAGTAGGAGGTAATTTTTGTTTTTAGAATTTCAGGCTTCTTGTCAGCTATTTAGTCCACAAATGGCTTCAGGATTCTCAGGACCTCATCTAGCATCTTTACCTGTATATGTACTTGTTTTGATTTCTTTCAATACCATGTATCTTAAAAGGGCAGAGTAATTAGAAAAACATTATTTTAAAAAAGTGTATTTTTGAAATTTAAAATATCACAGAGTAATACATATCAATGGTTGCCCCCTGAAGGAATTATTCCCTATTCTACCCGTCATGCTCAGACCCTGATAGGGCCTCAGGTAGAGAATCTCAGCCCTTTCAGCAGGAGCTGTGCAACAACTGTGTTTTATCTACTTCTCTGTCCTTCTTAAAAGTGGTGACCAGGGTGCTGAGGAAATTCAGTGAGCACTAATATTCTTTGAGCTTTAGCAGAGCTTGTCCTTGACTTTGAAAGACAGCTGATTAGGATTTATGTTTTTTTAAAATGGGCGTAGCAGAGATGAGACAGAAAGTGACACTCCACATAGATCAGTGTAGCCTGGTGTCCAGGTCACATATCTGGCATACACAACCTGATTAAAATCCCTGCTCAGTCAGCTTTAGACCATGGCCTTCCACTGCCCGTGTATGGGTTGACCTGTAGATGTTTCAGGGTGGTGTCTGCTTCTTGAAGAAGTCTCAGCCAGGTTTTGTCTTCATCCTGATACAAAGCAGAATCTACTGAGTTCCCCACAATTAATTCTTATCTAAATCTAGGAAAAATTAATAGACAGAATAGGAAACTTTCAGTCTTAATGTTTTACTAATGTACTTATGATATACTGCTTTTTTGATTCAAAATAGAAATGGGTGTGTTCTGGAGGAGCTCATTTATGTTTATCTCTCATCCCAAGAAACAACTAGAGTCCACATAATGATCTAAGTATAAATATTTCTTTCGTCACTCCTAATGTTCTTTTCAATATTTGAAGATATTTTAAGACACTTTCCCCCAACATTTTCTTAATGAAAATTGGATCTGGTTTTTCCTCATAAAACCTCCCTTAAAAAAAAAGTCCTATCTGAAATGCAAGTTTCAGAGAAACTTCACAATTCCAGGAATACCTTATAAAAGGCATTAAGTATCTGTCTTCAGGCAGAGAGATTTTGTGTATATAGGCTGATTAAGTAGACTTAATGCACACGATGAATTGGACTACAACCATGCAGTTTGTATTGGACGGCTACTTTTATTCTCTCTGATCACTACTACTTGTAGTTAATATTCTTCTTACTTACATCTTCCATTTGTTACCCTTCATATTTTTTCCCCAGCTTTTACATAGCAAAGTGTTCATATTAGAATCACCAATTTTTTACATTCCCCATTTAAGTACAGCAAACATGCTTATAGCTACCATATCCATGGTTGCAATCCTCTAGCAAAGAAGAATAAAACCCAGCAAACTCTTATCTTATGATTCTGCCATTAAGATTCAATTGAAGGACATTCCTTGGTGAGAGTCAAAACCTTCAGACAATGGCCTAAAACTATTTCTGTGGCAGTCAGCTGTCATCTCCTGAGTCCTCTGAGTCAGGCACAGGCCAATAAAAGGCACTTCTGTTAATCCTCGCTTCTTAGCCCATCTTCTAGTAATCTC
The DNA here is from genome assembly GCF_003957555.1 of Calypte anna. Taxonomy (NCBI): domain Eukaryota; kingdom Metazoa; phylum Chordata; class Aves; order Apodiformes; family Trochilidae; genus Calypte; species Calypte anna. The sequence continues at coordinate 89,539,752 of NC_044245.1, read as the reverse complement.
AGACTCTGTTCTTCAGAGGCTGCTGTATTCTGGCTTCCTACCACCTGACTATTTTTCAAGGTATCCTCTGTTTAGCACTATGGATGATCTCAGGTTTTGGCAGGCCAGTGTGGAAAAATTGCTAGAAGGAAGATTTGCTCCCAAGGTGGAGATGATACCTTCCTTTTGTCAGTTCTGCTTCAAAAGAATTGGTGGCAGATTTTTCTGGTGATTTTTAAAAAAGGTTTTCCTTTGTTCCTAAGAATGCCCTGAAGGCTGATCCAACCATAGTTAGTGTTCCCTTTTCTGGATTATTTATGTGAGGCTGCCAGGAGAACTGATGTATTCAACTTGCTGGCTTTTACTTTCTGTAGATCCCAACCTTGGAGAGCATCCTAGGTCAGAAGAAGTAGTGAATGGTATTATTGTGCCACAGGAACTCATACTACTCCAAAAAATGAAAGGATATGCATGGTTTAGCTGAGTAGGTGCTTTAATGATTTCTGGTTGAGACATGTTGCTGTGTACCCTTTTATCCTTTTCCAGTGAGGAGAGACAAAATTTTGAAACTCTTATTAAAAAAGAACACTTAAAAGAGCTTTTTAAGTGGCTAACACTGTATTAAGTTCAGCCTTGGTTTAAGACAGTACAGGAAACTGACCAAGGAGAAAAAGGCTAGATTTAGCCCATTTCTTTCACCTTTTTATCTGAGGTCATGGTCTTACTGTTAGTAGCTGCCTTTACTTTGTGCTAAGTCATGCAGTTTAGGTTCTATGCTTCCATATAAAAAAATATGATCCATCACAGACATTTAAACTCTTCATACCTCTCCAGCCATGCAGCTGTTAAGCACTAACCAGTGCATCATAACCATTCAGTCTGAGAAGGCATTCTTCAGCCAATTTTAATATTATTTCATAGAAGAGTTCCATGTTTTCAAAGGCATGTTAAAAATCTAAGCCTGTTGGCAAACAGAGGTAGCTGAGCCTCCTCTCTTCTGATGCATTAAAGCACAGAGGGCAGGCAAGGTAGGCAGGCTAAGCAGGTATAATAGACAAAGCTTTCTTTTAAGAACAAATTCTCTAATTTATTTTACTAACATGTAAGTGGAATACACACAGAACTTTCTGCTCCAGTACAACACAGAGCAAGAACATTTACACATCAGTATTTCTGAGCTAGGATTTATTATACCTCAGGAAAGCAGTGAATATGAGATCCAAATGAAGATCTGGAATACTGTCACAAAGTTCCCAGTTAGTCTATGGATATGAATCTTAATGTGTATGCGTATGTAACACCTCTTATTTTAACAAAATGAACAGACACTGGATTAAGTTACCATTTCTAGTTACAAAGCTGGTAGGGCCTTGTAGTGAAATGAGGCAACCAGGTGCCACTAATTGCCAGGTAGTGGGCATGAGCTGAGCCTGGGAGTTTGGGCCTCACCTTTTATTGGCCCCCTAATCCTGCTCATGCGCAGTGGGGGCCCTGCCCTTATCAGGCACAGGTGGGCTTGACACAAGCTCATGCCCACTCCCTGGCAATTAGTGGCACCTGGTTGCCTCATTTCACTACAGGTCCTGAAACTGCTTTTTCATCTAAGAGCCTCAGTAACCCATGTATCAGTCATGGTAAGGAAAATCTGAACTACCAGTTACATAAAGTTGGAAGTGTCTTCGTGCTGCAGAACCTACTGAGGTAACAGTAATAGGTCCAGCCACCTATGATATCATAGAGAAGACTATAAAGAGTATTAGCATTGTTTGTTGACAGCTTAGGATATCTTCTATAACAACTTGATAAAATGAGTATCACTTCTTTAATTTTTTCTTTTTTTCCACTGGAATATGTTAAGGAAGGTTTCCTTTCATTTCTCATACTCCACTCCTTGCTATTTGAAAATTAAAAAAAAATAGGCCAATATCATTGGTTATAGATTCCCTAGAAATTTCTTTTACTTGGTTGAATACAGAGCTTTTTCATAGCATCATTAACTGAGTACAGATTTCTACAGTGAATATTTCCAAAGTAAATTTAGAATTAGTTTCAGCAAATATTTCAGTGAGACTGAAATTAATTTTCTGCAAACATATCACAGATGGTACCATTCAAATGAATGAGTGTAGAATATAATGTATAAAATTGATGCAACAAATCAATTTAAATATTTATGGAAAAAAATTTCAATACTCTTTTCAACAGATTTTTTTATCCACCCATAAAAAAATACCAATCCCACAGACTTAGCTGGTTAGGAATAGGAGTGACATTGTTAGAGCTCCTAAGCTTGCCTTCCCTATTAAGTTCTCCTAACTATATTTTTAAAAACCACTTATTTCCTTTCATCAACTAATGTGTCTGAACTGTATTTTTTCTCTGTCATTTTCTTTTTTTCTCTATTAGAACTTTTTATGTCATGTATCACAAGAGAATTTGATTTTTTCAAATGACTCTATTTTGCAATAATATCAATGATATAATCGTTACAATTTCTTTATTATTGACCATATAATTTTATGGATCCTGTTATCCAACAACCAAAAGCTTGCTGATGACATCTCTGTCCTTTGCTTAGTTGTCTGACGTTTGTCACTTTTTCTATGAAATGAAATTTACCCAGTGCAACTGAATTATCAGCTGGTGCAAAAAGATTGCTGGAGGCCCTGTGTCCTTTCCCTGCAGTTGCTCAGATAATCAGGTGAGCAGCACATCCATCACTTTTAGCAGCTGAGCAGTGCTGCTGCCTTCTGAAGTGAGACCTGGAGGGACCCAACCTGCAAAGGGCTATTTACACCCACTGGTTTGGACTGCTTCCCCTATTCCCTCTCTTTCAGCTTGCAACCTCCAGCTCAGTTTTTAATAAAAACGTTACTCAAGTTCTAAACATTTCTTACTGGTGATAATTCTGTTTATCAGCAAGTGCACTGTGTTTGCTTATATCAGTCCAGTTATAAAGGATGCTTATTTAGTCACTGTAAGAAAATGGAGGTGGCTTTTGTATGTTTAAAATGGGAAAAACTCATGAGTAGTTGCAATTGATGAAGCCTCCTGTACTTTCCTGTAAAACTCCACTTGATAGCATTTCAGTCTTTATAGAGTTCAACATTTTGGTTACCTGATTCTGTCCTGATTCTGCCAAAGTAATGCTTTTTTTTAAAAAAAAAAACTCTAATGTAAGAAAAATACGTTTTCTCTTTTAGCTAGAATTGTTGTTAACCAAATAACAGTTTTCCATCCCTTCCAAATTAATTTCTCAGGCTGCTATGTGGTTTGTGTAGTTAAAAATGTGGCAATAAAACAAATAGTCTTATAAATTCATGTACAAGATGTTCCAAGAATGCAGTCAGAAGAGGAGACAAAGACTGGTGAAGGCTAAAACACTGTGCAGGCTCATTTGCAGTTCTACAGTGAATGCCTTTATGTGGCTGGTGCCTTTCCTTTCCCCTCCTTCTCAAAAGCAAGAGACTTCCAGGAGAGACTGAACTTTAAATTCATTTTGGCATTTCTTACAGGGAGGAATTTACTAGAGGCTAGAGCAAAAAGAACTAGTGATTTAGGACTAAGTTCAACATATTTGCTTTTCCTTTAACTCTTTAAAGACAAGACTTCTATTTTATAACCTAGCTTTTTTTCTGATTTTTTTCTAGATTGCAGACCAAGTTAGGAAAACACAGAGTTCAGTTCACTTAAATGTCCGGAACAAATCTGTAGCTAACTCAGAAACAGCCTTCTGGGTTCTTCTGTTGCCTGCTCTGACCATGAGACTCATCACGTTTTGGCCAATAGATATGTGATAGCTCATGGGTTTTGAGCTGATAGCATTTTGAATAGCTAGGAAGGTGCCCAAGTAAAAGTTGAATCATTGGTGAATTATATTTTTAACTGGTGTCATCATCTTGCCATCCACTCTACCCAGCACCAGTTTGGCTGTATATTTCTTTGCAACCCATCCATTTGCTTCCACTCCGCTCCTGCCATATGCTCCCCTATTTATGCAAATCATTAAGTGATATGATATGATAATATGCTGTTTAAGATATGATAATATTTTGCTTAAGATAAGCTAAGAGCTGCATGAGAGGCAGTTAGGCATCATTTATAGCTAGAATATTATTTTGATGATAGAAGCAAAATATGCCAAACATTATAGATGCACACGTATAGTAGATGGCTCAATTATTATAGTAATGTCCAAGAGTACTTCAGGCTTATCTTCACACTGACTATTTTTACCATGAATGCAGTGAGGAACTACAGCAGCCAAAAAAAAAAAAAAAAAAAAAAAAAAGGAGAAGTTATCAGCACCATGACATTTTATAATAGTTCAGAATTACAGAAGGATCACTGTACAAACAGATAAAGGCAAGAAGCAGAGAAACCAAGTCAAATGGCAGGATTTTTTAGTAGTCAGGAAAATTGGAAAGTTGACTAAAATAACAGTTATGCTTTGTTGTAACACAGAGCTAAATAGAAAAGCACCCTTTAAACACTTTTTGAATTACTGAATTTCATGGGGAAGTGCTCCAATGCTTGCATAATACAATGAAGAAGCTTTACCACCCTAAACCATAAGAAACCCAGCAAAAGGATTTAACAGTTTCTCTCTTTAAAGAACCCAAGAACACTGGCTTTCCACCAAGTAATCCAACCTATATAAAGGAGAAGCATAGCTAAACTACCCTGGGAACTCTGACTCACAGTGTCAGGCATCCTCCTTGCTGCAAAGGGGAAACAGTTTGCACTACCCTTTTTCCTGGCACAGCCTGTTTCCTCCTCCCATGCTCTGGGATGCAGCCCAGCCCACTGACCCATGAAACCCATGAGGTGCTTTATGTCCTCTGCCCACCTCAAAAAGAGGAGAACTCAGTTCACCAACAGCTCCCTGAGGTCTCATAGAGGACAGCAGGTAGTCCTTGTTCTTCTGTGCAGGCATTCAAAAGGGCTCCTGAAGGGACTTCAAATATTTGTGGAAATGTTGTCCTGAGTGGTGTTTTTAACTTCATAAATAAGTAAAAAAATTTGACTAATACTTTATTGAAATTACTGTGACTACTTGGCATATTTTCAGCATTTGCAATATGCTGAGAACTTCTATTGTTCAGTTTATCTCAAACATACCCTGTTAAGGGTACCAGAAAAAGTGTACTTCCCACTTAAGTGTGTCAAATATAGTTGCTGAATCTGAGTGTGTACATAAGATTTTGTGGCAGCCCTTCCAAAACTGACCTCCAGTTCTGATGTACTGGTGTCCTCTCATTTCTGGTTTACTGCTCTCATCTCTTGAATTGCAGGGTATGCTCTCAGTTCTGCTATAATTTTGGGGGTCAAGTAAAGCCATGAGTTCATGAGTTCAGCTACTGATGTGGTACTGGTGCTTTGTAGCACAAACTCCACTCCCAGCCCACCTGAATCACACAAACTGTATCCAGGTCTGCAGCAGTTCATTAGCTTCCTAGTTCTGTAGATTTTAGGAGTTACACTTGATGATCCATATCCAGTCTCAGATATTCTATGATTCTAAGTTGAACCTCTACCTTTGCGAACCCCATCTCTTTCTTCATGTTTTCCTCAAACTTGGAGCACTGGGAAAAGTGCCAGGCAGACCTAGATCTCCCAAATGAGATCTAACTTTCTGCTCTCCTCTGTCTGTTGGTCTCCTCTTGTCTACGGAATCAAAGTGGGGGCAGGTCAGACATTAGGAAGAAATTGTTTGCTATGAGGGTGGTGAAGCACTGGCACAGGTGTCCCAGAGAAGCTGTGGATACCCAGTCCCTGGAAGTGTTCAAAGCCAGGTTGGATGGGGCTTTGAGCAACCTGGTCTGGTGGGAGGTGTCCCTGCCCCTGCAGAAAGAGTGGAACTAGTTGATTTTTAAAGTTCCTTCCAACCCAGACTGTTCTTTGATGATTTGATAGCAATGATGATGATGATTATCCACTCCAGCAAATACTCACACATTGCCTGTGCACCTTCAGAGCCAGACTACAGCAACAACCCAGTCATTTCCAACCCACTGAGAGGCTGAGACTGTTACATGATTGATGGTTTCATTTAGCAGAATATTTTACTGCAAGCAAGTGTACCAGTGCTTTCTGCTCTGCAACAGCTGGTTGACAATTACGGTTGGGGATTCAGAAGTGGTGCTTTAAATATATGTCTCTACCCGGCCCATGACTTATTTTCATCATATTGTGTTTTCTCCTTTATTGTGCTACCTCACAATTGTCATAATCAGGTTAGAGACTTTTAGCTGAAGGATCTAGTGACAGAACTCTTTGAACTTTGTTTAGAAGGGGATTTCCAACCATGGTGGAAAATATCGCTAGTTCCACTGCTGGATTGTGGTTCCTCTCTATCTATGTCTATATACGGAACGAATCAATAAACAATAATCAATTCCTTCAGCAATATTGCATTGCCATTATCTTTACACTTGGAACAAATTACCATCTCCAAATCTCAAAGTTTTATTCTTATTTCTCTTGCTTCTTTATTATTTTTAAAAATCCTTTTTCTTCCAGCTGTCATCTTGAGGACAGATGACTAAAATATACTCTGGTTATGGCAATGACTTCGCAGTTACTATTTCCCAGTTAAAATTGTAAAACTTATGCCATGCTCTATAAAAATACCCTGTAGCTTTTATCTTGTGGTGAATTTTCATTATAAATTGCTTTATAAATTCATCATGAACTTAAAAGGGTAAATTAAAGAATGCTGAGCACACCATTAGTTGTACTTGGTAGCTACACTTCCAGAAACCTGGAAACCAAAAAATTAATAGTTGATATAAATATGAGTTGTGTTAGAGTTCTTCTAAATCAATGAAGTTTGAAAAAAGATTCATTCTCCAAAAATAACTTTTCAGTTATTGGATTTCCATCACTTTATTATAATTTATCATTCCTTTGAATATATTTTTGAAAAAGAAAGTAGAGTTTAAAAATATTATCAGCTTTAGACCCCAGTAATGAAATACCTATCTAGAGATGCATTCTTCCTCAATGTAGCTCAGGGTATTTAAATATTGTACATGATTTCTTGATTTCTTTTTTTTTAATAAAATACATCTAGACAAAAAACATTGCTTATTTCATCAGGAAATTTTAGTGATTATAGGCTTGAACTGAGACATCTTACTGTGAAATGTTTTTATTTATTAGCTGAGATCCTTCGGTAGAATGGGAATATGAATTGCATCTGAGGTACCAAGGGAAGGAGAAGGGACAAGTTAGTTTCAAACCAATACAAAATCATGTGGTTTTACATTTCTCAACTGAAATTTGCTAATTGAAGATGAATAAATAAATGTTTTTGCTTTCGGTTGTTATTCACTTTCAATGGTGGAATTCCCAGGAACTACAAATTCTAATTTTCAGTAGATAGTTCTAAAAACTACAAAAGGTGGTGGACATTTTAAATACCTTTTTCATAAAGAGCTGTGTAAGAACATCCTCTTGTTTAGACTTCAGCTCTACATGTCACATGGCCACGAGAGTAATAGCTTTCCAAGTCATAAAATCACCCATTTTCTAGTGCTGTTTCAGAGGATTTATTTCAGACTTGTGAAAGTTCTGGGTGTCGAGCAGCTGGGCTGTCCTGTGAGTCCTGTGGCAATGCTGTGGGGATTGGAGTGGTGTAATGCCTTGATCTGTGATAAAATGGCAGGTCAGTGGGCAAAGCTGTGGGCTGAGATTTAGGGGATCTGGATTCCTGTCTTTTCTTCCTAGGCTTGGCTGCTTGCTGACTTCCTAAGTCTGTGTTTCATTTTTAGAAAGATAAATTTCATATCCATGACTGTGACAGCCAACATGCCTTGTATATTGGAGCAAGCTAGCAGTATTCCATATGCAGCAGTCCCCAGAGGGGCCCACAACATTAAAGATTGGTGCCTTGGCAAAGAATTGCTCATTGCTACAGGCAAAAGAATCCCATTAATTTTTTTTTAGAGTATTTTTCTCCACAAATACATCTTGCTTCATTTTCTCCCAAGGCCTTCCAATTTCTGTTTTTCTGTGCTGGCTGCCAGAACTCTGTTATTTTTGAGTGTTTACATTTTGGTGTGAGGACAGTGCATCCTTCTCTTCACAAAGAACCAGAGCACAGCCTGCATTATGAAATAAGAAAGCTTTAATAGATATGGATAAAATCCTTTTCTGAAGTATTTTACCTTTAAGGAGAGGAGTATTTTACCTCTAAAGAGGAAGGCAGGGGACGACAGTGGCTCTTCACACAGTGGCTCAGATTTTGGCCTAATACACAGCTCATGCTAAAGCCTGATGTGTACTTGGGAGCAGTGCCATCAGGAGACAGTGAGAGCAACCAGACAACACCAGACATCACAGACAGGAAGAGATAAGGGTTGCCTGGCAGCCACTATCACCTGCAGTTGATACCTCCTACACCCATCATTTTTTTTTTTCTTTTGCAAGTTTCTGTGGTCAGTTTTTACTGAATCCACTGAGTTACAGAGGCTGTGTAGACCAAAATTCCAAGCTGGAAGGTATGTCAGCTCAATCCAGAAACTGTAGGCATGGATCCAAGTGCAGCAGGACTGCTGAGAGTTTCATGCTCCCTGGTGTGATATTGGGGATGCTCACACCATGACAGAGGAGAAAGGAGGAGAACTCTGTCCCTGGGTTGGGGACCTGTCTGGCACAGAAACATGCAAGAAGAGATGAGCTTGTGAATTAGGGAATTTAAGAATTAATGAAGTAGTTAATTAGAAACTTAACAAGTTAGGCTAGTCTGCTAAAAGCATATTGAGTTCTTCTTTGATTTTTTACCTAATGAGCTCATGAATTCAATTTGATTCCCAGGGTATGCTGTCTAGAAAAATTGAGAGGTCAAAGTGAACCATGACATTAGGAACTGGCACAGGGTGCTGGAAGAAGACAAGTTGCCTTTGTTTGCATGTTTGGGAGGGGGGGGTGCTATTGCTTGATTAGTTTAATTGCACACTGACTATTCTTGCAAATTTTTCTGCTCTCTAGTATCCAACAGGATTTTTACCAGGCAGTTTGGATCTGTCTATTAACTGAAATTTACTGGTATTTTATCTGAGAATAATTTGCTACTGGCAGATTATTCTCCTCAGGCCCACAAAACAAATTCCACTCACTCTCCATGCTCTCATTTCGCTTTATTCATCCCATGTAAATGGTTTTGTGGGTTTGAACAGAACTTCACTAGAACAAAGGATAGCAGAGGATGGGGGGACAAAGAGGAAATAATCAGACCTTGCAGTTGGCAGCTGGGGTACTATCTTAATTTTTTTTTTCAAAAATCTTTCTTGATACTAAAATGCTGGAGATGACACCAGATATTTCAGATTTCCAGGGCATGAGTCCATATTTATTTTTTAAATTAGCTTTGGCTGCTCAGAGACCCGAGGCTCATGTAAAGGGGACTGAGGTATTATTTTGTTAATATCTAGTTCTACTTCTCATTTACATTAAAATACAAGGATTTTGAACTATTCATACTTGGGAGATTAAAGAGTAAGTAAATCCAAATATGAGTTATTCAGCATTATTATGACAGAAAGGACACAAACACAGATTTCTGGGTTCTTTGAGAACACTCAGGAAAAGCACAGCCATTTTCTAAGCACCCACTAATTTATCCACTCAAATAATTGTTCCTAATGTGTACATTTGGGTTGGTCTGCATATTTGGTCTCAAACTGCCATTTCTAAGCATCTTTGTCCTCTTCTCTCATTTTCTTTGCTATAGCATTTGAAAAGCCTCTCTGTAAAGAATAATCCTGTAAATAGCATTTCCTGGAGTTTCTCTCATCCATTAATATTTTTAAAATTAAGTCTAATGTATTTCTGTCTTGTTCCAGCATGTTTCCTCCTACAATTGAGTAGTCAATTGTATACCTAAAAATATAAATAATGACAGTTGAAGTAATGATAAACATCAATTCTAATGAAGTCTTTGAGTGTCTGTTTTAACATATTCTTTTCATCACAGTTCTTAAGAATGTTGGACTTCTTCCTTAAAACCCATTCTGCTGATTTTCTTTTTGTGTCATATTGTGTCCTCATTCTCATTGTACAGAAATAAATAATTTTCCTATCACTGACTTGGGTAAGACACAAGAAGGCCAATGGCATCCTGGCCTGTATCAGGAACAGCGTGGCCAGCAGGTCCAGGGAAGGGATTCTGCCCCTGTACTCAGCGCTGGTGAGGCCACACCTCGAGTACTGTGTCCAGTTCTGGGCCCCTCAGTTCAGGAAGGATATCGAGGTCCTGGAGCAGGTCCAAAGGAGGGCAACCAGGCTGGTGAAGGGACTCAAGCACAGACCCTATGAGGAGAGGCTGAGGGAGCTGGGGCAGTTCAGCCTGGAGAAGAGGAGGCTCAGGGGAGACCTCATCACTCTCTACAACTACCTGAAAGGAGGCTGTAGCCAGGGGAGGGTTGGGCTCTTTTCCCAGGCAGCCATCAGTAAGACAAGAGGGCATGGACTTAAGCTCTCCCAGGGGAGGTTTAGTTTGGATATTAGGAAAAAATTCTTTACAGGGAGGGTGATCAGGCATTGGAATGGGCTGCCCAGGGAGGTGGTGGATTCTCCATCCCTGGAGATATTTAAAAAGAGACTGGATGTGGCACTGAGTGCCATGGTCTGGTAACTGCAGCGGTAGTGGATCAAGGGTTGGACTTGATGAGCTCTGAGGTCCCTTCCAACCCAGCCAATTCTATGATTCTATGATTCTGTGATCTTCAAGGCAAACTATTGGTGCTGATCATTGCCTTTTCCCTTGGTGACTGATACTGCTGATTAGTTAAATGGATGGCAGAATTATTCCAAGGAGCAGTAAGTGTGAAGTCACTCATCATGTATGAGAGCTGCAGCTCTTGATCCCACACTGATCAATCTGAGGCATGGGAAGCAAGGATGCTTTCAGGAGCTGCTCAGATGAGAGAATTTCAGTAATCCTCTGCCCCATGTTAGTTGCTGCTGACCTGTATTCAGATTTTGCCTGCAACTTGAGTGTTCTGAAGGGCTGCCATCCATCAGAAAATGGAAATGTTTATGTGATGCTGTGTTGTTTATGTCACAGCTGAGCAGTTTTAGCTGCACTATTGCCTTGTGTCCTTGCAGCTCTGGGTTATGGCACTGCAGCTGCACTGAATTTTGTGTACTGCCCCTTCAGTGGAAAATTCCAGGTGATTTTTGATAGCTGTCCCAGGATTTAGGAGGCTGCTGGTTAAATCCCCCCAGAACATGGTATGGTTCTTCTGAAACTGTAAATAGAAATAAAATTGTGATTTTCTCACAGGGCAACACAGCTTCTGCGGAAGATTCTGGAAATCTGCCACAAGGTCTATGCTGCAGCTGTTGTGAAGTAGAATAGTAGAGAGCTGGGAACAGAGACCAACAGCTGCAGAATTATTTTTTTACAGCTGTCTCAAGCTCTTCTCCTGTGATATGCATATTTTGTTTTTGTGGCATTTGAGAGGAGTTTCTTAGGACAAAACCTTATTTCTTGGTTTGGGGTGAAACCTCCTGAGTGACAAGAAGGTTCCCTGCTCTTTTGTGAGGAGCTGCCTGGGAACACTTCCATGAGTGTGAGAAAAAACCAACAGTTTCTCTGTGGAAAATATAAGTAATAAAAGATCTGCACTTTCAGAAGACTCCCCATCAGGTGATACTACTGAGAAACACTGCTCAGTGACAAATGAAGGGCAGACACCTCCCTGTCCCGTGTCTGAGGATGTTTGTCATTCAGTGAGACACTAATGGAAAGCTACCAACTCCTGAGCTGCCCTCGGAAAGTTCTTACCCTCACCTCCCAGGTAACACCTGATTAAGGTAACCACCATGTCACAACAGAAATATTCAGACCTCTCCAAGTTTTGCAGGGAGGCATCTATGGAGCCCTTTCTGTGCCCCACCTCTAATCTCTTTACAAAGTCCAAAGTACCAAAACATATTGGTTTTCACAGGAATGAGATAGTACCTTGTTGTGGTGGGCATTTGAAAGTGTAGGTGGAATCTCTGGGCAAGATGTAAAAACTCTGAACCTAGCAATTGAAACTATGCAATTGCCTTTGGATGGGAGGAAGGCAGATAACCATGAAAAAAAAAAACAGAAAATGTTTTAAGAAGAAACAATATAAGCCTTAGGTATTTATTCAGTTTCCTCAGATACATAATTCTCTACTGAATTTCTCAACACGTTATTCATCATACACATTATTATTTAGCAATCCAGTTTCAGCCCTTTGTCACATTTCAAACTTTCAGACATACTTATGACACCTTGAGAAGTGATGCTTTTTTCTGCAGGAGGTGGGTGAAGATTTGTTTATTGATACAATAATGTTAAATCAAGTTTCTGAGAGTGAAGGTATGCTACTGAATTAGTCCCTTCTCACACCTTATGTTTTGGTCTGATGTGTTTCTTAGATAAAAGTCACCACTACGACAAAAGAATTTGTTATCAGTTGTCATAAGACTCTGCAGAGAATGAATGATTTCAGAAACCTCAGCTTATAAAATGAAACTGCTGTAAGAATACATCATAGAAATACCTGTAGCACACTATAAAAGAATATAAGTAGCATTCATTTGCCAAAAGGGGTTTGCAATCATCTACACCTTCATCTTCTTTAACCAGTTTAAAGACTGCATTTGATAAATCTTCACCTAAAATACAGAAGCAACTTCTAGAACTTGGAAAAGCTTATAAGTGCCTTTCAATGGCTCTTATACATACAGACAATTTTTGGTGAATAAGCCTCAGAATGTTTGTGTATTTTGCTGACAAAATAAAACATACCCTGAAATTCTTGGACTTTTTTGGCATATAAGGGTGATTAGAAAGCTTTATTATATAACTTTCAAGTCAAGAGTTATCAGTTACTTTTATCATTGCTTTATGAAGTGTAAGATCTGAGTGGTTAGATAGAAGCAAATATTTGTGTATTTATTCAGATAAGTATTGCCATATTCCCCTCATATCCCATGTATTAACATGACTATGATAACTTTTTAATTCAAATTATCAAAAGTATCACAGGCCACTGATAAAAATATGACCTTTTCATTGAAGTCTGTAATTATTTTATCCTTTTAAATATGGAGCTATTGGTTTGTTTGTTTGTTTGTTTTTTAATAGAAATGCTTTTTCCTTCCAACTTATAGCAGAAAGTATCACCTACTTCAGCTTAAATAACTTACTGCCACAATCATGGTTTCTTTTCTTGGCACATTTTTATTATTTCTGTAGCAGTCCCTTCTGCTTTTTATCTTTCTTACCAACAAAACAAGCTGTTACTTAGCAGAAATGCTGAATTTTATTTTTATGACTTCTCTTTTTTAATATTCTGTCCCATGTCCGGCAATCCAGCATGAAAAACTAGAAAGCTCTTATATAATGCATGAAGAATTCTATGAAGCAGCATCTCTTGTTTTGCAGATGAAATATTTTAACCATCCCTAAAGACATGGCCATCATGCATATAGATATATCATTTCAACAAAATAGAAACAAATGAGTAGTTATGATTGTGACCCTAACTCACAGTCATTTGCTCTCCTCTTTAGTGCTTGTCCATTAGATAGACAGGCATCATATTTCATAGAATCATAGAATCCTTGGGGTTAGAAGGGACCTCGAAAGATCATCTAGTCCAACCCCCCCTGCCAGAGCAGGGCCACCTAGAGCACTTCGCATAGGAACGTGTCCAGGCGGGTTTTGAATGTCTCCAGTGAAGGAGACTCCACGACCCCCCTGGGCAGCCTGTTCCAGGGCTCTGTCACCCTTAAAGTAAAAAAATTTTTCCAGATATTCAACTTGAACCTCCTATGCTCCAATTTACACCCATTACCCCTTGTCCTATCACTGGTCACCACTGAGAAGAGCCTAACTCCATCTCCCTGACACTCACCCCTTACATATTTGAAAACATTGATGAGGTCACCCCTCAGTCTCCTTTTCTCCAAACTACAGAGACCCAGCTCCCTCAGCCTTTCCTCTTAAGGGAAATGTTCCACTCCCTTAATCATCTTAGTAGCTCTGCGCTGGACTCTTTCAAGCACTTCCCTGTCCTTCTTGAACTGAGGGGCCCAGAACTGGACACAATACTCCAGGTGCGGCCTCACCAATGCAGAATAGAGGGGGAGGAGAACCTCTCTTGACCTACTAACCACACCCTTTCTAATGCACCCCAGGATGCCATTGACTGTTTATGACATTTTAAACAGGTAGGATAGCACAGTCTTTACAGAGAGTAATTCCAGCTGAAGATTTTGGAAGCAGGCTACAGATTTTCTGGGAGATACCTCATATACCAGCTTACACTTCAGCAGCAGCTGAAACTCTTTCCATGTGAAGTTTACAAATATATAAAATCTGGGGTTCCAGATTTAATTATCTTGCTCAGAAGTCTTTCTAGGAGTAAGCTCTCATCATAAGTCTTTCAGCTGTTACTGTTCTTCATAAAGCAGAAGGAATTGCCACGCCAGGGGTTTCTGGAGGACTTATTGTGTCTGGAATGCTCACATGGTCTTTCTCCTAAGCTCAGGGGGTCCCAGCTCACTTTCCAGTTTCCTCAAAAAGCCATAACTCTTATTTGTACAATGGGATGGGGTGTGTGGGAGAACACATCAGTGACACAGTAAAAACCTCAGTTGTTGAAGGTCTCCTTTATTTATAGGATGTTGAGCCTGTTATGAGACTTCCTTAAAGTTCTAGCAAAGCTGCTATTTAAGCAAAAAAAAAACAACCAACCAGCCAACCAAACAAAAAAACAACCAAACCAACAAAAAACAAACCAGAAACCTATGTTTCTGCCCTTCCCACAGTACTCACTAAATACGTGCAATAAAACTGATTAAACTTCAAATAACATTAAGTTTCTGTTCATATAGCCCTACAGGAAGCCTTTGAAAGGTTTCTTTTTCTGCCTACCATTTCCCTAACTGGTTACAAATGCATAAATAAAAGTGTGGGAAAGCATCAGACTTCAATAGCTAATTGTTCAAATACAACTCCACAACCAAGATTTATATTTTAAGTCTGTAATTTTGGATAGCACAGAATAACAGAAAGAAATAATATTTTTTCTAGGCTTTGTCTTTATTTTTTTTTTTAATATTTCATTTCCTCAGAGAGAACTCCAGCCCAAAACAGGTTTTGATCAGCAATTAGATCTAATGGTGCTGTTAGGCAACACTCATGCCAGTAGCACTTGACTGAATGGCTCAGCCTTCTCCAAATCCTTCTGACAAGTGGAGAAGATGCCCCACACAATTAAGGATTGAGTGGGCCCATAATGAAAAAGGTTTTTCTGCCAGCGTGGAGTGCTGACTGAGCCTGCTAGGGTCTCAACAGCCCTTACAGACTTGAGTGCGACAGAAGCTGCCAATTTTTTGACATTGCCCTTTAAAACTACCTCTGGTTGGCTAAACCCAGGCAAATGTCTGCTCATTCGGAATGTGTTATCATTAATGATGTAGAATAGAATCATAGAATCATAGAATCGACTGGGTTGGAAGGGACCTCAGAGATCATCAAGTCCAACCCTTGATCCACTACTGCTGCAGTTACCAGACCATGGCACTGAGTGCCACATCCAGTCTCTTCTTAAATATCTCCAGGGATGGAGAATCCACTACTTCCCTGGGCAGCCCATTCCAATGTCTGATCACCCTCTCCGTAAAGAAATTCTTTCTAATGTCCAACCTAAACCTCCCCCTCTGTAGCTCAGACCACAATTATGCTTTTGAGGTGGTTCTCCTTATTGTGTCCAGTTACTGCTCTTTGGTTTCCATCATGGAGAGATCTTGGCATGCGTGGATGAGATCTTCACAAGTTCCCTAAAAAAAATCTTCCTGTTGAATGAAAGCAAACCAAATGCTTGGTGTGGTTTCATTAAACGCTCAGGAACGCACCGAGTGTGCTGCAGCCACTGCTGGGCAGTCCCTCCAGACAGCCTTAAACCAGCTGAGCCACCAATGCCCCATGTTAACACTGGATCATCACTGCAACCTCACATTGCAATCCACAGCTTGCAAAGGTAGATGTAGGCTTGGCAGGGAGAGCTGGGGGAGACAGTTTGCTTTGGGTTTTTTTTTTCAGAGGAAAACGTCCTTTGTGTGGCAGAGCCCTGTGTTCAGAGTTCATTGTTCCAGTCATCATGCTTCCTGCCTTTGCATAATAGGGTTTAAAAGCAAAAGGGGATTTTGGACATGGCAAACCGGAAGGGCAGTCTGAAATTCTGCAGCCTTGAGGTGGCCAAAAGACCAAAGCTACTTGGTTTTGTCTTTAATGTAGCTGTAACTGAGTCATGATGTTTATAGACATCCACTTTCAGACTGGATGCTGAGGGCTTGTAAAATACATGCAAATTAAAAGTTGTTGTTTACAAAACGGGTCATTTCCCCATTCTCTTAAAAGAGAGCAGCAATATGGGCATTAGACCAAACTTGAATGAAGGGGGAGGTCACTGCTTGTGTGTATTTCCACTTGCTCATCTTTGCTGTGAAACAGTGTTCCTGCTTGGAAACTGGAGCACAGCTGACCTTCCAGGGATGGGATAAAACCCTGCCTTCTGGGCTGCACTGTTACCATCATTAACAGCTTTTTGTTTCCCTTTCCTCCTTGGGAAAGTTTTAAGTAAATATCTGGGCTCAGGGTTGGTTTCGTGTCCTGTAAGTTTTGATTTTCCCTTCTGATGAGATTTGTTTTTGCTGCTCCACGGCCACAAAGAGCTTTGAAGTCAGTGATGGAAAATTTTATAACTGGGGAGAGAATATGATGGGAAACATTATTTAGCAGAAAATTATGCATCATCTTGTTGTCCCACCTGATATTTGGGTCATTCCTGGTAAAATAAATGGACAGCTGGATATGTGCAACAGCTATATGTGGCTTGTGGAACAATCATTTTGGATTAGATGAAGCTAGGTGCAAGTTAGAGAGACCCATAAGCTACCTTAAATTTTCAGGGATCAGTGATTAGTCAATTAGCCCTAAGAAGGGTGAGCAGAAAGATGGAAGATAATCTGTTTTACCAGAATTTGGCAGCTGCATTGTCACCACCATTTGCCTGGAAGAAACATTCAGCAGCATCATGCTTACAGCAGCTGCTCTGAAGGCTGAGCAATCAAAACAGAGGTTTCTCCCAACACCCTGAAACAGAATCAGGACACGCTGAGGCTCCTGTGTGCAGATGAAACCCCCCACATATTAATTTCTGTTTATTTCCCATGCCTGTGGAATGGACTGTGCTGGCCTCCTCCAGCCCATCAGTGCTGGGTCTGTCACTATGGAGAGTTTGTGCTGCCCGTGGTGAGAGCCAAGACTTCCAGCTCAGAGTGGTCAGCAGGACATTGTTTCCCATAGCAATCCTTCCCCAGGATGAGTGATAAGGAGGCAATCAGACTTGGATTCTGCTCCTGCTTCTGGCTGCTGGAGACTTTTGAAATGACTGTACCTGTGATTGTTTGTGAGCTTCTTTGAGACTAAAAGTATCTTTTCTCCTTTTAAATTTTGCCACTCTGGCTACAGTGGATGTGAGGCCCTCCTGGGTACAGGACAAGAGGGTAAAAGCTCACTTGGACTACCTTCAGCCTAGTGATAGAGAGAAGTATGATGAAATCAAGCATTTCAAAATGAAATTATGCCAGAGAAGGTAATCTGTGCCCAAAGGACAAACTGTTCCAAAATTTCAAACCACACCTGTTTATTTGCATCCAGAAACTATTTTACATCAAAGAGAATTTGAATTTAATTTTTTTTTTTTTTTAGTAATGGCTGAGTCAGAAGACAGTGGAATTTTCTCTGTAGAGAGAGGTACAGCTTTTTCTTTAGAGAAGAAAAATCTTGCACAGTTGACATTAGCAGACACCAGGAGAGCTCCTGGACTGGGTGGTAAGAAGTGGGATTTCTTGTCCAGATGTGCCTGATTGTTTTAATAACTACCAAGAGGCTACTGCAGAGGAGGAGGCCAACATCCAAATTACCCCTTGCAGCTTCCATGGGGATATAGCGGGTAGCTCCCAGTACAGAGTGGTGAGTTCCCACCATTTGACTCCCATAGAGTGAAAGGAAAGGGAATGTTTCAACTTTAAGGGCCATGAGCAGAGGTCACTGAACTTTATTTTTCAAAATGTCCTCTGTTTCTTTCAGATGTGTAACTCGGATGGCACCTCCAAGGCTTTGAGAGGCCAAGGCTACTCCATGGGCCATGTGTAAGGTCCTTTGCTCTTCATTTGCAGCTTAGTCTCAGCAAAGACACTTTGGAAAATATTAATATGCTCATTCCTTGAGCAGGAATCTCTGCTAGTCAGCCTAATTCCTTAATAACCAAAGACATCTGTATCTAACTTATTTTCCTAAAAGATAAAACCCAGACAACAATAACAACAGAACTCCCAAAGGTAAACTCATAACTCTTTTTTTCCTCTCCTACTGATTTGCTCAGCCCTGTTCAGAGGCCTGCAGGGTTACAAACCCTCCCTGATCGTATGCTAATGAGTCACTTACAGTGTCTGTTAATGTGGATAAATCACACCTTCTTAGTTACTCTTTGTCCAAATAAAGAAGTCTATTCTGATGACAAAAATGTTCCAGCCAGACAAGAATGGGTGAGATAAAATTAGAACAGCCTTATCTCAGGGCTGCCAGGATGAGGGCTCAGCTGGCTTTGCCTGGCTGCTCCTCCCTACCAACACCTCCTCGTTTTATTCCCTAGTTCCCTAGGTTTATTTAAGTATATGTGTTCACTTAGCTACATTTTGAGTTTAAGATTGCATAACTATGTTTCAGTCAGACTTCAATGTTTTAGAAGGCTAAGAACAGAAGGTCAATACTTTTATTAATTGCATAGTTTTACTGAAGTGTGACTTTTCACCATAAAATTGGCACAAGGTCATTTTGAGGTATTTTTACACTTTTGTTAGCAAAGGGGAATTACAGAATCACTCCTGGATGAAGTTAAATATCTGACAACAACTACAGGTTAAATATTAAGTCACCGTCCTTCGTTTCAAGTAAGAAATAGCAGTTGTTTTCAAAAACACTTGAAAGTTCAGGCAGCACCTTGGAACTGGTACAAGGAAATACCACTTTTAATTAGTACAAGGGAACTGTACAGTTTTTGAGCCAGACTCTACTTTCTTACACCTTCACAAAAGTTTGCAAGAGTAAAAAAGGCAATATATTGCTGTTTGAAAAACTCAGCATATTTTTTTCAAGAACAACCAACTTGTGTTACATTCAGCTGGACTGAAGACAGAGATGAGATGGCTGAGCAGACTTCATAGCTTGCTATTGCTAAAAAAAAAAGTTCTCTTCCATTTTTATTTTTTATTTTATTTTGTGTATGTGTGAATTTTATGACTTTCATGAGCTCAGCTGCCTCCTTGAAAGGTCAAAAAGCACCAAGTTTTTCCAGGAAAGAGCTGGGGGCGACCAGAGTAAAAGGAAGAAGGACACTTGAGAAAAAAAAGAAGGAGGAGAGGGAGAATTCTAGATCAGTTCCACCTATTTGGTTTGACTGGACCCTGGGGATCCTATCAGAGAGCTGTAATTGCTCAAAGGCTCCACAGTTCAAGAATTTAGACCCAGTTTTAATAAAATGTGTAGGATTCTGCTTTTTTTCCTAGATTTATAACTTTGTTTTATTTGCTTGTGAAAGAGTTTGGTAATAAGTAGGATCTATAGCACAATAGTGTTTGGGTCTGTGGAATGATTATATGATAACCTTGAAAGTATGAACTGAGTTGAAGCCACACATTTGTTCACAGCTTGCAAAAATAGCTACTCTAGGGGATAAAAAGTCACCATCATTTCTGACAGTGACTGTGTACTTCTCGAGTGCATGGGTTTGTTATTTTTCCTAAAATGCTACTGAATTTGGTATTTGCACTCTAAAATGCACCAGTTTGTTGCATTTGGCCACCAGCCATGTCTTGCCCCTTCTCATAACCAGGATGTGCTTGTAGCTCAGTTTTCCTGCCTGATTTTCCTCACATGGCTTTCTGAGCTGCCTGCATAAATGGCACATGATGCCTTAACTGATGGACTACTACCTAAGTAAAAGCTTTTGCCCTTATTTACTGCCCAGCCACACTACCAGCACCAGGCTGCAGCATTCCCTAGCTCGGGGCTTGAAATCTCCTTGGGGGATGTGGTTCAGAGCAGAGGCAAGAGACAGAGCCAGCATCTCTAATGGTGGCCACAACCCACATTCTGCATGTTGTGTGGATTGAATGGGCAAGCCAGGCAGAAACAGAGGCTAAAAGGTGGTAATCTGTCCCTGCACAGAATTAGGGATTTTAATTTTTTTTTAAATACATTGGACACAGGAAGGCTTCTAATTATCTATGATAATTCACAAAGTTTCAAAGTTGAAGTTACTATCTTATTACAGTTGTATTTGAAATAGCCTTGAAATTGACTGGAAAATAGTAAGTATTGTAGGATGGCCAGGAGGCCATTTAAGAAGCTGCAATACCTCAGCTTAATTTTGTGGTCTCCCAGAACACATGTGGAAGGACTCACCATGTGGAAGGACTGTGTGTCCTTCTTGTTTCTTGTACTTCAAACTCAAAAAGGTGCTTTCCACATCTTCTTAAACTTGTGCTGAGATGAAGAGGGAACTTGCCAGAGAGGAGATGGTTGTGTAAAGATCACTTAAAAGCAGCTTTTCCTGACTGAATCTCAAATGCTGGTTGCAAATGCTCACTGATGAGCAGTACCTGGCTGTACCCTGGGGTCTTTAGGGCAGCAGAGGGTCAAGAGAGAAGTGCACATGAAGAAAAATTCAGGCTAAAGCAAGGATGTAGATGTGTTTCAGTGGTGCTGCAGGCTTCATGCAGTGGGAAAAATAAAGCCTAGAAGCTCACTGTTGTAATGTTTTATAAGCTGTACCTATTGTTGCTTTGCCGTTGATAACTTGGCTGTGAATGCAAAATTTCCATGAAGCCTCCCTTATATTGTATTTTATAGACACCAGAGCAAGTCTGATCAGCTAACAGATGACTGAGGATGCACTTTTACCAAATGGTGAGAGGTATCCTGTAGCACATGCTGGCTGCATTAGACTGGGTTTGAGGGTGGTGATCACAGCCACGGGACTGTTTTTCTTAAGTAATACTCTAATTCATTTAATAATGCAAATGTGGTCCCAGCAGTGCAGCTTTGCTGCATAATGACTAATCTCTGTCACAGCAGGATGCCAAGAATGAGTTCCTCTGGGAAGCTGTGGATATGCATAATGAGCAGCTATCCCTAATAAAGTCTTTTTCATCAGGAGTCTTTCTGAGATCAATTGGGTTAAATGCGTTTGCACTTCATAAACACAAGGGTCCAAGTCTTTGACTTGAGGAAAGCACTGTGTCTACTCTGAACTCAGTGAGCATTTAAATAAATTGACATCCCAGCCCTAAGAGTTGTGTGTTCTCATATGTGTGGAAAAGAAAGCCCACGTACCTCTATACTACCCCCAGTAAGTGTGCATAGAATATGTGATACTGCTTTGTGCATTTTATTTTCCTTCTAACCAACTTTGAACACCTCACAGCCAAAGATTGTATCTGCCGATGTATTTCAACCAAATCTGAAAAAAAAAATATGTTTCAAAGATGTGAATTTTCTGCATGTTTGCAGAAAGCAGGTGAGAAAGGAGTCAGGCTATATGGATGGGCAGTACTCTCAGTACTTTTTTTCATAACTAATTTTTAAGCAAATTTCCCATTTGCTCAGTCTGTGTTGTTTGATGTCATGGGTTACTCTTAATGTGTACCAGAAGGATTCCATTCAGATGAAACTGACCTAGGAGATGCTTGTGGGGACCATCTTTAATACACTTCAGTCACATATGTGGATATAGTCCATAACACCAGGCAAGGGATGCTCAAAAATCCATGAAATGTAGATACAGACTGTGATGGGCTGTTCCTCTTTACAGACCTGGTCCTATTGGTCTGAACTTGCTGGCTAATATAGACATGGCCATCAGTGCCTTTGCACAAGTCCAATGCTAAGTACTCCAACTTGAGGAAGGCTTCAGCTTCGAGTGTAGTTCATACTTTATGAGATGCTGGGAAGCCTGGTCTCCCATCAAAGCTTCTCTCTGTTGATTGCACCTCAACAGGGAGATCTCACTGAAAGCAAGCAGGACTCCTGAGGTCTAGATGGCCATCACAGAATCATAGATTTGGCTGGGTTGGAAGGGACCTCAGAGCTCATCAAGTCCAACCCTTGATCCACTACCGCTGCAGTTACCAGACCATGGCACTGAGTGCCACATCCAGTCTCTTTTTAAATATCTCCAGAGATGGAGAATCCACTACTTCCCTGGGCAGCCCATTCCAATGCCTGATCACCCACTCGGTCTTGGTCATCCTGAGTGTCAAAGCCAATAAAGTTTTAAAAATACAGGTATAACAGAAATATAATAGACCAGCTGTTATTCATAAGGTTACCATCAAGGTAGTGAATCTGTGCTTCTTAATATGACCAATGACTTGACGAGATTTTGCAGGCTTACCCCAAATTCATGTGCAGCCAGTCATAAAATTCCGATGCTATTGTGGTTAAATTAACTTTTTAAAAGAGGCTGGAAACATCTTCTTATAGATTTTTTTTCTTCTTCTTTTTCTGTTTTTCCCCTACATATTAAATGAAGCAAAAAAGATCAGTTCTTTTCATACCAAAGATGCAAAGTAGAAAATCATGATCAGTTAATCATTTCTGCCTACTTCCAACACCATTTGCAAATACTGTCCCTCTGGAATTTAACACCAAAAAGGCTTTAAAAAAAGCTAAGCCTCTAGATCTCATATTTTAAATTTTTATCACTCCTGATGTGTTTGGCAGAAGGAAAGCCCATAGCCCACCTAGGGATGTCACAGACTCTGCAGTTATACTGTGTAAGCAGTATAGCAGTAAGCAGTAAGCAGAACAGCTACTGCTTTCATTTTGAGGTGGAAACATTCCAGTCTTCTACTGGAAATCCAGTACAGCATATCTATTTCTTTTGCTAAAAAATGGGGTTTGCATTTATTTTCTGGCTATGATACCATGATTCATTTTTTCTCACATACTTGCCCAGTTAAAACTGTAAGTATTACAAAGCCACATGTGGACTTTCCTAGCTTTAATTTCACAAAGCAAGTCACCAGTAGGCTGGGAAACCCAGGATGGTTTGTTGAAGACCTGAAAATGTCTAAATTTGGTTACACAGTCATGAAATACAAGTAAAAGGAACTTCCCTGGGTTATTTTCTGGATTCCTTCTTCCAGTGCTTGATGGCAGGTGTAAAACTAAGGACTCTTTCAGAAGAACAGATCTTTTTGCCTGAATTATTGATCAAGTGCTCTAGAACTTCCTTTCTGTCATGCTGTGTGAGAGTGTATATAAGAACTATAGTGATGTGTCCCTCTGATAAAATATGCTGCTAGCAAGGAAATCTGGGAGGAAATACTGGGCAAGGCTCAGAGAAAAATTCATAGATTTTTTGGCCTTGTTGCAGAATCAAACGTGGGATGTTCATGAGAGGGAAACTTAGCTCATGAATAGTATTTCAATTTTTCTGTTTAAGCACAACTTCTTCTCTCACCTGTTCTGAGACACCTTCAAGAGAAAATGCATTTAAAATACCCTTATGTGAAAATGATAGTTGATAAACTGGTCTGAATTTCATGGGCATTCTAAATTTCATGGAGCTAACTAAATACTGTCTGAAAATAAAATAAGAGTGTTAAGGATATCGCTTATGAAAAGATCATCTGTATTTTGTCACTGGAGTTATGTGACCTAAATTATTTTTTGGCAAGGTGTTAGCTGATGTAAAATAATTTATAATGTTGATATTTTTATCTTCACAAACCTAAGATCCATGTAGCTTGAACTGCCACCACAACAAAACCAAAGGCATTAATACATCTCTTCTGAGAATGGCATGTTAACTGTCTATTCTCATACACTAGGTTAAATTTTATAATTAACAAGATGGAAGGAATATACTCACCAAGAAGGGCTCCCAGAAGCTTTAAATACATATATATTTTCCTTACTACTATGTTTGGAGACTGTTCCTGTGAGCAAAAATGTACAGATACCAAAGTTTAAAGGAAATCCTGTCTATACTGTGCCCAGTAAAGCCTGACCTCTTCACAACATACACCAGTACAGCCAGCATGCCTGATGATCACAGGTGAGTTCCTCTGGCAGGAGACCTGTGTCTGAAGAGGGAAATTTGAGCCCCATTCTTGATGTGAGGCGAGAATCCAAGTACTCCAGTAACAAATCAGTCACAAGGACTACTGCTGAGAGAAAAGACAGGGGAGAACAAACAGCATTTTACTGGATGCTGAGGGATGCTCTTTGCAAGGAAATTCTCAAGTCTTGCTGGTGCCTTCACCTTTCTAATGGTTCAGAAGTCTCAGGGATTGTTGGGGAAACTCTCTTGCTTCCACCTTCAGGAACCAGTGATACAGTATTCCTTGGCAAAATGGTTTTGGGTTTGTTTTGTTTTGTTTTTTTCCTAGGGGCTCAAACAGAAGCCCACTTTTGATCTGACAGCATCATAACTTCTAACTTCAACCATTTCCGTAACTTGCTGACACTGTTTGCCATTATAACCAGGACAGAGACTTTTGAGAGGAACCTCAGTTGGGGCTGAAAAGAGCAATTGTCAAAATCTGTTCTGCAAGTATCCCACCAACCACTAAAGGTTGGTGGTAGAAGGTTCTTTGCTCACTGCTGGCTGCAGGACTCAGTTCTGCCTCTGCACAGCCTGACTATCTTCTTAGCTGCTAGGGCTTTAGCATTTGGGCTTTTTAGTCTTTCAGGGCCTGATTATTTTCCAGGTACTCTAAAGTAATATCCTTTCGGATAGTCGTGAAAATGATCTGAAAACCATTAACCAAAAACAGTATAAAGGAGACAGAATAAGCACAGTTGTTCCACATGCTAGTAAAGTAAGAAAAGAGATTGACATCTCTGGATTGAGAGCACATTTCACAAATTGTATTCTGAAAGCAAATAAACATCTACACTTAAAAATACTTTGACTGCTTTGTTGCCATAACTCATCTGCACTGTATTCTTTTTTGTTGGATATGAATTGTACACCTGATATAGAAAGCCACACTCTTTATGAGAGGAGGCAATTTGCAATTATTGTTCATAAGAAAAAACATTAGTGTGATAATGGTTCCTGTATTTAAATTGTCAGAGAACTTTCATTGTGAGATTAAAAAAACCACCACAACAGCAGAGGCTGAATATTTCCAAAGATTTTCCCCACTAACCTGTCTGTGAAACAGAGATGTTTCACAGGTTTCAGGTTTCACAGGTTTCACATATTTCAGGTTGGGATGTATAGCTTCTTCCTTAACAATAAGGAATAATGATAAACCTGAAAATGTGCTCTTAGTTTCTGATACTCTCCATGCTGTATAGAACTGTGTGTTTGTAGGGGAACTCTCTCCTGTTTTCATGTAGTTTCACCCAAGATATCTTGCACAGTCTGGAATGTGCAGCACTGAAAACTGAACTTGCCTTCATGTTCTGGGCAATGGTGGTGCTACAGCCTCAATCCCACTCACATACCCTGCTAACCTTCTTCTGCTCCCAGAGTCTCAATGTTTTCTCCCATATGTCTGGAGAACTGTTCTGGCTGCTCAATTTTTCCATCAAGTTCATTCTGCTGCTTCTTAAAAAGCTGCAGCATCTATTTTAGATAGTAATATTTAAAATGGATAAAGGGATGGTGTTTGAAGTTCTTCCGGTTTTCACAGTGTTAATAGTAGCAGATGGTGGAAATCAATTTGCCATTAATTTACTTTTATGTCAAACACCCAGTATAATTAAGTAAAGTGTCATCTAAACTCTGATAACTTACTCTCAAATTAAAATGTGTAAAACAGACTCCTAATTATCATGCTAATACCTGTGAAATGCTGTTTTCAGTTTCCAGGCTTCATAGGCTTTTTGGGATCAGACTTCAAAGCCTCCTGACAGGAATTATGGGTAGAAGGTTAGGACTTAAAGCAAGATTTGTTTAATATTATCCTTCATGTGGGAGCCCTCGTTTCAGATGTTAATTCCCTTTGCTGAATTTCACACATGCAATGAAGCATGACTATCAGTGTTACACTCGGGGTGCCACTCGCTCCACCTGCACACATGAAGAAAAAGCAGCATTCTCCCTGATACTCCTAGAAAATAAGTTATCCAAGTGCATTACAGGCATGTTTTAAACCTTAATGCAGTCTATGTCTGTGTTTACAAGCAGAAAAAAAAAAAGTTTCTGTTAGTATTAATTAGAGCTAAATTAGAGGAACAGAAAAACAAATCTGACTGAGGAAAACATCATCATGTAATTTGCTTTGTAATTGTGCACATACCTAATTACCCTTCCATAGAGATGAATCACCAGAAAGCACTCTCAAGCCTTTTTGCTTATTATCTGCTTTAGTACAACCTTTTTCCTCATAAGCCATCACATCCAACCTTGTTTTCAACGTTTCGAGCTCCTGTAAATTTTTTTCTTCTTTTTTTTCTCCTGAGGAAAACTCTGTTTAATCTCTTACAGACTCACCAAGAACATATTTCACCCTTCTTATTCCTCTGAGTCATCCAGTCCCTTCTCTGTCTGTTGCTGGACTTCAAAACAGGATTATTATATGTGGTTTACAGACTGCAGACTAGATATAGGATTAGCCATTTTAGCTTGATCCTACCTGAAAAACTATGAAATAGTTTCATAGGGAGAAGAAACCTTTTACCATGTAATTGTTTCCTACATAAGTAACGTCTTTTCAGAAATATTGTTGTCTCAAATAGGAGGAGAAAATCATAACAAGCACTGTGAGTGGGAGGGAGAATGATCCATGCAGCATTTTTTTCTCTTTAGAATTTCTCAAAAAGGTTCGAAAATCACCCCCAGCTGAGCAACAAGGAAGAAAACCAAGGAGCCAGGTAAAGATCAGCAAGGCTATCATCACACTTCATTAGCAGAGAATATGAGTGCCTTCATAGCACACCAAAAGGCAGCCTACAGGCAGAAGCTGTTCTCAACAAGGAGAAGAAATAAGGAGATCCACTTCCTAAGCTATATGAAAACTGTCCCTGCAGGGCTTTGACCAGCCTGACAGTGGGAGGCTGTACTAGATGGTTCAAAAGAAGCTCTGGAAAAAGTTTCTAAAATGTCTCATACAGTGTGGGGTGATTTGCTCTTTAGCTGACTAAACTCAGGACTGACAACACACACACACACAAGACAAACAAAAGGAAAGCAAGCAAACAAACAAAAACAAACAGAAGGACTTCGCTTCTACTTTGGTGTTGGGGAAACAGTTCAGAAATATACAGGTTGTGAGCAATCCTGATTTACTTCAGTTTAGGCTACATTGGGTTAATGGTTATTGAGGCCTAGTTGCAGGTTTCTAAAAATGAGCTAATGGGAAAGAGATAACTAATTGGCAGCAGAAGAGGAAAATAATTATGTGAGAAGAATCTTTCCGTGAGAATGGAATGTGCAATTGGAATACAAAGCCACCTGCATGATAAAATGGTGTAAACAAGACTTCTCTATATAAGTGAGTGCAAGTTGTTAATAAACAATTTCATACAATCATATTGATGTGCACATGGAATCCTTAAGCCTCCGCAGACTTTTTTTCCCCACACTTTGGAGATTAATTTTTGTAATTAGCAAAGTTACAACTTCAGTGTATTATGGAAAGCTACTTAATTTCCACCATGCACCCTGTATATAGTGCAGTTTATACAGGGGCCACATGAGCAGATGCAGGGCTCAGAGCACATCACCTTCAGACGTCTTCATTACCTCTCTCCAGGCCTTTAGAAATGATGCTCAGAAGAACAAACCAAATTTACTTTAAACCAAACTATACTCAAACAAAAATAGAGAAAAAAACTTGCACTTTGTTAGTGTCACCAAAACGATTCGTATAAGGAAAATGCTTTTTATTAAAGATGCTAACGTTAGATGTAAAAATATTTGCTGGGCTCAGGAATGGGACAAAAATACCTCTATGCCAGATCAATAGGTTTGCAAGTAGTGAAGACTGGTATCACATCTCTCACTTGCCTTTGCATGGCAGGGCACTTGCTCAGAAAGGCCAAGCTGATCTCTGTTCAGAAGTGGAGGAGAATATTGGGGTCATAGGTATTACCTAAATGATGTAGAATAACTGAAATAAATGACTACTTAAAACCAAATGAAGCTGTAAAGGTGGATATGCTTCTGAGAGCTACATGTGCTTGTGCAGGTTGGAGTCATGTGTGAGAAGCTATATAGGCACTGAGATCTAGTGTCCCTGCCTACTTACGAGTGGTACTTAACTACCTGACCATTGAATGCAAACTAGATGAAAATGCTATATATACTCTTCACCTCCATTGTCTGTCAACAAGATGGGAAGAGAAACAAATGTATGAAACTGTGCTTTAACTGAAAACATAAATGTCCTTGCCTTGAAGGAATTCTGTTGCTTACTAAATGTCAGAATATCACAACATCTCATGATAATATGGCAGTTCTGAAAACTCGTCTCTTATTATGTGGCTGCTGAAAAAGAAAACAGCCCAGAAAATAATAACATTCCTGACAGATGAGATGCATCCTTGTTTGTGAATTCTGGGTCTTGTGCCTGGTGATGATGTTAACCCTGTGGGCTGAGGGGACTGATCAAAAAACTCAGGCAAAACCTATTGCAGCAATTTGGGAAAGCAGCAAAATGCAGCAGCCCACTCTGCACCTTGACTGCAGGAAATAACTCCCTGGTGCAGGGCTGGCAGGACAGAAATATGCAGTGCAGTGCAGTGCAGTGCAGTGCAGTGCAAAGCCTGCTTGCCACCTTCAGCTGCCTTCAGGATATTTGACTGCAGCTCACTTTTGGTCTTGTGGGTTAGTATGTGTGTGTGGGGTTCCACAGCAGGACAGGATCGATGTGGTGAGGGAAGGTTGGAAGGGAGAAAAGTGTCATTTTCCCACGTGCTCCTTTTTCTACAGAGAGGACATGAGGGCGGGAAGGATGGGTGGTGGCCTGTCAAATGGACAACTGGAGGACTAAGACTTACTGCTAAGGATTTCAGCAGCAGGAATAATATTGAAAAAATAACAGGAACAACTAGTAAGGGTTGAAAAGGTTGGCAACTGAGAAAAGCAAGGTCTTGGTAAACTGTCCAGATGTGGAGCAAGTAGGTCTAATTAATGCTGTCACCATGAAATGCTAGGGTGTTATGCAACACAGACAGTTCTATGAACTATTTCTCCTTTTAAAAATATTTTTTTTTTATTTAATTTTGTTTAAGAAAGCTGTAGGTGACCAACTTGTCACCAACTCCAAAAGGAAAGAACTGCAAGTGACCGAATTCAACCAGATTTACAGGATGGTGAGAAATTGTCATGCACTGACATAGGCAAGGTCTTAATCAGGCATTTTCTCAGACATAAAAAAACTTTCATTGTCTGGAACAAAATATTGTCTGTGAAGAAGGCAAAATGAAGAATCAGTTTATAGAAACATAAATCTCTAAATATGATAGGAACCGGGGAAATAATACACCATATGAAAAATGGAAGGTATAGAAGTACAGAATATGAAGAATAGATTCTGGTAACGTGTTACTCTGTGTCTTGCCTTTTAAAATTCCACGTGGAATTTAAGATTATGAGTAGACAGAGAATTTTGTTGAAAGGAGAAGAGTGTTTTGGGGTCGAAACTTGGGGGAAAAGAACTAGGTAAGAAAATGTGTGATCAGAGAAGACATCATACATCATAGAGAACAGACAGGATTTTGGTGGGATCATGTGGTGTGTGAGAACAACTCAAGTCCACATGAGTTAGCACCTTTGCAAGGTTTATGATGTTTAGCTTGGACTTGGAGCCCAACTTCATGCTCCAAAGATGTGAAAAAATTAAATTTATTAAATCTTCCTGTCCTGTAACTCAAAAGACACATTATCAGATATCTTATTGTGAAGTGAGACATATATCAGCAAAGATCACAAAATTTAAACCTAAACCAGGTTATCTCAGGCTCCAATATTCAAGAGGACTTGTGAGTTAAAATGCAATACTCATTTTATGGCTATTATAAATACTAAATTATTACCATTTTACTCAAATCTGTAGACTAATATATTTTGTAGCTGTGTATAATATAGTTTGGCACTAGATCTTATTTATAATTTAAACATAGTCAGAATGAAGCAGAGCACTTAGCAAAACAACAGCTAACAGATTTAGCCCCTTAGATACAAAAATAATTTCTGAAGTTTCATAAGGCCAGAATACACAGAAGCTAAAAGCAGAAGGATGTCTATGTACTGAAATGTAAAATATTCATGTGATAATGTGCTTACAAGAATCAAAGCAAGACTAAAAGTAACTGGAAAGAAAGGAAAGAAAGGGAACTGCTATAGGAGAAAATACAGGAAAAAAAAAAGGCAAATAATCACCCCTATGCTGCATATCTGAAAAAGAAAACAAACAAAAACCCCCAAACCAACAGCCACAAAACAAAACAATAGGCTATTCATATAAATAACTTCCATTAACATGTAGGTTGATGTTTTCACTTGGAAGTAAACAATGATGTGAAATAATGGTAAAACCCCCGTTAGTTGTTCTTTATGTATTAAAGCTTCTTCCAACACATTGCCGAATTGCGTCTAATGACCTTGTTTGAAAAGGAATAGTTTTGGACAAATGGAAATAACTATGTGGAATAAAAGTGATTCAGAAAATAGAAAAAAAACCCAGTTTTTTTACAAAGATATCTGCAGATGCTGTATTCTTAATACCTGGATATACCTGGATTCAGTTACCTGTGCTAAAATAAGGAAGGTAGATTCCATTTGTATGCCACAAAAGCAAAACAGCAACAACAAAAAAACCAACAATTTTGTTGTGAATGCCCACCTAAAATTTATTCCTCGTTTTTTTCCCCTTTTTTTTGTTTGTTTTTTTTTTTTTAACTGCATCTCTGAAAAGGGTAGATCAGATTACCAGCATTCAGAAGATTTTAATAATGTAATATGGCTTCCAGAAGACACTAAAATTTATTTATGTCATAGTTTACTGGGAATATTTAACACTTACAAAACAAAAAATAAAATATCACTTTCTTTCTCACAGTCCAGAGACAAGCCCTCAGAAGATGCAGACAATCAAAGATTTGCTTCAATAGAAACATAATTTGTATCAGCTTGGGACAACTCCTGTAATGCTTTGCTTGTATAGAGAGAGATTAGGTTTATTTTAAGAATTGCTTTAATCATGAATTGATTAAATAAAAGGAAACAAAATTTTCCAGTATGTGATGGAAAAAATCAGAATGAAAACACACTTTTTTTTTATTTCAGAAAAAAAGATTTTTTTTCAAAAAAAGATCATGTTTTAAATGTTTTCTTAGCATTTTCTAGAACGTCAACATCTTCAGAGCAGTACAAGAAAATCTGTGTTTACTTCTCAACAGATGTTATGCATTTGAAAGGGGATCAGAAAATATTTTTTAGATTAAAGTTTTGTACAGAAAGTGTCAAGCATGTTAAGATAGAAACCATAATGACTTTTACATATCCTAAAACAAATCACTGCCTCACCACAATTTTTTTACTCATGTTGATGCCTTTAGTCAGAAGAATTCGGAAAAGGTTGTGATAACAATTCCATTGGTTATCTGGAAAAACACACCTAAGCATGACAGAACTATTACAGACTGTATCAGTGAAATACAACCAGAAGCTGGCTCGATGGTTAGAGGTTGCCTGCTAATATTTCAGTTGCTTTTGTACTGTACTATAAAGTAAGAATGATGAGTTTATTATAATTAAGTTAGTCATTCCTTCTACTGAAAACTGAAAAAATGACTAATCCTTGATACAGTTGGATACAGGCTCCAATAAAGTCCAAGTAAATAACTTCTTTTTTTCTTTTTGGCACCAACACAAACGTGCCAGCTTCTTTCTCACTATTCCTCGAGGCTAAAGGTTTATCCTTGTCAGCCATCCTTATTATGCCCCAGTGTTCAAATGGCAGTACTGTGCTAGGGGTAACAAACATCTATTAAGCTCATGGTGTGTGCAGACTGTTTGTTACAGACCACCCCAGGGCTCCTGCTTTTTCCTGGTCCCCCCCTGAGGTGGTCCTACTGCAGTGACCTTGGGTTTGCTGCAGGCTCAGGGAGCACCTTGCAGGAGACCTGTGGTGCACAAACTTCTCATTAAGAATAAAGTTCAGCCATCTGTCACCAGCCTCGTGTCAAATCAACAGCTGAACCAAAACATTTTGGCTACACCTTATCCTGCGTGCTTCCATCAAAAGTCAGGTAATGACTCATGGCAGACAGAAAAAAAAAGAAAAATACTAAGCAAATGCCC
Source organism: Calypte anna (assembly GCF_003957555.1). NCBI lineage: Eukaryota > Metazoa > Chordata > Aves > Apodiformes > Trochilidae > Calypte > Calypte anna. Next base: position 89,507,386 of record NC_044245.1, on the reverse strand, counting down.
ATTGAAAACAGAATAATTTAAAGCCATTCTCATGATGTGATAAACAGGACGCAGAAAAGCGTGCTGGTGGAAGCCATCCAAGTAGCTCCTCTTTTTCTTGCCTGCTTGATACATGTTTTTGGTGACTTGGAAGAATTTATTCAGCACATGTACTGTAATAGTCTGAGAATGACACACAGATCCTTGGCTCAGTGTAGCTGGGGCATGAGGCATTTGTGCAGCTCTTCAGCACAGATCTGTCAACTCACATAGCACTTCTCTTTTTCTTTTTTAATAATTATTCATTTTAAAGCAGTATAAACACAACTAATTTACACAATTGAAGGAATATGCTAGTGTTTGAGACAAGTAAAATGCAGTGCAAACACACTGAGGTGATTGTCAGGGTCCTTCAGCCCCTAACACTTGGACACTATGCTGCCTCACTGGCATCTTGAAGTCTTTCTGTGGGTTGGCTCTTGGCACTGTCAGGGGGAAAGTGAGCTTGTATGGGCTTGTATGGATCTCAGCAAGAAGGGCCAGACAACAAATGCATTATTAAATAGTAGGTTTTGTAAGACAGGACAAGGAGAGGAATACAGATAGTGAGTGCACACACATCCCCTCAGATGCTGAGGACCTCGTATTCATACAGCTCTGGGTAGAGTCCAGATGGATTTGCCCATCTGCTGCACAGAGCAGATCCTTTCCATGGATTGAAGCTCTTACCATTTTGATCATAGAATCATTTTGGTTGGAAAAGACTTTTAACACCACCAAGTCCAACCATTAACCCAGCACTGCCAAGTCCACCACTAAACCATGTCCCTAAACACCACATCTACACGTCTTTTAAACCCCTACAGGGATGGTGACTCAAACACCTCCCTGGGCAGACTGTTCCAGTGCCAGATAATCCTTTCAGAGAAGAATTTTTTCCTGATATCCAATCTAAACCTCCCCTGCCACAGCCTGAGGCCATTTTCTCTTCTCCTATTGCTTGTTAATAAGGAGAAGAGACCAACACTTGCCTGGCTACAACCTCCTTCCAGATAACTGTAGAGAGCAATGTCTCCCCTTAGCCTCTTTTTCTCCAGACTAAGCAACCCCAGTTCCCTCAGCTGCTCCTCATAAGACTTGTTCTCCAGACTCTTCACCGGCTTTGTTGCCCTTCTCTGGACTTGCTTCAGCACCTCAGTGTCCTTCTTGCAGTCACGGGCCCAGAACTGAATACAGTACTGAAGGTGCAACCTCAGCAGTGCTGAGCACAGGGGCACAGTCACCTCCCTATACCTGCTGGCCATGCTATTTTTCATACAAGCCAGGATGCTGTTAAGTTTCTTGGCCATCTGGGCACACTGCTGGTTCACATTCAGCCAGCTGTCAAACAACACCCCCAAGTCCTTTTCCTCTGGGCAGCTTTCCAAACACTCTTCCCCAAGCCTGTAGTGTTGCATGGGGCTGTTGTGACACAAGTGCAGGGCCCAGCAATTGGCTTTATTGAGTCTCATATAATTGGCCTCAAGCCAGCCTGGTCAGATCCCTCTTTGATCTACTTTACTCCTTCTTTGAGCTGCTATAGGGTTTTTTTCACAAGACAAAGAAAAAAAAATACTCCTAGAGGATGTTCTCATGAGAAGTTCTTGCTGCACAGTCTGATAAAGCCAAGGCCACGCAGGAGGCAAAATCCCTGTTCTGGTGTGGGAGCTGCCCCCAGGTGTCTCTGTGACAATGATGTGGCTGAGCTGACCCTAGGGCCAGCGCACACATGCAGGATGGAGCAGGCTGAGGGACAGGGCAGGCAGTCACTCCCCCACGGACAGCTGTCCCCTGGGATGGAGCTCTGCACTCCACCTCTTCATCCACACGCAGCCTCCCTTTCTTAAGCATACTAAAAGTTACAGATTATCTGTGTAGGCTCTCCATCTAACAGAGAGTTTTCTGACAGGCTGGATGGTTGTCCCTGCCCTAACACCCACAGCACATCTCAGGCTCTGTGGGGCAGCAAGCTCCCAGGCAGTGGCTGCTCTTGATAAATACCAGGCTGCTCAAGCCCTACACAGAGGCTCAGGCTGAATTCCAGCTTTAGGTGAGAGGCAGAACTCGCTACCTTAAATCTAGAGATGAAGCAACACCTCCTATTCAGAACACTGTAGTTTCCTCTATCTGGTATCCTTAAACTGATTTACTATTGGCATTTTTTCCCTCTCTTTACGTTCAGGCACTATTTTTCTCATCTAAAGTTCTTTCCCATCAACTATTTTTTCAGTCTTACATCTCTGTAAGAAACACCTTTCTTGTTAACTGTGTTTTCTCAAATCAATTGCAGAATGAAGTCTGCTTCTGAGCTGCTTATTTAAGGTGAGCCACATTAAATAGAAAGACCTTTTCTCACCCTTCAAAATATAATTACTTCCTCTCTGTCACTCGTGGCATCTGTCCAGGCTGTGTCCCACTGTGACCAACAGAGGGGAAAAATAATAGCAGCCACCTGAGATGCCAGCTCCAACCTGAATGGCAAGGGGCACTTCATGATCACTGAGGTGGGACAGGTTCAAGCTTTTCTGACAACTTCATCTGTAATGGATGGTGAAGCAGTTTGTTACATGCTCCAGATAAATTATTGCCTGCTACAGAAACTTTGTACACCAATATACACCAATATTCACATACATTTTAAAAAAAACTATTTTAGCAACAAAACTGTATTTTGACAGAAATTAGAGAGTTTTTAATTACCTTTTCTGAGTAGAAAAGTTTCACCCAGCATGACCAGGCTGTTGTACACCTGTTGGGTACCCTGTGCCATATTCCCCTTTCTCCTGCATCTCTGAGACTCAGCTGATGCCTGGTTTTGCTCACTTAGTACTGGGAATGGGGATATCTGTGCTTGCCAAGCTGCTGAGTGTGAGACAGTGAGAAGCAGCAGGAAAAGTGACATTATCATGCAGGTAAAAAAAGCTGTCAGCCCCTAGCGCCAGCAACCAGACCCTTGAGTCAAAACCTCATCAAATACTGTGAATGTCTTTGACCACTGAAGGCTCTGGATCAGGTTTATCCTTCTGAAAATTACTAAATATCATATTTCTTGCGTAAACATTCTTGAAGATCAAACCCGTTACAAATATATCTATAACGGATGTGGCTGCTTGCATATACACATATGTGTGTACAAATAAAATAATTCAAATTAATCCAATATGTTTATTTTTAAATAAGTATGAAGAAATGTGTCAGGAAAATATTATAGAATTCATTTTTTGTCTTTGTGAGATGTTATTCTGCAGTGTGGAAAAATATCCTATCCAATTCACACAAGAAGTGCCAGAACTCCTGTTAATACAGAATTTAAGCATAAAATATGATTAGAAGTATTCAAGGTTGCATTTCTGAGTAATCTTTTTTTGTGTGCCTGTGTGTGTGTGTGTGTGTGTGCACCCTTTGGAATGAATGCCATTATTAGCTCTCCTTTTAGAGCTTCTGCTTCAAAAACATAATGCATAATCAGTTTGATTATTTGGCAAGCTGTTTCATCCTTTTCCTTTTTCTTTTTTTCCTGAACAATTTTCTAGGTCATGTTTGCATGAGGTCTTCCTTTAAAAAAAAGAGTCAGAGAGATTTTCTGTGGAATTTCTTTCAGCCAGCAATTACAGTCATTGTTTGAAGAGCTAATTTTGATGATATTTCTAAATAATGAGTTTATTTTTTCTTCAGAAAATCAGAAATCTATTTAGTCCGTGGGAATATTAGCCATTCATAGAACACTTAAAATGTAGCCTTCAAGAAAAATGGAAATTGCTATAGTTAAGATTTGTTCAGTTCAACTACTTTCACCAGCATCATTCAACTTTCAGTCTTCAGTGAGATGAATTAAAGGGGAAAGTGTCTCTGAAAATTTATTCTAAACATATCAAATTAAAACTATTCAAGTGACAATATCTGCTTTTATTATCTTAAAAACTGCATTTGAAAAGGATGCCACAGGCTTACATTTATGCTCAAGATACAATGGGAATCTTAGCTTTTTTGATTGTAGGACCAACAGTTCCAGAATCAATCAGTGGCAGTTAATAACTAGCCTGATACAGCATTTTAATGAACACAGTCAGTAGCTTTAGGAATGACACCTGCACCTGGTTATCCCTTCTGGTAGCATGCAGGTAGGTGCAGGCTCAAGGCAAAGAAATCCCAGCAAACCCAAGAGTTAGTGTTCCTTACATAATGAAATGCCTTTTGAAGCAGACCCCACATCTAGCAAAAAGAAAGAGGCTGGATTTTTACTTGAGACATCTAAGGCAATGGAAGCTCCCCAGCTGTTGCACAGGTACCCACTGTGAAGCTGGCAAATAATTTAAACTCATCATTATGGCTTTGGTCACTACTTTTCCTTATATAATTTTCTCAGCACTACAGCTCTGATCCCTCGAGTGAAACTCTGTCCCTGAAGAAGTCATCAGGAGTGTCCCCATGCTGGAATCTGCTTTCCAAAAATTTCAAATGCTTGAGGTCCCGGCTGGAAGCAATGGGTGCTGTGGGTGGTTAGTTCCTTTCCTGAATGCTGCTCTGTGTCTTCTATGCTGGGCACTTCAAAACTGAAGAATGATGTTGCTTTTGTGATGAATTCTAGTTCTAGTAGGAAACTGTCACCCAGAAAATTAATACAATAATATTACTCTGCCTAACTATGATATTATAAAGAAAAATATAATTCTTAATTTTTTCTCCGACATTCAGGTACTGTGGCAGTAGAAGTCACACAAAAAGGAAAATGCATTTATTAGAAAAAAGACAATTCTGTGCTAAGAACAGTGAACAGCAAATTAAGCCTAGGGCCATGATATAACTAATGAGGAGAAACTGAAATACTGACTAGCTGCCTCATTCACCAGGCACTATTCATCCAGGTTGCTATTGGAGGCAAGCAAGCTACACTAAAAATAGCAGGCAGTAATTTGAGTATGAGGTAACTTCATTAATGATTACTTCACAAGGTGTGTACACAACGAAGTCAGAGACTGGAAGGACACAAATCCCTGCAGCATGGGGTGGCAGTGCCATGATGTGCACCTCCAACTCTCTGACACAACCTGCACCCAGGGCCCTCCTCTTTGCAGGACATCATCACCAACATGTCTCCTACCAGACGGATAAAAGTCTCAAACTCACGGATGAATCCCCCACCCAAATCCATCTTGCTAAAGCCTACACTTTGCCCGCAGCCACAGGCAGAGCCAGCTTCGTTCCCACAGCAACAAACACAACTCCTACAACTCCAGCTTTTTGGCAGCGCCCAGGCCCTGACTCCGACCCTGGCAGGGCAGAGGGAGGAGGGGGTTGCTGTGCAACCTGGCTACAGCTCAGCCATCCCCGGCAGCTCCGGACAGCACAGCTCGGTTACAGCACGCTTTGATGACTCGATCCATGCATTTTTGTGCAAAGAGTCATTTGTTCCCTTAGCAGCCAACAGTGCTGGCTGTATCTTGCATGGGATCAGGCACAGTTTCCTTCCTGTCATACCCACTGCAAAAAAAAGCCGTGCCCAGCGGCAATGTTTTTTTTGGTTTTTTTTTTGGCTTTGTTTTGTGTTGGGTTACAGCACTGCTGACAGCCAGCACACGGGGAGATACAGGCCAGGCTGGAAGGGTTCAGGACCCAAAGTGTTCCCTGTGCCATGCACCGTGATCCCCCTGAGTGCCTGCTTGCTTTCTGCTGCTTCTTTCCCACCCCCCCCTGACCCCCCACACCAGGCTCTCCAGCTTTTCAGTCCAGCTTTGACTATTTCAGGATACAGAATCACAGAATGTTTAGGTTGGAAGAGGCCTCCAAGATCATCCAGTCCAACCTTTGACCAACACCACAATCTATCTACTAAATCATGTCCCTAAGGACCAGGTCCAAATGCCTTTTAAAAGCCTCCAGGGATGGTGACTCCACCACTGTCCCAGTCAGGACATTCCAATTCCTGACAACCCTCTCAGTGAAAAAATATTTCCTACCATCCAGCCCAAACCTCACCTGGCACAGCTTCCATCCATTCCCTCTGGTCCTATCACAGTTCCCTAAGGAGCAGAGGCTGTTTTCCTCCTTACCCCAACCTCCCTTGAGGCAGCTGAAGAGAGCGATAAAGTCTCCTCTCAGCCTCCTCTTCTCCAGACTGAACATCCCTTCTCCAGGTGCCATCTGGGCACAGGACAGCTGCAAGCAGCCACATCTCGGTTTCCTCTCCATTTCCACGCTCTCTGTTGCAGGGTAACCCATTGATGCTTCATCCTGGGCTTTGCTCCAGGCCCTTCAGCATGAGCAGAGTAGAACATTGGGAGGCATAGAGGACATCTTCATGGTCTTGCAGAGATTCCCACACAGCCCGTGGGTCACAGGTGGTGTCTGTAGCCACTGGGAGTTGGCAAAAGTCTCAAGCCTGTGAGGCCAAATGGCAGAAACAGCTCATGGCACCTCCACATAGTGTTACACCCTCTAATGATCCCGTTTCTTTAGGGCAGGGACCATGCAAGTTAAACTGAAACTAAAACTAAAATTTTGCCTACAATAACTCCGTGGGGAGCTCCAGGCTGGGCACAGAGTGGCTGTGAGCAGCCAGGCAGAAAGGGACCTGGAAGTCTGGATTGACAGGAAGCTGAACATGAGCCAGCAGTGTGCCCAGGTGGCCAAGAAGGCCAATGGCATCCTGGCCTGTATCAGGAACAGCGTGGGCAGCAGGTCCCAGGGAAGGGATTCTGCCCCTGTACTCAGCACTGGTGAGGCCACAGCTTGAGTCCTGTGTCCAGTTCTGGGCCCCTCAGTTTAGGAAGGATATTGAGGTCCTGGAGCAGGTCCAGAGAAGAGCAAGGAGGCTGTGAAGGGATCCAGCACAGATCCTATGAGGAGAGGCTGAGGGAGCTGGGGCAGTTCAGCCTGGAGAAGAGGAGGCTCAGGGGAGACCTCATCACTCTCTACAACTACCTGAAAGGAGGGTGCAGCCAGGGGAGGGTTGGGCTCTTTTCCCAGGCAGCCATCAGTAAGACAAGAGGGCATGGATTTAAGCTCTGCCAGGGGAGGTTTAGTTTGGATATTAGGAAAAAATTCTTTACAGGGAGGGTGATCAGGCATTGGAATGGGCTGCCCAGGGAGGTGGTGGATTCTCCATCCCTGGAGGTTTTTAAGAAGAGACTGAAGTGTCACTCAGTGCCATGGTCTGGTAACCGCAGAGGCAGTGGATTAAGGGTTGGATTTGATGTTCTCAGAGGTCCTTTCCAACCCAGATGATTCTGTGATTTGTTTATGATTTGTCTAACTAGAATACTTCTGCAGTGTTTATCTTTGTTTATTTGGCCCTAGTTTTTTGGGAAGGGCAATAAACATATCAATAAATAATATTATTAATAACAATTAAAAGTAACAGAAGGAATCAGGGGAGGTTTAGATTGGATATTAGATAAAAAAGTTGTCACTGAAAGGGTTGTCAGGCACTGGAAAAGGCTGCCCAGGGAAGTGTTGCTGGTCACCATCCCTGGAGGTGTTTAAAAGTTGTGTGGATGTGGTGCTTAGGGACACGGGTCAGTGGTGGGCTTGGCAGTTCTGGGTTAATGATTTATCATCTTAAAATGTCTTTTCCAGTCACAACGATTTATGATTCTGTGAATACTCTCATTTCATCTTTGTCTTGAAAAACAGAGTTACTCTAACACGTCCATATCACCCCAATGGGGCCCTGGTCTGTCGCTCAGTAGCAAATTCCCTTTATTTCTGTGACAATTATCCCAGGACACGTCAATAAACAATAGAATTAAGCACAGCCCGAATGCAGTGACTTGAGAACGGCACTACACCCCAGGGAGGCTTCACAGGCGACAGAAACAGGTCAGAAACGGGTAATAACAGCACTGTCCCTGGCACCCAGCTCAGGTCTCTCCCAGCACACGTGGAATCCCCTTCTGCGCACGAAAGAAACCCCCAAAAAAACCCAAAACAAGAAAAACCCAAAACAAAAAAAAACCAAACCCCATAAATATTTTAAACTTTTAGCCCTTTAGATCTCTTGACAAACTCTGCCATCCCAGGCTCTCCCGGGACGCTGTGAGGAGCCGGGAGAGGATTCCCGGGCACCCCCGCCCCTCCGAACCCCGGGGCCGAGGGTCAGCCCCGCCCCTCGCACCCCGGGCCCCGCCCCCTCGGCCGTCGCGCGAGGTCGTTGCTAGGGGAGCTGCGCGAGGTTGGCGGTGAGGAAGATGGCGGCGCCCGTGGCCGTCTGTCACGTCGCCTGCTGCGCCAACCGGGTGGGCGGCGGGGCCGTGTCCTGGGGACGGGGAGGGCTCCTCGCCTTCGGCAGCTGCCACGATGTCGTCCTCTACCACCCGGAGGTGAGCTGATCGCGCTGCGGGGCGGGCCGAGCTCGGGATCTGGGCCCTCGGCCTGACAGCGCGGCCTCACACGCTCCGTGCTTTCTTTTCTTTCTTTTATTTTTTCTTTTTTGTGCTGCAGAAGAGGCGGGTGGTCGGCGCCCTCCGCGGTCACGTCGGCAGGGTGAACTGCGTGAGCTGGGTCCGCCGGCGAGGAGGAGGTGAGTAGCGCGGCTTTTCCTCCCCCTCTCCCTACCCCATGGGGCAAAGGGGGCGTCCGGGAGGGGGTGCGGGTGTCTGGCACGGCGGGGGCACAGTGGCCGCGGGTGATGCTGCCCTGTCCCTCGCTGGGGAGGAGAGGCGAGAGGGTCAGCAGCAGAGGGGCTGCGGTGCCAAACTGAAGGAAACCGGGAGCTGCAGTGCTTCCGGGGCCGTCCTCTCGCCTTAAGCCCGACCTCCCAGTGAGGATTTTAACGAGGGGCTCCGCGGGACTCTGAGCCCCCAAAGGCAGGCAAGCCGCCGTCTGGTAAGCGAGGTGCTCCGGTCGTGATTTCTTCTCCGGGTCTCGTAGCCAACGCCAGCTCGAGAGCTGGGAGTTCTGCCGGAGGCAACAGACCGGCGGCTTTGATGCTTCTGCTGCCACCGGGTCCTTTAATAAGGGTTTGGGGTTCTGTTTGTTTTGACTTTGTAAACTGGTTAACAGTGCTTTTCAGGATATCTCTGACTATAAATTGTAAGTTACATTGGGGTCATATTCAAGGAAAACTTAAATCTTTCATGATGGAAGTGTGTTAGACCCTCATGAGGCTTTTACTCAGTAGCAAGTCCAGGATTTAAAGTTCCTCAGTCCAAACTTTTGAAGGACACACTCTTGGTCTTAGGCATCCATCTTGGATGTGGTTTTGAACAGCCTGGTCTAGTGGGAGGTGTCCCTGTCCCATGCAGAGGGTTTGGAACTAGATAATCTTTAGGATCCCTTCCAACCCAAACCATTCTATGATCTATAGAAACTTACTGAAAAAGAGAAATGGGGCTGTTAGTTAGACTGTTAATGTAATGTGCCTATTCCTTATTGGGGTGGCAAGTACTGCAGTGAAAACATTTTTATTTAGTAGTAATGTACACTGCCATCTTTTCAACTCTTTGCACCGAAACATTTTCTTCTGAAAAATAATTAAAATAAATTGTTTGACTGCTTTCACTAAGTAAGGGTTCACAAATCTTACCAAAATGTATTTTTTAGCTTCTGAAACAGAGTTAATTTCTGGTGGATCTGATAAACAACTCATTCTTTGGGAATGGAATGAAAAAGAAACGTGGAATCATCAGGTAAGTAGGAATAATCTCTTCTTAAAGCTCCTCCCACCCTAGTTTCTCACATAGACAGAACAGATATTTTGTAGTGTACTTCTTATTTGTACCTCTTCACTTCACCCAGGCTGTTGAGGCCAACATGTAACTTCTTTTAATTGCTGATATTCTCTCATAATATATTTTACTTTATATGTTTATCTTTTTTTTTTTTTCAACTCAGCCTTCTTTAATGAATGAGCTTGCCTGTAATCAGGTAGATTTGCCTTGCATGTCTAAAAGATCCTGTTTGCTCTTGTGTCATCAGCTTTCTGACCTCATGTAGCACCTTCCTTTAAACTGACTTAAAAGTGGACCTCATGGTTTGAAGATTTTAGCTCAGTTTTCCTGTATTCTTCCTCACGTCTTTATATCCACTTCTTGTGATTTCTGGTAAATCTGTGTTACAGTGAAGTGTTTATATACAGGTAGTTTTACCAGAGTAATAGACAAGTTGGGTAGGTTTTTTTTTAAAATAAAAATCTGTGTAACAATAGCTTTATCAGAGAAACTGAGAAAAGTAGGGAGGCATGCTCATTGTGGTTTTGTTGTAAAACTTTCTGATGTGTTCAGCTTGTGAAAAGCATTCCTCTCAAAGGCCATGCTGAAGCTGTTTGTGCTGTGGATGCTGTCTACCTGTCAGAAGAACCTGATTTAAATCTGCTCATAGCTTCTGCAGCCTCTGACTCTGCTGTGAGAATCTGGTCTCGCCATGGTTCAGAAGGTAACTTGTTTTTAACCTTAGGGATGACATACTGGCTTAATAAAAGTGATAAGTGCTTGTCTGTTGAAGTACTTGGCTAAATGCTGTCATCTTTTAATGCAACTAGATTGATTTATTATCATACTTCAGTACAGCAAACTACCATATTGCTCTTTGAAAGCTGAGGGTTCTGCTAGTTTAATGGCTTTGGGTCAGATTTGTTCTGCAGAATAATTTATCTTTGTTTTTCATAACTGTTGGCTGAATTTACTTGGGTTTTTTTTAATATGTGCTCAGAATCTGATAAACTGAACCATCATTTTACCATATAACGTGGGGGCAAACTAGCTGTATGTGTATGTGTGTTAAGGAAAATTGCTTAATAAAATGATCATTGCTGGCACTAGATAGGTGGGGTTAAAATAGTCTCCTCTTTGTTACTATTGACTTGAGTCCAATGAGAAGAGTGAGATAATAACATCTCAACCTTCTGGTGAACAAGGCCTGTGCATGGATACAGGGGAGAACAGTTCTTTGGTACGTGAGTAGTACTCACTGCATCTCAAGCTATTTTCTTCCTCACCTGGTGAACCTGAGGATTTCCCATTGCTCTGCCTACATGAATTGGTGGCAGTCAGCAATCTTCTTCAGTTCTGGAAGGCATTTCTCCTGCTCCCAAAGAACACCAGGAAGTCCTGTCTTTTCCTTTTTCTCTACTTATGATTCCAATGTAGAGAAGATTTTTGGCTAATCTGTTCATTGCCCTCATCTTGATGGATTGCCAGTTTAATCACTTCTAGGATCCTCAGGGGTGTTTATGGGTTTGTATTCATCTCTTATCTGCTCACATAGCAAAGGGATTTGGGTTTAGCTTGCTGTGTAGTCAATGCTGTTACCACAGGGTATCATTTGCAATATTTATCCCTTCTGATGTACTGCAGCATGAAACTGAACAACTTTAATATTCACTGGAGAATAGTGACTTATTTTCTAATTCTGTGGCTTCATAGAAAATAACATTATTTAGGCTTTTGAAAAAAAGCAGAAGTTTTTCAGTTTGTTAAAATATCATTGAATGGGAAATTTAAACTACAAAATGTAGTAGGAATGGCAGTGTAACTGTAATACTTAAAATGCATGAGATCAAGACTGTCTGTTCTTGTTTTCCAGCTAAATGCATTGAAATTCTGAAGTTTGGAGATGGATTTGTTATGGATGTCTCCTTATCCTTCTTGCCTGGCAGCAATGGTAAGTACAGTCTTGAATATCAATGCAGGAAACAAAATCTAAGAAATCGTCCAAATAGATTTCCATTTGACTAACTTCAGACTCATGTGCCATATTTCTTGTTTACTATGGAATCAGCCTAAGCTGCTGCTTATATCTTGGTGGTTTTAACTGAATTCTTAGCAACTAGAAAAATACTGGTTGAAGACTGAAAAAGACTGGTTTGAAGGTGTCTTCAAAATGATGCTCAAATGAAGTCCTTTAGTTGAACTACTGAGACAGAGCTTAAGAAGGGGCTGACAGGGCTGTAAGTGAATGGGATAGGATGATGCTGCTGGTTTCACCCACTCCTTGTGCTGGCTGCATATGTTTATTTTTGTTGTTTGAACTGAAGAGCAAGATCCAGATGCAGGTCTGCATCATAAATTGCAGGTTAATGAGCAGTGTTTACTACCCATTCAGTCTTAAATGGGGAAAAATTGAGAAGCTAAGCAAGTTTAATGTAATTGTTGAGTATGGTTTATGCAGTTTCTATTAACATAAATGTTCAGATTTTGTAGCCTGCCATAGATGTGTTCTTCTGTTGCGAATATGTAGAAACTTTTTTGAATTAAATGTATCCTCAAGCTAGATACAGATGTTGAATTAGATTTGTGTTTAAGTATCATTAGAGCCTTTTATCTGCATGGTGGTGTGACAGGCTCCCAAGAGAAAAAGTACTGAATTTCTCACTGTATCTAGAACTTTCAGCTACTCTCTTCATGTGTTCCAAGGTGATGTGTTTTTTTGATTGTATGCCTCCAGAGCAGTTATACAGAAGCTTATTTTATTCTTTAGCTTGTGATAATTCTGGTAGATATGAAAGCTTTGTTAAGATGCATCTTTCTGTTTGGACCCGCTTAGTGTCCATTTCCAGAGTGTGTCTGATACCAAAAGGAGCATCTGCACCACTGAGTAACTTTAAGCCAGTCTCTATTTTTCCTGTAAATATAAAAACAGGTGGTTGTTAAGATGAACTTTAAAGGCTTGAAGATAAATTAAAATAATTACCATTACTTCAGCAGAGTGTCTATGGTGACAGTTTAATGAGTGTAAAATTCATACTGGGCAGCAAGAGGTTATTTCTTCTTTTATGATACATTCAGGTACAAAATTAATCTCTTGTAAGAAATGCATCTGTTTAACTTAAAGCTTGTGTTGAAAATGGATTAATTTGTAATGGATGTTTTAACTTTCAAAAGACATCAAAGTTCATGATGCCTATTATTTTAACTGGTTGTGCTTGAAAATAATTGATTTTAAAACAAAAGTTAAGAACCATTTTTTGTGAAGAAGTCAAATGGGGATAGACTGCTCATTAAAACCTAGACAATCATTCACTGCTGGAGTATAGTTTAAGCACTTTACTGGCAACCTTATAGTTAAGGATTTTATTTACAGTTGTTTTCTGAGTCTTGAAAGAAAGTTTGTAGTGTTTTGTTTGGTTGGTTGCTTTTTGCCTTGCAGTGTCTGCAGCAATTCTGCTTCCAAAATGCTGAAAATAGGATTTATTACTATACAGGTCTTCATCAGCTCTTTTGTCTTATACCTTTGTATTATCCACCTGGATAATTGTGGTGCCTTAACTAAGCCTCTGTCTCTTCAGAACTGAATTGCAAGAGGTGAAAAAAGAGCAGGCAAACTTGGAAAAGTTTTGCCATTCGCACTGTCCCCATTGCCACTGGACCACAGATTCCAGCTCATTTTCTTTTTATTAGTTACACTTTTTGGTACAGAGTCCAAGAACATTCATTTTACTGTATTTTGTGAAAAAGCCCCTCAGTCTTGCCCAGTTGCCATGGACATGAAGACCAGGCCTTGATTAGCAACAGCTCATTACTTCCAATCTAAAGCAGCCTTTTTAAATCCTCGTTTGAGGCAAGGAGGAGATGGAGGTGAAATGTGAATTAGAGGTTGGAGAGAAGAATCAAGTGATGGAGGTGTAAGAATGTGAAATGTGACTTAGAAGTATGAGAGAAACAGCATGTACAGATTTGGAACAGGCAGAAAGGGGAAATTAGCATGGAGCGAGCATAAGCTTATTATGAACATTCAAGTTGATTTTTTTTTTCCTATCCATAATAAAGAGAAAATTCTCTTTAAAGGGATGACATTTAGGTTTTTGTAAATGAAGTATTCGTTTTTTAGTGAAATTTAGTATTCTACCCAGACTTGAGAAGTCTGGTAACTTGTTTCTTCATCATTTTCTAATGAATTCCTTTTCCTTTGCTATTTTAGTCCCTGGCAGTACTACTTCATCCTAATCACCCAAGGTTAACTGTTTTTCCCTATCATCATCTGTGGGAAGGATGAACTAACATGTCACCTAACTTCTCTTGTCTTCCCCTTAGATACAGCTTTGTCTGGTTTGATTCAACAGATGTGGGTTTTTTGTACATCTTCTAGGTAGCTTGTAGAAGTAAACTACTTAGGACTTGAGTGGGTGTATAGTAATGGGAATTGTTTTCATATCCTTGTGTACAGTGAGTGATGGTCTGTCTTCCTTTTTAATAACTTTTTATTTGCTCTATAATAATGCTACTTCCATCTATGTACTTATTTTAGTTGATTAGAACTGTGTTGTTTCTGATTAATTTTTTTTTGCTGCTTGCTCCTTTCATATTTAAAGCAAATGCCTGTTGATACCAATTAAATAAAGTAATTAATTTAAAATCTCTAAAACTTGAACTTCCCACAGATAGATGAGTTTGAAGAAAATTACTCTTTAGCATCTTAGGTATTTGTAGATATTATTTACATGCCTAAATAACCTGTGAGTTTTGTGTTCTTGAAATACTAGTTTATTTCAGACAGTATTAGGTGTCAATTTAGAAAACATTAAAAAGTGGAATGCTTGCCTGTTTGCAGTAATGTATTTATTGATACTATATTGGTTTGATATTTATATAATTTTATGTATCCTAGGATATTAGATTTTTTAACTTGAGTAATGAAGGCTTTTTTTTTTTTTTTTTCCTTTCCAGTACCAATATTGGCTTGTGGAGGTGATGATTGCAAAATATATTTGTTTATGCAGCAGAATGGCCAGGTAATTAGTTTTTGTCTCTTGCTCAGAACATTACTTAGTTCTGTTACTTTTCTTTCCATATGTGCTGCTGATTTTTTTTTTTTTTTTTTTGTGGCTCTTCAGTAACTGTCTCTTAGATAGCCATCACATATACCTACCTCTGTTCAAGTAGTTCATCCAGTTTTCTAGGTAATGATGAAATGTACATGCAGAATGTTGAAGTTGGATTCAGCACATAAAAATGTTAGGTTTTTCTTATTTTTTCCCAGTGAGGAAAATTTTATGTTGGTGAGAATAAAGCACAGACTATGACTGTGCTTTACTCAAAATCTATGTATTGAATTTTTCTTATAGTTCTGTATTGCTTCCTTAAAAAAAAAAAAAAAAAAAAAAAGAAAAAGCCACAAACACGGCCCCAAAATGCTCCAATGAACTTACCATTCAGAAACTCTCACTGGGGCTTGTGTATGTTCAAAGTCTTTTTTTGGATTTATTAAGGCACAGTCCCCTCAGAGAATGAAGGATGTCTACACCTTTTTGCTTTTTGAGAGACAATACACTCAGCCCAGATTTGCTTTTTTTCTAGTTTACACAAAGAGAAATTACTCTTGTTTTATAAAGACACAAAATCACCATGTGACTTTACAATGAACATCAGTTTTGGGGTTAATTGAACACTGGAACAGGCTGTGCAGGGAAGTGGTTGAATCATAATCCTTGGAGGTGTTTAAAAGACATGGAGATGTGGTGCTTAGGAGTGTGGTTTAGCATTGGACTCAGAATTAGGTTAGTGGTTTGACACAATGATCTTAAAGGTCTTTTCCAACCAGAACAATTCTGTGAAAAGCTACTCTATAAATAATTTTGCCTGTTAATAACAATATTTCTTTTTTTACTGCCTATAAAATAAATACTTCATCTTTTGTCTGCTATGATAAATGATTTTTGGCCACTGAGCAGGAAACAAAGTTGCTTTCTTAGCTTTCTTTTGTCTTTTTCACATAACTCATGAGTTAACTCAGCTCAGTGACATTCTCTGGGAATTAGCAATGGCAGAATGCCACTTGTGATTTTCAGTGTGCTAAAGAGTGACATTTATGTCAGGGTTTGTGCAGCTGATTTTCCTCATTCAGAATCTGGAACTTGTTTTCTTGTATGTTTCAGATGAACAAATAATATGCAGTTTGACTGCCAGAAAGTGTTCCATAATTTATTTGCCATTTTTTGGCCAAACTTTTGAGTATAACAACAGTCTAAGCTATTCTTAAATGCAGTCAGCCTGTGGAGAATAGAGGAAGCAAATTGGAAACAAACTCCATCCTCGTATTCATAAGCAAGTTTATACCACTTTCTATTTTGGGAGGTATGAAATTTTAATCATACAAGGGATGAGGAATTTTCACTTATTTTGCATATGTTATCCTCACACAGTTCCCTTCAATTTGAGGAAGTATTTTCACCAGCTGTCCTGGCAGAATTGGGAGTCTGAGTCTCTGTTTTTGTAAATGAAGTGGAACTTCTGATTAGTGCCTATCTTAACTTTTCAGAACCTCTCTTTGGTACAGACCTCAAAGAGAAGAGCCCAAATTTAATTCCTTGTCTAGTAAAAGTGCCTGCACTAGTGCATTACTGCTTCTTACAGAATGAACACATCCTCATGAACCTGCTGATGTAAATTCTTTCTGAACTGCTAAAGGAAGGTTCTCTCAGATCTGCTGATACCTTTTTATGGCTTCTGCAGCTCTACTTTTAGAGGAAGTTAAAGGAAATGTTAGCATTGCCCTATCATTTTTCACAAGAACTCAGTGTATAAGAGGGGTTAGAATGTAAACTTCTGCATCCCTCTCTCACTTGTGAGGGCCTGGGGATCTTTCCTGTTAATTTTGACTCTTGGTAGCCTCTTCCTTTAGTTAAAATCATAAAAAAAATTGTATGAACCCAAAGGCAGAGTGCAAGTTCATAACAAGACATTCTAATGAAACTTGGAGAGCACTGTTATGCTCTGAGGGAGGATGAGGCATCTTCAGTTAGCTAGTAAAGACTGCCTTTTGGTAAACTCATGAATTTTATAGTTGAAATTTATTTATTGATATAAAAAAATGCTTGTTTTTTGAAATTGAGTGGGCAGGCTTCAAATCTTTTCAACTTTCTACCCAGAGATCCCTTGCTGTGTTAAGCAGTGGAAAGAAAATGATCTCTTAGCTTTTCGGTGCTCTTCAAAGAAGGTATTGATTTATAAAAGTACTTGGGGAAAAAAATCTTCCAGAAACCATTATGTTTTCCTGCTTTAGCTATTACAGGCCTATGGGGGTTAAGTAAGTAAACCAAAAAATCAAAATAAACCTTTAAAACAAAATATCTTTATATTGAGCTTGGTTTCTGTGAGACTGTTTTGCTGCCTATGTTTGAGTATGTCTCCCCCAAATAATTTGGCGTAACTGAAAAGTGGAATAAGAGACTCAAAGATAATTAGTGCTCTTTCTAATACTGCCAGCCTGGTCATGGAGGATATGTGCCCTACATGGCAGGTGTGGGCAGAGTTAGTTGTGCAGGGTGTGATGGACATGCCCAGAGACAACCAGGTTTCATGAGTTCTGCTAGCTACAGAACAGCTTTATTCTTTGTCTGAAGAGAAGAGACCAGAGTGTTGCTACATAAAAATGTTTAGAGATTATTTGAGGCATGGGAAAGACCATGAAGAAGGTGACTTGAACAATAAGTTTTTGGTAGATTCAGCTGTTCTTACTGTAACTTCCAGTCGGGTATCCAGTAAGGACCAAGGGGAAAACTGAAAGAGAGAAGAAGAAAACTGAGAGTAGAAGAATGACAGTTCAAAATACTTGCAAGTATGACCTAGACAACAATAAAAAATTTAACTGAATCATTTAAAAATAATGACCCTGTGCATCTGCAAGAAGCTTTAAATGGATGCATTTAGAACAAAATAGATCTGAAGATACAGAATATGTGATAGTAAGAAACACGGACTTCAAAAAACCAACAAAACAATACAAAGAACCCAAGCAGAGGGCATAACAGCAACATAACTCCTTGCTCAGTTTCAGTGGACATTTTTTGTTTTTATAGGAAACTATCTTGAAAATTTTGAATGTTTTTTCTATAGCACAGAGGACTCACATGCTTGACTTAAGGCTATGTTGTGCCTAGAAGCCTATTTGGGAAGTGAATTAGAAATCTGAGGTGGTATTAGTAACCTCTCTTTAAAGTGAAAAACAATGTCTACTCGTCTTAAATGTTCTCTTTGATGTGTGAAGATGAGAGTAATATAAAAAGAACAAAACCAAAGAGCAACCACCCAACACTTTGAAATTAAAAATTATTACATGTGTGTTTAGATTAGAGTGAAAGTCAAGTTTCAGGAGATATGCATAATGTTCAACATAAAAGGAACCATAAAAGACAAGAACGTTAGCAAAAGTTCTGCCTGAACCAATACTTCAGTTGGGATTAATTTTACCAGCTAAACTTTGTGAATGTAAAATACACAGTATAATGTCAAAGATCATATGAATAAGTAGGTGTTTCCTCTGTTATCTGAATTGTGAATTGCTTAAAATATATATTTTTTTAAAGTATTGCCAGAAACACATAGCCCTCAGAAGAACCTTGAGGTCACTCTTTGATCTTGCTTCCTGGGCTGTTCCTACCTTTATTTGCACACAACCAGTTGGGTGTTTAACATAAACATCTACCTGGAAAGCCACTTTCAGAAATGCAAGTGAGTGCAGAAGTGACAAGCCAAATGAGACTTAGGTGGCTGTGAGACACGTTCTTAATCAAGACCAAAAGTTTCTGATTTGGAAGTTTCTGCTAAGCTGTTTTGAGAATGTATCTCCTGTGCAGATTATTCTGTAACATTAAGAATGCAAATGTAGAATAAGGAGAAACTTAGTAACATTTTTTGATGGAAAGGTGATTTTGTGTAATATCCAGGGAAGTATGAACCAAAGAAAAGATGAATTGATTTCTTAGTATGTCCTGTTAGCTGTAAAATTGCTGACCATCTTCTCTGAAGCTGAAGACAGGTTTTGAAAGAGCATTTTGTATTTTATTATTCTTTCCAAAATTTCTTCTTTAATTACATTATTTTTTGTTAAAGATAGGAGAAGGTAGTTGTAGTCTTGTACTGAGAGCAAAAGCTGTCATTTAATCTTAAATTTTAGACGGTCTAAGTAAGGGATTAAACAGAATGCTAGAAATAAAGTTATTCATTTGTACTAAACTATACTAACGTTTTAACTGTAATGTTTATTTAAGACATTTTAAGGCAACTTGAATGAAAAAGTGTCACGGAAGTACAGCTTTTTCTGGACAAAGAAAAATGTAAATGGTTTAAATGCTAATTAAATGATTAACACTTCTGTTCTGCTTGAATAACAACAAAATGGTAATATATATGCTATGAATGAAAATATACCTCTAATGGAAGTTCTTATTAGGAAATCTGGACTGTGTTTGCATTCTTGTGTTCTTGGGCCTGTGCTTGTGCAGAGATTGCCATCATCAGGGAGTTCTTGTTGTATTCCTGCCTTAGACACTTAGACGATAAGCTTAAGAAATATAGAGAATATTTCTGGGCCTGTAAGTAATTCTTAAGTACTGTATTAAAAGCTAGTTACTGAAATTATTTCAAAACATCTACTCTTCTTTTTGCACTTGGATTTACCTGTATTCATTTTCCACATCAACTGCAGTTGCATCTGCTTCACGCTTGTGTTACAAATTATTTACCATGTCATGCCTGCATTGTGTTGTTCTTTGTGTACCACTATAAGCCTGATAAACTTAAAAAAAATGTTCATCTACATCATAGACTGTAGCCTGTTGCAGATGAACACCTTACATTCTTGTTCTTTTGTGCTTATATGTGGGACGAGCCATGATATGACACAGTTGTTTACCCAATGGTGGCAAACCCAAAAAGGCCTGTTTAGAGTCTATCAGCAAATTACATTCCTTAGTAGCAGCTTATTTTTCTGGTTTTCAAATAGTGGAAGTTGTAAACATAAAAGACTTGAAAATCCAAAGCTAATTGCTTATTAAGTGTGTGGTAATTAAGTGCATTTCTATGTTATAACAAGAACTTGTGTTCAGTTTCAGAAAACATTGATACTCCCTGGCCATGAAGATTGGATAAGAGGCGTTGAATGGGCAGTCTGTGGTCAGTATGAAAGATTAATGAAGTGGAATTCTGGTTTAATGTCAGGACTAGTGTTTTATCTTTTCCACAAATGGTTTTGATTCACTGTAGCACCTAAGCAGTTGTGGTTGCAAATTTTCTTTATGAACCGGTGGTAATATTAAAAATGAAGATAGAGCTTTATGTGCTATTAAAACATAATTTTTGACCCTATAGTACAGTTACATTTTAATTATCAAAATTGCGACCACAGTAGGATTGATACAGAACACTCTTTTGTTTGCACTCCTCATTTTGTCTTGCTTGCTTCAGGTATGTTTACCTGACTGGTAACTTAAGTGCGAACAGTAAGGACTTTTAGCAACTTGTCCTTTTCAATATGCAAAGAGTGGAGGCCAGAGGTAGTAAGAAAGTTTATATACAATATTTACTGTGTCTTTCCTAAGAAAGAAAATGGCCATGTCCTAAACTAGAATAGAGTTTGAAATGGAAGAGGATGTTGGTGTTAAAATAAAACAGCATACATGGTACTGTTTACAATAGAAAAAATAAGGATAATAAGATAGTATGTATTTGGAAAAATGGTAAGTTAGTCATGGAAGTGGTTGCAATGAAAACATGATTCTAATAATTTTTTTCTTTTTAATCTAAATAGGTGAAGACCTTTTTTTAGCAAGCTGTGCTCAGGATTGTTTGATAAGAATTTGGAAAGTGTGTACAAAATCAAAGCAACTTCCAGAAATTGAAGATGATTCTATAAGACTAAAAGAGAATGTTTTTACTGTAAAAGGTTGGCAACAGCTGTAAAATTCTCTTGCACTTTTCACTTGTGTATCTATTGTTGGTTTCAGGGTGGCTAACAAGCTGGTTCTTAGATAACTTATTTTCTTTCTTGCCTTAGAAGAATCTGAGACCAGTTTACATAATTTCTGTTCGTCTGTTGGAAAAAAGTGGGGTTATTGTTTTAAAGCCATGATTATATAAACTTAATGATTTGTTACAAAAAATGGTGAAGCGGTGAGTTTAATACCAGCATTCATTGTTACACATATTTCAATTGCAGTAAATAGTCAGGAGATCTATTTGTCTGTGGGAGGGGAGCTGTTGTGCAGTTCGCCTCCAATTTAATAACATCCATTTAATTTTACTTTGAATTCAATGCATTAGGAGGTGCTTTTATTTCTTAAATCTCAGAAAAATACTGGTGATAACAGATGAGTACATGCAGGCTTACCTCTTGTTTGTTTAATGTACTGCTCAGCACTGTAACATCAGAAGCTTGCAGTGCTGGCATTGTGGGTTAAATTATTAGTCAAGTCAGATAATAAAATGTAGTTTACTCTAAAAAGCATTCATGCTATTTGTGTAAACCCTGATTAATTTTTGAAGTATCTTAATGCTTGTATTTACAGTCGTTTGAGATGTAAATATGCTTAAGTTATGAATATGAGTAGTGCCAATGTCAAAGAGTTTATTTCAAAAACGTTTGGGAGTTCTTCAGGAATTCTGTGATACCACTCTGAGGCAAGAGGCTGACCTCTTAACGTCAGTCTGGTTCTCAGGGCTTGTGGCAGAGTAGATTTTCAAGGAGCTGTTCAGTATCAATAGGCTGTTGAGATGCTGGTAGATAATGAAAGCTGAAAGCAGTTTTTTTTGGGGGGGGGGGGGGGGGTGTTTTTTTTTTTTTTTTTTTGTTTGTTTTTTTTGGGTTTTTTTTTGGGTTTTTTTGTGGGTTTTTTTTGTGGGTTTTTTTTTGTTGTTTGGTTTTTTGTTTGTTTGTTTCATTGAAGTTATCAGAAATTACCTTGTCTTCCTTGGCTTTAAGAAATATGCTTTTTTTCTTTGATTTGTGGCAGATACTGATACAACATATGCAATTACTTTGGAGTCTGTGTTGGCTGGTCATGAAAACTGGGTATATGCAGTACACTGGCAACCTTCATTTTCCAAAGGTAAAAAGATGCCAAACACTTGGCAACTATTGTAATTTTATTTTAATTTTAATACCGTGTACAGTCACCTGTCTTTTATTGAGGTTGCATGTTCACTTGCCACTGTGGACTGTGAAAATGTTTAAATTCTGCAGGTGATGTTTTGTTAAGTAAATGGATGTTTTGACTGAATGTGCCACAGTAACACATCTTATTGCACAGGCACTGTCTGTCATTGTGTATTGTATGATGCTCTCTCTTATTTATGTTCTGTTTATGACTGAAATGAAATAATTGAGTTGTACTGGCTTTATTGATTAGCTGTTTGTGGTGTAAGTTAGTTTAATTAATCAGTATGAATTAATAGTGTTAATATTTTTACCTTGATACATTTATTTGAAGGTTTGGAAGTTCAGCATTACCTTAAGAGTGATTGTTTCTTTCTCTTGGACTAGAAAGGAACAAAAAGCAACGTTCAGAAGATAAATCTTGACACATCCGTGCATTAATATAATATGCCACGGATTCCTTGAGTATCATTTTTCTCTGGCTAACATGTAGCTTTAAGGCATTAGTAGGAAATCTGAAGGAAAAAAAAGTTATTTAGAGTTTAATTTTGCATCTTACTCCAGTCTTTATCTTTTTTTTTAAATCCTGAAATTCTGACAGCATTGTCAGTTACTCATTTTCTGGTGCATGTCTGCCTGGATAGTACGAGAAGGATGTTCTTGATTTGATGTGCTTGCACCATGGGAATGCCCTTCCGATTGGGGTATTGGCAAAGATATCATTTTTCAGAGGTGTTTTAGACTTATTTATGGCAGGTGCCTTCACCAATATGAAGCATAGCTTTTTTTCTGGTGTATATGCAACACATGAATAGTAGAGTGCAGTTAGAATGTGACCCAGGACTTTCTTTAGAAGTTACTGATTTACTAATTTATTCTTTCACTTTTTAACATCCATAAGAGATTTTGCCTGTTAATGCAAGGTTTAGGCAAAATACAGTGATGTAAGTCTTGCAGTGTGATCTGAAAAACTGTCCTGCTAGACCATGAAGCTTTCCAGGTACCTTGCAGCCTGCTTCTGTGTGCATGCGGCTCCTTGCATTCCCAATTTTGGGTTCCCCAGAATAGTTTTTCTTCTTCAGTGGAGGCAGGCTGTTCTGGGAAAGACATTCTCAGTGCAGAAGGTAGAAGGTTTGGTGTGACATAAGATACTGCCCTAAGAGATGCCCATCATTGTCTCTGTTCTCAAAAAAGGTTCCCCAGCAGTTGCAGGGTTTCCCTACTGGATAATGAACTGGTTTCTTCTTTCCTGTTCTGTCTGTGTTGGGCTGTTGTTTCGAGTATTTTACTGCGTTTTGGGGGGCAGTCCTTACTGCTTTATGTATTACAGGATGCTACAGTCTCCTGAACTCTGTAGTGAATCTGACACATAGTTTGGAAAAAACACAGTGAATACTGGTATAAAGATTATTCTTGTTTTAAACTGAAAATCTCACAGTAAATACTAATTTGAGGAACAGAACTGAGAGCTGCTGTGCAGTCTCTCTATGAAGCTATGTATTGTCCTCTAAATTATATTTATTTCAATTTCAATTTGTTGTGAATAAGCAGTAGAATATGGTTGTTGCATGCACATATTTTACATTTCCTTTAAGAGATTATGGCTTAAAAAATACCTTCTAATGGATGTCTAGTAAGAATGTAGAGCCTGTTAAGTCTGGCATTTAAGTACTGCATTGCACATCTCTGCTGAGCAATTTTCTTAGCATGTTTGGATTTCAGTATAACCAAATTCTTGTAGGAAGTATTATCATAGAGTGTAGAGTAATTGTTTTCCTTTTATACTGTAGATGGCAGCATGCAACAACCAATGAGGATATTGTCTGCATCAATGGACAAAACTGTGATCATCTGGGAACCTGATAAGGAATCTGGAGTCTGGCTAGAACAGGCAAGTGCCTGTCTTTTTCATAATACGTACTTGTGTTTCCAGCATTCTGTGTGTACTGGAGAGAACAAAAACCAGAAAATGCTGTGAGAGAAGGGCAGAAGCATTTTTTTTTAATTTATTTTTAGAAATACTCATTCTGATGCTATGTTGCAAGTAAAACTGTATTTTTCAAAAAGGATGTGATGCAGTATGATTTTTATTCCTTTTTTTCTTTCTGATTACCATACCGGGGAGCCTCTAAGGGAAGTTTGTGTTCACCTGGCATTTATAGTATAGCAAGCAAGGTGCAGCATGCTAACACACAGTGTGTAGTTGTACAAAGAAGAAGAAAACATCATCCTCAATTATTGATAATTAATCCACGTGGGAATGTGCACTGAAGTAGTTACTGCAGAGCAACTAACATGCAATTCACAAGCCTGGTTTTACTTGTAACTGGTGACCTGCTTTTTCTGGTTACTGGTTTCTGGTAACTGGTAACTAGGTTTTTCTTCTATTTTAGCTGGGTACTCCTGTGTAACTATAGTATTTTGAATGCTGTTCTGATGGGGATCATCCTAAATAAACTAGTGGTACAACTAGATTTATCTAGTGCTTTGGTAGATGTCTTTGTTTCCAGCTGACCTGCTTTTCCAAACTGCAGCAGTTCAGCTTAAAATTTTTTGTGTTGTGTTATACCAACCGCTGTGTATGGTCTTTCCCATCACAAAGAAAGTTCTAATCCTCTCTTGGGAGAAAAAAATAATTACAGTAGGTGGATCTAATTTCTGCCGTGTTCCATTGAAAACTTCTTGTGCCTTTCTACTTGAAATAGAAATTAGTGAATGATAGGATGGTCACACAGAATGCCATTTGTTGTCCCTAGCTGTAATGCTTAGTTGTGGCTAAATTTAAAAGCTTCTAAAAATGGGTTGAGCAGTAAAGTTTGCTACAAGTTGTTAGTCTTTCTTTGTGCATTTCATTTACTTTAGTCAGACCTCAAATGTGAAGCTTGTAATTCACATCAGATATTTTAAGTGCAGCAATCCTTTTTGTGTTGAGGAAGGGAAACATGATCTGAAAGCCTGCAGGGAGGAAAGGTGCAAGAGTAAATATCCTGTTTTCTCTCTCTTCTGTTTTGGCATGGTGAATAGGAAGTCTTCACAAAATCATTTCCTTCTCAGAGGTGAGACTAGAATTCTGCTTCTAGTGTAGTGTATCAAATTCACATCATATAAGCAGGAGTTTTTGGAATGAGTCCTAATAAAATGTCCATGCTGCCATTTACATGAGGTATGGATTGTGATCTTAGAGCAGCTGTGTAATGTTAAGAGTTCAGCTTGAAAGTAATTGTGTCTTTATCTATTGAGTAGCTTCACTAATAGTTTAATGTAATTAAACCTTAGAAGATCACTGGATGAACTATAAGTCATGTGTGTATGCATACATACATGCACAGTAACAAAGGAGGCACAAAACAAAGGCCAAAATATGCTACAGAAGAATATAGAGCAAGCTGCAGAGATTCATGGAGAAAGAGGGAAGTGGAAATATGGTAGTGGATCTTGGAAATTAAGAAAGATTAAAAAAAAGTAATGGGATATCACTGTTCCTTCAGACCTTCTTTCCATTTTGTGCAACAGAGCAACAGGAAAGGAACAGATGACAAAACACTGTTGCATCTGACAGAGTGATCTGAAACAGAAAAACTGGGTTCTTGTCTCGTTTAGCACAGTGTTTTGTTTCCCCTGGTTGACTGAGCAAGATTCTGTCCTGAGATGATTTCTATGAAGAGAGGTTTATTTAAGCAGCATGCAGCTTTCATTCTCATGACACTTTAGTGCTTAAGTTAGCAATTAAAATATTAATTTTTTGTGTGTGTAATGTGAACTGTTGCTGACAGCTACTTTTTCATGTGATAAGGATGAATTTGTATGAGTGGGAGGCCATTCTCATGGATATTTCAATTCTGAACATAAATTCAGGTGCGAGTAGGTGAAGTGGGTGGCAATACCCTTGGATTTTTTGACTGCCATTTTAGTCCAGATGGTTCAATGATTGTTGCTCATGCTTTTCATGGAGCGCTCCACCTTTGGAAACAGGCTACAGTTAGTAAGGTATGTTATTTTATTATTGTTGTTACTATTAACACTCAAAAGATACTATAATATTGTTAATACAAAGGTGTAACAGTACAATTTAAAATGAGTGTTTGAAGAAGTCCTCTGAATATAATCTGTCAAAATCTCAATTCTTCACAGAAGGGAGGTTGTAATCTTGCATGCTCTAAAACCTGTTGCTTCCAAGTGGGAACAGAAAGTCACTGAAAGAGGCTGAACTTCTTTGTGGGTGGGTTTTGTTCAGAAGTGACAACTGAAGCAGTAACACAAGTCTCCTTGAGACAGGAGCAATAAATCAGTATTTTATGTCTCTGGCCACTCTGAGTTATAATAATTTGCTGTTTGTTATTTAATTATAGATTTTGTGTATTTTAATTATTTGTTTTACTTAATAGTGTTGTTGATAGTTTATTTTGGTTAGAATATGTCAGTCAGTCAATTGAAAACTTCTTCCTTCTTGGTGACTTTTTTGTTAGAAAGAATGGACTCCAGAAGTTGTTATTTCAGGACATTTTAACAGTGTAGAAGATGTTAAATGGGACCCAGAGGGAGAGTTTATCATCAGTGTTGGTTCTGATCAAACTACTAGACTCTTTGCTCCATGGAAAAGAAAACAAGAGACAGAGGTATGATCTTCAAACTTTTTGTGAGGTTGGTAAAGAGGGCTTCTTAGTCCTGAGTTTGGAACAAGCAATCTGAATATAACTTGTACCTTCTCCAAGCCTTGATCTGTTCAGAACTGTTTGTGTAAATGCTTGGTGTGGTCATTCAGTAAGTGCTGTTTTCACTTTAAAAATAGTAGAGACAGAATTTTAGCAAGCACATGGCATGACTGTTGTTTAATCCTGAGTTCACCTCTACATTGCCTTCAATAAGTGTTCTCCCAGGGTCTTAAAAACCAGGCTGTGCAGTAATTCAGAAGGAGGAATACGCATCTGATTTTTAGTAATCATCTGTTGTCCTTGTTTAACACTTGGCTAAGCACTGCTGCAGATGATCATAATGAAACTCAACTTGGGCTGTGTTTTTTTACACAAGCTTAATCTAAGCCAAGTTCTCACTATGATTTTACACTGCTTTGTTTACAACCTTGACTGTTTTACTGGAATGACTGTCTGAACTTCTCTAAGTGCAGTTGAAGAATTATTCTTGAATGAAGAATACTTTTCATGAAGAATTATTCTTGAATAACTTTCTGTGTTCCAAAATAAGTTTTGGAATAAAATAAATCAAAATAAATTTTGATAGGGGAAATCCTATTTAGGATTGCAAAAGTTCCTGTTTCTGGTTGCTCATGCATTTTTCTCCTCCACAAATACAGCTTTTTCTGGCAGAGCAGTACTAATCCTCTATTTAGGACACTGGCAGAAACTAGACTGATTGAAGTCATGTAAGGCCCTGTGCAAGCTGTGCTATTAGTTTATTAGATGTGGAAGGCAAAGAGCAGCTGTAATAACTGTCTCATCAAAGGATGGGATGTCTGAGTTTTGACAAACTGATGAGTTTGTCATCAGTTAATTTTTTTCCTTCTCCAAGGCCACAAAGTGCCACAGTGGTAGCAATTCCAGCTCAAGTCCTAAGCATTGTCTTGGGCATTGCCAGTTCCATGCCCTGCCTCTTCCCCTAATCTCCAGTCTGGAAGGTACAACAGCTGTGTGGAAAAAACAGTAGAATCATGGAATATGCCTAGTTGGAAGGGACCCATCAGGATCATGAAGTCCCACTCCTCTCCCTGTGTAGGGCATCTCCAGGATCACACCATGTGCCTGAGCATGTGCTCAAAATGAAAGCGATTATATGCAGTTTACACTTAACATGCTTTTCCTTATGTTTGCATGATGTAGAATGTAAATTTTGCCTTGGCTGGGATTTTCTAGCCATTGTAATACTGAAGTAGTCTAAATTAATTTAAGTTATTAAATTAATTCTAATTCTGCTAGCTCTTAACTCAAACTGCACAATGTATTTTTCCAGTTGAAGCATCATGTGTGAGTAGTAGCAAATGACACTAGAAAACTTTTTATGAAACTTTGTTTGCTAGAAAACTTAAGGGGTTTTTTTTGTGTGTTTTTGTTTGTTTTGCTTTTTGTTTTTGTAGGATCATTTTTTTCATGTGTAGAAGAAGCTAGATTTTAGAAAAGCAATTTAAATAGTTCAATACCTTTTTATGCTAATATTTATTTAGCGTGTCTGTAAAACTACCTTGCCTATTTAATTCCTGGTCAGCTGTTAATTCTGTTTTTCTTGGATTAGTACTTGAAGTGTGGATATGAATAATTTAGGAAACTAGGAAAAAAATATACTCCAAATGAAAATACTTCTGAAATCATGAGTTTTAAGAAAGGGGTGAAGTAGGAACATGTAGTCTGCTGACAGCAGTGCTGCTATGTTTTATGAAAAACATTGAGGAAGCAAGGTAATTCTCACTACTTTTATGTCTTTCAGAGCTACAGTTTTGAAAGTAGTAAGTAGCATACAATCCTCCTTTTGCTCAAGCGACATATCCTTCTCTTGTCTAGCATGACTAACTCATAATAAATGCAGTGTGACTTTAGTAACAAAGGTAAGCAAATGGCTTCAACATATCTGTGCAGGGACACAGATTACTAATTACAGGAATTGCTTTATGGAAAAATAGGACTTTTAGGAAAAATAGGGAATGTGAGAATGTAACAGTTCTATGAATGTCAGCAGAAGGCTGCTAGTAAGTTTTCTTGATGTTAGTGAAGTCAGGAAGTAAAGTTCTAGTACATCAGTCAAAGTCTTGCTGCTTCTCTGGGTCAAAGAATGGTGTTTTAACCACATCTCTGTTTTTTTAGGTGACCTGGCATGAAATTGCAAGGCCTCAAGTCCATGGCTATGACATGCGGTGTTTGGCAATGGTTGGGCGGTTTCAGTTTGTGTCAGGAGCAGATGAAAAAGTGCTTCGAGTCTTTCGTGCTCCCAAAAATTTTATAGAAAATTTCAGTAACATCACTGGTATTCCAGTGGAGAAGCTGTGCTCCCATGTAAGTATGCTAAAGCAATGCTGTAGGAAGGCAACTATCTTCCATGTTGATGAAAATAGTGCTTTAAAAACCATCAGATTTCACTAAGCTCCATACAAATTGTTTTAATTGTTCTGAAAACTTAACCGTGCTTTTCCTTTCCCTTCTATTTGCTTTCATGCATATTGTTCATTCATATGTATTTTTAGGGTGTTTTCAGATAAAACAGGTTGCATTTGGAACTAAACAAGACCTAGTATCTGAAGATGGCAGAGTATGAATAAATTTTAAGAAAGTCAGACCAAGTAGACTACTGTACACACTTGGTGATTTGAAAGCAAACAATGAAGTCTTGGAACGTGCTTCTCCTTCATTTAAGGGTGTAGTAATCTTGTCTGGCTGCAATTGTTGTTGTGTGGTTACGTGGGTTTTTTTTTAATTCTATGCTTGGAAATAGCTTAAAGCTTCCAGCACTCTTGTTAGCTCTTACATATAAATATTTATAAATATGTACTTGCTCATGCTTTAGTTCCTCTTGGCATTGGAAATTTTGTTGAGGCCTTGACATTACAGTTTTTAATTGTTGGTAAGTATACTCTCCTACTCTGTGGAAAGATAAGACCGCAGAGCTGCTCTCCTTTGTGTGATCCCCATTTGCTTTAAGATCTTTAATTCTGTTTGTTTTGTTTTTTTTTTCTTTCTGCATTTTGTAGAGCAGACCTCATTCAACAGACCTCTGTACAGTGCCTTGCATGCGTTTTGCTTTTCCGACTCAAAAGCGGTATTTTCTGTGCAGCTTCTCAGAAATGGATTAGCCTTTCCACTTAATTTAACAATTGAAATATCTGGGAAATAAATCTGTTCAATTTTTGTAGCAAGAAAATTGTTGCTGTTCAGTGTTCTGATTCCTCAAGACTTTGTAAGCATTTGCATTAATAACATTGTACAAATAACATTGCGTTGTTATAATGCTGGGAGATGTCATTATTTTACTTTTATGTAGACTTTCCTTATCAGCTCTTCCTCAGAGTGCTATTTTTTGATTCATGATATCACAAAGTGTTTCACATGAGCTTTGCTTAAAGAGGAAGGCTTTGAGTTCTTATGAAACAGCACCTCTTAAGTAGCTTTATTGAAATTGTTTTCTGTGAATGCTTTGTTTTCATTGAAGTGGGTAAACTTTTCCTTAATTTAGATCAAACGCCTCACCATAAAAAGTACTTAAAACTAAAAATGCCAGGTTTATGTTCAGAAAGGACTGAATAGGCCTGTGTTCAATTCAGATCCGTGGGGTGGGATGGGATTATCCTTCAGGTTGTAATGAAGAACTATTTTTGGTTTAGAGGCCTTTGACTGGTATGTGTGTCTCATATGTAAAAATATGAGCTCTAAAATAAATAACATGGTATTCTAAGCTGTCACCTAAATTTTTAAAGCAATTCTGCAAAAAGTCTTTCTTTGAACTTTTTCAGACACTGCAAGGAAGTGCTTTAAAGCTATTAAATCTAATCTTTTTCATCTCTGCACAAATGACCCCAAGTTCACTTACCTTTCTAAAGTCTTGCTTTTTTCCTTGATATATTTATGGAAGTACTTTGTTTGGTTTAGCTTACCTCTCTGCTGCTTTCAGCAGCCACATGCTATATCCACATCTCTGTGCTATTTACTGGATTGAGTTTCAAATTTTGGGCACAAGTGTTCATATTCTGTCCCCTTTTCAAAACTGCTGCTTTTTTATTTCACATCAGAACAGACTATTTTCCAGTCCTCTTATGTTAAAAACTACAGTGCTCTCAGTTAATTGATTAGTTATCATGTATAGACTAAAATAAAAAAACTTGTGGAAGAAAAAATGTAGTTAAGGATGAAGATGCATGCTTTACAGCAGAACCCTTGAGGTGAGGCCTTAGAAAAGCCTGGCAGAGTCCTGGTCTTCATTTTGTTCAGGGTATGTTATAGATTAATTGGGAGTTTTTTCAGTGTGCTTCCTTGTCTTGAGAAATGTCATTCCCTTTATCACAGGGATTCCTTGAACTCTGAACCTTCCTGCTTCATGACAACAATATTAGTAACCTTTTTTATTTATTTTTTTTTTATTCAGCAGTCATCTGATATTCCGGAAGGTGCAACTGTGCCAGCTTTGGGATTATCCAATAAAGCTGTTTTTGAAGGTACAGCTAATCCAAAATAATAGTGATGGTGTTTCATGTGGAGACTTTTTAATATGGTTGGCTTAGTGTAGTTGTTTTGTTTGTTCTGTCATTGTAAGCTTGACTGCAAGTTTAGAATCTAGAAATAAAATTGTGCTAAGTGTTTATTTCTTTGGTAGCACCTAAGTACAATGCTTAGAAAGAAAATTAAAAAAAAAAAGTGAGAATCTTTTCTCCCTTTCTGTGCCTTTGGTTTCTACTCTAAGTGTCCCTTAATAACTTGTGTAAACCCAAAATTCTCTTTCCACACCTCTGTATGAAGTAACCAGACTTGGTCTTCATGGTCCTCCTGAAAGGTTCTTCTGTTGACTGATCTTCATGACTTTCCCGTGGATGCTGGGGCTTTTTGCCTGGGAGTAGCCAGTGCAGGATATTACTGAATTCCGTCACCTGCTGTTTGTCTGTTTCTTGCATATATTCTAGAGTCCTTTTCACACTTTCCTCAAATGTTGTGAGCCCTGTACAGGCTTACTGAAGAAACGCTGCTTTGAGGGGGATCAGCCACATTTTCCATTCCAGTGAAAATAGCAGTAAAACTTGTCCAGATAAATGATGGTTTGTTGAAAGTATTTGGGTAGGAAGGCTTAGATAAGGACAGTACCTGATGTTGTGTTTGTGAAGGCTGGCAAAGCACCAGATTAATTTCTTGGAGAGCTGGTGGGGATTGCACTGTGAAGGAATAAGGAAGGAGGGACAAACATATGCCTAGAACGATACAAATGACCCATTTTGACACTGGGGATGGGATTGCTCATCTGATGTTTAACAAAATCTCTGTCAAGAATGCACTTAAACTACAAATCTACAAGTTAGGTCAGACCTGTTTTTTCTCTGCTTAAAGCTTTATTAGCAGGTATTAATTTAAAAAAAAGAAATATATTAATAACCTTTGTCTACAGGGTCTTCAGTGCAAAACAGCTAAGTTTTTCTAAACCTTCTGTGAGAGAAAGGTAGCATTGTTGTACTTGAAATAACTCATAAAATATATTTTGGCAAAAGCTTTTTTCTGCTTTTCGCACTCTCTGCTGAGAGTGGGAGCAAACCTTCCTTCTAGAATATCATAATACACAGCATAACTAATCTTCATTGATTTCATGTGGTACATCCAAAAAGAGCACTCTGAGTAGAAAAGCTGTCATGTTTTTCTGCATTTGCAGAAATGTATTTTCTGCATTTCTGCATTGCCCAGTGCTGTCAGTACTGATGGCTTAGGTTAAAGCCTCACAGACCTCCCTTTTTTGCTTGTTCTGCAGATGAATCTTCATTGTGAGCAATGATCAGATAGCAATCTCAGATAAATGTTATTAGTTTAATTTTCAAGGGGAGAGAAGACAGAATGAATGAGAAGATAGTCTCTCTGTTCTGCTTTTTTTTGTGCCTGATTTTTTTAAACTACCATATTTGAAATGTGCATTTGGATAAGTTAGATTCTGTCTGAGGACAACACTTCTCCAACTCTACCTTTTTCTTAGTACTTTCAAAGTGAAGGACAGAGTTGAATTTTAACTTAAAATTAATGGAGTAATTTCAGCAAAGGACTGGGCAGTTTTGCAGAAGTTTGCAAATTGTGCTTTCTGGGATCCTGCCAGTGTGGCTTTTTATTTAGGGGTCTGTATTACATTTAGGAATTCATCACTTGTGTCTGAGATTTTTGCCTTAAACATTTTCAGTTACAGAAGGAAAGGTTTAATGTAGAGGAAGCATAGTCCTGGTGACTGCTTCTTTCAGATAAAGTCTCTAAGAATCTTTCAAAGTGTGCTGAGGGAGTGAGGTCAGTCTCAGGATGGAATTAGTCCAAAAGTCAGTGTTGCTTTTTGTTTCCTTCTCTTCATTTTCATGTGCATTAAAATAACGAGATTCTAAAAATATTATTCTAACTCTGAAAGCAGACAAACTTAATTTCAATTTCTTATATTGTAAAAACAGTAAATGTTTTGTACTTGCATAGTAAGTGCTCATATTGTCCCTTCTGTCGAGTATGGCTAATGAAGGTCCCTACTTTGAATAGGAGATACGACCCTTCAGCCAGCTGAGGATGAAGAAACATTTAATACCATTTCAAACCAGTATCCTGAGATTTATTTTCAACCCTTGATCCTTACAGGTATTTGATTAATTTCTATTATATGAAGTATAGAATTAGGGTCACTAGATATAAACTTGAAATATTATTTAGATGATTTTGGATTATTGAGTACCATATCTGACTATGTTGCAAAAATGCCTTTCAGAACCTCCCCCAGAGGATCACTTGCTGCAGAATACTTTGTGGCCTGAAATTCAGAAGTTGTAAGTTTTCTTTAATTTGAAAAATTTCCGGAAATCTAATGCTACATGTTAATGCAGTCTGGCCTTGTAACTTTTCCTATTTTACTGACTGTTTTAATTTGTGTGCAGTGTATTGTTTGTAAAATAAATTGTACACGTATAAAAATTAGGAAACAAATTACAGCAATTTGCAAATGAAGGTTGTCACCTTCTTTGTTCTCTAAGGATCCCCCTAACATTAGGCTCCACTGCCTTATTCAGAGTTTTAGTATAAATCTTGAAAGTATAGCACAAAGAAATGGATCATGTCAAGCTTTTACAGATTTATTTACCTGAAACTCCTGAAAGAGTGATCTTGGGTGGCAGCAAGAAGGATGTTGAGCCTTTGCAGATGATTACAGCTGCCTTTATATAATAACAGTTTTGTGACTTCAGTTGAGGGAAAGGGAAATAAAAAAACTTGGAAAAACAGTTTGCAGGTTGCTTTTATTTGACCAAGTGGGAGGTTTTTTGAGAGTTCATCTTCACTTTCAATTGGGCAGTAAATCTTCTTTGTATGCTTTTAAGTTCTTTTACTGTGTTTATACTCAAAAGTGCTTCTGAGAGGGAAGCTGGTGGGAGTTTGACAACATCTGCACATTTTATAATTTTCAACTGTTACATTAAATGCTTCTGCATTTGCTGTGGCTGCTAATGCACCCACTCACATAAGTAGTGTGATGAGGGATCTTTAAGTAGTGAAAAGGAGGCAAAGCTGAAATTTTTCTTCATTTGCCTTTGACATTTCTTAAAGTCTAGTGAGACATTAATCTTTGATATTCTGCTACAGGAGAACTGCTTATCTGCTTTTATATCTGGCATTCATTAAAATAACTGTATTTTATGATAGCCCTCAGGTGACTTAGCTGAACAATTTTTCCTGTTTTTAGGGCAACTGCTAATGGCAAGGGGTTTTTTTTATGTGAGGGCAACAAGATGTAAAGCATTCATAGAATTTCATTTTTTTTTCCTCAGGATAATCTTGAAAGAAATAATATGGAATTGCATAATGTAGATTTCAAGTTGCCATAGCAGCAGAAAATAGTGTGAGGAACTGACTTGCTAAAAATAGATCGTTTGCCATTGACATTTGTGTCTTCTCAGCTTTAACTTGACGCCGTAATTTGAAGGATTACTGTTAGGTTTTGAAAACTGTTTGCTTGAGAAGTATGAAAAACTTACTGAATTTTTAACATAATCTAGTTACTTTGAAATAAAAATATGATAAATCCTGTGACAGTATGCTAATCTTTATCGTCTTGCAGAATTACTGTAGGGAGTTTGTATGCAGCAGGCTGAGATTAAAGCCTAAGTGTTGACATAAATACATGTTTATATGTATGTATGCTTCATGTGATGCACTTTGAATTCTTAACACATCTTTTTTTTATGCTAGGAAAATACTACAGTCATTTGTCTGGACACTGTAAAGGTCCAGTTAGTTTACCTGTGCATAAAAAAATCGCACATTGCCAAGAAAAATTGCTTATGTATGAAAATGTATTTATTTTATATATGTGTGTATATATATTTATATATATGTATATGTTTTATATGTGTATATATAAATGGGAATTATATATGTGCATATATATACATATACATATATATATTTTCATTCATGCACTTGCTCTTCTCCATTGTAAACTTTTTTTTTTGGTGTTGAGCTATGTAATAAAGGGATTGGATTGAGTGTATGGGGGTTGTGCTAGGGCTTCTGTATTTGCAAGACTCATGCACTCTTATAAACTGCATCTCTGATTGCCACTAACTATTCTCCTGGTTGGAGACAGCAATGGGTTATGTAAGCTGTTGGTCTGACCTGTGATAGTCCTGTTCAGGTCACATAGCAAAAGAAGGTATTTTAGGTTTTATTTTCATTTAAAAAGAGAGATTAAATATAACTCTTCCATTTAGCCAGAACAATTTTATACTTTTCATTAAATGAATACTTTTTAGTTTTACGAACTTCACTTTCAGTGGTTTTCACTACAAAATACTCTCTAGAACTGTGCTTTAAAAGTAAGCCTTGTGATAAAACCCTTGCTGCTGGCAGAGCAAGGGAAAGACAAGCAGTAATGCTTTCATTATTATGAGGTATAATCAGATTTGCAAATCAACATTCCAGTTAAGCACAGCCACCAGTTCTGTTCACTTGAAAGGTCCACGCACATTGACACTTCATTAAAATCCATTGTATCCCCAGTCTTCAGAAATGTGGGAGTCTGTGGGATATGCCTAGCAGTGAGTCTTCTGACCTCAGTTAAGCAGATGGATTTGTGATTTAAACATGTGGCTGTTTTGGCTGCGAGTGAAATCCCATGAACATCAATCCTGTATAAGAACTTCTTTGCAACACTGCTGGTGAAAGGTGTTTAAGAGACCTGCCTGCCTCTTCAGAGCTAGGAATTAAAGGAAACCACCCCACAACTGCTATTTAGAATAATCATAAAACCACAGAATGGTTTGAGTTGGAAGGGACTGTGAAGGTCATCTAGTTCCAACTTCACTGTGTGAGCAGGGACACCTTCCACTAGACCAGGTTAGCCAAAGCCCCAACCATCCTGGCCTTCAGCACTTTCAGTATGAGGCACAACTTCCACTGGTTAGCATCTTTCAGCATCTCAGCACCCTCACACTAAAGAATTTCTGCCTAATAACTATCCTAAATCTGCCCTCTTCCAGTCTGAAACCATTACCCCTTGCCCTATTGCTGTGTTCCTTTATAAAGTTCTTCCACAGCTTTCTTGTAGCCTGTATGTGCTTAGGATATTTCTGCTTATTAAAAGTCAGATATGCAAGCCTGAATTCCAGGAAAACTGGAAGCAAGAACTGGAAGCAAGCACAGCCAGAACTGTGCAAAAAGGGGTTAAAATAATTTCTTGAGGAAGCTGGAAGCTTTGGAGGTTTGTGGAGTTTTGTTTAGTTGTTTTGGCTTTTTTCTTTTGTGTTTTTTGTTTGTTTGTTTTGACAGTGGTGTTTTCTTGTTTTGACTAGATTTGTGTCCTTTATTTCAGAAATCTTTTAGTATTTCACAAAATGGGCATCCTTTGGTTGAGTATATGGGTTGTAATTCTTAGGTGCTCTTTAAATATGCAACTTCTGATTTTTACTGATAATGTTAAAATTGCTTTTTGAGAAAATAAGAGTACACTATGTGCTGCTTTAGTCTGCTTTGTTAATCGTGAGTCTAGCTTCTGCAGTGCTGGTGCTGTAGGAGAGATTGTTCTGTAGTTAGTTTGTAAATGTGAAAGGGTTTACATGGATGTTTATTACATTGAAGCTGAACACTATTAGGAAATTATTTTGGATGTAATAGCAAAACAGTGGTGAAGCTCCTGTCAGGTGCCTTTCATTTTTCCAAAGAGATTTAAAATAATATAAGAATCTTGCTACATACTGCAAAAATTACTGGGATGTGTAAATATCTTTTCACATTTATTTCAGATATGGACATGGATATGAAATTTTTTGTGTTGCTTGCAATAATTCAAACACTGTGATTGCTTCAGCATGTAAGGTAAGAAAAGATTCTAGCACCATCTAGTGAGAAGTGCCACCAGCTTTCTAGGGCTGGCAGAGCAGGAGTCAGAATTCAGTTTGGGGTCATTCATGTGCTTTCAGTTAAATGTGAAGGACTTTGTATCAATGACAGTTGCCTTGCAAAGGTGAGAGTGAATGCATATAAGCTATTATTTGTAAATTATGTAGAATTCATCTGAAGATATTAGTAAGATGAATTCTAACAAGTAGATATAAAGCATTTTCTTACTGATATGTTGTTTTAGCAGGAAGGAGTGAAAAGCTCTCAAAACTGTCAGTGGGAAAGCTGGTTCTAACTTGATTGCAAGCCTTGAAACAAGGCCCCTAACATCTTTCTATTTTGAAGCATGTGAGTCTTATATTGGCTTTCATTAATTCTGGATGATACTTTTTCTATCAATACAGGCTTCCAAAAAAGAACATGCAGCAATTATTCTGTGGAGCACTACTTCTTGGAAAAAGCTGCAGAGTCTGACATTTCACAATTTGACTGTTACTCAGCTGGTATTTTCTCCTAATGACAAATTTTTATTAGCGGTTTCTAGAGACAGAAATTGGTCACTTTGGAGGAAGCAAGACTCATCAGAGTTAGGTAAGATAGGTGAGCTGGATTTACATATTTAAAGACTTTCCTGTTTGTTCAGTATTATTGGCTTCAAAATATTTGAAAGAGAATCAGTAAAATATTTTCATGGACACTTTCTGTACAACTTTTAAGAATGAATAGTATTGTAGACTTCTGTGTCTTTAAGAAGTGCAGTTAATTGTGTTTAGGAAAGCTAGAATGGAAATTAAAATGCAGAAAAGGATGTAATCAGGCTTTAAATGCTGCTTAATTGATGGATGGATATTATGAAGTCTGCTATTTGCCTTCCTGCCTTCTGTTTGTGGCTGTGTTTCAGTTTTACTGAAATCAAGTATACATGCTCGAGTGTAATGCCTGAACTTCAAAGTGGCATTTTTTCAAGAAAAACCTTCATCTTTGTGTTATGTGCAGGCAAGACTGGCAGGTTCATTGCTACTCCCGTGTC
Organism: Calypte anna; assembly: GCF_003957555.1. Taxonomy (NCBI): domain Eukaryota; kingdom Metazoa; phylum Chordata; class Aves; order Apodiformes; family Trochilidae; genus Calypte; species Calypte anna. Next base: position 89,469,496 of record NC_044245.1, on the reverse strand, counting down.
CTGCATAGAGCTGCCTTGTCCCTTTTGGCAGGACATGCCACTTAGAGATTAATACTGTCAGGAGTCTCAGTCTTTGGTGTGGCTTGCTCATAATCTTGCACAATTGATTAATTTGACTAGGACTGCCTGGAAAAAGAGCTGATAGTAAAGATTCAGTTGACTTTCTCAGTAAGAGCTTGAGCCTTGCAAAATCATGAGGAGATTGCTGTTCAACACTTTAATGGATTCTTAGAACAGATGCTTGTGCTAAAAACAATTGTCATTGCACTCTTGGCTTAATAGCACATAAACACTGCTGGGTTCTATAACATTTTCCTAGAGACTTGGCAGTGAGTTTTGGCTTTTCAGAGAGTGTCTGATTGTATGCTGGCTTGGGATTTCTGTTCTATTCAGACTTCTATTCTAAAGCCTGGCATATTATCCACAGTAGTTACACAATGTTCAGGGATGAGAAGTATGAATTCTCATAGACAGTAGAGGAAATAATCTTTTCATCTGTTAATCAAAAACTTTTCTGTCTAGAAAGAACATCATTATCACTGTGAGCAAAACTGCTGGTATTGGCATCCCAAGAAGTGGTTATTTGAAGTGGATGCTCCAAAATGACAGCTTTTTCTGCTTTTAAAAAAGTACTCTAATTTATTGATCTCCTGATCAGAGTTATTGCCTGATTGTATGCGTATTAAAATGACAGCCTGTCTCTTTGGGAACAGATTAATCTTTCCAATAAAATCATGGGGCTTTACTGGTAATTAGGAAGTATAATTATATTATTGGGGATATGTGTACACATGGTAAATGTTGCATCACATTAAAACTTTTGAAGTCGCTGTGCCTGTTTAAAATTTTTCATAGAAAGAAGTGGTCTTCTACTTTGACTTAAATTAGTGCTTTAAGGGCTGACTGATACGGTCTTGAACAAGTGCTGATTATCATTGTGGTGGTTAGTGTTGTGGTGATAAGTATTCCCAGTCACTTTAAGGATGTGTGGAATAATGTCCGAGTATTTCTGCAGCTCTTAAATGGTATAAGTAAGAGTAACAATTACTTTAAAAATGTAAAGTAGTTGAAGCAAGGGTTTTCCTTTATATGTTTTGTTCCAGCACCAGTTTTCAGTTGCTGTGCATACACAGACAAAACTACAGCTGTTCACAGTCGGATTATTTGGTCTTGTGATTGGACACCGGATAGCAAGTATTTTATTACTAGCAGTCGGGACAAAAAGGTAATTAATATAAAAGGAATTTTTTAAGCCCAGAATTGTTTTAAATGTGTTTTAGACTAGCAAATGCCATGTCCTAATGAGCCCATATTATGTAAATAAACTAAAAGCTTATTATGTTTTTTTACCACAGAAATCATTGAGACTTTCATGTGCTAAATAAAGGGCTTGGATATGTATGTAGGAAGCTGTGGTCTGCCAGTTGGGCTTCCTCCCTTCTTTTTCATGCAGGGAGACAAACATATGTCACATTACTCTTAGGGATCTCTCAGTATTTCTTTAGCTTTCATAACAGTGTCTGTTTTTCTTGTCAATGTCTTTAATAAAATCAGACAGACTGTCTAGAATGTTGAATCTTTATAGACAGAAATTTTTTACTACTTGAGTGGTCATCCACCTTGTTCTGTGCCCTGAGTTATTCTGTATGTTTTTGTAAGTGCTTTTACAAAAAGGTTAAAGTGAAAATTTTTACATTATTTTCTTTTTTTACAGGTCATTATCTGGGGCCAGTGCAATTTATCTCTGACTACTGAAGGGAATATGTTGGATTCAATCAAGCCTTGTTCAGCAGTACTGGATGCTGGAGATTCTGTTACTGCTGTTAGTATCAGCCGTGTACTTACACCTGATGGAAGGTATTCCTGTTTTTCTCTAATATCATTTGCTGAATAATTTGAAATAAGTGTTTTTCCCCCTTTAGTCATGTTTCTGTGGCTAAATTAAAATCTGCCTGTCAAATACTTTTATCATTCTTTCAACTGAATAACACTCCTTTATTTCCTAGCTTTCTTCTCAGGTGTATACTGATGTCTTCAACTGTAACAAGGAAAAAACAAACAAAAAAAACAGAGGAGAAGGGAATTAAGGCATCTGCAACATGTTCATTCTTCCCACATTATTGGCTGGTCTAATGCTGTTATAAGCTTCTTTTTTTTTCCCATAAAAATACCTTTTGCAGGTTTCTGCTCATTCTTTTAATGAAGAAACTTTAAATTACATGTATTTGTTCCTGAAGAAGTAAATACTGATTTGAAGGACACAGTGCAACAGTGTTGGGTAGTTCTTTCTAACTGACTTTAGAGCCAGTTTAGCTGAGCTGCTTATTGTAATCTCTTTCAGAACTATTGCATTTGTTCTCTTGATAGGTATATTGTTGCAGTAGGCTTAGAAAATGGGAAGATTATCTTGTACACATGGAAGCAGAGTGGGGAAGTGCCAGCACTCGCTGACTGGACCATGGTTGTTGAGATAGATAACAGGTATGTCTTTGGAAGTAAGTTAGGAGCAAGGAGATACTATTCTTGAGACTACTAGTGCAGAAGTTATGTTCTTATCATGTAAAAAGAGACAAAACTGGTTTATTTGTATAGAAAAAATTGTTACACCTTTAGGAAAAAGCTGATCCCTGGAAGTCTAAAGATATCAATAAACAAATAAGAATATTTAGAAAATCTACTTTTTAGATTTATTAAACACCCCTCCCCAAAATGCTAATGGAAACCAAGGGGGCAAGTTTTAAACCCCAAAATACTTTATGCTATGCAAATATTTGGAGAAATACCAACTTATGGGCCCCTCTTAAAAAAGAAAAGAAAAAAAAAGAAAAAAAGAGGCCAAAACAAAGAACCCCTTTAAAACCCCCCCAAACTTTATTACCTTTACCCATGAAATAAACTGATAGAAAACACTGAAGACGGGGGAAAACAATTACTGTTTTTAATTATCAGGAAAACATCTTGGAGTGAGTGACAGCAAGTTTTCAAGGCAAAACCAAAGGAATGACAAGCTGTTTGTGGTGCTGCTGCAGTGACAGAGAAGCTCTCTGTACAGAGATTTGAATATTTTGCTTGGAGCACTGCCCTGCTTTTTCACATATTGGCATTAGTAGTACTGGAGAGGAATGTTGATGGTGACTTTTAACATGTGTGTGCTTGAATTGCATTGGAAAGTGACACCAGATAACAGGAAACTGCAGGCTAAAAGCCAGGAAACTGTCACATCTGAGAGTAACTGAGATGCTAGATCTACAGCATAATGTGGTAAAACTTGAAATCAATAGCTGTTTAAATTATTGATGAGTGAGAGGACAAAGTGTAATTAGTATTAAATGGCTCTACTTATTCTAAGAACGATACCTGCTGGTTGTGTCAAGTCAGTTTTTCCTCAGTTGGTAAGAGTACTAATTATATAAATGTTGATGTTTACTCTCACATGCCCAACAGTGTTTGACATTTTGCAGTTACATATGGATTTCTTTTTGTTGCAGCCAAAGTCATGCTCTTGCTGTGAAACGCTTGTGTTGGAGATGTCATGCGGGCAGAGCTGGACAGAATGATCAGGACAGTAGTGAGTGGCTGCAGCTTGCAAGTTGTGGAGCTGATCACTGTGTTAAGATATTCAATGTCAACAGATTTGCTCTTTAGCAGAGGCAGCAGGCTTGCTTTTAGACATTTTGATTGTCGAATTTTCTGTGTTCTGCTGTGGAATACAAAGTGTCTGACATGTAATTTATTAAAGCAACTTTTGTGGTACCTTAAAATGTCAAACATTTTTGTAATTCTGCAGTTCCAGGAATATAAAGTATTTTATATGTATTGGTTGGTGTATATCATGGAACTAAGGGATGGGAGGTGGAGTGGGTCACAAGAGGATAGTGAAACAGCCTTGTTCACTGCATCTTCAAGGGTAGGTGGGAAGCTGCCAGGCCTTGGGTTCTTCTGTGCTTGGGATTGCGAGTGGAGTCCTGAATTGTTTGGAAGTCCTTATTCTGTTTAAACTCACCTGTAAGTTGACCTGCCAGTGCTGACACTGTGTTTAAGCACATGCAGTTAAACAGAGATCAGAGCTGTATAGGCAGCTTTCTCTGATTGCCTTCTGAATGTATCTTGCAGCCCTGATCCATGGGTTAGACCCCCTTCATCTAGAAGAGGTTGTTGGCATCTCCGTGCTTGGGAGGGCCTGCTTGTTTGTTTTTCCTGGCTATATTCCTCTTTCTTTTGCTGTGCAGAGTGATGGGCTCGTGCTCCTTGGTCATGGGGGGCTTGAAGCCTAACTCACAGACCACCTGAATTTTCTGGTTTCTCCTCTGCGTGCCTCTGAGACCTCTCTGAGCAGAGTGCTACAGAAGAGCAACCTCTTTCTCTGTTGGAGGGCTCTCCCTCAAACAGTTTGTGTTGGAAAAGCTTACAGATAGCAGCAGGAAGGAGCTGAAGGGTGTCAGCCATTCCTTATACTGCCTTTGGACTCTTCCTGGCTTTTGAGTGCTCCTTACCTGCTCTGCTGAGAAGCTGAACAGGTTCATTCTTATTTGTCTGATTGTCTTGTTTTGCTACCCAAACTGGTAGTGCAGAAATAACTGGAATTGTGCTCAACTTTTTACAGTCTCACATCTTTAGATAAAGAATAAAGTTCATTCTCAGTCAGATGAATTCTTTTCAGAATAACTAATTTTTTGGAAGTTTTTTATATTTTAACTTTTTCTTTTGTATTATTCTGGTTTTCAGCAATTATAAAAAAAATTGTTCTTTAAAGATGGTAGGGAAATGAAACCCTGACTTCTTAATAAAGATGTTTTGCTATGTTTTGGTTGTGCTTTCCTTACATTTATTAATTTTTAAAATATAATGTAATATAAAATGTAATTAATAAAATAAATTTACATTTATTAAAGCATTACAAAAGCTTTAAGCATTTCAGCAGTATATTTTACTTGTCCAGGAATTTTTAAACAACCAGATAATGTTTACCAGCAAAAGCAAAAAATAACTTATCACTCATGAGGCTTCAAAAAGTTGCCAAAAGTGTAACTTTATTCTGTATTGCCATTGTAATTTGATATTTTACTTACAATGTCATGATGGTCCTGGAAAATACTTTCATACCAGGATGTCTTGTCATGCAGCCTCTCTTGCCTTTAGGCAAAAATGAAACATTCTTTTGTCCCTCTGTTGTATTTTGTGAAATGCTGTCATTATACAAGCATCAGCTATTACATGACTTAATAATCCATTCCATTACCCCTGGGATTTTGGTGACTCAATCACATTGAAGAATATACCTAATTGTTCCAACTTTATAACAAATTAGTGTAGTGATCTCACAAGTCTAAATATTTGTAATAGACACATTATTTTCAATTAAGTCAGAGGTTGTCAAGAGACACTTCAGCACCACTAATATTTATGTATGATGTTATCTTCACTTATATATCACTTTGCTATGCATTTATCGGGCATATTTTTTCCAAATGCCTTTATCAGTAAATCCCCTCAAGTCTTTTCAAACCAGTAACAAGTAAGATACTGCTTTTGTTGTCTAAACTAATATCAGGAAATTATTTGCATCAACATAAGTGTGATACCAAGGAAAAATCAGTGTCATTACAGTTATAATCTCAGGGCTAGCACTAGCTGCCAAATGAAGAACAAGAGTTCTTTAAACAGCAAAATAGTAACCTTTCAGATTATTATGAGGATCTCTTGAAAATGTTTCTTTTTTGGTTTTTTTCTACATCGAGAAAGGAAAGCATTTGCCAGACATTTACTATATTAATTCTACTGTTCTTTTTTTACTTGTCTGATACTGCTGGAATCAAGTGCCTCCTTGCTATATTTTATTTTTCATTTGTTTTTGTTTTGTTTGTTTATTGTTTATTTTTCCCCCCAGAACTAAAACTGTCTTAATTAGATTTTTTTTAAAGAATCTAGTGTTGGGTTTGTTCACTGAATGGCTATTTTATTTTTTTCCGTGTGCTTTTCTTTTGTATATCATTATTCAGAGGGACTACTTAATTCATTAATAGTAGTGCATATGCTCAGCTACTGTTCATTTCATTGAAAAACAGTACAAAATCATGCCTTCAGTTATGTTGGACTGATCTGACTGTAGTCCCCCAATTTTATTTTTTTTCAAATGCAGTTATTTTTCATGGCCTCCCTTAAATGAAAATTCTTAATCACTCCCAGTTGTATTTTGGAGCTGGAGTTAGCCTCTATCCTTTGCAAGTTGCTTTTATCACCCCCTTTATAGAACAGAGTTCAGTATCCTACAATAAAAATAAAGTTGAGGTAGGTGTAGTCTTAATTTTTTCTTCCCAATTTATCTTCCAAGACTATCAAGTAAACCCTGCCACCTCCAGCCTTAGGGAGTTCTGACTTTCATGAATCAGCCTCTGATACTGTTTGTTTCCCCATGACCATGTGAGGCCAACTCATCTCCAGTGCTCAGGGGTAACATCTTGCTGTCTGGAATCCTGATGATCCCATCTTTGCACTACCCTGTCCTGCCAGTGCTATGGTGCAAGGACACTATGCCAGTAAGGAAAGCCCAGAGGCAAATGGTAGATGTGGAAATGCACCTATCTCTAGCAGCCTAATTCTCCATGTGGATTTCTAACTTAGTAGTATTGCATATTGTGGAATTTCTGTCTTAATTTCTGTGTATCAGGTTGGATGAGGGCAGGGTATATCATAGAACCATTGAAATGGTTGGAAGGGTCCTCAGAAGATCATTGAATCTACCCCCCCCCCCGCCAGAGCAGGGTCACCTGCAGGAGGTCACACAGGAACACATCCAGGTGGGCTCTGAATGTCTCCAGGGATGGAGACTCCACAACCTCCCTGAGCAGCCTGTTCAGTGCCCGGTCACCCTCACAGTGAAAAAATTCTTCCTAATATTTATATGGAACCTCCTATGCTCCAGTTCATAACCATTGCCCCTTGTCCTGTTGCTAGTCACCCCTGAGAAAGCTTTGCTCTGTTCTCCTGGCACTCACCCCTTAAGTATTTATAAACATTACTGAGGTCACCCCTCATTCTCCTCCAAGCTGAAGAGCCCCAGCTCCCTCAGCCTTTCCTCATAAGGGAGATGTTCCTTGTAGTGGAACAAAGCAACCAGATGCCTCTGATTACCGAGGAGTGGGTGTGAGCTGGTATCAAGTCCACCTGTGGACAGGGCAGGCCCCCTATTGAGCATGCACAGGACCAGGGGGCCAATAAAAGGTGAGAATCACATTACACATCAGAAGTCATAAAACCTCTCTGGGACTGGATGAAGGAAATGCAAAGGCTGGCTCCCTGGTCAGCCTAGGACTACAGAGTCTGGTAAGTCAGTTCGTGAAGGCTCAAAACAGCCACTCCCTATTCCATCAGAATGCCAGGGCATTGGAGCGCATGTTTTCCATTCCATGGGAAGATGCAAAAGGGATTGTTAGAGCATGCCCTCAATGCGCACAATTTGGCCCTGCCCTGGGAGTGGGAGTCAATCTACGCGGACTGCAAGCGGGAGACATCTGGCAAATGGATGTCACCCACGTCCCAGAATTTGGACGTCTGAAATATGTCCATGTAACGGTAGATACCTTTTTGGGCATGCTCTGGGCGACAGCTCAAACGGGGGAGAAAGCTTTACATGTGGTCTGTCATCTAACCAACTGCTTTGCTGTCATGGGGGTCCCCCAAGTAGTAAAAACCGACAACGCACCCGCCTATACAGGTGGAAAAGTCAAGCAATTTTTTGCTACTTGGGGGGTGAAACACATCACAGGAATCCCCCACTTGTCTACAGGCCAGGCGATAGTGGAAAGAGCTAATCACACCCTGAAGACGTATTTGCAAAAACAGAAAGACAGCAAAGACATGGACCCGCAGATGCGGCTTGGCAAGGTGCTTTTTACATTAAATTTTCTTAGCCCAAGCCGTGATTCACAACCCCCTGTGCTGCTACACTACTCGTCCCAGAAGATCAACTGCATGCCAGACATCCAGATTAATTACAAGGACCCACTGACAGGTCAGTGGGTAGGGCCCAAACCACTGCTGTTTACCGGGAGAGGTTATAGCTGTGTCTCCACAGACTCCGGACCTCTCTGGGTACCTAGTAAGTGGACACGCCCTGCTGCAAACAGACCCTTAAGGAACAACGATGCAGCATCCAGCAGTTCAAATTAAATAATCTTGACAAATCTGCCTGCTCGGACATTACATGACTTTTCTTATTTGTTGGTTGAGTCCCCCCCTAATTAAAAAAAAAAAAAAAAAAAGTGAGAGGGATTGGCACTTTTGTTGTATTTGAGTTTATTATAGTAGTTCTTCACACAAACACAAAATAAAAAAAAAAAGGGGGGGGGGGGAAATGTAGTGGAACAAAGCAACCAGATGCCTCTAATTACCGAGGAGTGGGTGTGAGCTGGTATCAAGTCCACCTGTGCCTAGTTAGGGCAGGCCCCCTGTTGAGCATGCGCCGGACCAGGGGGCCAATAAAAGGTGAGGCTCACACCCACAGATGAGCTCACCCTTGGGCTAGTCAAGAGAGAGGCCGGTAGCTCTTTGAGCAACAGGCCAATCTGGGCTAGTTCCACTTCGTGAGTGATAGACTTAGAGCACAAGTCTTTATTGCGACACCTAGCTAGACCTTGAGGCGCCGATCCCTAAAGAAAGGTTCGTCTCGCAACAGTTCCTCTCCCTTCATCATCTTGGTTGCTCTGTGCTGGAACTGAGGGGCCCAGAACTGGACACAATATTCCAGATGTGGTCTCACCAGGGCAGAATAGAGGTGGAGGAGAACCTCTCTCAACCTACTGACCACCCCCTTTCTAATGCACCCCAGGGTGCCATTGGCCTTCTTGGCCACAAGGGCACATTGCTGGCTCATGGTCATCCTTCCATCCACCAGCACCCCCAGCTCCCTTTCCCCTCAGCTGCTCTCCAGCAGCTCAGTCCCCAACCTGTACTGGTACCTGGGGTTGTTCTTTCCCAGATGCAGGACTTTACACTTGCCCTTGTTTTAATACAATTTCTCCCTGCCCAACTCTCCAGTCTGTCCAGGTACCTCTGAATGGCAGCACAGCCTTCTGGGGTGTCAGCCTCTCCACCCACTTTTGTGTCATCAGCAAACTTGCTGACAGTGCACTCTGTTCCCTCATCCAGGTCATCAAGAAACATGCTGCATAGTACTGGACTTAGTAATGACCCTTGAGGGACTCCACTAGAAACAGATTTATATATTTTAATTGTCTGTGACAGGGCAGGATGCAAAGCTGATGCAGCATCCCCTCTATGCTGAGGCTCTCCTTAGTTCTATTTATGCTTTACCGTTCAGGTTTTTTTGTTGTTTTGTTTTCTTTTTTTTCTTTTACCTTTGCATCCAAAATGTTCAGAACTGGGTCTGTACAGGTTTAGAGTGCTAAGCTGCTTAGTGGTTCTGCAGCCCTCAAGTGCTACTTTCTGAAGTACCCTGGGCTGACTGACGTATGTACTCATGTACCTTACCAGTAAATAATAGTGTACGTTTAATTAAATGTTGCCATAAGTGCTGATGCAAATGGGGCCTGGTTTCCCACAGATTTAGGTGCTTTGCTGAATGTGAGTTTTCATTAGTTTTCCTGTGATCAGTTACTTTTTACACCTTTTGTGTGTGGACTTTCATCTCTGGTGTGTGAGCTCAAGGTACAGCTTGAGTCTTGGCACTGTGGAATTTTTTTCTTCTATCCCAAGCCTATAAAACCTGTGGATTTTTACCTTACAACTCGATCTGCCAGACAGACTGGGGTAGAAATGATCCGTAACACCTCAGAATAATGTGTGTTCCTGTGTAAACTGAAAAACAAGATTGGGGTACACTTAAGAGACCAGAGTAAATCATAACAGTAGCATCAAATAATGTAACTAAAGCTGTGATTAAATGCCAGCACTCACCTTTCTGCTCTTACACAGTTAATGCTTTATCTTCTTTACATCTATTGGGATGGAACCAAGAACACCTATCTTTAAAATCAGTTTATTGTTTTGTCCATGCGGTTGCTGTTGGAAAATATCACAATAGTTGTATCACTTTTCATCCAAAAATTTTAGTTCCAGGAAGCAAATTGCTTCTGACACTGCAGTTGGTGGGTAAATTACCAATTTTTAATTTTATTTTTTTACGTTTTAAAATATGAACTGTCCCATTTTCCTGTATCACCTATAGCAAAAAATAAATTTCAAAAGCCTGTAATCACCAGTCTGAATCTTGGTTGCATCTGCTTTTGGCTGCTATGCAGCATACTGTTTATTCCCACTCAAATTTTCATTGTAAAATTATATTGCTTTTTTATGTTCCTCTACCTGATTCAAAGGCAAATAAACTGGTTCCTTTAGCCTCTCCAAAGTGTCCCATAAAAGTCCATTTAACACAGTGCAAAGGTGTTTAAAAACTTCTTTAAACTTCCAGATTAAAGAGCTCAAAGACAAAATACAAGAAAGACAAAAGGAAAACATATTTTTTAGTTTTTCTGAAACATTTTCCTTTGTTTTAGTGAACATGTAAGAGCCCTGGTGAATCTTCTGCTACTGAAAGTGAAGCCCTAGAATTATTTAAAGGTCAAAACTTAAAAGACTTGAGACTAGTTAAGTAAATAACTGAAAATTAAAAAAAAAATATTTACTGATTATAAAACATTAAACACTAGAAGAAAGGGTAAGAACTGTAGTCCTTTGGGCTAGGCTGAGGTGATGCTTTAAGAAATGAGCTGTTGGTTATGTATACAGCATTCTGAAATCCTCTGCTTACTGTACAGTGCCATTAAGAATGGAGTTGAAAAAACTTATGGAATAAAAGGAAGTTTTGAAAAAATTATTCTAATACTTTTTGATATATTTGAAGTAAACTCATCCCATCAATGTATTGGTTCCACACTATCAAAAGAATTTTACTGGTTTTATACTTGTTCTGAGGAGAGTGTGGCTGACAATGTGAACAAGCTGCTTTATGTAGCCAGACTTAAAGGAGTAGAATTGCTTGTTCCACAGCAGAGGCATCTCTGAAAAAGAAAACAAGAAATTGCCCAGGTCTTACTGTTTATAACCTGAGATCTATAACCAAAATCAAGTGTTTATTGAAGTTATCCAATCCTGTAATAAATCTGTCAGTCCAAAATGTAGGCATCTTCAAGTCTGTGTTGAACCAGCTAACAGCTGGTTGAACCAGCTAACCAGCTAAAGGTGTGCTAACACTGACTTCTGTGATGAGGATGCTGTGGAGTCCACTGGGACATGGAGGAAAAAATGAGTTTGCTTGTGTAAACTGGGAAGATGAAACATGATGACACCTGCCTGGGCTCCACATGGCAGGCTCTCCAAACACTGCTGCCTGTGGCAAGTTTTTTTATGATGCCCATTAATTATGAAATGGGAAAGAAGGAACAGATTCCATGTTATGCTAAACCTTAAAAACAAACAATAAAAAAAAATCCCAATATTCTTCTGCTGCCGTCTGTCTTGTGGGCTGGTTCTGCAGAAGTAACTAGAAGCTGGTGAAAATTTCAAGGCAGTCAATTATTGAGTTCTCAGCTATTGAAAATATTACTCTGGCAACTCTGAGTAATCTCTGTTTTCCCAAGTATTTGAGGGGAAGAAATGAGGATGCTTTAGGCTCACTACTGCTTGCAGTTATTGCGGAGATGAGGAGGAAACAGCTGTGTCCTCATTTAGGCTTGTGTCTCACTTTAAAGAAGTGGCTGTTGCAAATAAGAAAACTTTAAAATAACTGAAATTGGACAGCAAAAATACTGCCTGCTCTGTTTTAAGGAGCATCTGGAGCTGTACAAAGGATGAGGCAAAATCTCTTGACAGCACAAAAATCAGAATTTGCCTTTAGTGCATTAGGAAGCTGTTGGAGCTGGGAGCTGTTGAGAACAGTTCATCAATGCTCTACTACTACTGTTTTACAAGTGGTACTTTATAAAGGTCTACAGTGGTAATTTTGAGATGTTGGGGCATAGTGTTTACTCCATGACTTCCCCAGCCCTTGACCCTCCAACCATTCTCACTTTTGCCCTGTGTACTGGCCCATCCTTGTGCAGCTGTGGGACCTTCCTCCAGACACTCCTCTGCCCAGCCAGGGACTGCCTTCATGCCCACACCAATCCCCAAATTCCCCCTTATTCTGCTTCTGCTTTTTCGATAGAGAGCTTGAAAGGCTTTGGGCTCCCCTTGCCAGTCCCTTATGATTACTGAAGCTCAGCTCCTGCTCTTAACTTTTGTGACCAGCTCTGGTGACTGCATTCAAGTTTGTATTTAGCGGCACTTAAAATTTTTCCTGGAATCATAACTTATTCTTTTTCAGTTACTCATCTATACTGTAATGTGGTGATAAAACTAAAAATGATCCCTCGCTCTTGCTGGAAGGAATTTAGGGTAGACCATATGACAAAGCCCAGTGCTGTACCATAATAACAGGTCTAGCTCCAGTCCCTTGGGGTAACTGTACCAGCCAGACATCTCCTGGACTTGAAGTCCATAAAGACAGCAGCTCCATGTAACTGGTGTTTGCATGATTCAGCCAACATTAGGGCTGTACAGAAGAGAGGATGTGTTGTGCCTGAGGTAATTGCCATGTTACAGTAGTGTCACCCTTATAGATTCCAGCTGATCCCAACTGAAATAACAAGGGATGCAGCAACCAGTATTTTTATTGCAGAGGAGCTATTTTCCCTTGAATCAAGAGCTTGTGCAAACAAGGATGCCTGATCATGTGTTTTTTTCCTAAGCCTTTTCTCTCTTTACTTACCCTTTCACCTCCTTAAGAAGGCATTTTGCCTTCTTAGTCCCTTGTCCATTCTTCCAGGCCCCTAAATCCTCATATAATCAATCCTTATTTTCTCAACATCCTCTTCTCTCTTCCTATTGTTCTTGCAAGATAATCCTTTGCTTTTTAATACATGATCCTAAGGGAGTTTATACATACTGACTGTAACATCCTCTTTATATTTTCTCTTCTGCCTTCAATGTGTCTGATTCTTCCTATGCTGGGTTTTGGGCTTTTGGTATTTACACAAGCTGTCCAGTTACATTACCTCCTTTTTTCCTGACAGCAAATTACTGGTGTAATGTGTGAGGAGTATACGCTCCCTCCCTTGCTACAGCATAACTTGTCTACCTGCTGCTGGGGGCGGAATTTTTCTCCTCTACAAAAATGAATTGACTGCAGTCTCCCTGAGGGAAGCTCTCCTAGGACTTTTCAAGATAAAGCAATTGTTACTTTTGCCTTTCTGTTTCATAAACTTGGAAATTCTCCACCCTAGGAGCTTTCATATAAAGATGTACCTCTCGGAGAGCATATCCATACTCCACATACATTTCTTTTTAGAGCACAGGAGCTTTCTGTTGTTTCAGCCCTACATGGGGCAGTCACTTATGATTCACTGGATGCCACAAATCTTCACCATTTTCTGCAGAGAGCACCCAACTCTGCCACACACTTCTCTTTCTCTGCAGAAATGGTTCAGCCAGGGAAGAAGCTGCACTGCAGCCAAGTGCCTGAGGTGCCTCTAGGTTGCCCTGCATGGGTCTTCAGGGTGGGTCTGTCTGACCTACACAGGTGATAAAGGTGCAATGTAGGAACCTACCATGGGTTCTTTGGTCAAATTGCTAGTTCTTTGGTGTGTGTGTACAGTCTATCACAAACATTTCTGCATTTTTCAGCAGCAGTTCCAGTTGACTAAGCCCATTGGGAGTAGTTGAAGTGGGAGTTCTTTACAGCTGGTAAACAATGATTCAGGTTGGTAGACCACTCCTGTAGCTATAGGTGAATGAAATGTAATCTGGTAAAGCAAAAACATGTAAATGCTGGTTTTGGTTAGCTACTACTAGATAAAAACAGCTTCAACTTTGTCTACCCATCAAAAAGAATCTGTCTGTGTTTTATCATGTAAAAAGTGTTAATCATAGCTCAGAATAGGAGTTATATATGGGATGGGAAATTCTGCATTTCCTATTAACTGGTCAAGAGTGCATTTCAGTAGGTTAGTGGTACTGAAAATTGTTATCACAGAGCTTTTGTTAACTGAAAAAAAAACAGATTATGGTTCACAGAGCACTAGGATTATGGGATTAATAAAATTTGAAGGTAGCCAAGGGATTTGGTATTCCAAACTTCTCCAGGCAGGGTCAGCCATTAGATCAGACCAGGGTTCTGAAAGCTTCATCCAGTCTGGTCATGAAAATCTTGAAGGACAGATGCTGTGAAGCCTTCTCTGAATAACCTATTTCCCTGCTGACTGTCTTAGTGGTGAAAAAATTTGTTCTTGTATCAGCTCTGAACCTATAATTTCAGTTTATGCCCTCTCTCTCCTGTTCCTGCTGTGAAGCTTCATCTTTCTAGGTATCAGAAGGCTGCTACCAAGTGCCCTCAAAAGCCTTCTCTTCCCTGGGCTGAACAAGCCCTGTCCTTCTGTCTCCCCTCACAGGGCAACTGCTCCATCTCGCTCACCACCTTGGTGGCCCTCTGCTTCACTTCCTTTGGTTTATCAGCATCTTCCCCGTATTGCAGGGCCCAAAACTGGACAAGTACCTATTATTTTATTACAATAGACCAGTCCAAAGTCTATTTTAGTTTCCTCCCCAAGAAGTCCAAGTCTATAATGCTTTCTTTTTTAACCTTCTAATGTCCCCTTTTCTGCAATACTCTTTCATGTGTGTGGTGGCAATGCAAGTCTAAGAGCTGCAGATTTTAACACCTTCCCTGTACCCACTGCACAATGTACTCCAACATCTCCATGAGACATTGAATTGGATGTTTCTCTGACCATGTGCTTCTGGTAGTCCTCCTTGGACTAGTTAAACATCTTTGCACTGTCTTTCTTCCACTGATGAGCTGGAAAGGGCAGAAGAAGGAGGTGGCTCTGGCTCTGGCTGGAAACTCTGCTCTCCTTCTGGCTCCATCCAAGCACTGCATGCCTGCCCATGGGGATGGTGACACTTGACCAAGTGGATGGCCAGAGCCCACAGTGGAGCTGCAATCCATATTAACCATTTCCCTGTGAGCTGGGGTGGCCAGTGCAGCCATTTATTCAGGTAATCAAGAGCTGACTATACAACACACAGGAACAGTCATATTTTTTTGTCATAAGCTGCTGGTTAGTATTGGTGGAAGTTTCAAACAGCTTCTCACCCCTACAAATTCTATATTATTAAAGTGCTTATCTTTTATCTCTGAGGAAAACAAATCGATCCTATTTTAAAAACCTGAACTGTGGTCATATAACTGAAAAAATGGTGAGTTTATTGCTTCCTTATGTCTAGGACCACCAGGTGGCAATATATGAAAAAGTATAAGTGAGCATCTCCAGCACCTGCAATGTACACTCAAAAAATTGAAATAAATTGCAAATGTATCCAAAGACAGGTATTAGGTCTGCTCTGGACTGTTTAAATGCAGTATTTCAGTGATAAGCATTTCTCATCCTGAAATACTGTTTTAAAAAACATTATTTCTTCTGTTTTGGTCTTGCACTTGCAGAACTGTACAACTTCAGAAAATGATAAGCACCTCCTAATCACAGAGTCTTTTGTATACATTCTTCCTCATGCCATCATCTCCAGCTGAAGAGGCTATTAAAAATTTCTCATTTTCTTACTTAACCTTGTTGAAGTATAGAATGGAACTTATTTTCCTGCATCTATTTTGCTATCTGTGTTTTGTATGATCATGTGAATGATCACGTGGATGCTTCAAGAAGGGTTTAAGGTCATGAAGCTGCATGTACCTCCTGAAGGCAGCTGCAGTATCTAAGTGAAGGGAGTGGCCATATTGCATCATAAGATCAAACTCTCCCAGATTCCAGGAACATTTTACATTAGAGGAAGCCTCCTTATTCCTATTAGCTACTGATTAATTTCCTTTACCTTCCATTGGTTTGTCCAGTTGCTTTTTGAAACCATGAAAGCCCATAATTCCCTCAGTGACCAGTGGGGAAGAATTCCCCATTCTCTGCCAATAAGAAGATGCATCTCTTGTTTGTTTTGAACATTTAATGCCTCCTCGTTATTTTATTAGGAAAATAAAAGGATTAGCTGTTTTACATTCTCTCCTTGTCATTCCTGATTTTATAGACCCCCAGTATATTCTCCGATTATGGATTTCTTTTCCAGTCTGAAGAGTTCTGCTGCAATAAAGTGTCCTTTGTATGGCAGCTGTACTCTTCCTTTCATTGAACTTACTCCCTCTTCCCCAGCACTACAATATTTCTGCCAATAAACAAGTACTTATTACTTTTCTTTGCACCTTTTCATATATTAATATTTGTCTGGGAGTGTCTAGTCAACCAAGCTGTTTATATTTAAAGTCCTGGTAAATAATTTTCCTTTTTGATTTTGAAATAAGTCAAAACTTTCTTATTTGAAGCATTTAAGGAATGAAATGTAAACATAATGCTGTCTTTTGGGTATTTGTGACATTATGGCTTCTTGTCTTTGAACTCTTCTGTTCTTTCCACATTTAATTCACAGATTGATTTTTCTAATATCTCTCTGATCTGCAGTGGCAAGTGTCAGAGGCCTCAGAGTTGCTGGGCACTGTGGAATGATTAGCACTTGCCATTAAAGGATAAACCTTATACCAAAATAACAGGGTAGCTGCCACCCAAGACTGAAGGTACTGGCAACATATGCTTGGAAAGTATGGGCAGCAGCCTCAGTCAATCAATCAATCAATCAGTCACAGTGGAGAGAATTTCTTTTATTGACAGTAAAAATAGAGGAGGCTGGTGAGTGTCTTCTGTGATTCAGTGCCAGCCTTTCCAGCCCCATCAGGAGAGGGGTTTTCACACTGTGTACAAGGCCTCCCAGCAGATATGGCAGATGCCCAAAACCTTTTTCAGTTGACCTTGCCGAAGAAATTAGTGGAGAGGAAGAAGTCTCCATAGGATTTTACAGATTTAAAACCAAACAAATTATTGATTTTTTTAAGTCCAGAGGAAAGTGCTGTAGCTGTTCAGCTTGAACTTTTGCATAACATATGAGGGCATTATCGTACCCAGCTGAGTTATTGAGCAGTGCAGTTACCTGTGATTTTTTTTTTTTTTTTACATGGCAGCACTTTGCTAACCAGAAAGATCTTTTAAAAAGCAAATTAAGTTTTAAACATTCTGCTCCTCCACAACTCACTCACTGTAATGTGGCTGAAAGAGGTTCTCCAAAAGCAAGGGAGGGCTTGCAAGATTTTGTTGGTGGTTTTCAGGAATTGTTCTGCTGTGGTGGTGGTGGGGCTGACTGGTCATCTGACACCAAAATGTTGTCTACTAAGTGTTCAGAAAAGTCATCTAAAAGGTAGTACCCACTTGTCTCCATATGTCTTGAGGAAACAAATAAAAGTTTGGTTTTGATACATCTTTAAGAAGAAAGAAATGTTAGAAAAACATTGCCCAGATTTGTCCATATCCCCTCGTCTCCAATGGCTGTTTGATTGAGGGTGAGAACTTGTATCCCAAACACAGCAAGGAGCCAGCCCACACCAGGCAAAAATGCCTTATTTCAGCTCCAGTGTGGCAGAACCATAACAAATGGAGATGTCACAGAGTTTTGAGGTTTGCCTAAGAACTCTATGGTTGCAAAACTCCTGCCCTGATTGGGAGCAGATTGTATTCTGCTGTGGTGACAATGATGATGTGTGTGTTGAGCCTGTTCTGCTCCTTTCACTTCTGTGTAGGTGTGAGAGAAAGGTGAACATATGTTTTTGAAGAATCTCTTGTATCCCTGTTTTCTTCTATAGGTGCCATATGTCCTCTCTGAATCACTGGGACATACTTTTTCCTGTGATAGGAGTAGCTCTTGACAGCACTGCTGGTGTGGCAGGCTCAGAGGTCAATACAGAGGTTTTGGAACTGAGATTCATGTTCTGCAGCATCCCCTCAGGTAGCAGTGCTGACAATCCTGGCCTTCCTACAGATAAGCTGCAGGAGCTTAGGGTCATTCGTCTTTGGGATCTTTACTCCTACAGGCATCTTCCTACCCTTTACCACAGCTGCTCACTTGTCATTCTGACTGGTGCAAAGCCATTTTTAGGCACATACAATGTTTTAGTGTCATCTGAAACTGGGCTGAGCTACGACTTTTACTGTGATGGCCCTCCAGTGTTCAAATCAAAACATTTGACATGTCTCATGGCAGTGTGTCTGCAGACAACCAGCTCATCTCAGCTCCAGAAAGCACACCATGTCTCAGGCAGACATACTTTTTTTTTTTTTTTGTCATCAGCTGTTGGCTAATACAAACAAAATTCACTTCCCAAGTGGCACAGATATGCAAACGAACCTTTCATAGGATAATGGCCATATGAAGCTTTGCTAGCAGGCATTTGTGACATGTGGAGGCACGTTGGTGCCAGATGCTTGCAGGGTTTTGGCTATGTTATTCTCTTTTCCAGTAGGATAGTCAGTACCAGGCTATTTTGGGAGATCCACTGCAGGCCCAGATCAATGATTGGTGCTTGTTTAAAAGCATCAGGCCATAGCACTCTCCAGGTTGCCCCAGGATTAGCTGGCCCCTATAGTGCCATTCTGTTTCCTAAAGCCTTGGCTTGGCTTGCTGCTATGAGGTCTTTCTCAAACACTGAACTGATGTCGTGTTGCAGCATCTCTGAATCTCTTTCACAACACAAACAGAATAATGCATCATTCTTAGTGAAACCTTCTGGGCAGTTATGTTGTGATAGGATGAGTAAAGATGCACCAAAATAATCAGATTCTTTTTAAACTAAAACTTCTGTCACTGGATGTAGTCTTATATAACGAGGTAAAAGCCAGTCATACTGGCATACATAAACTGTACCTTTTTTACTTCTTTATTTGTCAGGTTAAAAGACTGCCTGATACATTGAGGTCTGTTGCCTTATCAGATGTGGAAGAATATCAGTCAGCCTTCCCTTTTTCTTCTTTGAGGCTTAAAGCTCACTTTGGTTACCTGAACTCAGTTCATAGCTTGAGCAGCAGCTGTAAAAATGAGATGTTTCTGGAGCTAGTGACCAAGTCAAACTCATAGTCTTTGCTTGCCTTTGAGTCACTTCAGAAAGTGACAAGGTCCCACCCTAGCCATGGAAACCCAGCACTTCCACCTCACCCATTAAATGTCATGAAGAAGCAGATGTGGCAGGACAACGCAGCTCAGAAACTGGAACTAAATCCTAATGGCCACCACAAAGATCATCTCCTAATGCTCACTACTGTGTATGGTGAGGGGGAAAGCAATAGCTACTGCAATGCTGTGTGGCCCATAGGACTTCCTTGAAGGGGGGACTCCTCCCAAGATGTCCCTGACTTTCACCAAGTTTGTTGTCAGAAAGACATCTACAGACCTTCTCACGAAGTCTCTTCCTATTTGAACAGCCACAAATGAATTGTCCTGGTTTTCACCTTGGTGTCTTGCTTGGATGCAGCAGAGACAGCAGTAAAGCCAAAATGTTGTAGATGTCACAGTGATTTTCAGTGTCTGATGCTATCTGAAGTTTTGGACTCTTTATTCTGCAGAGCTAACACTTGTGGCATAAGGCTGACAACATTTTTCTGTACTTAGGGAGGAGATCGATGCTACCTCACCCTCTCACTCCGAAGGTTCCTGTCCTAACATCTCTGCCCATGGAGCTGGAACACTGGTGTTTTGATGTGGGGTTACTCGGGGCAAAAGGAGAGCCCTGAGGGGCTCTCCCTTCCCTAATCCATTTGCATTTTCTGCTGTTGGGCAGCCAGCCTGCTACTGCTTGTCCAGGAGTTGAGTCCTTCACAAGTACATTGCTAATACCATTTTTTTTTCATTAGTGTCACCTGTTCATGCCTCACAGTGCTCCTTTTTTTACTAGATCATGTTTGCTTTCTAAATATCTATTTTAAATAGACCAGTGTTGACTTTAAGTAGACAGAATGTTTGAAGGGCCTCTGCTTGCATTTCTGACAGTGCATGCCATTATTCCAGTGCCAGCATGGCTGTTTTGTTTGCCAAATGCTGATGTCATTTATCTCTACATTGCCTGAAAAATGGTATAGCTACTGACAGTCAGCTCCAACATCTCTTTCTGATTGCCTATTATTGTCCTGAAACAGCTTAATTTTCTACTTTCTTTGTTAAAAATGTAAAAGGAGAAGAAGAGGTTGTTTTACTGATCAATATCAGACTATTGAGAATAGCCAGAATTCTATCTGCTACCAAGAAGGCAGAACTACAGCCTTGTTCTTGCTAGTGACTCACTACATAAATTAAGCAAGTGTGGCCCATAGGACTTCCTTGAAGGGGTCCTCAAGGCTTAGACTTTTCATGCACTCTGCACCATGTTAGAAACATTAAAATATTAACAAATTTTGATCCCAGTGCAGCTGGATGCTTGCTCATCTCTATTCAATACAGAAAGCACTCCATCTTTGGGGTCTGTAGTAAATGTCAGAAAACTTAGCATGAAAGCCAGAGCATCACCATTCATCAGTATCTAAACTCTTCTCTTTAATTATTCAAAAGCCAGTCTGAGAGCCTCTTAGGAGTAGTTTTACAGATCTTTGTTGGTATTACATTTTTTCATCAAAAGACATGCATCTCTAGCCATCACCAGTTCTCGTGGCTGACATCAATTGCCTTTCTATGTGGCAATCCCACCCCCTCCTTCTTCTTAACACCTTTCAACCATGTCACGAGGATGAACACTGTGATATCTGAAAGGCATTACTAGGTAGCTTGTGGTTCTCACACACGAAAACCAGGAAGCAAAAGAGAAGTGGCTGAAGGAGTATGCCTTTTTCTTTCCCTCAATATTTCAACAAGAGCATTAGGCCCTGGCTAGCTAGCCAAACACTCCTCATTCTCACATGCACTCCTCCCTCACAGCTGAACTTCCAGGGACCTCGGTGGTGGCTGCAGTGAGGAAGCGCCTACGCGAGGAAGAGACAAATCACTGTCAGGGCTGCCTCCTGCACCCAGCTGCCAGTTTGGCACTGATGGGGTTTTCTTCACAGGCTCTCACAGATTCGTTGTGTAAGGCTGTCATCCCAACCAGATCACGAAGGCCTGGAGGAAACTGGCTGCTTGCAATAGCAGCAGTCTTAGCATTGCTATTACCTGACAAGTGGGTAGTGAAAAGCTAGAATGCAAAGGGAGGAGTACTGGCCTGTGTTCCATTATTATTTTTAATCTTCTCCTTCTCATCTCCCCACTCACGGCTGATTGAGCTGTGCCTAAAGGAAGTCTGGAATATTTCTGAAACGCACTTCTTTTTGAAAAGGCCTTCTGAAAATTTTCCACCAGTTACGGCCGTGTGAAATCACACATCAGTAAGAGCGCTGGTGTTGCAAAATGACATGCCCATCATTCTCTACATTTCTCTCTCTGAATGTCTTCCAGCATTTCTCCTTTAAACTTCAGCAACGTCCTTGCCCAGTTTTAATTGTCGCTTCTCTTTGATCTTTGCATGGCAAATATTTTTCAGACAGCTTCACTAGAGGAAGCTGGAGTATCAGCTAAGGGTGCTGGAGAAGGGGCTGAGGAATAAGTGCACATCTGGGACGGGCACTTTAGAACAAATAACTCCTGCTGGAGTCTGGGAGAACTCAAGTGAGCAGTATCTCTGGACTTTTGCTTCCTATTGAGCATCAGCTATTTTCACTCACTGATATGGAGTTCAAGATCATCAAACAGATATTAAGAAGCCCTTGTCACCATGGACTGGCTGTGAATTGAATGAAAATGAAACAATAATCAAAACAGGCAATTCTGAGTCTTTTGTTGTCCTTGGGAATCAGGTTACTAGCAAGTAGCTTTGCTGATCCTGAGATTAAGAGCAAGTTAGGGTGATGAGGTAATTAAGGAGGGAAGGAGATGTAGAGGATAATGCAGCCCTCCAGTAGGCGGAATTCACATCACAAGTTTTCTTTATTTGTCTTTTTTCCCATCACAAATTTTTAGCATGTCATTAAGTTTCTGTTACTCACTTTCCCTCAGACAATGTCCCCGTTCATCGAATTTCTGCTTCAATAGAGGGACTAGCTGACTGCATTTTCAAAACATGTTATATGTTTTTTTTCTAAGTGATTACAAGATGCTTTACTTTAAAATTATGTGTCCTATACTGTTGATCTTATGAACAGGCTTGATTGTGTTCTCAAAGGACACCTCCTACCTGCAGAGGTATGAAAAGCAAGTTAAAGTTGCCTGAACAAACAAAATTACAATTAAAATATAAAACACACCTTAGCAAGTAGGCTAAGGAAGAAGCACCTGAAAGAATAAAATTGCTTCCTTGCTGGTCAAGCAGCTAATCTCCATTCAATTTCCATTCATGGGAAAAAGTGTATTTTTCAGTATGGTTTGGTTTTATTAGTAACTGAAATCTAAGACCAATCACAATAAGTCAGGCAACAATGTCAAGTTCCTGCCAAGAGCAAAGTAATACTAACCATTGAATCACAGAATGGTTTGAGTTGGAGGGGACCTTAAAGATCAGAATCACAGAATGTCAGGGGCTGGAAGGGACCTCTGAAAATCATCGAGTCCAACTCCCCTGCTAAGGCAGGTCCAAAACTAGGGCAGGCCACTCAGAAATGCATCCAGATGGGTCTTGAAAGTCTTCAGAGAACGAGACTCCACAATATCCCTGGGGAGCCTGTTCTAGGGCTCTGTATTTCTTACAGTAAAGAAATTCTTCCTCATGTTAAGGTAGAACTTCCTGTGTTTTGTCTTGAATCCATTGCCCCTTGTCCTATCACAGGGCACAAGTGAGGAGAGGTTGTCTCTTCCTTCTTGATGCCCATCCAGTTCCAACACCCCTGCCATATGCAGGGACACCTCCAACTAGACCAGATTGCTGAAAGCCCCATCAAACCTGGCCTTGAACACTTCCAGGCAGGAGACATCCACCGATTCTCTGGTCAGCCTGTTTCAGTATCTCATGACCCTCACAACAAAGAATTCTTTCCTAATATCTAGCCTAAACCTACCCTCTTCCAGTGTGAAACTGTTCCCCCTGATCTTATCACTCCATGCCCTTGTAAAAAGTCTCTCCCCAGCTTTCCTGCAGTCCCCCATCAGGTACCGGAAGACTGCTATGGACCCTTCTCTTCTCCAGGCTGAACAGCCTCAACTCTCTCACCCTGTTTTCATAGGAGAGGTGCTCCAGCCTTCTGACCATCTTTGTGTCCCCTTGTCTGGACTTGCTTCAACAGCTCCATGTCCTTCCTCTGCTTGGGTTCCCAGAGCTGACTACAGTAATGTCAGTAGATGGATGTAAACCAAGGGGACACAGTTCACTTGGGCTGGGCTGGCAGCACAGCTAGCTACAGGCAGAACATAACTTGCTGACAGTTGTCCTTGACTTGTGGGTTAAGCCCAGAAAGGTCCAGGTGTATGTGCCCAGTGGATGGGTGATACACGGAGTGCATAAGACATTTAAATGCAGCACCAGGCTGGTTAGGAAAGGGATAAAGTTTCAATGCAGAATGTATATAAGGGAAGCCATGGGAAGGTATTTGGGAGTTTGGCTGCAAGTCTGCCAGCCAGCACTTGTCTGTGTTTGGCTAGCAATATGCCTAGAGGAAGAAAACCTGAGGATGATTCGAGTACAAAGCTGAAAGCAGCAGACCCAAGTATCCCTCACTATAAGGAGGGACAGACCACGGAGCAAAAAGAACAGATATAGCTACTACAAAACCTAACTGGCTTAAGCATCTTCCCCAGGCTCAGCATTTCACAGCACTTTGCCCACAGAGCCTCCCTCTCCCCTTGAAGTTGACTCTGCTTCTCAGGAGATGGAAAGTGTCTGTGCGTTAATGGGTTGCACCTGCTGACGAAATCAAACTGTAATTATCTCATATTTCTATGCAGAATTGGGTTACCTGGCTGCAGGGTGGCTGTGGAGGTGTAGCTTTCTTAGGGAGGCTGCTGCAGGATTTCAAAGAGGAAAAGTCTTGTTTATCCACTGGGTAAAGCTACAAGAGGGCAGGAAAAAAATCTATGTGTTTATTAAGAGTGAAAAACATGGGACCATAGAATCAGCCAAGTTGGAAGGAACCCATAAGGATCATCAATTCCAACTGTCCTGGTGTAGGGCACCCCCAGAATCACACCATGTGCCTCCAACACTTCTTAAACTCAGGCAGGCTTGATGCTGTGACCACTTCCTTGGGGAGCTTGTTCTATTGCTCAACCACCCTCTGAGTGAAAAACCATTTCCTGATAACTAACCTAGGCCTCCCCTGATTCAGCTTCCTACCATATCCCTGAGTCCCTGTCTTTGGTCACAGGGTGACCAAATTAGTGCCAGTTCCATCTCTTCCCCTCTTGAGGAAGCTGTATATTGCAGTGGGGTCACCCCTCAGCCTCTTTTTCTCCACATTGAACAATCAAGTGACCTCAGCTTCTTCTCATAAGTCATCCCTTCCAGACCCTTCACCATCCTTTTTGCTTTCTTTGGATGCTTTCTAATAGTTTGATGTCTTTTTCTATATTGTGGTGCCCAAAACTGCACACAGTACTCAAAGTGAGGCTGTACCAGTGCAGTCACCTCCCTTGACCCCCTGGCAATGCTGTGCTGGATGCAGCCCAGAACATGGTTGTCCCTCCTGGCTGCCAGGGCACACTGCTGGCTCATATTCAGTTTGCCATTCATCAGAACCCCCAGGTCCCTCTCCTCCACACTGCTCTCCAGCCACTCATTCTCCAGCCTGTACTTGCCACCAGGGTTGCCCCATCTCAGGTGAAGAATTTGGCACTTGCACTTGTTAAACTTCATGAGGTTGGTGGCTGCCCATCTCTTTAACCTGCCAAGGTCTCTCTGCCTGCCCTTGAGGCAGTCTACCACCTCTCTCAATTTTGTATCATCTGCAAAGTTGCTGAGAATTCCCTTGAGTTCTTCATCCAAGTCATTGATGAAAATGTTGAAGAAGACTAGGCCAAGGATGGAGCCCTGTGGGACCACTAGTGACCAGTTACCAGCCTGATGTTACCCCATTCACTGTCACTGTGCTCCACCTGTGAGCCAGTTGCTCACCCATCATAGAGCATGGCTGTCCAGATGTGTGCTGGACATTTTGTCCAGGAGGATACTATGAGAGACAGTATCAGAAGCTTTGCTGAAATCCAGAAATGTTACATCCCCTGGCTTCCCTTGATCAGCTAGGTGGTTTGCCTTGTCATAAAAGGAAATCGAGTCTGACAGGCAGGACTTTCCCCTCATGAAGCTGTGCTGGCTGTGACCAATACCTGTGTTTTCCTCCAGGTCTTTTTCAATACCATCCAAGACATGTGTAGGGTGTTCTTACTGAATGTTTTTCTGTGCCTAAGTTTCAACTGGAAAGTTATTCAGGCATCTAAGAAACCAAATGGAAACCAATGAAAAGGGATTTTGAAAAACAATTGCAGCAATGCATTTGGAGAAGACAGTTGTTTTGGGACAGGTAGGAGTGAACAGAAGGAATACATCTGAGCACTACTATCTTATTTGTCTGGAACTAGGACAGTCCTTTAAAGTCCCTTCCTAATATATGGGGACAGACAGCAAAGATAACAGAGATTGGTATGGGAGTGCATTAGCAAATAATTTGAAAACCAATATAGCGTATCTTTCTAAAATCTTTTATGCAAACAGTGTCCCAAAGTGTTTAGAAAAAGTCAATATAACTGCAAAATTAGGTGACAAAGAAAGTTTTACTGCTAGGAGAGTGTCCTATTTTAGATTTAAAAGTTGATGCACCCTGACTGATGCTGCTGTGTGTTTAAGTTGTCCTTCAAAACCAGAGGATGAATGAGTGCCTCTGGAAACACTGCTAACTAACAGCTTTATAACCTCAATATTCAGCTTCTTATAGGAAAGTATAAAAATGTTTCAATTTGGAAGACAGAAGAAGTACATGGATTTCACTGTGCTCACAAATTCCTGGGCGCTGATGGTAGATGTGAAGAAGTCCTGGGCGTGCAGGGGGAAAAGCATCAGCTGCATTTCCACACTGCTGAGGAGAGGTCATCTTTGTTCCTTCCCTTGTGTTTAGAGAGGAGAAACTGTCCTGGATCCAAGCCTGTGGGGGAAGGTTGGGGAAAGGGAAAGAAACCCACCCCTTGCAGGGACATCTGGAGGGGAAAGACAGGAGCCACAGGAGCAGCTTTTCTCCGATCACTTCTTAGCAATCGGGAAAGGTGTGGTGGAGGCAGAGGCCAGGGGCTGGTGGTGAACTGGCTGTGATGTTCTTTAGAACCCTCCAGTAATTATGGGACTGGAGCTGATAGAAATCAGCTCAAGGTGAGGCTTTAAACCACCTGAATCTGATGGCAGGAGGCTGGCATAAAGCTGAGCATGGCCTCCCCATCCAGGTGAGGAGGGCAGAAGCAGTGTAACGAGGGGTCAGGTGGGCACTGATGGTTACTTTGGATGTACTGAGTTTAACCATCAGCTGATCCTGGGGACACCAATAACATCTCTGTGCTTCTCTGCCCACACTGCTGCCCAAGCACACAGGTTCAGTAGAAATATGGATGCTATGTGGAGCTGCTGTGCTACGAGATATTCTCTTCTCCTTAGCAGTACTTCTTGGCAATGAAATTGTCTTGCTCTCCAACAATAAAATCAATCTGCAGGCTCCTCTGGGTTCTCATCACCGCCTTGCTGCTTCCATTACATAAACCAAATTGTTAATATTCTTATTTATTGAGTCTGTTTTCCTTCATAATTCTCCCCCTCTACTCCACTCTCAAGAGACTCCACCTGGGGTACTCTGTCCAGCTCTGGAGCCCCCAAGAGAACACAGGGAAGGACCTCTTGGAGCGAGTCCATAAGAGGGGCCATGAAGATGATCAGAGGCCTGGAGCACCTCTCCTATGAAGACAGCCTGAGAGAGTCAGGGTTGTTCAGCCTGGAGAAGAGAAGGCTCCAGAAGGACCTTATAGCAGCCTTCCAGTACCTGAAGGGGCCTTCAGGAAAGCTGTGGAGGGACTTTTTAGAACGGTGTGTAGTGACAGGACAGGTGGGAGTGGTTCTAAGCTGAAAGAAGAAATAAGAAAGCAATCTGCATTTACAGACTACCTAGACAGCAACAAAATCACCTCTGAGCTCACTTCCCTTCCAACTATGCCACAGCAAAAATCCTTGATAATCTGTGTCAAATCTCATCAGGATTATCATTCAGGAGGCAAACCTATGCCCCTTTAAGATGAAAGATTGTAGAAATAGAGACTTGAATTCTGTATCTGAATCACTCTACACCAAATTAATTGTTTTGTTTTTCTTTAAAATATATATAAACTACACTGGGCATCTTGCTTCAATAATCTGTAGTTAGGAGTCAGGGCTGGCGATGGCTGTACCTTTGGTACATGTGCATGAGAAACATAGTGGTTAAATTTTATTTGGGTCACTTGTAACATTTCATTTTCACAGCCAGTTTGGTTGGCAGAATATTTGATTATATATTTTTTGCATAATAAAGCCATGGAAATCCACAGCAGTCCTCCTCAATAAAAGGCATCAGGGTGATGCATATTTAAAAAGTCTGCATGGGCTTTCCTCTAAGTGTGAGGCTGGGGAAGAGGGGCTTTTCCTCCTCTTAAAGTCAACAGAGTGGAGCTACTCCTTTTCAAAACTGTAACAGCTCTCTAAGGAGGAGAGAGATGTAAGTTACAGTGATCTGAGGGATGCAGGAAAAAAAAAAAAAACAGTGCCCTAAAATTCAAGTGTGTAAAAGAATGTGAAATCCAGGCAGGATCCACCCTCCTTAGCCAGTGGAATAAGAATGGATTTACATCTCATTTCTGCAATCATCTGGGGCAGGAACTGATACTACTGATGAAATCACAAGTGTTTTACCTAAAAGTTAAGTTTTAATCTTCATTGCAGAGGTCTTGTTTACACTGTAACCCCCAACCCATGGTCTGGTCAATCTGGGCTGTGCAGAACCCAAGGTCATTTTGCTGTGCCCTGGTGGTGAGTTCCAGCTGCCAGCCTCGGCTGAGAGCATCCCACTTGGTTCTTCGAGTCTTCAGGGTGGGGTGAGCAGAAAGCAGGCAGGTTGCATAAATTCACAACAAAATGGGTATAGTGAAATTTCAGCACTTCTGTTTCTTCCTTCCAAGCGTGGGCATAAAAAAATGCATTTTCAGTAGGCAGAGAGTAGGTGTGGGAGAGAGCAGAGTGTTTGCTCCTTGTTCACACCATCTGGGAAGGGCTGGGCTTTTCAGGGGAAAGGATCCTGACAGCAGAGTTAATCTTTGATTAGTACAGTACAGACACCCCATACACTGAGTTGCCCAGTCTTAAGTGACTGCAGAAGAGACAATGAAAGGAATAGACAATATGGTACCAGATCACCAAGACTGGCAGATACTCACCCAGCTCTTCTAAATGAGTGTCAGGACACAAGAGATCATCTACAGCACAGTACAACCTCTTGTTTAAACCAGTTTGCTGTTATAAGGCCTGGAGGTTATAAGCATGATGCCAGTTCTCTAAAACTGTTTTCAGGGGAGAAAGGGGAAACTGTAGGCTGGTAAACCTGACATTGCTGCTGTGAAAACTAATGGGGAAAATTAATAGGAACTATAAAAGTAAGAGAATTAGTGAACAGGCAGTCAAAACAACAGAAAGACAGAAATCTTAGTGTGACTTTGTGCTGGAGTTTTGTCTCTCAAATGTGCTGGAGTTCTCTGAAGGGGTCCAAAAAAGGTGGTTAAGGATAGGCTGATTGGTATAATCCCCTTGGACTGTAAGGAAGTTTGGTTGCCTGGGAATTAGCGTAATTTCCCCTCTGGTTGCCCTGAACATATGGTAAGGGAGTGTGGGGCTGATGTGTGAAGGGGAGCTATTTAAAGAGGAGAGACAGAGCAGAGGTAGGGTGTGGGGAGGAAGATGTAGCAGAGCAGGCACAATCTAGGCAAAAGGACAAGGAGTGAAACCAGGAAAAGGAAAAACAGCTGTGGGGAAGCAGCTGTGTAGTGGCTTTTTTGTTTCTAATTAAGCAAAGCTTCAAATGCAGTGGAGCAGTAGGAGTGGCACTGACAGAGGCAGCCAAGAGACCATGTGCAGGTATCACTCTGCAGGACATGGTCCCCTGCAGTGACTCAAGCAAGTGCCCTTGGCAATGCAGAGGCCTTGGCTTGTTGTCATCTCTGGAGTGAGGATGCTGGTTCCCCATGGAAGGCTGAGAAACTGAAACATGGAAAATTCTGTCTGTATATCAGAAAAGTCTTTTTAGTTGTAAGGGCAGTCAAACACAGACACAAGAGGACCCAGGGAGATTGTGGAGTCTCGCTCCTTGAAGATGCTAAAAAGCTACCTGGACATGGACCTAGGCAAGTGGCTCCAGGTGTCCCTGCCTGAAGAGCAGGGTTGGACCAGATGACCTCCAGAGATCCTTTCCCACCTTGACTGTTCTGTGAAGAAGAGGATGGGGCTGCTGCCTACTTGTGGAGGAACAATGGGAAGAGAATAGCAATGGTGAGGGCAGGACCCTGCTTTTTCTCAAGTCCTGGTTTAGGGGGCAGGACAGAAGAATTAGGGACAGCAAGTCCACTGTTTGCTGACACAAGCAATTTTCACTCTAGTAAGGCCCATGGAGTCTTTTGGTTTACCATGTCTGTGGTTTAATTACAAGTGAAGGAAGAAACAGGTGTTGTCAATGACAGTGATGATGAAGGACAATGTGAAGTCAGTGCTGTCTGCAGTGAGATGGGGCTAGGGGGTTACCTCCCTCTCAGTGGTGAAGGGACCGGTAGGGAAGGAGGAGCAGAAGCTTTGCTGCTGCAACAGCAGCTTCCACCTACAGAAACAGAGTGGGGTGCTGACCCTGCTCCACTGAGATACCAGGTCCTGAGGGGGGGCAGGTGGCAGGCTGGCGCCTTGAAGTCCTTCATAAGCTGTTGCTTCTAAGACAGAGATGTCAGCATCCTGATGTTCTAGTAAGCATTTTCATTTATGCTTGTTAGGCACCTGTACCCTTCCAGTTTGGGCTTGGATTGGCAACTGGTGTCTAATACAACAATCAGTCAAAGGGGTAATGAAAGAAGTAAAAATAAATCCTTCTCTTAGATAAACAGAGATGAGAGAAGAAATGGAGACTGCAGGTGGGGGATGCAGATGGGGAACATGGAAACCATGCCTGGCCATGGTCTGTACAACTTTGCCAGGTGTCAAGCAGGGGAAGGGTGAGTCAGAAACTTGATAAAGCTGACCTTAGCAGTTTTCCTTTACACATGGGTAGAAGAATGTATCTGTGTTATTAAGAAGTAGGTGGTCTCCTCTTTCCAGGTCCAAAGCAGTCATGAGAAAGCCACTTTGGTGAGGCCTACTTTTGGTGAGGAAGGGAAATCAAACCTGGGTAGGTTGTCCTCCCACGTCTGGGAGGGCTATGTGGACATTCAGGGAAAGCTAAACTTGTGAGCAGTAATTCCACCCTTTTTACTACTGGAAGAGTCCAAACCTTTTCTGGATATCATCTTTCCCCTCTGTCCTGAGGTCTTTACATAGGAGCTTTGGGGCTGTTTGGGCCAGAGACTGCAGAAGTCAGTATCCCCCTGTCAGGTCACTTCTTAAGCTAGGTAGTGTGGAATATGCCTGGAGATGGGATAGTGCCCAGGGCTGTTTGAGTCAGTGACAGCAGCCTACTTGCCTGGGAGAAGTAGCAGCAGGAAAAGGAGTTTCTAAGAGGGATCTTTTCAAAAGGAAGAGAGAGTTTGAACTCAGAGTCTCTGTGGCTTTCATAAGGAGCATAGTACAACCCATCTGGAACTACTGTCAGTGGTGGTCCAGCAAGACAGAGAAGCGAAAATAACTGGAGTGCGAGATTTGTGGCACGTATGCTTCAATGGCAGCAGCTGTGGCTGAAGCCTAGCCAGAAATGGACAGATGAGCCTGATCATCAATATTAGTCGCCTAGAGTACCAATTCTCATATGACTTTCCTACCTAGCTGGGAAAAGCAATATTTTTTTTCTTTTTTGGCAAATGTTTATTTGTCCCTTGTATGGACTTCTTTGTACCTAGGCATTAAAGTGAGAGTGTGATGCAACCAGGAGCAGGCATGAAAGAGGACATGGTCAAGGCTCTTACTGCTGCCCTCTAAGATGTTTTAGGATTGATTCAAGTTTTCCACACTGGAATGCTGTTGCCTCTGTTCTCCCTTTCTTATTGTTTAAAGATCATTTGTATGATGCCACTTCTGCATTCACCTTGTTCTCGAGCCCTCAGAAAGTACAATCAAACATACAGATTTCTAGGTGTAAGCTTTAGTGAAGACCTCTCAGAAATGAACCAGCCCCATTTCTGCCAATCAGTACCCTATACAAGAGTTTTAGTCTTTCTAAAAGTCATCAGTTACCTTGCATTTTCCAAATGCAATGCTCCTCCTTGTGTGAAAGAGCCCATCAGTTAAAATATGATAAACCCCATGTTCTGCATTACATATTGACCTTGAGCTCATTTCTTCTTGTTGCAAATTGAAGTACTTCAGAAAGCAGTTAAAATTCTCAAATAACTTAAAGGCCAAGTTTCTCCAGTCATTTGGTGACAACTACAATTGCCTGGGGCATTAAAGCTGACATCTTACAGCTTAGCTGAAGAAAGCTGAGACACATGGTCTTTTCAACAGAAGAGACCTTGACCTTGGAAATTGTTTTCATGCTCATCCTGTAGGGATTCTACTTTTGCATCTGAAGGTTTTTCTGCAAAATTGCCTGGGTGAGAAGAGGGGAACAGATCAGGAGATGCTGCTGGGTGAGACCTAGCGAGGTTCATGAATGGTCACGATGGTTGACATTAGCATATGTGTAGTTATTTTCTTCTATGAATATATATATATATGTTTTTAGTCCAGAGGTTTGAATGGCTACATAAATACTTATTTTATGTATAGTTTAAAAGCAGACAGCTTTGCCAGTATGCCATTTAGCTAGAAACTTCTGTTAACTCCCTAGTTAAAGACACCATGTGGTGTCTTGTTGAAAGCCTAAAGAGAGATGATAAGAAGTAGATAGGAATGCCAACATCTTCGCATGGGGTGAACTTATTTTTCTGAATTAGAAAGCTATATAGAGACAGCACATCCTCCCTTTCTTTAACGGGAGACCTCCTGCCTTAAATTTTCAGAAGGGATGGGTGACTTTTAGAGACCTCTGTTTTATGTGTCAGATTAAAGATTACTCTAGGGGTCAAGTGGTTATGAAAACTGAAATCCCTTTGTATTGGGTTAGTGCAGTGGTATTTTGGAAGCAGTGGAGGCCAGAGGGGTGGCTCCTGTGAGAAGCTGCCGGAAGTTCCCCTGGTTCGAATGCTGACCCTGACTGCCCAAGTCTGAGCAGATACGGGAAGCTTGGATGTGCCTCTGGGAAAAGGACCCTCAGAGCAGAGGAGAGGAGGATATGAGAGCAGTGCCTGAGCAGAAATACCAACGTCGGTGCAGAATGATGAGGAGGAATTGCCTCAGCTGGGATTTCCCCACAGCCCGTGGTGAGCTGCCAGCTGTGCCCCTACAGCCCATGGAGGAGCGCAGTGGAGCAGTCCCTGAAGGACCACGGTGGGGTAAATGTGGATTTGTAGCCCCTGAAGTGTCACAGGTGAGCAGACGAGAAGCGGCAGCTTGTGCAGGATCACAGAGAGGGTCAGATGTGGATCTGCATCCATGCAGGACCCCGTGCCAGGGGAGGTGACTGCTCCCGAAGCAGCCACGACTCTGTGTGCAGCCCAGGCTGGAGCAGTCTGTGCCTGAGGGACTGCACCTGTGGGAGGGACTCATGTCGGAGGGGTTGTGAAGGACTCTCTGCCATGAGAGGGACCCCACGTTGGAGCAGGGGAAGGCTGTGAGGAGTCCTCCCCCTGAGGAGGAAAGAGCGGCAGAAACACCGTGTGGGGAACTGACCCTAAAGCCCCCCTGCCCCTCCCCTGTGCCCTGAGGGGGAGACAGCAGGGAAGGGATCCGGGACCGGCAGGAAGGGAGGGGTGGGGGGAGGTTTTAAGATGCTATATTTTCTCTTTCTCCTGATAGACTGCATGAATTGTTTCTTCCAAAATTGCGTTTGTCTGTTTTGTCCCTCACCGTAACCGGGGAGTCACAATCTCCCTGTCCTTGTCTCTGTTAAGGAGCCTTTGGGTGGATTTCCTCCTCACAATCCCGAAGTTGGGGTGTGGGGTGAATGAGCTTAGCCCAGCTGATACCGGCTGAGCCTAAACCTGTGATGCCCTGGAACACGTTTTGGGCAATCAGTGCCTTCAGCTTGTTTTCTCATAGCTTTTGTTTTGTACTAAATAAATCTCTTTCTCTAGGTATGTGCTCTGTTCTTGCTAGTCTGTCTAGTTCTAGGGGTGAGAAGTCACCTCTTACTGCAGGCTTCAAAAGAATACAAAATAAAGACAACTGAAATTGTACAAAACTGGGCTGCTGTTGCAGAAAGCTATCTTTCTAAAGGCTCAAGTAATTGGTTATACAGTCACTGGTGAAATAACAGCACAGGCACAATAAAATAAAAGAACATTAGAAACTTTAATGCCCAGTTGCCTGTATTGCTGGCACAGGCTCTTGCTTTGAGGATGCTTAGAGCTGCCCAAGCAGCCTCGTGTACACAAGCACCAGCAGCATTACAGTGATGTGGAGGAAGTGGTGGTGGTGAAGACACCACTAGAGCATCTCCTGCTAACTAACACTTCTTAGTTTGAAGGCGAATGAGGCTGAGGGGGAAAGGTTTTGGAAAACAAGGGGTATGAGGCACTAATTACCTTTAAGTTACTCTGCCACATAGTATTTGTGTTTCATTTTTTTTTTTTCTCTGTCTGTTTCTCATAATCCCTGACAAACTCCCTGGAGTCATTGTGCTCTTCACCAGCAACAGTTGAAGGAATTAACATACATGCTCTTATGCTGACTGCAGTAGCAGTTCTTTTTAAAATACAATGAAAGAAGACATCTGGGCTCACATACACCACCGTGAACATGAATGGATGTCTAAGGAAAAACTGCTTTAGTAATTCATTTAGCTTTCACTGTGCACTCAGCCTGCTTGGTGGGGTCTGCCATCATACAGAGCCCTCCCATCTGCCTCATTCTGTTGGTGTAGAGTTCTGCTCTGTTCTCTGGATTTGGCTGCTTTAAATATTTGTAGTGACAGAACCTAAAACTAATATTTTTGTGTAATTTAGAAACCTTCCAGCTGTCTGACAGACTGCTGCAGAGGTGAGGATATGTTATAGACCTATAAATACACAGTACTCTTGTAATAACAGCAGAAAACCTATGTCAATTTTTATCTCCCATTTGGCCAGACTCCAAGCATCTGCTGCCTAAGAATATCAACTTTTTGTAGCAGATTGGTATACTGAAACAGAATAGGTCAAATTTTCTCTTTCTCTTAGTGACTGAGAAAAAAAAACCAGAAAAATTGCTATCAGACAACCAGAGATAATGAGAACTCTGATGTTGGATTTATGTTTCTTATAACATGCCTCTCGTAATAATACAGACATCACATTAGACTTTATTAAAAATAATGAAAAAATCCTCATTTGTTTTTTCCTCCTTTAAAATAAGCAAAAATTGGAACAGTCAGGGAACAGATCATCCATCTTGCATTTGGGACATGTTTATTTGCTGAACTCTCCATACATGCTAGAGAAACTCATTGTACCATGTTTTGGGGTTGGAGAGGTCTTGAGCTTCAAGTAAGCACAGGTTTAAAACTCTTCGGGTAGATCTAGCCATAGTCATCATCTGATCACTCTGGTCCTGAGGCAAGTTACCTCTCCTTACTGTTGTCTCCTCAGATTTTCCTGATGCTGGGAAGCAAGGAGGGATTCACGCCTCAGTCCTTTCTCCAGCCACCAGCACAGGACGTAGAGGCAGCAAAGAGGTGAGCAGCTTCTGGTGGCACTTTGTTCTCTTAGTGTTACAGCAATCTCTTGAGCCCATTGAAGTGATTTTTGCCGGCAGGCTTCAATAGCAGAGGGAGAACAAATCAAGCTGGAAGCCAGCTGATGGGGCAGAGGGGGGAAAAGGGGCAGAAGAACCTAAGTTATGTGGATTCTTCATGTGGCAGCAGCTAAGTCCAAAGGACAGAGCACTGAACCATGGCTGATTGCTTAAGTCATGCCTTTTGGGGGGACTGCAGCTGAGGCCAATGATCTAGATGAATACCAAGCTTCAGAAAGCAGCTAGAAACAACAGAGATGAGTCTCACTGCTTCTGCTGGGGTAGACAAGTGGCAGAGTGACCTCCCTGATGGGCTCACAGTTGCTGCTGCCTGGGGACTCTGACCCTGTGGTAGCAGCAAGTTGTCCTGTTAAGCATCCTTGAGGAAATGATGTGGGAGGCTGTTTGCACCCCTGCAGTTGCAAGCTGGGGAGGAAATTGTTAGGAGCTGCCAAATCTATTAGCCAGACAGAGGCCTAGCTGCTGCAGCTCTGTGTTCCCTGCTCCAGCCAGTAGTGAGGTCGAGCAGGTATGTGTTCGAGGTATGTGTTCTGCAGGCACACAGGACACCTAGACCCATGGCTGGCTGCACAGATCCACAGGCACGGGAAACACAGCGCTCACAAAACCACCAACAGCACCAGTAGCCTCATCCTGTTTCCCTTTTTGTCTGATCAGGATGAAAGTGCTTCAGTGGGGAAAAAAAAATAAAATCTGCATATTCACAGCACTGACCTCTCCATTAGCTGGGCTTAGACATTGCTCAGGTCTTCCCAGCTGCTGACATCTGGACCTATAGAAGCCCCTGAGACCCACAGTCCCATTCCAGTTGCTGATGCTCAGGCACACAGATGTACAATGTGGGTCTCTGCAGCCACTGGACCCTCAGCTCTTGGATTCTCTGGTTTCCAGATGCCGTACAACACACAAAGGGATCTCTTGGTCCACTGCCAGACGCTACAGCCTCTTCCTCTTGGTTGTGGCTTCTTGGTCCCTCCAGAAAACAGCTTTCTCAAAGCTGGTTTCTGGCACTTGGACCTTGGACACAAACATTAAAAAGAGCCCCTCACCCAGGGAAATAGTTAGAAAGGGAGTTTAATGAGATGACAGAATATGCTGCAGTGATCAAGCACAGGGCATGACCAAAGCAGTGTACTAACCATTAACCTGTTTACACACAATCTTTCATCTTTATCCCCTTTCTTGTCTCCTTTTCCACACTTATTCCTCCCAAACCATCATAATCCCTTGCTGTGTGTGCCTCTGGTCCTTCATCTGTTATAGTAAATTTTGCACAATCCTCAAACATTCTTCCCTTGAATCCCACACACCTTAAGGCAGTAACCGCCCTCAGTCTGTGAGGTTATTTAGAGAGACTCTCCCATCCAAACTCAATGGGTTAGCTACCAGGACAGCAAGATGAGCATCTTCCTGTGTTGGACTTGGGAGCAGCCAGGTCAGGGTGCTCCTCTGTCATTAGGACATTTGGATTTAGCTGCCTGCCATCACTCATCTGTGCTCCTTTGTGCTGGTGGATATGGATCTTGGTTGATCTGACTGCTGACCTGTGGTGCCTGGGCAGCAGCAATGTCAGAGTGCCCTGTTTCCCTCACTGGTTTGGTGGGGTTTCTCTGCTTATCATTGTTGGGATGGTTCTTTAATTGCATAATCTGGCAGAAATGACACAAATCCAGGATTGCTTCTGCTGCATTACTTGCAAAGATGAGTTTTGATAGCAAAGAAAAATCAAATCTAGGTAAGAGAACTCGCAGAACTCTACTTCTCTAGAAAGCCTGCACATCTGCAGCTATCCTTGCAGTTAAGGGGAGGTGAAACTAACTAAAATTTCTCAGGGTTATTGCCAGCAAAATTACATAGAAGCATTGTAT
This sequence comes from Calypte anna, assembly GCF_003957555.1. NCBI lineage: Eukaryota > Metazoa > Chordata > Aves > Apodiformes > Trochilidae > Calypte > Calypte anna. The sequence continues at coordinate 89,432,728 of NC_044245.1, read as the reverse complement.
TCATTACTTAGTAAGCTTTGTACTCTAAACTTCACCGCATAGCCTCACTGTTTTAAATTTTAGTACATTCAAAGAGCAGCTAAGAGGGCTTGGGGTTTGCCATATGCTCATTTCTCATTCATTTAATTCTTGACTCATGAAGCTATTTTTGTTTCACACTCCTAAATTAAAAATTAATTGGTGCAAGGATGTCAATTTGAAGTTAATGATTAAAAAAACACCGACAATGGAGTAAGGAGAACGTATAAAGGCAGAACAATGAAGGCAATTGATGAAGTTAGCCATGAATCTTGGCATGCTGTGTAGTAGCAATTCAGGAAATTGTGACTACTTGCTGGAGTTTTTCACCCCACATTTCTGCTTCACCAAAATAGCAACAATCTATTAAAAATGTATGAGCCCAGAACACCCTGTCAAAAATTCCTTACATAATCAATCAAAGTAATATTTATGTAATATTTCTTATCATCTCATGAATATGGGTTATGTTAACTCTGCATATAGGACTCCAATATTTCAAATTTGGCAGCAGGGATGTTTAATACTGCAGTATAAAACTCAATGTGCCTGTACGTACACAACTTGTCAAAACATCCAGACAAAAGTTTCTGATGTAAAGCTTTGGTTTCAAAAATGTGGAAATTGATGTATCATTTTCTTGAAGACTAAATGAATTTCTAAAAATGCTTTTAATATATGCATCTATACATATGTTTCCCCCCCTTCTCCAGATTCTGTTTTGTTTTGCAGTAAACCCTCACCCTGCTTTATGGTTTTCCATCTGGGAAACTGTATGAAATAACCATAGTTGAATATTGATTCTTTTTCTCCCTTGATTCTCAAGTAATGTTTTCTGCCCAGTTACTGGTTTGACCATCATAACAACTGGGGAAGGAAGGTTAAGCAAGTGTTGGAAAACTCACCTTTACCTCCTTTTTCTGTAGTTTTGGTTTTGCTGTTTTTGAGATGCTCAGGTAAATCTAAAAATCAAGTGTAAAAATGTTTTCTTCAAAGGGAAAAGAAGGGGGGAGTGGAATTTTTCTTCTTCATGTATCTCCTAGTTCTCTCTCTCTCTCCTTTTTTTTTTAAAATTTGGTTTCCAGATACCTACCTGTGTTTAGAGTGTTGATTAAAAATTGATCATAATAAGGCAACCGTCTGCTCTCCCTAATAGACAAGATGAGCTTGTTTCAGTAGAGTAAGCCTAAGATAGATTTACAGTGGCATAAATACAAGAAATAATGGTGAATGTTGAGGCAGAAGAAGAAAGTACTTCTCATTGTTGTCAGCCTTTTTAATGATGATTTCAGGGAGCACTGGATCATTATGTAACTCTGAGGCTACAGAACTGTTCGTACAGAAAATCCCGCACATCTCACAGGGTGAACTCCGTGCTCTTTCACTCTTTGGTGCTAATGCGGGCAGATGGGAAAAGCAGACACACGTTTTTTCAAGCAATTGAACAACTTGAGATGAAAGAATTTCACTTCTTCTTTATTCTATAAGACCCCATGAAATTTTTGTGGGCATTTGTGCTCTTCTTTCCCATTCCCTCCTGGGCCCTAAGGTCAACAGTGACAGATTTCCTTTAAAAAAAAGGGTTCATGCTGAACTACTGGTGACCCAACCTCTTCACCAGGAGGAGTTCCGTGGCAGGAGTGGGCTCCCTTCCTCCAGTCCTGGGTTGGCATGGGGTTATTATCTTTGTATCATCCTAAATAGCCTGTTTGAACACTATTTTTTGTTGGCAGGCAGGCTGGCTGGTTACTCAACAATAGCTTTGTCTTCTTAGACTTTTACTGTATATAGTTAAACCTTATCACTGTGGAGTGAGCCCTAACCTAAAGAAAATTACAAGTTAATCTGTTGTTCATGACCCTGCTGTGGTCACAGCCAAACAGAGCTGCCCAAAACACAACCTGGTAAGTCCAAATATCAAAGTCATCACTCAGCAAATGCAGGTTATGTAGCCTGCCAATAGCAATAGCAGCACTGATCTACTGGTTTACATCTTTAGCAGAGCTTTTGTTCTCTGAATTTATGCCATCTCACCTGCAAAAGAAGGCTCAGTCAGTAGCCCAGCAGAGTATTAGGCAGCCAGCTGAACTTGGAAGTTTTGAGGAGCAGTTCCAGCCACCAAAGAAACCCAAAGAGGTGATGTGAATAGTCATAGAAATGCAGAGGCTTCTTAGGATTTGTAGCCAGGAGCTTTCACAGACAGGGCTGAAGAAAAAAGAGGAAGATGCTAGGCAGGGCAAGAAGGAATAATGTAGTTTATGGGTAGCCAAATGACTGCCTGACAGGTGCAAAAGCAAGGTAGCAGATTGTGGTATGTTTTTATGCAGAAAGGTCTGTCTTCGGGGAAGTGCAGCTTTGCCCACAGCAGAGTGCCAGAATGAAGGTGTACCTGCTAGAGGGCTGTCATCAACAAAGAGGCATCCGTTGAATGCTAAGCCAGTGATATGTGTATTAAATACAAAGAAAACTACAGTTCACAAAGCAATGTTTTGCTTGATGTACCGTAAATGTCCAAACAAATCTTTGCCAACTGTAGGTATGCCACTGAAAAGCTTATGAAAGGCAACTCTACCTTTCTTGTGGGATAATGCAATCTTTTTGGGACATGCAAGCTACCAATAGGAAATTTCTCTGTCTCAAGTGCAGGGGCACCTCTCTTAGACCACTCCTGTTTACATGATGTGGCTTACAACATCACATTTAAGTGGAAAAAAAAATGCAGATGGATCCCAAAGGTGGGGAGGATGTTCCATAATTAGTAAAATTCCCACAGCCTAGAGTGTCTGTCCATCCAGTGTGGGGTGTCTGTGGGTAAAACCAACTTCAACATCTCACCTTGCCAGCTATGTCAGGAAGGAAAAGAGCAATCCTGTGTGGTGTAGCAGAGGAATTTTGTGATGGGAATCAAGTGAGGCAGTGGAGTCTGAGGGAAATAATTTTAAAGTAATAAGCAGGTGACTGGGATTAATGAAGCTAAGAGATGGCCTGAATCTTTGGGATGAGGATTACTGGTGACCTCTTCATGTAGTGATCTTCCTACCCCAGGGAGAGGGTGATGCTTTTCAAAGGGCCAGTTCAAGGCTTGAATGGACTTTTTGAAGCACTAATGATCACCATAAACCTCTTTTCTTTGTTACCATGTTAGAGCATATTATTGAACTTCCACAATAAACGTAAATTTTGTAATCTAAGTAAAAAAAAAAAAAAAAAAGCAGGTAATTTCTGCATTTGACCTTAATTTTCTTATATAAGTACAAAAGTATACTGTAAACACTGTTGCCCTGTAGGAACTGAAAAAGAGGAAAAACAAGAAAATGAGAGTCCTTACTTGCATCACTACTGTGGTGCTAGTAATGTAATGCAATCATAATGAGTAATATAACATCTGTATAGAACAGAGCAAAAGAAGTGAATATCAGTAAAAGGAAAGCGTTATTCCAAAGGAAAGAGAAATTAATGAGAAACATCTTTTCATCATTTTGAATATACTCCATTAAATTAATTTGAGCAAGGTTGTCTAAATCCCACTATGTTCATAAATGCTTTTACACATACAAAGATGAACTGGGTCCTTGTAGAAAGGGAAGTGCCTTCCTAGTCTCTTATGCAGCCAGAGCAGCAGAGTATTCATCAAAGCCATGAGCAAAGTACATAAGCAGAGACTTAATTCTTGAAATTGCATTTGGCTACAAAACTTTCAAAACCATGTGGAGAAGACCTTTATGTACAGTGTCTTATGGTAGGTTTAGAGTATGGTGAGCTGAATTAATTCAAGGAATTTATTATTGCTTGCAGTTTGCCTGTGTTGAGAGGTGGGACTGTGTTTTCTTTTTGGAGCTTGGATTTTAAGCTGTTTAGATATTCACATCAACAGGGTAAGTTAATGAGGCCCAAGCTTGTTTTAGTATCTGTTATCTGACTGGAGCTCACAGCCTGGATATGCACTGTGCATGCTGGATGAGGAAAAGCAGTTTATACTTGAGCATTTGTACTGCACAGACGTGAGTGCTCTGTACTTGGTGTTCTCCATATGGAAAAGTTCATTTTTGTTTCTGTCTTGCTTGAAAACAAACAAACAATAAATCATCAACATAGCTATATAAAAAAAAAAAAAAAAAAGAAAAAAGAAGCAGAAAATAGGGGGTATGAAAAATTAATGCAAGCAAGGTTGCAAGATCTGAAACAGGGCTGGATGCACACTTCTTTGTAGAAGACAGAGTGGTTGATGATTGCTGACGTACACTGGGAAAAAAATAGCTTATTTAAAAGGAGGCTGTATTAAAATAGGTGCTTTTTAATTCTTGAAACTATTTTTGTCACATTTGGGACTCCCGAGGGGAGCATTTGCTCTTAATGATTTCTCAAGGAAGGACTGACAGCCTATTCATAACGATTTGAACATCTCAGATGTCCCAGCATCAGTAACAGCTACACAAGGAATAATGGAAGTGGACTGTGGAGCTAAGCTGGTAAGAAAAAAAATAAGAAAGACAATAAAAGGAAGGTGAAACAGTGCAGCCTTTTTGCTTGTTTCATAGCAGAGAAATGTTGTTTGTAGAGGGTTTGACTGGGTGCCAAATGTCCCAGCCAGCCGCTCTGCCAGCCTGCGAGTGTGCAGGGTGCGGTAGCAGAATAGAGCAGGTGCAGGAGGATGAAGGAGAAGTTTGACCTTCTTGGTAGATTTACAAAGACTCAGCCAGGAGAGCTTGTTGAAGTCTGGAAGCAGAGGGGAGTATTGAGTCTTGCTGCCCTGGGATCAGGTTAGAATAAAATGCAAAGAAAACTTCTGTTGAGAGGACCTGATGGACATCTGATGTGATTGCTCCCATCCCATGACAAAACAAATAACCTCAGCAGGGGGAAATGCCTTTGAATTCACCAGTTTGCCACCCCTAGTACTGAAATGCTGTGCAACAGACCAATTAAATTAATGTCTTTATGTGTCTTTCCACCCTCATTACAATTTTACTTGTCCCTAATAGGAATAGTTTTATATTAAATGGTGGTATCATAAAGAGCATAATGGGTTGGGAAGAGCAGCGGGCTAACATAAAGCAAGAAAAAGGGTCTATGGAGGATTCACATGCCCTAGTTTGGATTTCACAGTTAATTCATTCACCTACAAAAATTTACAATCCAGTTTTTGCTTCGATGAGGGCAGCTTTAGGCAGGCCCCTGTGGTTGGAGCAGTCAGGTTCAATCCCAGTCTGTGGCAACCTAAATCAGCTGCTGAAGGAAAACTGAGAGCAGACTTGGTCCTCTAGCTCAGTGGTCAATTGAACTTGGCATACATTTTCTTGATTTGGTTTTGAAAGTAGTTTCATTTGTCCCAGTGCAATACTTCTGAAAGTTTTGAACTGTAGCAAGTATTGTTCTTGGTTGCATGCAGTGTTCTGGAACAACTGATGCTTTTTTTTCCACTTTACTGAGCTTCACTCTCATCATGAATTGCTTATTTAAGTTCAACTCTCTTGGCTTTTTAAAACTAAAACAAAGCAATAAATATAGAATATAGGAAACAAAGCAAAGTAAATATATAATATTAGCTGAGAGATGAGTGAAAAGAGTGAAAGGTCCTCAAAGAATGGGGATGTGTGTTAAAGAAATATTCCTTATTACAACAGCAATATGACAGCTTTTCAGCTTTGAAGTTGGAAAGCATATAATCTGAGAGGGAAGTCCTGAGGAGGAAATTCTGAAAATGTCAAAATCTATGTACACAGGGAAAATACTGAGATATGCCCTTTCCCAACACCCTGATGGAGGCAGTACATTTTAACAAAACATTTCTCTCTGTGTGTGTGAGAACTTGTTAATGTAGGATTTTCTTAAGGATTGGTAATTTGCAAACCTCAGACTCCTGCAGCTCTCCAGTGATAACAAAAGCTTGGGAACAGCCTTGACTATTGAAGCACTGAACTGAATTCCAGACTTTGCGCCTACTAGAAGCTGAAGCCAAAATTTGAGGTAAAGTTGCTTCCATTTTAATGACTAGCAACACGGAGGCAGTTTAGTGATGGTATTGGCGTCTGTTCTGACAGTTTTAACAGCTTCATTTGTACAGATAGCTTTGTGGAATGACAGTGACTATCTTTTGCTGCAGGAGCTTGTCTCTGGTGCTGACATTGATGTGTCTTCCTCAGAAGTGATTGCAGCTGAGTCCCTTGTTCATTTGCATTTTTACGATTCTCAGGCCAGCTTCTTTTATGTGTCTGTTGATTCCTTTGATAGGTTTTTGTCCTTTTCTCCCATTAGCCCTGTTACTTTGCTCAAATAGTGTTTTCCACAGTCCTACACATGGGCTGAGACAAAACGAGGATTTCTCTCCAGCTGGGATGAGTTGTGGGGCTTATGGAATTGTTAACTTGAAGCCTTTTAACCTTTGTCTCATCACCCTCCCTCCTTAGCTCTAGTGTGAGGCTTGCCTTGTCCTCATCCTTCTTGTCCGCTTGTTACTGTCCTTCTGTGGGTCCTCTCCCTCTACCTGCCATTCATCATGGAGAGTCAGTGGTTTTGGAAACGTGATTTTAAGCTTTTAAGATGAGCTACTAAGACTTCACTTCCTTTTATCTTTCTTGAGAAAAAAGGATCTCTCCTCAGCAATTTGCTTTTCTGCAGCAGGTCTTTTATTGGCACCTACATTTGCAGGTGCCCCTTGGACCACTCTTGGGCAGCTGGTTCTAGCAGCACTGCCTCCCTTGGCTTTATCTCCTGAACTTCTCAAGAGATGACTTTAATATCTGCTGCTTTGTCTCTGGTTCTCTGCCTCAGAGGCAGCAGCTGCTAGGCACAGGTCTAGCAGGGGGTAAAGTGAAGAGTTTCTCAGGTTTGAGGAAATATTTTGTTCTCTGGTTTAGCAAGAGCTGTGCTGGTGGTGTATTGCACAGCTGTGTCCAAAGAGATAGGAACACAAGTTTTCCTGAGGAGACATGTTCATATGCTGATGAGGTATTCTTTCTTCTTATAAAACTTGTGCTGGTTTGTATCACCAGTTGGTAGCCTATTTAATAATATGAACTAATAAGTATGTCAGCTAGCATTGATAATCTTCCATATTTAGTGAGCATGTGAGATTCCTCCCTCCTGCAAAACAGATGTACCCACCCTCCTCTCTGCTGGGAGGGATTCATGGCATTTGGAAATACTGGAGTACCCTTAGGGAGGACAGAGGAGGAGCCACTTGGTTTAAGTGCAGCAGGGCACTTACTTTATGAGTAGGAAGCCATATGTGTATTTCACAATTGCTTTCCCCCCCAGTCTTCAGTTTCTGCTTCATGTTTCTTTTACCTTAGGCCTGGACAAATGGGATGTTCAGCTGTGCAGGCTCAAGGTTTAACAGAGTGGGCCAGAGCCAAGGAGAATGGATTACTGAGCCAGGAATAGTTTGTGTGTCTTTCGAATGGTGCTTTTAGATACTTGACAAAATACCAAAGCAGGAGGTAACATGGCCAAACCCGCCTTGGCCATCCTGGTGTTTTCCAGGCCATTAATATTGGGCGGCTCACACTTGCTCTGTGTCCCACCATCACTCTCTGCAACACACACACACTGTTTTCCAGTCAAGCTGAATTACCAGAACACACAACTTTATGTCTGTGGGGAAATTGCTACCAGTAGCAGCTCCCCTGCACCAGTGGGCACCCCACACTGCTGCCCCCAGTAGTAGGTAGGTGAGTGAGGTGGCCTCTGAAGCAGATACTTTCTCAGATGAAGTTGTGCTGCAGGGATCCAGCTACATAACCTTTTGTCTGGAGATAAAAATCCTCTGTTCTAGTTGAAGCTCTGTTCCTAGTTGAAGATGTCTGTCCTTTCTCCTGAGGCTCATTTGGGCTCCTGTCTGCTATGCTTCTTTTAGTGAGCCAGCCCACAGGCTGCTTGCTGCCTAGTACCTACAGTTTACATCTACCTTCTGTCCTCAAATCTATTTAACCTCTACTGAATTTAGCCTCTAAATTCCAATTATGCATTTAAATGCTTGTTGGCTTGTGTTTAAATGTGGTGCTTGGCTCTGATGGCACTAGTGGTGGCCACTTTTTTTTGGATGGTGAAGGCTATGCTCTGTGATTGGAGATGCCTCTCCCTCCTTTTTCTGCCCAGCTGCACTTTACCCTTCCCCTTTATCTGTCCCACTGTAGCACCGCATCAGCATGGAAAGGAGCTTAAGCTAGTTGCAGTTTGTAAAGCTGGTGGCTCAAAATATCTGCAGGCAAGAGAGGTCTGTGGCAACCATGATGTGATGGTCCTGTGACCCAGGATTGTCCTTGCCAGCAACCCTACATGGGTAGCAACCCTCCTCACCTCTTCCCTTTCCTCCCTAGACTGGGAGGACTGCTAATGCTCCTCTGCAATGTCATTTGGTGAGTAGTAATAAGCACAGTAGTGCACGGGCAGAATCCTGATGGACTCAAGAGGCAGAGTGCTCTTGAAAGTGTGCTTGTGAATAACATTCATGCATATTAAAGCAATGGCCACAACTGCTATTCAGCATCTGAAGAGATGGAAAAGGTGGTCAGTAGATGGGAAGAAACAAACTCAGGTAAAAATCATGATGCTCAAGCCACTTGTAATAAAGCTGTCAGTCTTCTCAGGCAGTTAGAAGAAAATCCTTATTAAACAAGTCAGTGACAGAGAAGGACAATTTGCTGAATGGGCAGCCCAGGCCATCTTTTGGGCTGTGGTCTGAAAGTGCAGTGAAGCCCTGGCAACATCCATATGGTGCTGGGACAGATCTTGATGGACTGGCTTCCAGTGGCTAAGCAAGTCTGAGGAGAAAGGACCAGAAAAAATAACACACTCTTTAGGACAACAGGTACTTCATACTGGGATTTTTAATGAACAAACAAGTTATGAAAAGACCATAAGAGAAGGCATTAAGAGAAGGTGTTGTATCTTTAAAAGAAAGCTCAAACCAGAAAAGTGCCTATCTTCTCTTAACATCTTGATTTTATTGTTTGAAAGAAGTTCTGCAACATTGATAATGTTCCATAAATTCAGTAAGAATTTTATGATTCTATAGGAAGCTGTGACTATGAAACTCATCTGTTGAACTTGCTCCCCTGACATCTTCCTTTTATTTTTTTTTCTTGACTTCTTAAAGCGATGTTTTGCTTTGTTCTGCTTTCCTACTATTCTTGTGGCAACTCTAAGTTTTCCACAGCCTCCCACAATTTCTGATTGAATAGAGATTTCACAATAAAGTTTCTCTTGCCATCTGATATTCTGCACTGGGATGGTGACTCAAACACTTCCCTGGGCAGACTGTTCCAGTGCCTGACAATCCTTTCAGAGAACAAATTTTCTTATATCCAATCTAAATCTCCCCTGGCACAACCTGGGGCCATTTTCTCTTCTCCTATTGCTTGTTAATAAGGAGAAGAGACCAACACTCACCTGGCTACAACCTCCTTCCAGCTAACTGTAGAGAGCAATGATGTCTCCCCTTAGCTTCTTTTTCTCCAGACTAAGCAACCCCAGTTCCCTCAGCTGCTCCTTAAAAGACTTGATCTTCAGAACCTTCACCAACTTTGTGGTCCTTCCTTGGATGTGCTTCAGCACCTCTGTCTTTTTCTCCTGACTTGGTACTCACTGTGGTGCAAGAGAGAATGGCACACGTATGAAGTGCGTTTTGGATATAAATATTCAGCATACTTTTGTTTGTTTTCCCATTAGAAGAAAAGGCTTATACTTCACTCACGAATACTGCAGTGATTGTATTTCAGGGCAGAAGCTTGTCTATATGTTTTCCCTAGATGTGAAACCCTTCAACTACTAGGATAAGGATGTGTATTTGCACTTTTTATTACAATGTTGTAATGGGATTCCACCTTCTCCTAGGAGTCTTTTATATCTTGCTATATTTGTGTATATAAACACATACACATTAAAAATGGTATTTGCTGTAGGGGAAGAGGGCACTGAGTCTAAAAAGTTAGGTTTTTATATATTTTATTCATAAAAACAGATTTGCAACAATTTATTAAAAATTGATCTCATGCAGTATAAGGTTATACAAGAAATTCCTCATTTACATTTTATTCTGGCAGTTCCAGTCTAGTTTAAAGCATTTGTGCACTAACATCATTGGAAAATGCCATTGGGGCACAGCCTCTTCATAAATTTACAGTACATTTTTGCTGCAGTATAAAAGAACAGAAACATTAAATAGCTATATTCACTTGGTTGGTCTTGTTATCTGCAGTAAAGTAAAAAAAAAAATGTTATGGGAGAAACTACAGTATCATTGAGACAAAGAATGTACTGCATGGTTTAAACCTAATAAACGTCACACAGTCAGTACTCACGAAGTTACAGACACACACACACACTCACCTCCAATGGTCTGATACTTCTGATTTTTTTTTTTTCCTGCTAAGTTGGAATAATATTTCTACAGAGATCTTTGTGTATACATTATATACAATGTTGTAATTTTCTCTTTTTAAAAATTAACATTCCTTTTTAAAATAAACCAGGCCCTGATGATATTAATGAAGCAAGAGAATACTGTCAACACACATTGAGTGACGTCAGTGTTTAGTGCTTAAACAGAGTAATGAGTTCTATTTTATCAGTGTTTATACTTACATGTTTTTGTTCTAAAAGCTACAGATATTTCCATAACCTCTCTTACTGTATGTGCCAAGTGAAATATTTTGTGAAGCTCCCGATTGTAAGATTCAGATACATATTCATGTTGGTTTTGGCCACTATGAGGTGATTTTATTTTAATGGAGATTTATGCTAGCTTGTCAAAGCTGCAGGTAAGTTTCTCAGCTAATGAACCTCTTCAACTGTGCTTCAGTCATTGCTGATCTGTGAACCTTCATAGGAAGGTCATTCCAAAGGTTAGGTCTGAGGTGCACAGGCATTGGTCAAAGAAAACTGAGAGCCCAGTGGGTGCTTCATGTGGGTTTTTTCCTCCTCCCTCTACTCTTAGCTAAAGCTCTGGCAGTGAGATGCCACATTTCCAGTCCCTTGGAAAAAGAAACTGAATGTGTATCTCACCTGTGCCTGAGGGTTTGGCTCCAGAGCCGATCCAGACAGTTTGCCACTATTGTTCCTCCTAATTACTTCAGGTTAAGGGATGGACTAAAAGTATAAAAACCATCGTTTTTCACAGTCCTTTTAGGATTCAGATAAAATATTCTATTGGTAAATTTGGTTTGTCCTCTCTATTACCCACTACAATTGTCACACACGCAGATACAAAGCAAACGTAGTGTATATTCACATCTATGTACTCTGCAGGCTTTGCCTGCAGCAGCAAAGTGCTGTGCCCTAAACCCTCCCCCTCCCAAATCCACTAAATTAATTTTATTGTAATTATGTGTGACATAATTAAAACAAACTATGAAAAATAATCCATCCTGTGACATTAAGACTTTACTGCCCATCTGCCCTCAGCTTCTTGAGTTATCAGCCTTAAAACTTTTCCAGACAGGATAATACATTATGGTTGGTGGCATTTATTCTGAAATAGGTGCAGAAACTTTGCTACAAATGCAGCTGCAGATGGTCAGCAGTCAATAGCATCGTCTCTGGAGATGGGTGAAGTGCTCTGCCTCCCACCAGCAGCTCTTCAGCTGTTGACAACTTGGAGCTGGAGCTTCGGCCTCTGCTTGGGTCTCACGTATAGTTACAAGCTAGAGGTGACCCTGCTCACAGCACTGCAGAGTCTCAATGCCACCCGAGGAGTCATTTCTCACAATCCTTCTTTTCTATCAAACATCATCCCTGAAATGAAAACAAGCAAGACTAACCAGTGCAGAATGTTTCCAGCAATTTAACACAACTCTTGTAAAAATGAGTATATCTATTTCAATAAATATGGTATAGCTCAACTGTTGTATGTTCCTTAGTTGGATACAGTATAGAATTGCATGTTCTCAGCAGCCACGTAAAGCTCAGTGACATTTGAGCGTTTGTTTTTTCTTCTTTTTTCCCTAGTGTCTTTTTTGCAAGATCCATTATTTCCCAGCCTCCTTGTTGCAAGTAGAAATTTGGGAAGAAACGTTTTTCAGCGACTCCTACGTGAAGAAATAAAAACTCCATGAATAAGGCTACAGATCAAACTCCTTGTGTCCTTCCCCTTTGCCTCCCCACACGAGCTGCCCGGGCACTCCTGTGCCGACGGCCTCAGCAGTAGTTCCTCTGCGGTAAGATCCAATGTTAATATGTTTGTAGCAGAGTTCTAGGTCGGGTGTTTAGTCCAGTCATTGAGTACTTAAAAGCAGTTCAGGAAGCACTGATCTCCCTTTCCTACAGCCCTGAAACCATCACTCGGAAGGAGGGGGGCACGTGCCTGTGCCGGGGACTGGCGCTGGGGCTCACGCAGGGGCTGGCACAGCTGGCATCAACTCCTCCTATGGATGGCAAATAGGCATGGTGAAGAATGGGCAGCTGCAAAGACAGCCGACGCTGTATGCTGCAGGAGAGACAGAGAGAAGAGGGTGAGCCAAGGGGAAAATGTAACACGTTACATGCTTGATATGTTTCCAGGTTGCTGCGAGGATATTTGCTGTGCCCGCTGCTGTGATCGAGGGGGTTAATGCCCTCTCAGCGAGCATTACACTTGCTGCTGCTGAGCTATGCCACCACCAGTGGTATTTCCCCCTGGGGAATTTTTCTGACAGCCTAGACATGACAGAAGGATCTAAGGGTGTGTTCTCAGCATCCCACAACCTTCTGAAATTCCCTGGTGCTTTCAGGTCAATTGTTAGATTGCTGATACCAGAAAAAGGGAAAAGCTGAAGTCTGCAATGGAGGCATATGCCTTAGCAACCCCCTGTCCCTTTCAAAGTGATCTACTGAATGCAGAGCCCCAGCTAACTGCTTAGACATGCATGACGTCAACAGGCTAGGTTTTAAACCATGCATCACTTAGCATGAGGATGTTAGAATCAAGATGTTAAATGACATTTTTGCAACTCCATCTAAGGGAAACACAGGTGCACAGAAGGAGGGAGGGAATTATGACTGGTGGCTTTTTCCAAGTAGTTCCTCTTTGCAGTTTAGGTCTGTGATTTTTGAGGTGCTGAATGCTGTCACGTTCCCACAATCAGTGCTGTGGTACTGAGGAGCTGGCACTTCAAAAGCAGTCTAGCCTACCACCTATACCAAAATTCAGTATTTAGGAACCCAGCATTCCACATCCAATGTCCCTAAAAGTTCATCATCCTGATCAGTGGTAGGGCTTGGTTTTGTTTTGGTATTTTTGCTTCTTTTTTTTAAAGGGACACTAGACCTTGATCTCAGATAGCCCAACTAAGCCCTTTTGCTGAAGAGGATGGTGCAATGAGACATGGGCTCTGCTGCCTCCATGCTGTGGAGATACAGGCACCTTACACAAAATCAAAATTCAGCTGAGGTTTCTTAGTGCAAGAGAAGTTTTCAGTCATTAAGATGTTATCATACCCGGGTTGCTTCTGCATTTTGAGACTCTCACTTGAAACACAGAGAGGCTTTTTAAGGGGAAAGTAGATGTGAAAGGCACAGAGCTGAGCCAAAGACCAGCTTTTTGATTCCAGAAGAAAAATGCCCATACAAAGCATTGTATCAGTACAATAGAGCTTAGAATTTATATTTCCCTGCTATCTGATATAATGACTGTGTATAGACAAGCCCTTCTAAGAAGTGTATGTTTGGAAGCTTGCCTTTGGACAGCCTTTCTGATCCAAATGAAATTTCATTTCTTTTTTGCTTTGTGTTAGGAAGCAGAGACAGCTACCAAGGCATCCGTAGCACTGCTCAGGGACCGAGCAGTATGGCTTTCAAATTCAAACAGAAAGAAATGTAATGCTGCTTCTCTTTCATTTTCTCACTACAAAGCAAGGGTTGTTTATACAGAGATGCAGTGGAAATAGTTGTAGTCTGCCTCGCTGGGAAATTCTCATATTTTTTTTTCCTCCACAGACTGCTTAAAAGTTTGATGCAATATTAAAGCCCAGTGTTGATCATTGTAGTGTTGGCAATGTGTCCCTGGTATTAAACAAAATCCATTCATTGTTCTTTTGCTATTGTGCCCAACTCTTCCTGGTGCTATCAATGAAATCATGCCTTGTTCCCAAGGAGTGCAGAGGTGGCATGGTTTGTTGCTCTCATGAGCTGAATCCTTATGAGCCTGAGGCTGTGGATTGTCATTCTTCTCGTTACAGGGTCAACCCCAGAGTTGCCCGTCCTTATTTTCCCACTGGTAGAAATGCTTACTTTGTTCAACTGTTACAGACTTCTCATTAAAGAGCTTTTAGAAGCTATTCCAATGGAATCAAGTTGCATAATCAAGTGAATGGGATTTTTTTTCCCACCCATTTAAGTGTTAACCATACCATGGACAAAGCACGTTTGTTTGGCTATGCCAACAGTGGCTGCAGTGGGTGGCAAATTTTGCTTAAAGTTCACTTTCACTTGAAAACTTGGTTCCTGGAATTGAGGTGGAGAACTGTAGCCTGGAGACTCATTCACAATTAAAAGTTGAGGCTTAGGGGAAGAACACAACAAAACAAGAACAGTAAGAAAATCCAAACAAAACCACTAGTTTCTTCTTAAGTGAAAGTAAATCTTGCACCTTTCCTCACTATGCATTTGTTCCCCCTCCAGTATCAGTGCTTTCCCTCCTCTTCCCCTCCTGCCCCATTTTGTCTGTGCTTTTCAGGATGGTGACAATTTATTTCAATTTATCCCTACAATATAGATAATGCAAAGCCTATGGTCAAGAATTTTGAGGAGGGAATGGTCAGTGTTGGTCTTCTTCAGCCACTGAAGGAGATGAAAAGGAATGGTGGAGCCACACAGAGCAGCCACTGATCAAGGTACTGTGTTAGAACAGGACATGTGTTCACAGCTCTGTACAGAAAAGCTATTTATTGGGGAAAAATTAAATCAGTAAAAACCTGACTTCCTATGTCAATGTGTATAGGAAGGCAACACAATGCTCACGGGGACACACGATGCTACAGAAGGGACAGAGGCATTTGAAAAATAATTTGGCTCTGCTATACAAAACCACTGATGAAATTCATTGGCAAGTGTGGGGAGTGGAACAACTGCAGCTACAGTCAAATGTCTGAAGATCACTGGGAACATATAACACATTCTGTGTCTAATAATTCAAGGATTATTTAAATTGATCAACCCATTAATATTGATTTTTAGCAACTACTAGGAATTTGGAAAAGTTCTAAGAGACTACATAAAACCGAGATATTGTAATAGCAAGGAAATTAACCATTCTAAATATGCTTTATTTTAATGATACTGTAGCATCATAGCTAGACTAATATGAACCACTTTCAGTGAAAACCTTAATAAAGGAGGCATGTTTTTGCCAAGGCATATGGCTTTAATGCAATAATACAGTCATAACCAACTTTTTAAATGAGAATTTTTGGTTACTAGATTTGACATAAATGGCTCCAGCGGGGTATTTGACTGTCTTTTAAATGCTACTAAAAGCACAGATTTTGCTCAAAGAATATTAAGGTGCTTTCTATTGGAAAGGTTACACAGCATTTAGCTGCTTTGTAGGTTACAAAAATGACCACATAAAGGAAATAATCGGTAAAAATGTCAGGTTTTAGTGGGGTTCTGCAGAAATCTATCATCACCTTTAATCAGATATGGGAGACTTACATATTGCTGCTGTTAAAATAAGAATTGTATCAATTTGAAGGGTGCCAAAACTAATTCATCAAATGTATGTCACTGAGTAGGACAATACTCAGGAATGAAGGCAGAGGCAAGTCTGTAAGGGTCACAGAAGATACCCTTTTGAATGTATTTGTGTGACCACCATGCAGACAAGCTGACTTATGTGATCTTTAGATAAGTAAGAAGGTCGCTATCAGGCTGGAATAGAAATAGTATCCTGATTAATATATCAGAACACTGAACTGATAAAACTGGTACAGAAATAGTGTGTCTGGATAAGGTACATCAACCTTCCCCAGAAGGTCACACACCTATGAGAGAGAAAGAGTAAGGGTTGACTTTTTGTGAGAGACACCCTGGCCTACTGGGAAATGAATTTCTCTCTCTATTCTAAACTGGTTCAAGGTGCTTTCTGGATGATGAACTGGTTTGGTGCAGCTAAGCTCCCCCCAGACAGGGTTTCCAAACACCAGACGCTTCCTGAGCATTACCTGGGAAAGCACAAGCTGATGCATCTGTGAATCTGTGCAATGATGCATGATGCAGCTGTGAGCATGATGGTAAGTGGAAAACCAAAGTGTGGGGCTTAAGCCTGTTCTCCAACACTACTTTGTCTGCTGTAGGAACTGTTAATTTACACTGTGTAGCCAGTGTGAACAGGAGAGAGCAGTCAGCTCCCACATTTTGCTCCTCATGTATGATGGTCTGACAAGGTATGGCAAATTTTATGTGGTGCTATGGTTAACCTACCAAGTTCTTCCCAGCAGGAAAGGCAGGAAGAGGCAAAGGGAACTGTGAGTCATCTAAATCATCTAAGGCTGCTCTACACTCATGCAGACTACATTATCCTTAGGTGCAGGGTTCTAAATCTGAGCCAAGGACAAAACAAATATTTTTCAACATTCTGGTTAAGAGTTTATAAACACCTCATAAACAAATGTGAAAAAACTTCCTGCACTACTGAGCCCTATGTGAGTGCATACTGCTGTGCCCTCATTTTGGAAACAACTGTAGCATACGAGAGCACATGTTGTTAGTCAAATGAGTTAGTGATAAGAGAGAATGAAAAAAATCCAAAATCAAACTCTTTTCTGTACTGCACAAGAACTTTTATACTGGCAGATGCCAGATCTCCTGAGTACTGTCAATAATGGGAAGCTGGGATGCTCTCTCTTTTGCTATAGCCATTACAGAGTTAATATTTCTGCAAGTAAATTACTATCTTAATGTCTGCCTTTCAGAGGCTGCTGTGAAGAAGAACTCTTTTTCAGACTAACGTCCTTGAGCTTTGTGTTCTGGAATAAGAAATAGGTTCAGCATCTTTATCAGATGCCCTAGTATGCAGTGAAATGATAAAGAGAAGGGACAAACAGCTTGTCTTCAAGATAAGTTGAAAAAAAGCACATACGCTATACGTAAAGAGCAAAATTTGAAAAGATAAAATCTCTTGTCAAAAAGAAGGGATCGCAACCCCCTAGTCCTGAGGGTGTCCACTTCTTTCTGGCACCTGGTGCCTGGGTGCTGCTGCTCTGGAACCCAAACTGCCAGTGCATCTTCAGGCGAGACATTGACCCTTGGACCTGGAACGGCTGTGAAAGAGCTAAATGACACTGTTGTGATTTAGCAGGACTTTATTAATTGCTTTCTATAAATGTCAGTGATTGTTGAGATTTGTACTGACCCATTCTTTAAGACATTTAGCAAATCTCAGTCTTCTCATCAGTTACCACTAGCCTCAAGGAGGGTCTGTCACCCCCAGATGTTTTTCTTTTTCTTTTTCATTTTTTTTCCTTTGCATATGAAATCTGCATCAGGAGAACTGGATTATCTGAATGCCTATGTTTTTCTTAGCTCCTCTCCTAATATAAAGGGGGCCATGTGTGGCTGAGGCTGTATTCACACTACATTATTTCTGACAAATGGTGCTGGAAGAAGACAGACCTCTAATAGCTAGGCATTAAAGTCCTCTGCTGACCCCATAAAGTCACTAGAGCTTTCTCAGCACAGCCCTTGCTTTTGTGAAGAAAACAGGTATTTCAGCTCTTGGGGGCTTTCTTGAGGTATATGTGTGCATGCACATGTGGGTTTGCTCCTATGCAGGTTTGGGTTGGGGTTTTTTTGAGTGAAAGGACAGAGTTAGAAATTCACAGACTTTCCTGCTCCAGGTAGTACAAGGCAATAACTGCTATCTGAAATCAGGTTTGCTGTCACTGATGCAAAATGTGACTCAGTCTAGGAAATAATTTAATTTATTCTGCTTTTAAATAAGGTTTTAAATTGCTCATGTAGAAAACAGGAGTCTGATAGCTATTAGCTTAGATCCTGATGAAGTGGTGCCTGTGTAACCAGGTGCTTTGGGGAAAGGACAGGTCCAGGGACAAATGAGCACAGCTCTTGCCTGAGCTCTGGCCACCAGCAGACCCTGCTGAGCTGGTATATAATCTGTTATATAGGTTCCTGAATAGTAAAGATGATACCATAAGCTGATACCTCTTTCCCTTCTATGAATCCAGCAAGTGCTTTCTGCCATCCTCTCCTTGTAGCCACAGCATTGTTTCTAAGGGAAACTCCTTGGTGTAGGCTTTCTTGTGCCAAAACTCAGGTCCAGCTGCTATGGCAACGTTGAAAAGCCATCAGACTGTTTTTATTTCTCAGCTAGCTTCAGTATGAGAAAGAGCAAAATGGCTGTGTACCCTATGAACTCCTCTGGCTGGTGTGTGGGAAGACTCGGACTGTTGTCAACAGCTGTAGCACAGGTGTGCATGTGTGTACATTGTCTTCTTAATATACATTGTTGGTTGGGCACAGCTTGTCCTGTAACTCTCTACAGAAACTTTAGCCATCATGTTATGGATGTCTCTGCCAAAAAACATTTGTTAGTTTGCCTTTGGAGTACCTTAGGATCCCCTGATATCCTCTAAACCTGGTGGGGACAGTGAGCTGAGGGCAAGGAGGCATCAGAGCACAACGCTGCTGTCTGCTGGTGGATGGCCCAGGCTCCCTCTGTAGCTGGGGCTGACTTAAGGGGTTTATAGTGAAGTCTTCCCATAAAAATGGATGAAAGAGAAATATGTTTTTTTGTTTTTTTTTTAAGTGTAATACTTTAAATTACAAGGCAGCTGGTGTCAAATATGGAATTGATGGCTAAAACAGTAGAAAGCATACGTACACAAGCACATGCATAGCAGAGAGAGCATCCTTACCTAACAATATGTAATGGTGTATACTTACTGTTCTGGAGAGTTGATGTCTTCTATAGGGTCTTTGCTTGTTCTGGAAGGGTCTGATGAGCCCCACTGTGCTGGTGGATTTTGATCAAGATGATTTTTCAAAATGGCTTTCTCACCATCTAGATGGACAACACATTCAGTTTTACTTTACTGTGACCAAATGGCATTTAAAAATCACTTGATTTTTTTTTTTTTTAATTCTTGGGTTTTCATAATGCGACAAAGTAAATTCATTCTGCTTATATTCCAATACAGTCTCAGACTTCTCTGAGTCCTTGGTACTCTTACACTTTTGGTGATGTGTTCCTTCACAGGAACTGCCATGAAGAAATAAGAAGGGGACAAAACTTCTTTTATCCTTCCTTTGCTCTCCCCCCCTTAAAGAAAACAACTTTGTTGTTCACCTCTATGTAGCCCTATCATGATCTCTCACCTAGTCTTAGGGTGTTTAAACAATTAATATAACTGCACTTTATTATCTTGCACTCTAAAATGATTACCTTATCATAGGAATAAAACCTTTTCTTTAAGTCTTTCTAGAAAAACTGTAATACCATTGATGCCTAAAGCCTTGGTATTCTTGCAATCACATATGCAATTAAATTTAACTATCTGCTATCATTTAGCACAGAAATATAATTCATAGCAGCTGCACTGGTCCATAGGCTGTCTGCAGAAAGGACAGGTAATAATTTCATTAAGCTTTCTCCTGCACTTTTCTTCTCTGCATAGTGATAACCTAGAAGATAATAATTTTCCCTGTAGGCAGCTTCTCTTGCTTCCCCAAGAGCCCTGGGAGTCCCTAGCTGGCTGTGGCATTGCTCTCCCTGAGAAACATGGACTAATACAGCCACTTTAAGAAGGATGTCTTTGCTGGGGATCTTTTCTGTTTCTGCCTGCTTTTCCAGAGTCTCCTGCTGTGTTAAGCCAAGTAAAGTCACATGGAAAACATCTGAGTAATGAGGACAGCACACAGTTTTCATAAATAATTACAGAGCAGCTCCAAATCCATCACCAGCAGTTGTTTGCCACTCACACAGGGACACAGGGATTGCTGCAGGCACTAAGGCAGTATGGAAGAGGACTCGAAGGTAAAAATTAGGAAAGGGCACTGGAGGATTTGAATGTTAAAATGGGCATGAGGGGAGAATTCAGGAAAATATTGAAGAGAGAATGAAAATAGCATGAAAAACCCGGTGCATATTGAAGACTTAAGCTGCTTTTCTGGTCTGCTAATGCTCAGAAGCCCCAAATAATACCCAGGTCCCAGCACATTAGGAATAGCTATGTTACCAATGAGCACAGTGGTAGGATGAAATGAGCAGCAGAAACAAAGAGTGAGGAAAGAAGATGGAAGCAGAACCAGGAATGCTTTGAGGGCAAACTCCAACATGTATAATTGCTCTCCCACTGTTGTCAACCCTGGCATGATCTTGTAGTATTTACTGTCTGCTTTGAAAAATGTAAAAAGCAACTTGGATAGAAATGAATAAGTGAGGATGCAAAAATGTGCACGCATGGGGACTGCTACAGCTCAGAAGAGAAAGAAAAAAATTTCACTTATATTGCACTGTAGCTAATGATCTGGGTGAGAAAGGAGGTGATGAATACACTAAGCTGGTTCTGCTGGGGCAAGGAAATGCCATTAAAAGAGAGCTAGGAAATTCCACTGTAGCAAGAAGAGTACTTAAAAGGAAGATATGACAGGATTCAGTGATGGCTTAGATGTGAAGGGAGGACAGCAAAGAGTAAACTCTGGCAGTGGCTAAGATAGGTGATGAAGGGCATCATCTCAGGGCAGCCTGAAGCTTGCTGGTGTGGCATTTGCTGTCACAAAAGTTCAGTTTTTCTTTTCCATACATCATATTTCTGTGCCTGTTGTGCTTGACATTTCCAGAAAGGCTTTGTGATGTCTACAAACAGACATGTAGAAAAGAACTTTTTTTACTTCCATGATTTAAAAAAATCCAGTCCTGAGCTGATCTAAGCTGACAATGAAAACAGCTGACTTTATGGTACAGACCAAAGGTAAAATTTGAACAATTAGGTATGGAAAAGGCTTATTATTTAACTGTTCTAGGGTCCCAACTCCTCTGGCCAAGATAAGCAATTTATCTGTTACAAAGATACTGAAGATACAATTCTTCATCAGCTGACTGAATTATGCATCTGTCAGCCTCTGGAAGAATTAAGTTTCATATATTAATCTGTGTTGTACACCCTTAAAGGGGTTTCTTATACTTTCAGTTGTGCTGTAAGAGAGGGAGAGAAGAAGGTGGTCCCTGCCAAAAAGGCAGGGGATTTAAATTAAAGAGCAGAAATCATATATTCTCTGCCTACTCATCCCTCAACACCAACTGCCCATATATCACTCTCTTATTTTTAATAGACCCTTCTTTACCACTCTTGCAGGTGACTCTTGCTTAGTACACTGCATATATTTCTGTATATAAGGTTATCATATACAAACCTAGGTTAAAACAATAGAGACAAAATCAATTTTTTTTCCTTTGTTGCTTTCAAAATATAAAAAAAAGTTGGGTAATTCTTATTTGTTAATCTTTTTGGGAGATGAGTTGTTGGATTTTTATTCTGCAGCTATGGAAACTAGAATTTATTTTTTTACTCCCATTTACCTTTCATTTAAATAATGAAGAGTAAGATTCTCACTTAGTCATATGCTTCCAGGAGCTGGAGCTGAAAGAAAACACTATCACCATATGTGCTTAAAACCCCTTAAAAGATGGAGGAAGCTGAATTAATATACCTGAACAACTGAAAAACAATAAATTAAGGGTAATGGTAAGCATTTGGGTTCCCAGTTTTCCCCTGGGAAGTGTAGCTCTGCTCTTAGAACTTCCCCACCTTTTCTTCCTCTGTTCATTGTTTATACTGCTTGAAAAATGCCCTCCATTTGCAGGGCACTGGCTGCCACTGCAGATGCTACTGACTAAGTTGCACTGGGATGATCTAGCTATCTTCAAAATTGAATTTACATTATCCAGAAGCACTTTCTAAGTAATTTTCACCTTTGTAGACCTCAAGCCAGAACTCAGAAGTCGGGATAAGTGATGCCTGAGCACTTTCCATTCAGAAAGCCGTCGGGAAAAAAAAGACAAATAGATCTCAAGGGCCTCACACAGCACTCGCTGATGGGTTCATTAGAAAACAAAACCTAGTGCTCAGTTGGTGAGAGCCAGAAGGCTTTGGCTCAGGACTTCTGCCTACCTGTGGCAGAGAGATGACTTCCAATTACAAAGGTGAGAGCTTCACAAGCTCATCCACTGCTGGCTTCAGAGAGGATGGGCAAGGAGGTCACTGCTCCCAGCTGCTCACCTCTCCCTCTGCCAGGGGTGATGCTCCCTTCAAACTTGCTGTACCTACAATCGCTCTGCAACCTGGTTCTCTCCAAATTACCTGGGCTGGCTTAAATGCATTGTGCATTGTAAAGACTCCTGCTCAGCTGCAAGCAGAAACCACCTGGTGACTGCCACTGATGCAATTTTTTACAGGATTTTAATAACAGTATTTTTTTGTTTTTGTTTTTTGACACTTGACACTTGTACACTGCAGCATTATTGAACATCTTCATCATCATGCTTTAGTGGCACTATTCCTTACAGCTTGACGGCAGAACCACTGTTGACCCCACATCTTTCAATTCCACTGTTGTTTTCTCTTTGATGGAAAACTTACTTTATGCTCCACACAGAAACAAGGGTGGCTTAATAGTGACTTATAAGAGCTGGCAGAGATAGCCTTGCTCATTTACTAAAGAACTCTGGAAACTTTAAAGGTACAGGTAGATTTTTTAAGTATACTGTAATTTTTCACATTTCTGTTGTTTGGTCCGTAAAACAAGACTAGCCAATTTCTGCTTTTTGAGTGAAGAGTATGAAAAGAAAGTAAGATGAAAGGATAAATTAAAATGACCACATTGTCTGCTGAGTATATCATAAAAAGTTCTCCTGAACTAAGCTAACAGCACCACGTATTCTATCTGGCAGACTTCTGATAGTTATGCTTAGATAGTTATGCTGATAGTTATGCTTAGAAAGGTAAAAGAAAATTCAAAGAAAAGACAGCAAGATTCGTCTCTGATTTATACTACTTTCAGAAGAAACTTCCTTTACTCAGATTTATTTCTGTGCAATGAAGGGCAGGCATTGAACCTTTGCCATTTCGGTCTCCCTGTTGAAAAAGAAACAAGCTCCAATTTCAGGACTAGAATCCATTTGCTGGGCTTCATTCAAACTGGTATATGCATCTCTATATATCCCTGCATACAAAGGATGTAATGAACTATATATCCTTTCTTTAAAACCCCATTTCTTTAAAGTCTTGAACACTTGTGTCAGAAATCCTTTCCTTTGACAGCATGGTGTCAGGCTCAAGCTTAAAGCTTGCATCCCACTAACTTCATAGGAGTAATATTCCCCCCCTCCCTTCACATACAAACTCTGTTTTGCTTTGGGTTTACCAGCAACATGCCTTTGAAATCTGTTTTTTCTTGAGCTCCTTTCACATGGGGAAAAACTAGCACTAGGAAACATTGGAGTGGGGTGACAGCTGACAGTATGTAGGCATATCTGACACACAAATGAATGCTCCCAGTCCATTTACAGCAGTGAGTAAAGACTGTTTTCTGGCTCAAAACAGAAAAGGCTTTTTGAGCAAGGAAAGATGCCTGCAGAGAGAGAACCTGCACAAAGAGTTTGTCTTTAAGTGGGGACAATTTCAAAGCTATCTCTTGCTTCTTATCTGCTTCCCATAGTGTGGCTGTCATTCATTAGTTTTCCTAATATGCTACTCAGAAATGTACTGACAAAGGTAGAAATAAATGGAGATTGTCCTGCAGGATTTCTTCTGAGCTTGGCTTTATATGGAACTCTTGCAATCTATGAATCATTCACGTAGAAATAATTTCACCATAATAAAATGTCAAATAGAAGTAAAAGAGTAAGATTGGAAGATTCCAAGTGTATCAAAATTAGTCACTCCCCCCACCCCAAACCATGGAGTGTCTTCCCTCTTCATTTTTCTCCTCAGTAACTTTTATCTCTGCTGGAACTTGAACAGTAGAAATAACTTCTCCTTTCACAACATCTCCCCTATTTCTCGCACACCAAATACGTGAGAGGAGGGAGCCCTTTTGGCAAGTTCTGGTTTGTGCCTGTGCCAGGGTATTTTTTCCCTAGAGCTGTGTGGCACAACCTTCCTCTTTACACACCATCACAGTTACAAACATTTGTGCTCCTTTTTTTATAAAATGTCAGCCTGGAAAACTCAACCCTGTCTCCAAGCTTGGCTCTCTTTGCTGAGCAGCACTGGCAGTGACAGGAGCTGCTGGAGCCAAGCCTTGGTCTCCCCCAGAGCCCACCCCTGCCTTCAAGCCAGGCTCTAATGGGGCTCTGCAGCTCCAGCAAGGTGACCAGATCCCAAAAACAGCAAACTGGGGGAGAAACTCACATTGTGTTGTGAGCAGAGTCAAGGTCTCTAGGTGACATAGTGACTCAAAATCACATTTAAAACGAATCAAACGAAGGTAAGGGGATGTACTTTTAAATTTAACTGGAGAAGACACTCGAGGTCCCATGGAGCATGTTGGAAACTGCCTGGCCACACAAAGCCATCTGGCAGTGCAGACAAAAGACTGCATTAAAACAAAGCGATCAAATAATAAACTAGAAACCAATCTTTTTTCTTACATAGTTGCTGTAGATGTCTCAGGACATGATGGGTTTGTGAACAAGAGATGAGTGTCTTGGATAATATCTCTCTCTAAAAGAGATGTACTGAATTGAAATGTGCTGTAAAGAAGGAGTCCCTATGTCAGCAAAGAGCGCATGAGCTGCGTGAGGAGTTGCTGCTGCTCACCAGGATTCCCAAAATTATAAAACTTTGCCTGAGGTCAGGCAGTTATGGGACTCCACAGCTGTGTCTATCTACTTTGGCTAAAGTAATTTAACTTTTGTGCAAGTAATTTAACTTTTGTGTCCTAAATCCATGTCTGATGTAAGTGACAGCGATGGAGAAGGAAGGGAAGAATCAACTAATCTCCTTTGGCACTCAGTTATCAGAGTTTTGAATTTTAACTCTGGACAGTTTTTACAGATCAGAAATCTCCTGAAGTGTATTATGACAATAACGTTTGATTAGTGGACTTGATCAAAATGCATTGCATAAGTCCTCTATTAATATTTGTTCTCTGAAATGCAGTGCCCTGAATTGGCGTAAGCAATAGCAATAGGAATACAGAACATTGCATTCTCTATGTGGAATCCTTCAGAACAGCGAGGCATTTTATAAAGATTGACAGAGGATTAAACAATGTCCACAATGAAAATGTGGCAAATGGCCTGCTATGATTTTTAGCTCCAAGTCAGCTGCTGTTTGCAGCATCTCTCTTTTACAAGGTCCAAGGTAGGCACAAACCTTGTCATCCCCTTAAAAACAACACTGGAGTGGCTTCCCCAGCTGCACAGTGGAAGGGAGAGACGTGGTCCCCTCTACATCATGCTAATAATTAATTTACAATTTCTAATCTTCACTCAAGAACCATCAGGGATGAATAATTTCAAGGCTCTGTACTTTCATTTACAGGAAGTTGCACAGAGTACATAGCTACAGAAAGCAAAGTTATGTCAGTCAGATTTAGTTTTTCTTTAGCCATAAAGGCCAGAATTTTTTAAAGTACCATTTAAGTTATGTCTGCTTGTATCTGCACAGAAGCAGAAGTGACTCAGCAGCATGAATTCTCCCAAGCCTTCTTATTTTAATTTGAATGGCAAATTTAAGTTAAGCACACAGGTTGACTGGGAATGGATGTGGTGAGAGACCAGAGAGGAGATTCAGACATGTAGCTAAGGAACAAGGAAACAGGGAAAGTGAAAAAAAAAGATGCAGAAGAAATAGAAATGGAGGGACAGAACTGATGTGCCATGATGAACATAGCAGCTCAGAGCCTGGAGGTGTGAATATATGATGGCATTTGAGTCAGAATAGGGCACTCTATAATACTCATACTTAGGGCATTTGCCACCAGCTGTGGGACCAAACTTCAAACACCTGCTGCAAATTGGGATCCAGATCTTCCTCATGCTCAGGTGAATGACTGCTCTAACCTATTCAACATAGAGATGGCCAAGGCAGAACACCTCTCCTTCCAGCTCCCACAGCCTCTTTGGCATGGACCTCTATGTGGTGAATCTGTTCAGAAAACTCTGTCTAGCAACTTCAGTACAGAGAAGAATATCTGTCCTGTGAATTTCAATAGTACATAATTCCAAGCTACTCCAGACATTAAGGCTCTGTGCTTACACATGATTTTAAACATCATCAGGAATGTACAAGTTGGGGAACTATACTGGAGGAAAATTAGGAACGCAGACAATCTTGGATGCTGCTGCTCAAATCAGTAGTTAGGTATTGGTATCTTTTGTAGCTATAGCCACAAGTAAGGGCAGAAAGGTTGTTTTTTCTCCTTGATTTCTACTGCTAATGGAGTACAACCTGCTATGGGAAGCATCCCATCCTAAATTTATCCCCAGTGTATCTCTTGAGAATAATTTTTATTTCTCATATCTAAACTCAGATGGGCATTTGGCACAATGTAATCTATCTTTTCTGCTTGAAATATTATTCATGCTTTATCAGTTTTCCTGGAGCATCTGACATGAGTGGAATCTTCTATGTGTTCCTTTCAAACACTTGGTAAAACTGCCTCATCCCACTCACTGATGTTAGTTCTTACTGCTTGATCTCAGCCCAATAATCACACGCCTCCAGCAGCTATTTACATTTTCCTTTTCCTCCCTTCCCCCTTCTGTTTTTTAAATCTAAAAAGGACATTGGCAACTCTAGAGCTTTTTAGCTTTTTTTTTGGTTTTTGTTTTCTTTTTGTTTTTTGTTTCTTTCTACTGTCCAGAAGTTACACAACCAAGTAGGCACAGGAAAATGTAACCTGATCCAACCAAAATTTCAGTATACTTCAAAAACATAAATGAACTGTTTCTGTTGTTCTGAAATTACTCTTCAACAACTATAGTAGTTACAGGAGTAGCTTCTGTTCCACTTAACCAAGCCACTAAACCAAGCTTACACTGCCACATCAGTAGGAAGCCTGAGCCAAGCATTGCAACAAACACGTGAGTCTACGCCTGCCCAACATGGGACAACTGGTGTTCAAAGTCATTTACCCAAAGTCACAAAGCAGATTCATTCTAGAGTCAGATATGGGGAAGCTGAATGTCCTGGATACCACGTTATTGTACTATGCACCAGATCTTACTGCTTCCCAAAAGCAAAATAGCTTTAATGGAAGCAATTATTTCGCATGCGTTTCTTCAGGGAGTGATGCAAGAATTGCCATATAAGCAGCCTAGGAATATTACAGTTGTCATTAAATCCTTTTTATCAGTTCCTAGGGAAGAATTTTCATACACGAGTGTATTCAATTTCTACATTGGAAATCCAAATCACTACTGAAATATTTACATTCTTCTCTTCTACGTGCTTGATACCAGTGTCCAAAAGCAGGATTTGAATGTCCCCTTCAGATAAATACACAATAAACTGGGCTTCCTACTGCTGAAGGCTGGCCTGACTAACTCTCAAAAGATCTGAAATATTCTGTGACTTTCCTTCCTCCATGCTGAGAAGAGAACTTGATTTCTGAACAAAAGTATGGTTTTAAAAGTTTCCCACTTAATGTGTGTATTATACACACAAGGCATACAATAGAAGACATATGTTAAGAGAAATAACTACTCATCTGATACCAGCTAGCTCATTCTATGCATTTGCATGCTTTCTGTAATGCAAACAAAATATTTAAAGCTCTATCTTACCAAGGTATGAGTGCTCTGGAACCGATTCAATGAGACTGCTATTCAAAATCTCAGTGAGGTAAATTACTTTTTTTTTTTTTTTTAATCTCACCTTTGCTGTCTGTAAAGTTCCGTATACTAAGGATGTCATTAAGATCCTGATAGTGGTTCTGCTTTATGTATGTTGTTTTCTCAGGAGTGTCCTGAAGCTGCATTGTGACCTCTTCCAAGTCTTTGTCCAGCTGAAAAAAAAAAAAAAAAAAAAAAAAAAAAAGAGTACAAAGCCTTAAAAATTCAAGGATCAATGCTTGAGGTACCTGCAGTAATTACATAGCTTTCTGTAATTAGACTAGAATGCAGTTACTAAGGCAACTGCCACACTGTGCCCAAACCAGTTTTCTTATAGCACGACAACACTACCTCTAAAAATCATGGTACAAGTAACAAACCATGTTCAGCTGTCATATTGCCCACAGGTTGTTTGAGAAGAATAAGCTTTAGTAGCTGATACTTTAAGCAATTCAGATGCACAGCTGCATGAGGAAGAAAGGGGCATTAGAAAGCTCAGTCTGAA
Source organism: Calypte anna (assembly GCF_003957555.1). Classification (NCBI taxonomy): domain Eukaryota; kingdom Metazoa; phylum Chordata; class Aves; order Apodiformes; family Trochilidae; genus Calypte; species Calypte anna. The sequence goes on along the minus strand of NC_044245.1, from coordinate 89,404,433 downwards.
AAACTCCCAACTATTTATTATTTATGTGTACAAATGGGGCATACATAGCTATAACCACTTTGTTGAGTCAATCAAAGTATAAAACATACAGGAGAGTATCAGTGAACTATGGCATTGAGGGCATGTTCAGCCATGTGAGTGGCTGCAGTCAGCTCTAATGGGGATACTTTGTTTTCCTACAGATTGTTTTTACTCCTTGTACCTTTAGACTTCTGTAGGCTTTTGGTTTGTGTCTCCATGTGTGTGAAACTTTGAAGAAAATTCAACTCACAGTTAGTTCTGGGGCTGAGAACACTCTATACTTTGTGATTTGAAAGTTAGTCTGGAGTTTTATATCTTTTGTTATAACTAGCACTAAACTGCTATTGCAAACATAACTTTCCAAGAGGGAAAAAAATGGAGATAAGAGGAGGGGGAAGAAACATCCCAGTCCTTTCTCTCTCCCCCCCAGAAGCATCCTTTAAGACAAGAGGGAGAAGGATTGAAGCCCAGGTGTTTTCTGACTGGAAGAACCACAGCAGAAATGCCAGACTGGTTTACTCCTAGCTTTTAGCACTGAGATGAACACAAAGTGCTCTCCCTGGAGGCTGATTTGTATTCAATTGGCTACTGCCCCAGTAGAAAATAATCAGATACAAGCATTGTAATGATGACCTGGGATGCTCTCTATGAACATTTGTGCAGGATGCAGTGTCCAGAGTATGTCTCACTCATTACTGGCTTAACTGAATTTTAAAAGTGTTGAATTTAGATTTGTTTCCTTAAAGAATTGGGAAATAGCAACTCATGCTAAATAATCCAGAGATGTAGCTGCTTGCCATGGTAGAGCATGCTCCAAATCCCCTTGACAATGAAAATCCTATTCGAACCTATTGGTTCTGAGTATTTAATTTAATCTATTTAAACAAAATCTAAAAAGATCAGCAAGGTCCTGCATGCACTAACATGGATCACTGCCCTGTGGCCACCATCATGAGCCTTGCAGGGCACAGGCTGAGATCCTGTGAGTTAGGAGGCTCAGTAGAAAAAACTACAGTACTATAAATAAAATAAAGTAGCCAGTAGCCAGCTGAGCCTTCATTAAAAATTGCAAAACTCTCACATGAAAGGGACCTGGCAAAGCTGAATTTTTTTTTTTTTAATTTTTTAATTTTTTTTTTTGGTAATGCAGAGGTAGCTTTTGCTTCTGGACACTTTGGCAATCTGAGTAAACATCTACTGGTTAGCCAGGCAATTGTTAAGATCTGGATGAAGTAATTGATACAACTAAGTGCCTTTTCTCCAAGATATAAGAATACTTCACAGACTAGGCAAAAACAGATTAATGTTTTTGTAAGATATAGATTGGTCATGGCTATCTTCTCTCACAAAATGGGCAGTCTTCAAGGCTGATTTGTCATCATTTGAGGTCTCCTCAGCAAGGATGGACATCATTAAAAATATACATGTTATAACACAAATGGAAATCATGCACTCCATGTGCTTTGCCTTTCTTTTGGTAGAGACTTAAGAAACTTCAGTCTTTGTGCCAAAAGGATCAGCTTACATGGTAGTAAAGATTTTTTCTACCTTAAGATAATATGTAATTCTCTTTCATGCGAGATGTATAAAATCTGTCTCGCAAGCTTTGAGAGAACTCTGAGAGGCTGAGAAATAACAGCAACAGCATCCTCTGAACTCAGCCATAAATAGGTACAAAGGGAGCTCTTAAGTGGCTCTGGGGCTGCAGGTTCCTGTTACTCTTGCATGTAAAGGTTGCAAAGAGCTATTGCTCTATGGTGCTCAGCATGTCCACGTGAAGCAGCAGGATAATTTCCCCATTATAAATGAATAAGCGAAGTTTCATTTTAATTTGCTAGGGTACATTTTCCTTTTATCACATCTGCTAAGTATTCACTGCATGAATTAGCTAGTCATATAAAAAATTTGTTTCACTACTTTTCTATGGGGAAAGCAAATTTCTCACATTAAAAAGTAGTCAACAATTAAGCCCATTACAGACCTACAATGAAAAAGAATTTTAAAAATGGCATAGTCAGTGTCTACAATAAACAATACCTCTGTAATTTTCATTCTCAAGCGGTGGTTCTCTGACTGCAATCCTTCCAGTCGAGATGTGCTGGCCTGATTGACACTGGTGACTGATGTTGATGTTTTTGAATCTTCTTTCTTTTGATTTTGAGTGAACTGAAATCGTCTGTTTTGTGTGGCTGCATCTGGATTTGTCCTCAGTGTGATGAGCTGTAAGGTTTAAAAGCTTTAAGAAATCCTGCCCAGAGTTTTATTTTTGCAGCTATTTCTTTTTCATCTCAGACATTGAAAGGCAAACCAAGAGTTCCTTTCTGACTTTCAAGTGCAGACTTTTGGAAAGTGAGCTCTGTTTGCCATGTGCAGTACTTGAGAAAATGTCTGAATAACTTTACAGAAGCTATTTTGCAAACAGAAGTGTTAAAAAAATATGTGAAAAAGAATTTAAAACATATTTGAATGGATTTTAATAATATTAAACTGTATTTTAATATTTCATCAAATGTATATTTCTCCTCCTCTGATATCTTTATACTTTCAAAGGATACATTCCTCCTTTATGAAAAAGCAACCCACCAAGACCTTCTCAGTTCCACATAAAAGTTCTCCTTTCCTACTGTTCCAAATAACACTCAAGCAGAGAGAAGCATGAAGCAAGAGTATTAAAAGAAAGAACTCATGGGAGATCGCACTCTGGAGATAACAGAAACTTAATTAGGTTTTAGTGACCCAAAATAAACCAAATGTGCTCAAATAAATTAAATAAGCCACTTAAAAAAAAAAAGGTTAACCTTAAACATATTTAATATAGGCAAATATAAGGAAGATTTAACACTCAGTGACAACATGAAAATATCACCTCGACATGAGGAGAGAAAGCTACTAGCTGTTTGGCAAGGGGTAGACAGCTTCTCAGATGACTCTTGAGAATACAGAAATTCTGATGACTTGCCAAGCAGCATACATATATCTTTTCATACAGGCAAAGCTGAAGAGAGCATAGGAATAGCATTGTAAATCCATAATGTCCTCAGCAGTCAAACTGATGATGTAGTGGGTAGGTAAGTGGCCAGGGAGGTGCACTGAGAACTGGCTGACCTGCTAGGCTCAGGGGACTGTGGAAGCCACTCACTAGAGCTGTACTGCAGGGGAAAATACCACTCAGGGACAATACCATTTAACATCCTTATTAGTGACCTGGTTGGTGGGACAGAGCACGTCTTCAGCAAGTTTGCTGAAAGATCCTCAAAGAGGAGGAAGAGTTGACACACCAGGTGATTGTGCTGCTGTCCAGTGGGATGTCAAGAGGGTGGAGATCTGGGCCAACAGGAATCTCCCAAAGCTGAGCAAAGTGAAATACCAAGTCCTGCCCTCAGGGAGAAAGAAAATCCAAGCACTCATCCAAACAGGTTGAGGGCTGTTTAGCTCAAGAGCACCTTTTTAGTAAAGACACTGGGCACTGGACCCTGGGCCAGTGGAAGTGATGCTTCCTTTCTGCTCAGCCCTGATGAAAGCACACCTGCAGGGCTGTGTCCAGGTTTGAGATCCCTAGTACAAGAGACATGGATCTCCTAAATAAAGCCCAGTGAATGGTCACAAAGATGCTGGGAAGAACTGGAGCCTTTATGATACAAGCAGCCCTTGATGATTGCTCAGCTTTGAGATGTAAGAGGTCGAGGGGCACATTATTCATGTGTGAAAATATGTGATGGGAGATAGTAAAGAGGATGGAGCCAGATCCTTCTCAGTAGTGCTTAATGAAAGGAATGGAGGCACAAACTGTAAAAGTGAAATTTCATTAAAACATCAGAAAAAACTTCTAATGTAAGCATGGTCAAACACTAGTAAAGATGCTCAGAGAGCATTGGGGAATATTAAACCCTGGAGATAATTAAGACTCAACTGCTCAAGACCCTAAGTAACCTGATGTAGCTGAGTCTTCCTACAGCTCCCTACCTCTCCTCTGCTCTGTTTATTTCATTTTAATTGGACGGGTTGTAGTGACTGGTGTGTTTAACTCCCAGACCAAAAACTGCATTAAAATGAAGTTACAGGTGAAGAACGGTAATTACAAGGCTTCTTAAATTAGCAGGTAAAAGGTAACAAGATAAAAAAGCTCTGCAATTTGATGTGCTCTAAGTTCAAGCTGAGTATGAGAGAAGTATAGCCATCCATCAGTTGACTCATCTTCATCTGGGAGTTTATAGCTGAAGACTGACTGGATTTTTGCCACCAAGACATATGCGTTAATGAATTCATTCATATGGTGTGGATTAGATGGAAAAGTGATGGGCAATGTTGCTGGCTGACACTGTACAAGGAATGAAGGTAGATGAGTTTCCTTCTTTTTTTTTTCCTGCCTATAAATTCAGTGGAACTTGGGTCTTGCTGCCTCACATCTGTGCAGTTTCAATTTCAACAAATAGTCAACATGCTATATCTATGAAGGGTCAATGCCAAGTAGACAAAAAGTGCTAACATCACAGAAAATTAAGGTTTTAATCCTGGTCCCCTTTCCTTGCTGCTTTTCAGGAAAGTGGATCAGAAGTAATGTATTAATGCCATTTCAGGCAATGATGATGCACACTCGGTGGGTGACTAGAAGTGACAGTGTTCTGTCTCCAAAGGGATGGAGCAGGAAAAGTGGAATGACATGAAAGTTTGATAATCATGGAAAAGTTATTTCATGAAGAAAGAGTACACATTAGGATTGCTTCTTTCAAAGAAGTTCTGAGGATGCTGAAAAATATTATAGACATGTTGGCCCTTAAAAAAGATAATTAGACATTGCAGATAACGTCTAACAGGAAAAATATGCATAATAAATGTTTGACCTCTGCAGATCACTTCTACAAGATATCCTTGAACCCAGAAATCTATAATAGTTTTTAAAAAGGTTTGGACATTTTTTTATCAGATAACAATAATGTCTAGAGTTACTGTAAGCAGGATGCAGAGTAATGTGTATCAACATGTGTATTTGAGGATACCTTTACATGGAGAGAATGAGCATGAAAGGGAGAGGTGAATATCTTTTCCCTGATCTATATTACTCTACTATGGGATTTAAAAATTCTTTTCTGAGGCACTTGGTGCTGAATAAAATAGCAGTGGATAAGATGGATATTTAACTTGAAAAGTAAAGTAATCACCAGGTTACAAATAAATAAGATTACTATAGCTGACAAGAAGTAAAGGAAAATTTTATGTTTTGTTCCCTGGTTTGCCTACATCAGTGAGTATCTTATTCAGCTGTGGGGCAAAATGGCTGTGGGGCAAAACTGAATTCCAGCATCGTTGGCCATTGCTGAATGTTAGTTAAAAGGAATGTGTTTCACTCTGTCTAGCAGAGAAGTAGAAGTACTCACCTGACCTGAAATGATATTACTGCTTGCATCTGTCTGGCCACAGTTTAATAAATGAAAAAAAAGGAATCATGGAAGTCTTTGCTCTCAGATTCCTGATGAGCCACAGGCTTTAGCATTTCACCAGCAATTTTCTTAGGTCACTGAAATTGTACTACTTGACAGTAGTCAAGATTTGGTGTCTGTCTCACACTGACATCTTACCTAGGTCTACAAACTGAGAGGTGTTTGGTCTGATCTTCTGTGGGGTCCAGACAGCCTACTGTGGAACCTGTGCTGGAGCAGGTTGTGGGACAGAGTACTTGCCAGCCCTCTTGCTGTCACCTTGGCACTGCAAGAAGAACTCTCTAGCTGTGAAAGCACCTTCATGGGCACTGGAAGAGCTGCATCCTGATTTCTGCCTCAACCTCTTTTTTTCTACCTTATCCAAAGACCATTTTTAATGCAAAGTGGCTAAGTGTTTGGCAACCTGACAATACATGGAATGAGAAGTATTACTTGATGCTAGAAGGCTACAGTGCATGTTTGTATTTTGAATAGAAAGAACTGAGAGGAAAAATGAGGGCAGGGTAATTGGGGTTTAAAAGAAGAGCAGATGAAGGGATTAAAAAAGGCAACAGAAAAGTCATCTCAGAGCCTGTGGCAGCAGAAAAGAAGGATGGGCAAAGGAGCATGAAAGCAAAGGGGCAGAAGAGCGTGTCACAGCATTAATAATATTTTCTCTTTGAAGAGAGTTCTGACATTCTGTGGAGGTATTTTTGGCATCAGAGTTTTAATATGCATTTTCATACAGCTTACATGCCTAAATCTTGCAGTATTTTGAAGTACTCTCCATTGCTGTGCTTATGCTTCCCTTAATTTAGAATTAAGTTGTGATTCTTCCCTAAGATCCAAAATGAAAATATGATCATATACTTCTGTACAGTTTTTTTGATATTTGAGAATTGAATTGCATAACTTGTAAAAACATCCTGGTTAGTCAGTCCTGAGGAACGAACTACTTTGCTTCTCTTCAGAGCTTCTGTTGCTACCCTGTGCCTCTAATTTCTTTCAGAGGGAGCCCTCTAATGAATATGTTCATTACCTTGTTCCTTTTCCAGATAATGTTCTTGGTACCCCTGTTAGAATCATTACCAGAGATGTCACTTAGCACCAGAACCTATTCACTATAATTTGCTCAATACATTGATTGAACATGGGCCAGTAGTCACAGACTTTTTAACACTACTTATTAAAAAAAAAACTAAAACAGGTTCCAGAGGTGAAATCTTTACTCTTGCCTTGCCAATATTTCAGACATCTGACTTCATACACATCTGATTTGGTGTGATAAGCTAGGTTTCTGCAAGTCATATAAATGAACACGGTTTTACATTTTACTTCAAAATATCAAATGAGTTTTCCAGAACTTGAGGCTTTGCTGAAGTAAGATTTCAGAGCAACCAATTTTCCCTTCATTCAAGATCTGTAATTCTCATGTCTAAAACTTGATGAGTTTGGTGAAATGACCGAGTACCAGTGCTCTGTGGGTGTCTTCTCAGTTCTTTCAAAAATGCAAACCAAACACATTCTCAGGGTCCAAAAGGGCAAACAAATATGTGCCTCCCAGTCTGTGCCTCTCTTACTATATATTAACATACTTATTAATATATATATTAATAAATATATCTTCACTGCTAGCATTCACAGGATACATAGTTTTCCTCTGGAGTACTGATATACCTGAATACCTGTACCTGAATGAGTACCATACCTGAAAACCTTAGAGGTTTCAGCCTAGCTGACCCCACACCATGCCAGTGAACTAAAAAGATCTCACTGTTTTCTAGGTATCTCTTCTAGGCAGAAATCCCAATTATCTCAGTTAGGGTACATACGAAACATGGCGGAGTATAAAAAGGGACATGGTCCCTCCTAAATACTCACTTATCACCTGTTCCAAAGAGTTCCTAAAAGTTGGAAATGGAGACTGTTTAACTGAAATTACAGAAAAAAAAGCTTTGTTCCCCCAGTCACACATTCAGTAAAGATGCAGGCATTAGAAATGCATGTATTTACACTCCTGTAATTTGGCATATTCCACTTGCTTCAAAATCTCATGAACTTTTGTTCTTCCTCTCAGATCCAGAGACAAGAGATTATAGGTGGGTTTGGTTCAGAATTCACACACATCTCCTGCACTTGAGTAGGCAATAAACTTTTATATATTAAATCAAAATTACAAAACAGAAGGAAAAAAATCCAGACCCATGCTAACCAAATTTACTTACCTTAGGTACAAACACAAGGCAGAGAGTAATGGTGCTGCAGAATATTATGACTAAAGCAACAATGCAGAACTGCACATTGGGTTGGTCTCGAGTAAGGAAAGAAACAGCAGCACCAATAATGCACATTATTCCCACATTGTATACGCTCATCCCGATGTACTTGCTATCATTCAAGGCAGGAATGCTGACATTTCGTGTTTCCCAGGCTAGGAAACACCCAAATAACTGAAATTGTAAAAGAAGGGAAAAATACGATAATTAGAAGAGGAATTGGCTGACATACAGAAAAAATATTAATTTAAGACAGGTATGTTTTCCAACTTGACAAATATAGGCAATATTACAATACAGAGATATACACCTACCTTCTACCCAATATCTAACTACCTATGTGATTTGTTTTGCTCACTAGCACAGATTCCTGCTTTCACAAGAGAAATGTGAAACTTGGAATTAGTCATGATGGGAGCAAACTTCTCTAAATGCTATGTCTACCTTTATCTTACACTTTTAATATTTTTTAAAGATAGTCCTTCCTGTTCGTTTTCAAGGATTCAAGAAAAGATATAATGTAAGGTGTTCTTTTCACTATTTTTAGTACCTGTTCTCAATATACCCTTATCAATCCAGTCAACCATTGAATGATTATCACCTACATTAATAAACAGTAGTGTCAAGATGTGTCCTATGAGAGACAAATATACAGTGTAGAAAATATCACCCTGGTTGATCAGACTGCGATTATAATGTCTTTTATTATCATGGGAGTTGGTAATGGCCTTTCAATTGCAGTTGTCTAATGATTTCTGGCACACAACATTCTTGTGGCAATTTTTTGTTGGCTTTTTTCTTTGGTGTATTTCTAAGCTTTAGCCCATTTCTCATTTGCAATGTGCTTTTGCAGCTCAGCAGAGGAAAGTCTTTAGGGTAAGGAAGCTGTCTTCATCCTCTGAAATTTAATTAGACTTTTCTACAACATGGACTGCTGCAAATGATTACTTTCTTTCACTTGCATTCTTCAATGATATTCTGGCAACACAGTAAAATAATAAATGAATAAATGAACTCAAGACATTATAAATAGGTAACCGACCCTACAGTCTAGGCAAAGCTTGGTAAGAGTGTGTGGTGCCCTGGGAAGAATGGAAGACAGCAGATGATATTGGAGGAAAGGGAAAGAAAGAGAGAGGAACCATCACTAAGACCCTTTCTAGATTTTTCTGATCACATTGCAGGGACAGACAAGGAGAAATGAAAAAGGTGCGTTGCCATTGACCTTGGTACCCTGCTTCCCAGACCATCACATTTACCTATGGAGAAAATATCTTTTATGCAACTGCAACCCATGAGGTAATCCAGGAAGGTAGAGGTCTGTGATGATTCCTCTTGAGGATTAATTGCAGTTGCCTAGTGAAAATTCACCTTCCACTTTCTTTCCAGCAGAAAAACCATTACAAATTTCAAAAGAAATAAGACTAGAAGAGTCCAAAACCTGAACTAGAACAACACTGTTTGGTTGCCAATCAAGCACAACAGAGCTGGGGGACAGAATTATTTTTTCTGTACAAACTCAGTTTTGCCCTTATGTGCTTTCACTGCAAGTTAATAGCTGCAAATCTCCCTGATTATTTCCTTAGTTTTTACCTCAACTCAATGATGGAAACAAGCCCAACCATTTGCAGCTCAGCTGCTTTGTGTTCCCACAGAAACTATCAGGCTGTAGCCACTCACCTACTGTCCTGATTTGAGAGGACGAAGATAGCAAAACCCTGCCTAGGACACCCCCAGCAGCTGCCATGCTGTTGGTATAGCAGCTATAATGGGGAGCAGCTGAGCCTTATGGGGAGGAGAGGATGGGTCAGGTCACCCAAATGGACCAATCTCAGTATTCCTTCCCATGGCTATCAGTATAAAATGGCTCCCAAGAGAGCCTTCTTGAGGCTTTTCTGGCTGGGTTGAGCTTTGTCTCTGCTTTCTTCACTGGAGAACAATATTGTTCATCTTTTGCCTTCTCAATTAGGACCAGCTTGGTTGTTCTAAGGCTGTTGTGAACTGTCACTGAGACCCTGGACCTGGGCATCCCTGTCTCCTGCCTTCTCCAGCATGGGACTGTTCTGGTTGGGAAGTAATTACCAACTGAGGAGGATGAGTTTACTTATTTTTATATATATTTGCAATTTGATATTACTGCTTCATTAAACCTACTCTAGGTTTTTCTTCCAACCTTAAAGTTTCTCTCCCTTATCCCTTTCTCCATTTTTCCCTGGGAGAATAGTTAGGAATAACAGAGAGCATCTGTCACCTAGTTACTGTCTAAAACCATGACACCTACTCACCCAGGCAATTCATGCCAGGATTTAACACCAATCTGCCAGCCCTGGTCTCCTATTGCCGAGCTTGTTTGCTAGCCTAGTTCATTTTCTTGCCTACAGCACATATGTTACCCAGACACATGTTTGTCAGCAGACCCAGCTGGAAGGCTTTGGTGGATTAGGCATCTGCTCTCTGCCTGTGGAGTGTGGCAGGCTGGAGGTGTTGCCTGGTCCAGAAGAGCCTCCTGTTCACCCCCTTTCCAATGCTACCATTGCTGTCACAATCCTCATCAAGATATGTAGGCAGGGGTGGCCCTTCCCAGCATTTGGTCTTGCAATACTTACCCAGTTCAGGGATTGGGACAACTTGTCTGTCACCAGCTGTCCACCAAACCCGAATCTCTGGCAGCCAACTCATTGCCAGGCACTTACTGCCCCACTGCTGACTCTTCAGCAGGACAGCTGTATGGTGCTTGCTCAGCACTGTGAGCAGAACCTCATTCAGTATCTTTGAGCAGAACCTTGGAGGAGCAGGTCACTCCACTCCCAGTGATCTAATTTTTGAAAAGAAACTGTGTATAGAGGAGCTCAAGTGGATGTGTCACACAACCTGTAACACATCCTAGATGATTAGTGTCACACCTTGACTGTGCTCAGCCATCAGATGCATCCACCTGGCTCTGCAACTGTTTTCAGTTTTCTCCGTTAGATAACAGCAACTCAATCAAATGTGAGAAATGCAAAAATTAACAATGAGATAAATATGACTTAATCAAATATTAGATATTTTCTAAAAGTAACATTAAACAAATGCAATTAAAAAACATCAATTCAAAGATTTTAAAAGCGATGTTTAAGGACAAGGACCTGAAATGAGATGTTTGTAATATGCATTACAAACTGTGTTACTCATACACATGACCTTCCCTAATTATGCAGTTTACTTGGAAAAATCAGAGCACTGTAAGCAGAGCTGCCTGCTCCTCAAGGTTCTGTTCATGGGGCTGAACGAGTGCTCTCTGCCCACCAGTGAACAGTTGTTCCGATGGAGTGTTGGTGATGTTCAGTGGACAGCTGGTGGCACGTAGTTTTACCTTTTTTGCCCAGGTCATCCTTGGCACCGTTCTCCTCCACGTGCTCGTGCAGGACACGGTCCTAGTCAGTTCCCTTGTCATATCCCTGTCTGTGTTATTCATCTACTCCAGTAGGACTAGAGCCCATGCCTCACCCTGACACCTTGCTTCTTCCCCTGCCCTTCCCAGCAGCCTAAGAAGTGCAGGAAGAAAAGTAGTGGCTGCTGCTGCAGGTCGAGCATGGGATGGAGCTGCTCTTGAGGGGTCAAGGCATATGTAGACAGCTACCTGGAGAGGAGAGAGGTCTCAGGGCCATTGAGGTTGGGCAGCTAAGGTGGATAAGCTGTTTATCAAGCTGGGTAGCTTTGTTCCAGAGAAACAGTTCATCACCAAATACATTTATTTTCAGAGCCCCTCAGATAACCAAGACAGTTCCCATAAGGAAGGATGCAGGTAGCTCTGCTCTGGGGTCTGGTTCTGTGCACTCTTGGTGGTGCTCAGCTCAGCTGTGCTACACATTTACAACTTTGCCAGCCTCTGAAAGGACAAAGTCTGAGAAGAGAACTGAAAAGCAAAATTAAAAAAAAAAGAAAATTGATTCTGCCCTAGATCAAACCAGGAGAGCTTTGGGATAAAAGGAATCCTTGTGCATATGTCTATATCATGTTTTTAAAGGGCTGAGATGCTGATTAACTATGGAGAAGATTTCTGTCTTCCCCTGCTACAATTAATTTTTAATGGAATTTTTAGGGTTGCAGGTCATCCCTCACTCTCCCCCATTTCTCCCAATATGAACACATTCCCTTCCAAAAGCATTATTCTGGGAATACAGCCAACATACTTAAATGAGGCCAGCACTTATTACAAGTAATGGGCATGAATTTATAGCTGAGGCTTATAAAGCGATCTAAAATATCAATTATAATGGAAAAAGAAGATTTGAACAGCGTTGTGGGGTTATGGTTTGGCCCATTCTCATTTATAATTGAGAACAGTATGGAAAATGGTGAAGTATCTTCCAGATGAAAGGAGGATATTTATGTGATAACTAAAGAAAGGGAAAGACTCTTGTACAAGTGGGTTTCCTCAGAATGATGCACTATAAATTTGAAAGTATTGTTTTTAATTTTTGTTGGCATTTTGGGAAAAAAAAAAACCCTGCCTCAGGAAGACAGCTCTCTTTTTCTAAATGTCACAGCTCATCTTTGAGACTCCAGCATGGATAAAAGCTAAGAGTTCTGTGCAGCCTGATGCCAGGCCAGTTGTGATGGCACAACTGCAATTTGCTCCTTGTTTGCCTGCTCCATGGGGTTGATAAGATTTCTCCCCTGAGACAGAGCCTTCCTCAGGGAACACGACACTTTGCTGCCCTCCCCCCCCTGCCTCATGCCCTTCTTATTTTCCCCCTTCCTGAGGCTCAGACAATTTGTACAAATGAAAGATTCACTTTTATGACTGCAAAGATTCTGAAAATCACTGAAATGGCTTGGTTGAGGAATGGGACACAGACATTGTTAGTGAAAGGTCTGTATTTCTGTGATTCCCTGACTAGTTTTAAATATGAAACTTATCAGCTCTGGTGAAAAAAACAGTCCCCTATTTCAGCTGTTCTGCTCCTGGTACCTAAATATTAATCTTCCCCAGCTATGTAAATCATACTTCTCATCATTCTTGGGGACACCTCAAGTCTTGAGACTGCTGTGCAGTTCAAGGACTATGTGATATTTAAGGCTGTCTGCTGGGATTTGCAATACAGCTGTCTCTGCTCCTATTGGTCTTTCCTCCTTGAGGTCTCAAGCTGGTAAATGCTTCTTGGGGTACATCTACTGGCTTGGGATCCACACAAAATACAGCAGCCACTGTCTTTGTTCAACACAACGATGCTGGTGGTGACCATGGCACAGCTTTACGTTCGGAAAATGTGGCACAATTCCAAATTTTGCCTGAGGTGTACCCCGTAGCTCCATAATAGAGGTTGTTTTCAGAAGGAGCTCTTGAGCTTCTTAAGCTGTCAGGTTTTATGTAATGAGAGACTGACTGTCTTAATTATTTGGGCACTTGTATGGGAATGTTCTGATCTCTGCTGAGAAATTTGATTAAATAGCCTTCAGAGGAGTCGTGCATGAGCACAGGGAGCTGGAGTTGGGCAGCTCTTAGCAATGCTCATGTGATAGATTTGTAGAGAGGGGCAGGACACCTCTGTCCCCTCTGTTCTGTACCAGCTGGGTTAGGCAGCTCCTTGCTGGCACTTACAATTCCCATCCTCAAGCTCCTGATGGGTCCTGTGTATGACAGAAGGAGTTTGAATAACTCAGGGCTACCCATTCTCCTGTTGAAAGTAGTTATCTAATAAGGAGCATAACAGTCTCCTGTCAAGTCTAATGGTCTAATTTAAGTCCCTTTGGGGATCTCCACTACAGACACACTGTAAATGCAACTAGGAAGGCTTCCTGCATCATTAGCCATTAACTTAAAGCCTTTTCTCATTTTTATTTACTAAATACACCTCTTGTTGATGTAGAAAGTGTCATAAAATGTTGTTTTGGGTTGTCTTGGAAGGCATGAGCTGTAAGTCCAGGCAAAATTGGTTTGTTTCATCTTTTGTTTGAGGGCAGGCAGTTTCCACTCAAGACAACACTGATTTAGAGTATTGTCTTTGTAGCAGTTGATACGGTGGGTTTAGGCTGTGATGTCAGTACACCCATAAAGGCTGTGAGACAACCACTGTATAGACTGGGGGGAAACAGTGTCTGAAGACAATGAGATTATACCAGTGGTCACTAAGAGAAATAGATATTAAATTCCTAGAGGGAGAACAGGGCTGCGGAGTATACGAAATTTGTGTTTATGGAGTTTAAGAGGCAAACTTTAATTTTTAAAAATCTTGTACTGACTACATGGTGATAGCTGGCTATGTAATTAAAGTGTTTCTAGCTGAAGCATTGGAAAAAATGTAACACTATTTTTTCAAAACTCTGCTAGCTAGTTGTCCTGGTTTGGACCATGACACTAGTGCATTATAAATCTTGTTCACCAGAATTACTGCTAAACACAGTAACAATTGTTTAATGATTCATGACATGTACCTCTACAACAGTGTTTAAGTTGCATGTTGGACTGCATAGACTGGCAGATGACAGGCAGGAAATTATTTATCCTTCCTCTTGGGAGGGAGTATTCCCTCTTGCCCTGTACTGCCCTTAAACCATTTTGTCGATATATTTAATTTCAAAGTCCTGTCTGCTTATTCTTTGAACATGGGTTACAAGCAGTATCAGTAAAGAAAGATAAAGTAAGAAAGTTATACTGAGGATTTTATACAAAAGCAGAGAAATAACAGAGGAAAAGTCTCCAACCTTGTCAGAAGACATGTTTGCTGATAGCTAGAGGGTATGGTTCAGGAAAGATTATATGGTGGCCCAAGCTGCAGCTTTTCAGCTAATTACTGTACTGTAGTAGTGCTTTCTGAACTCACTTGTGGATCACAGCCCTGCTGTGATGCATGAAAGAAAAAAAAGCTAGCTTTTACTTCAAAGATCTTATAGCTGGGAATTTTTCTTGGTTTGTCTTTGATGGTATTTTGGGGTTGTTTGTTTTTTGTTTTTTCCTTTTGGGAGATTTCCCCTCCTCCCACCCCTTAAAACAAAGGCAGTTCTGGACCCTGGCCTGTAAAAACCTCTCAGTCTGAACAAGCTGTTCAAAAGTTGGAGTTGTGGCTTTTCCTTCTCATCTTCATTCATGAAATCCAGATCATCACAGACATGGGTTCATTTTTATTTCAGTAGAATGGCTGCAAAGTATTTTCAATGAGAATTTTCAAAACAAAAGAAAAGAAAAATGTTCATTTTTTCAGATTTTCATAGGAGAATTGGGTGCTAAAAAGTACTAAGTGTTTTTCAGAAAAAATATGGTAGTCTTTTTGGGTTTTTTTGTTTTTTCTAATCACCAGCATACTAAGCAAGGTTAGCAAACTAGAAGACAAACTATATCCTGGTAGGTCTCCTACCTTCACAGTCAGTACAATTGATATTAAACCATCGCTCATGCCCCTGATCAGGTATAAGTCAGCTGTGTATTTAGGTAATTTTTCACAGAGATGCTCTTGACAGTTCTAAAGGGAAACTTTATATTTTCACAGAGTACTAGAATAATAGCTAAACATTTTTTAATTGCAAGATATTGTGTTCAGCAGGAGGATTTTCTTCGTAAAGGTCTTGGCAAAGTCCTTTATGCTGCAGGGCACTTAGTATGGTCTTGCTTAGGACAAGATGGAAAAGCAGCTGCACAAAGCTGTGGACACTAACATACATCCAAATAAAATTTCCCACTTTATACTCCAGCCTCCCAAATCGACAGGTTAATAAAATATTTTCCCTTCTTTCTATTCAGATGGTATTTTTCTTTCTTCCATGTAGCCTCTGCTTAGCCATGAAACACATTGTAGTGACTCATTTGAAACAAACACACCGTTGGTTATTAGCAAATATCCATTTGATCACCTTTATACTGACTCCAGCACCAGATTACCACAGACAGTTGCAAAGCTGTAAAACAATCCAACATCTCTGAGAAAAAACAAGTGTGTGCTACAATTTGAATCTGTTTCTGCTGTATAAAAACTGACGCCAGGAGACATGAGCACAGACCCTATGAGGAGAGGCTGAGGGAGCTGGGGCTGTTCAGCCTGGAGAAGAGGAGGCTCAGGGGAGACCTCATCACTCTCTACAACTCCCTGAAAGGAGGTTGGAGCCAGGGGGGGGGTTGGTCTCTTTTCTCCCAGGCAACTCTCAGCAAGACAAGAGGGCATGGTCTTAAGTTGTGCCAGGGCAAGTTTAGGTTAGATATTAGAAAGAATTTCTTTATGGAGAGGGTGATCAGGCATTGGAATGGGCTGCCCAGGGAAGTAGTGGATTCTCCGTCCCTGGAGATATTTAAAAAGAGACTGGATGTGGCACTCAGTGCCATGGTCTAGCAACCCCAATGGTGGTTCAAGGGTTGGACTCGATGATCTCTGAGGTCCCTTCCAACCCAGCCAATTCTATGATTCTATGTAAGGGAATGCTATAATAACTAGTATTTAAAGAATATATTTGAAGTTTCTTTGCTGTCATGGTAGGAAAAAAAATTATCCTACAAAAACATATGGTAACTTGTGTTTTGGAAACTAAAACACTGTCAATGTTTTATTAAAGATGTAACCAATATCTGGTACCACTATGAACTAGCTTCTCCCACCACAAAGCTAAACCATCTTCCTCTCTAATGCCTGCAAGATGGGACAGATGGGTTGGTGCTAAACCACCATAAATATGAGACGGAATTGTGCAAATTAACAGAGAAAGCAGCAGTTCCTACTGATTATTCTTTTTGATCAGCAAAGGAATTAGGAAGTAATGCAAGTAAATGTGCTAAGAATCAAAGATAATTTCAGAAAACAATTCGGAATTTTAAGATAATCTGTTGACTATTCAATATTTCTACACATAGGATTTCTTTCTTTGATTAAGAGATTAGTGAGGCACAGACATTTTGTTGGTAATAGTATCATGAGATAATCAGGAGACACTTATAGGAAATCATCCAGTGCAATTGTCTACTCAAAAAGCAGGCTTGGCTATGAGGTCAGACCAGGCTGCTCATAGCTTTACCCAATCTGGCCTTGAACCCTGTCAAAGATGAAGACTGATCAGCCTTCCTGGGCAACCTGATTCACTGCTTCACTTTTCTCAGAGTGAAAAATGAAAAAATGAACACAATTATATTGCATCTGTATTGAGTAAATATAGTAAAACATTAAAAATGTGGAGTGCAAGTCATACACTACAGCTCCACTATTCAAAAGCATGGGCTAGATATACAGGGATGGCTCAAGCACTTTAAGCAAGGATGGTCAGGCCATCCCTCAGTATCATCTGTAGGTGCCTGAATGCTGCTAGCACCCAGAATCATAGAATCATCATGGTTGGAAAGGACCTTCCAGACCATAGAGTCCAACCATCAGTCCTACACCACCTTAACCCCTCAGTCATCTCCCAAAGCCCCACATCTTCTGGTTGTTTAATACCTCCAGGGATGGTGACACCACTCCCTCCCTGGGCAACCTGGTCCAACCCTTTCAGTGAAGAAATTTTTCCTAACATAACAATAATTTCCTAACAATAATCTAACCTGAACTTCAAACCCCAGGTTTCTGCTTCTGTGCAGAACTCTGGCTGGGTATTTGCTTTCTGGTGCCTGTCACACAACCACTCTCTGCCAGAGTTCAGAGGCATTCCATGCTAGGGAGGTCCAGCAGCCCCAGCCAAGCTGCCCTCCTCTCCATCCTCTCAAGGCAAGAACACCAAGTGCTGACTGAAGACTGCTGCTGGGCACTGCAGCCCAACCTCTAAATCATGATACTTCTTTTTGCAGATCTACTCCCAAGTGCACAAAAACTTTGCAAATTTAATGTTTATAGATTATCTATCAAAACGAAAGTACCTGAAAAGGGAGCAGGGGCAGCAGCAGTAGGAATATTTACAAACAGTGACAAAGATATTTGGGTAATGATGCTGTAAATGATCTGCCCTAAACTTCATAAGCATAAAGAAACTTTGCATACCTTGAAAGTTGCTTGGCTGGCTATAGAATGTAAAACATACAAGCAATAAAAGACTAGAGAGAATGTCAACAAAGGTTTAAAAGAGGGAATTCATAATAATGATTATGAATTAAAGTTATAAGGTATAAATAGCGGAAAGGGGAATTAAATATATAGTAAAAAATGAATGGTTAGCAGCATTAACAGAATTAATAAGGATTTCCAAAAATTTATGTGGAGAAAAAGGAATTCTAATAATGATTTATTTCCTGGAAGATGACCAACTCAATAGTAAAAATGCAGGATAAGATATGCTTAATGAATATTTTTGTCCTATATTTATATAGATGTGGAACCAATGCACTCAAATCTTGCCAAAACAGTGAAATGCAGCTTATTCCAGCATAAGAGAACTGTTGAAAATCCAATCAGCACAAGCTTCTGTAACCAAAGGGAGCCAGTAGCTTGCATGCAACAGTTTTAGGAATTTATTTAGAAGTTCTCTGGACTGCTGAACTTAATTGCTGATATTTATTGGAATTCTGGCAAAGCTCCAGCTAAGATACGAAGAGGCCATATGGGAAAGAGAAAGGGGAATATCTTCAGTGATTACTGAGCTATTACATTAATTTCTGTCCTAAGCAAATTAGTGAAATGGCTGATCCAAGAATGCTGGGAGTAAGTGATGAAAAAACAAAAAAAAAACCCAAAAAACCCCCCCCCAAAACAAACAAACAACCCAAAAACAACAACACAAACAAAAAAAAAACACCAAAAAAAAAAAGAAAAAAGAGAGAGAGAGAAAGAGATAGCAGTATCTCTTTCTGATTTAACATTCTATTACTTTTTTCAATGAGATTGCAAGACTGAATGAGGAGAATCTAAAGATAATCACATTTACGCAGCTTACTTGGATTTTCCAATAGTGTTTGTTATTACTGCATGGTATTGCAGTTTAAAAATAGTATGTTACACAATCAATACAACAAATTTAAACTCATTGAAATCTCAGTGGTAGATCTCAACGTGTAACTATTAACGAGAAACTGCTGAAGAAAAGGAGAGGTTTCAAGAAATTCCTAACCTAATGCTGTCTCTTATTTGTAACATTGACTTGAAGGAGGCTACAGCATCATGGCTGAAAATTATGCAGAGGAAGCAAATGTGGGGAAGAGGAAACACTTAATAGATGTCATTTTCATAAACCATTAAGACTTTTAGAAAAGTCACAGACATTTGACCAAACTCTGAATATTTTACCTAGGAATTATGTAATCAGGTAGTTTTAGAGATAAGGGGATAACATATGCAAGACTCACCAAGGTTCAAGACTTGAAAGTCAGAGCTAGACAAGTTCAGCCTAGTGATTAGAGAGCCTTAGGAAGCACAGAGATCCTTTCAGACTTGAAATTAAGATTGAATATTATCCCAAACATGTATTTTAGTTGAATTAATACTTCCTTTGGCTTTGAAAATTTATTATGAATTCATGCTAAGCAGTATGTAAACTACAGTGAGCAAACCAGAACAATGGAATCAGAAGGAATTACGTTTCTTATTCTTAGTGACCCTTAATAAGTACCAAGATGTATATGCAACAGGTTTTCCTATCTCCACCATGAAATACTGATGTTTTCACCCTTAGCAAGATTAACCAATGACCATGTGTTAATAAGTATGTGTTCATCAGAAGTCATTAGATATCTTAGTTGGAGCTTAAAACATGGACAGTTAACACTTGCATAGCAGAAGTAGGATTTGATACACAGAGCAGCAGCAAAACTGACTGAAACCTGTTTCTCCATAGCTGACTATTATGTAACTGTAATAATAGAATCATAGAATCATAGAATCATAGAATTGGCTGGGTAGGAAGGGACCTCAGAGATCATCGAGTCCAACCCTTGAACCACCGTTGCGGTTGCTAGACCAATACACGAGCAACACCATGAAACTTCCAACATATCTACACCATAAGCCTAATGTTAATTGAATGCATTATCAGGAATAGGGGAATCAAGCTGTAGACAAGTCTAGTGTGTGTGGTTAATAACAAAAGCACCCCAGTGGAGCCCAATTTATCCTTAATCTGCTATTGTTCTGGCTGAGATAAGAAAAACAGTTCATACACCTTAAAAAGCTATTGGTGCTCACTAATAATACATCACTGGCAAGTTTAAGATGGTGTGATTTCTATCACCCTTTGGAATATATGAAATAATGGTCCTTTACAACAATGTCAATCTACATCCTCAGAAATCAAAAGCCACACATACTGCAACTGATGGTCACCATGTACCCACAGACAGACCCTGAACTGTGGGCAGCCTTTGAGGAGATGAACCTGATACAGAAAAAAAACCTGAGCACCCTATGTATGGTGGCACTTGGCTAATACAAAGACTGATAGGATGACAAGGGCAATATTTAGGATGGTCACCTGTTATTCTTTGGTCACCAGCCCTGTGGGGTCTGAATCCACTAAGTGAGAAACCTTCTGTCCTGGTTTGGGCCAGGATAAAAGTGATTTTCTGTCTTGTACTTTTGCTTTTAGCTAAGTCTCTTGTAAGTAGCTGCACTTGCTGAAATTAACAGCAAGTTTCTCAGACAGTGTCTGCTTCTAGGACTGATAACACTTGATGTTTATAGTTACTGCTAGAGACTGGTGTGCAGAGCCAAGGACACTGCTCAGCTCTGAGGAACATTTTACCCTCCAGAAGGAATAAAGAGGTCCCACCTGCAGCCCTCCTTTGGGGAGGAACCAACAAGATAGATGCCAGAATTGACCAAACAGAGTATTCCATCCCATACACGTCATATGCAGTATAAATTTGAGGGCTCAAGAGGGCCAAGCCAGATTTCCTTGAAGGACCCCGTCCGTTCGCCTGCCTGTGGTCCTGATCCGTGCCAGCCCATATCTGTGTGTTCCTGCCTCCAGCTCCCAATTGCTGCCAACTCCCGGAGTCCAGCCTGGACTTTCCCAGGGCTGCCTTGCAGCCTTGATGCTGAAGTGAGAGTCATTGGGGAAAAAGGGGGGAAGGAACGTGGTATCAATTTTCCTGTATATTTGTATATATTTAGTAATTTTTCCTATTTATCATTACTGTTTCATTAAAGCTGTGTAGTTTAGTTTCCAACCCATAAGTCTCTCTCCCTTATTCTCTCTCCTTTCTTTATCAGGGAGGAGAGATTAATAGAGAGCATCTGTCACTCGGTTTAATTGCCGGGCCAGTGTTAAACTGTGACACCTTCATTCAGTTTTTCTCACATACCCTCAAAGGTAATCAAAGAATCCTGAATCCAACTTTAAATGTTTGCCTACTTCAGTATGGAAGGAAACTGTGTATGGTAGAGAGTAATGCCTTCCCATTTTTTGCCTTGCCTTGCTTTGCCCTTCCCTGCCCATCCCTGCCCTACCCTGAACAACTTATTCACTGCATTATTGCAGAGAATAAGTCAACAGAATGGATACTCTTGGTTTATATCTTCGAAACAGAAAAGTGATTTTTCTAAGTTAATTTTTTTATATTTGAGACAAAAAGTAGTTACTGAAAATAATTTTGGCCTGAGTAAATAACTAAGCATTTCACCTTAATTATTACTTTGTACTGCAATTAGCAATACTAGCTCTCTAGTATAAAGCATGATAGAGGTATTTCATATTAGATAAGCCTTTATAAAATTATATAGTAACGTGAGAGGTTCAGATTTTTCTTCAAAAGGCAAAGCGTGTGTGGGACACAGGAACATCATTGGTGATGAGATAAAATGCATCAATCCTGTTGTCCTCATATACTCATACACTATAGCAAATATTTAAGTTATTCAGAAGAGTATCTTCCTTTTTCATATGAAGAGATTTGTGTGACCAAAGGGCACTGGAGTAATAAAAAGTGGATTATTTCATTGGTGGTTATGAAACACTGTGTGCCTGAAATAAGTATAATGATTAATGCCAAACAGCATCTGCAAAGTTGAACAATCTCAGTCACTTATCTTGTAGAAAACTGCCCAACACAAATGCCAACAAATCAGTCCAGGGCAAAGGACTAGTGAGAATTAATGCAGTTTGATTGATTATTGTGCAGCACAACTCAAATATGAAAGACATTAAAAAAAACCCCAAACCCTCAGAATTTATTTTTAAACTATTTAAAGTTATTTTCCCTCTTGAATAAAAAAATAGAGATATTTTAAATGGAAAACACTATTGAATTTTTTTTTCCCCTTTTCCCCCCTGGCCTCATTTGTTTGAATCATTCAGTAACTTTAAAGGAATTTTAATTTTATTTGTTCATTAACACCACTGTAAGTAAACCAATGTATTTACTTGTTTACTTTTCGAACAGAGAAAAATATCTTTACAGAAGGAACCCTGGCAAATTCTTCCTGGAAGAACAGAAAATGAACCATTCAAAGTTTCTGTACAAGGAGATGGAAAAGTAAACAGAAGTATGGAAAACAGTGTTTCTTTTAACAAATAAGAAAATTTTTAAAAAATTAAATATATAAAGTGAAAAAATAGTCTCCCACGTGAAAGTAAAGAATTTACTGACAGATATGTCAAAGCAGAAATAAGTGAATATACTAGAAAAGGGACAAAAGTCGAGAACTTCTTCCCTGCCAATAAATTAATGACCCAACAGATACAAACCAGCACCATGTAGAATGGAAACATTGCAATAATGCTAAACACTTTGTCAGCAACTGGGCACTGAAACTGTGCTTTCCAGTTTAGCTGTGTCTCTTTGGAAGCTCTGGCTTTAAAAAGGGACAAAATCAGACACTGGTAGTCTGCAGGTTAGGAAGAATCAAACAAAGAATTATAAGCAGGGATTTCAGAAGCTCCCAGCTCACCCAGAGGACTTGCAGACAGGTCCTGTTGTACTGCAGGGGCTCTGACAGCCTGAAGGAGTCCTTCACCTTTTATTTGCACTGCTCTGGTTTGAGTTGGACTTGTTCATTGTCTGGAGCTTCTTTGCACACCAATGCAGTGGTGCAG